>NW_006299705.1:861105-889198 GCF_000327345.1 Myotis davidii | reverse complement strand
TGTTTCTGTGTTTCTGGTTTCTTGGGATATATTCCTAGGAGTGGGATCACAGGGTCAAATGGGAGTTCCATTTGTAGCTTTTTGAGGAAACTCCATACTGTCTTCCATAGTGGCTGCACCAGTCTGCATTCCCACCAGCAGTGCACAACCAGGTGATTCTAATGTGCAGCCAAGGTTGAGAACCACTGCAATAAGGCAAGTCCTCAATTTCTTTTATTGGGGTGTGTTTGTGTGTGTGTGTGTGTAACCGAAAGTGGAGAAGGGAGTCAAATAGGTCATCTCTAGGGTGACTTCCACTCCCAATCATTTATGATTCTGTGGATATTATAAAATAACTACACTGTATAAACCAAGGGTACATGCATGTACCTTCAAGCATGTATGTGAGCTTACACATGCATGGTGGCTGAGAGCTCAGGCTCTGGAATCTTTCCTGCCAGCAAATCCTGGCCCCACCAGTTACCAGCTGTGTGGCTGGATCAGCGGCTTCAACTCCCTGGGCCTCATTTATAAAAGAGGCTGAGAATAGTACCTACTTCTTTGGAGTATGAAGACCCAGTGAGATGATACAGAGAGCACGCAGCACAGTAAGCGCAGGGACTATCAGCTGTGATTATTTTACTCCTGTTTTTGAAAGCCTTCTCCTTGGGTACTGGAGAAGCTGGGTCCCTGGTAAGGAGGAACCAGGCCCTTGTCAGGAGGCCCCTGAAGCTGTAGCCAGGCACCGAGGAGCTGGGCTGCCAGCCCTGACGGCCAAGGTGACTCCTCTCTGATTCTAGCATCAGCTTAAGTCCTATTGCTGCAAAGGAAGACATTTAGGTAAAGTGTGTACATAATCCTGTAAACGCGCTCATCTCCTCCTCTGAGAGACTCAAAACCACTCGGTGGAAACCATAGGCCTTTGCTGTGTGTATGTGTGTGTATTTATGTGTTTATTTTTCTTTTAGTATTTTGTTCTTTTTGTTTTGCATCTTCCAAGGAGCAAAAATAGTTAAGGCCTGGAATGGACTCAAGATGTGTCTGTATGAAGTTTAGGTGAGAAAGTGTGTCCCTTGCAGGGCGGGGCGGGGGGGGCGGGCTAAAGCCCCCCACACCCACTCTGATTTCGATGGGCCTCACCAGTCCAGCTTCGGGAATTGCCTGAGCTTGCCGAGAGGCCTGAGTGGAGATTAAGACCTTGTTGAGCCAGATACATGGAGAGAGAGAGGCCCTTCGGCAGGGCGTGCTTTCTCCAAGGGGAGCTGTGCCCTTCTCAACCCTCTGGATAGTTCTCAGTGACGCTGATGCGGGAGGGAGGGCAGAGGCCACCCAGCGTGAACCACTGCTGCCTGAAATGGAACCCATCCTCCCAGGCATAGGCAGGCAGTGACATGAGGGGCTGGTCCCCACAGCTGCTCCCCACCCGCAGCCGGTTCCCAGACACCACATGGCTCCGTTAGCCTCCATGCCACCAAGAGAGCGTCTCAGCCTGTGACACATGGCTCTGCTAATAACCACTGACAACCACAGCATCTCTCCCGGCCGGGGAAAGAGGGGCTGGGGGTTGCAGATGTACGTGCTACTTGGGGTCTATCTCTGGCTGAGGCCTTAAGTAGCTGCGGTACTTTTCCGTGCCTGGTGAAATGAGAGCCAGAGCCAGGGACGCGCCTTCCCGCCTCCCCAGGAGTGATGTCTACCAGCTTGATGCAGGCGGTGAGCTCCTCCAGCGAGAGCTCGTAGGACTGCAGCTCTGGGAGGTTGTGAGAAGGCTTCAAGCTCAGAGAGTTAAAAGCTCAAAGACGCGTTCACAACTGCTCTTGCCACTCAGCACCTCATCCATTTCCTTAATGTGCTCCACATATCAACCCATTCGGTCCCTCATGCAGATCAAAGTGATACAATTTGGGGAGGAATTAAAGACACTTTCTTCTCTCTTCTGCCACTCTAGAAAGCCCACCCATAATTTGGTTCCTGATGGCTAGAACTCTGGATAACAGAGCATCCTGCGATCCTGAAACACCGTTCTTCAAATGCTACGGTGGGAAGAAGATCAGAGACCAGCACCCAGCACCATGAGGGTATTTTAAAAACAATGCTGAGTAAAACCAGGGAGTGAGGAGGAAGGGTCGGAGAGGGGAGGAACTTGCTCTAAGATTGATAATAGCAGACCTTGTCTTGAGAAGGATGAGCAGCTTTACCCTCTAGAGCAGCGGTTCCCAACCTGTGGGTCGCGACCCCTTTGGGGGGCGAACAACCCTTTCACAGGGGTCGCCTAAGACCATCCTGCATGTCAGATATTTACATTACGATTCATAACAGTCACAACATTACAGTTATGAAATAGCAACGAAAATAATGTTATGGTTGGGTCACAACATGAGGAACTGTATTTAAAGGGCCAGAAGGTTGAGAACCAACTGCTCTAGAATGAAATTCTAAAACAAGAGGGAAAAAATGAATCAAGCCCTAGTCCAATCCTTTCATTTTGCAGATGGAGAAACCGAGGCTCAGGAAGGTGAAGTCAGTGGCAGAAATCAGGTATCTTGAGTCCTACTTCACTACTCTTTCTACGATGCCAAACTGCTGCACGTGTATTTATAATACCTTAGTTCCTTCCCTTCTAATGAGTAATGCATCCAGGTCTGGTTTTAACTAGAGAGGTTGATCATTGCTGGCCCAACTCATACCGCATCCTCAGAGAAACTGCCCCATGCTCCTGAAAGATGGTGGCCCCGCTGGACACCTGGTAGCCCAGCTCTCCTCAGCTTGAGGTGGGCATCTGACATAAGAGCAGCACTTCCGTAGATGGGGGAAGGGTGGCCATCCATCCAGGTTTGCCTGGGACTGACGGGGTTCCCAGAACGCAGGACTTTCAGTGCTAATGCTGGAAAAGTCCTGAGCCAACTAGGACAGGCTAGTCACGCCAGCAGGGAGGGACTTATGACCTGTGTGGCCAGGTGGAAAACCATAACATGGGGAATCAGATTTCTAGTTAGAAACTAGAAAACTAAAAGACTGAGGCCGTTGGCTGCAATGGATGTGCCCTAATATAGAAAGAGGGCAGAGAGAGTTGGGACCTACCGTACTGGTCACGTATTAAACAAAACTCACAGAGCAGAAAGGATGAGCAAGTAGAGGACATTGATTATATTAGGAAACTGGCTTCCAGCAGCTTCTTCCCTAAAATCCACCGTGGCCAATTGCAGACCCTCTTTCCAGATGCTTCTGTTTGCTGTGGCTGCTGCTGCTGGTCTCACTGCCACGGAGAGGGTACAACAGAAGACTCTTCTCTTCCAAAGTAGAGAGAAGTAAGCTGAGTCCAGGACACCCAGACATTTCAAGTTGGGAAACCCAAGGATAACTCTAAGGGGTTTCCCCCTTCCACCTTCTGGAGCTCATGACGCTCTTAATCAGCCAAAGCTGAGGTAGGAGATTGTTTTTCCCAAAGATGGCTGTGCCGATATTGCTCATTCTCATCTTACGTGGATACTTTGGCACTGTTCTCATTAAGAGGTCGTCTATCTCCCCTGCCCCTGAAACTGGTGGGCTTTTGTGACTGTCTCCGTGAGTACGGAGGAAGCAACACAACATGACCTCCAAAGCTAAGTCCTCAAACACAGCGTGTGCCTTGCTCACTGGAGCCCTCTCTCTCTGGAAGTTTTGGTCACTATGACTGCCCGGGGCAGCCATGCTCTGAGGAAGCCCAAGCTATTCCACCTGGGGAGACTGCCCGGAGAAGTCCTGAGGCCACATGGAGAGAGAGACAGATGCCTGGCCAGCCCCCGGCCCCTTCTGACCTGCTCTCTTCCAACTCCAGCTAGCATGTGATTACACTGCATGAGAGACCTTGAGCTGGCCGGCCGAGCCTTCCTGAATTCCTGAACCACAGACCCATAATTTATAAGAGATAATAAAATGATCTTTGTGCTTTAAGCCACTAAGTTTGGGCGTGACTTTTACACATAAATAGATAGCAGGAGCAGCTGGCCTTGAAGAAGTGAGAAAGCCCATGGCTGCCACAGCAGACCAGAAGCAGCTAGCTAAGTGCAGTAGGCAGCCCACACCACGCGAGGACTGTGACTCCACATTACCGTGAATACCAGATTAGCGTGGCCAACGCCTTAAAAATAATTATTTGTTTCACCAAATGATTTATAAACATATTCTCTTATCTATGCAGCCATTTTCTGTGTCTTCTGGACATCAGGACCCCAGGCAGCCAGCCCTGGTGCCGGCAGACACACAGAGAGCATACGGATAACAGACCAAACAGGAGAACAGGCACAGGAACAGAGCCTCCAGGTGGGTGAAGGGTAGAGGGGGTGTTAGGGTTGTGCGTTATCCTTTAATGAGGGAAATTCCAGCCGGGCATATAATTGTCTGGGTAGAGAACCCATTTATTCCCATTCTCCCTTTCAGACAGGTATAGCCACATGACTGATTTTTGGCTACTGGGAGGTGAGTGGAAGTGATATATGCCACTTCTGGATTATGCCCATAAAAGAAATGAGCAAGGCTCCAGAGATGGAGAGTGGTGATGGTTGTACAACAATGGGGATGTCCTTAATGTCACTGAACTGTACACTTAAACGTGGTTACAATGGTAAGTTGTATTTTATGTGTATTTTAACACTATATGAATGAATGAACAGACAAATAAACAAATAGAAGAAATGCCCCCCTCTGGCCCTTTCCCCCTCCTCTGGCTACAATATAGATACAATGGCAAGAGCAGGGGCAGCCGTCAGACTGTGCAATGCAGCTTCATATCGAGGAGGGAATGCGACAATACAGACTGGTCCTTGTCCCTGGACAACCTCGAGGAGCAGAGCCATCTCTCCAGCCCACAGGCGCCTACCTCCCGCCTGTTCTTGTGAGAGACAAATACACATCTGTCTTATTCAGCTGACACTTGGAGGTCTATTATAGCAACTTAGATCGAACCCTAACCAGTGCCACAGGTTGCAGGAATGATCATCATTTACCAAAGAGGGGAAATTCTAAGTTAGCATCTTGATCTCTTCTGTTCCTGGCATTCTCCACCCTCCTCACCACTGGTAGGAAGAGATCTTTCAGCTGAAGGGCACCTCAGGGCTACAGTGTGACAGGTGAATATTATTAGTGGCTAAATGTTTTTTCTCTGTGGGTGTGCCTCTCCACAGAACTGGACCTGAGCCTTACGGGACCACCAGCTGCATGAATGCCCTGTGGCCCTGTCAGTAGCACCAGTCATGGTCCCAGTTGGTTGGAACTGAGACCTTGTAGGGCTGGCTGAGAGGGAGAAAAGGAAGAAAAAGGGAGACCAGGGGAGGGGAGCACCTGTGGACCATCAACGATGAACTCTAAATGGACTGAATACCCCAGCCTGGATTTCCTTACCCAAGCTCCGACACCCACGCCCCAGCTAGGCTGCTAATGGCTCACAGCTGTTCCCAATGCAGATCATTGCCCTTGGCCAATGGGAGCCTTCTCTCCTAGAAATTACACCCACCTTCAAGGGAACCTCAGCCAAAGTCAAGCTGACGTGGGGGTACCAAAGGCCAGCCTCCTTGCTTCACGGAGTACCAACGCAGGAGCACGGTTGATGCTCCAGCGCTCTGTGGGAGCAGGCTGACGCTGGTCTCCGGCTCAGACACGGCCTTGCTTAGTGTGCCCCCAGCCCCTCCTTCTCCCGCACTAGTTTTCCTGGAGAGCACGTGCTCAACATGTCACATGGACAAGAACCCCCATCCAAGGTTATTTCTGGGGAGTCCCAAACTAGGACAGACTTCTCCTGGGGTAAGTAAGTAAGTAAGTAAGTAACAACTATGCACTATTTATTGAAATCTGTGTGTGATTTTATGTAGTTAGCTACTAGTAAGAATGCATTCTTTCTTGCAATGTGTTCTACTGGGATTGGTTTCCAGACCTTACAATGCATAGTCAAGTGGTTATCTCACATGCATTCATTTACTCAGTCTTTCATTTAACATTTATTGACCTGTGATATGCATAGAGCAGGGGTCCTCAAACTACGGCCCGCGGGCCACATGCGGCCTGCCGAAAACATTTATCCGGCCCGCCGGGTGTTTTTGCCGCCGCTGCCTGTTGCTTAGCAGCCGACTAGTTGTTTTTTTTTAAACTATAGTCCGACCCTCCAACGGTCTGAGGGACAGTGAACTGGTCCCCTGTTTAAAAAGTTTGAGGACCCCTGGATAGAATGTGGAATAAGACCTGGTTCCTGTGGCCAAAGAGTTTATACTGGAGTAGGGGGGACTTACATATAACCCACTAATCCTACTCTAGGAGAGAAGAAAATATGTATGACAACAAGGCTAAAACACACTTTTAGAGTGTACAGCAAGCATGTCAAACTCAAAGGCTAACACGGGCCAAATAAACAAGGCATGTGGCCAGCAGGCCACGAGTTTGACATGCTTGGTGTAGAGAAAAGAATGTTGTTTTTGAGAGGATCAGGAAAGAAAGGTACATGGGGTGGTAGCATTTCAACTGAGTCTCCAAAGGTGGTAGCACTTGGGCAGCTAGAGGACGCAGGGAAAGGCATTCTGGCAGAGGGAACAACATGCAAAAGGCACACACTGCTGGACTCATGTCTGCTCTCTGCCATATGTAGGAACATCCTGTCTCCTTTGGTAAATTTGCTTATCTCTGCTCTGTCCTTTATGTATTGAGTTGATTTTATTCAGGATTAACTCTCAGAAAATAATATTATTTCCAACTGGTGTATTTCTGAAAGGAAGCCCAATTACAGCCCCAAACATTGGTAGTAAAACCATTGTGGTATATACCTAAGGCAGCCACCACAGGGACCTGCTAATGGAAAATGGCTGCAGGAATGAGAAGAAACCACTTTGGCCTCTTTAGCGTTAATACGGCACCATTTTCAGGTAGAAAAGGCCCAGATGGTACCCACCCCCTCCCTGCAGGTAGTCACTGTCTCTGAGCCCCAAGCCTACACAGCTGGCCACACACCCCGAGAGCCGGCTCTGTGCTGCAGCCCACTTCACAGCCTGAGTCCAGCATCTTGGGCCTCAGGGACACGGCCGCTATTAGTTATTTTTTTTATCTGGGCACTCAGACAATAGGTTTGCACATAGGAGGTCAATCAATGTTTATAAAACACTAGTGGCCCAGTGCACGGAAATTAAATAGAAGAAATATTTTAATATCGCTATTTGCCCTTTCTCTATAATAGAAGTGTCAATAAAATTCACGATCAACAATGACAGATTGAAACACACATGTGCAATTAATGCCAGCAAGAGCTTTATATGTATCATGCATGTGTGAGTCACGTTTATTTTTAAATTGCCAGTGCACATCATATGTACTGGCCGGCCGGCTGGCTGGCCAGTTGGATGGTCGGACAGATGGACAGTTGGTCACTTAGCCTTTTATATATATAGATAATTTGATCTACCTTCTTTGCCAGTCTCTTCCAAATGAGAATGGATCCCAGTCAAGTTAGAAAAAATTTAAAACAGATCTATTGGATGGAAATACTTGAATTGGGTCTAATGGCTACCGACCATGTGACTTTTCCCTAGAGATGCACGAAAGCAGCAGCGGCAAACTGAAAAGATCCTCAAGGGGGGTGTTACCCTATGAAAGCCAATGATTCACCCAGGGGGACAATCCGAATCTCTTTCCCATAGTGGGTCTGTGTGGGACCCAGCTGTCCATCTCCTGGTGGGTTTTTATGTGATTTCTTCTTTGTATCTTTCTCTGCTTTGCCACGCTTTCCATCACTTGGTGGCTTGACTTTCCCCCTTATCTCAGACTCCCTACATATCTGTTGGTTTCTTTATTTTTCTCTCTCTCCCTTTTTTCGTGGATTAACTATGATTACAAGTAGGCCTAGATCTACAGCTACATAAAATGAGGTTCTTTATTGTTTTGGAGCAGTGGTTCTCAACCTTGGCTGCACATTAGAATGACCTGGGAATCTTTTTAAAATCCTGATTTCTGGGACTCAACCTCCAGAAATTCTGTTTCTTTGTTATGGGGTGGGGCCACAACATTAGTAACAAAGAAACAGAATTTCCGGAGGATGAGGCCCAGAAATCAGGATTTTAAAAAGATTCCCAGGTCATTCTAATGTGCAGCCAAGGTTGAGAACCACTGTTTTGGAGGTATAATTGACAAAACATTATATTAGTTTCAGGTGTACAACATGATTTGGTATTTGTAAATATCATGAAATGATCACCACAGTAAGTCCAGTTAACATCCGTCACCATATATGGTTACAAATTTCTTTTCTCATGATGAAAACTTTTAAGATTTACTCTCTTAGCAACTTTCAAATATGCACTACGGTTGTAAATATGGTCACTCTTTATTTTTAAAGACATGAAATTTGAATGCACAGTGGGAACACTAGCTGGGTGGCACTAGTATCTTACCCTCCCTCCCACGTCTCTTTGCCCCTCTCGCATTCCCTCCATCTAGAGAGGTCGCTCCTTGCTAAACCGCAGGAGAATGAGCACACACCTTTCTTCTCTTAACTCTCCTGTCTCGAGGTCGGGGTCACACCTCTCAGTGCAGTCCTGAGCACACTCGGGCTCCAGCCACTGAAAACCTCTCCCCTCTCCCTGCTTCTTCCACAGCCATCACAGTGTTGCACTAAACTTCTGGAAAAATTGTTTGCACCTGTGCCTCCATATCCTCTCAGCTTCCCCAGGAGATCTTGGCCCTGATCCCCAGCCCACGAGCAGCAATGTCCAGGGAACCTTTCTCAGCCTTTAACTCAGGGACATTTCCGTAACATTTCACACGGTCTACACTCAGGTGCCTTGAACTCAGTTCCCTCCCGGTCAAGGTGTGGACTTCACTGCATCCCTTTCTCCTCCTGGCCTCAGACTCAACAGCCCCTCCCTTCACTGGCTCTGCCCCCGACTTGCTGAAGATGCCCCTTCCAGGGAAGGCACAGGATTTCCTACCCTTCTCACCATCCCAAAGACCTCACCTGCCCCAGGCTCTAGGCAAAGTCTCCAGGGCATTAGTGGGTTTGGGTGGGAGGGGAGACATTTTTATGCAAAAATGTAACCTTCTGTAAGGTGCCTGTGTAAACCTGATTTTCACTCCAGCAAACAGGGCCACCTGGGCCTTGTTTTTCCAGTGCGTTTGCGATGAGACTTTTAGCTTGGCTGGCAGAGTTGAGCAAGGGGGTGCCCTGGGCAGGCTCAGAGAACACTTCAACATGCAGGGTGGGCAGCTAGTCACCCATTCACCTCCCTCTGACCAGGGCAGCAGAGAAGTGGCCCAGCCGGGTGGTCCTGACACAGTGTGTTCTGAGACCCTCCCCGCCCAGCGAGCTGCCGAGGAAACCAGGTCAGCAGAGCTGCAACCAGGTAATGCTCTTTGTTCGCGGGATTCTGTTCAAAAGCACAAACACACTCAGAAGCATTGGGAGAAAATAACTCCAGCCATGTCTTTATAAGGGTCCTCTTCTAAGGAAGAATTTGTAGACTTCAGGGTAAGCCTTTATACCTCAATATTATCTTTCCTTACCCCAATCATTATTACAGAAAGTTGCTGGGGAATGTTGAAAAGTGAGAAAAGTTGCAAGTACAATGAACATCTATATACTCCCTACTTTTCTTCAACAGTTATTAATATCTGCCAGATTTGCTTCATCTCTGTGTGTTTGTATACATATTTTTGTTCTTCATGAACCATTTGAATGTAAGTTGCAGACATCATGACATTTCAATTCTAAACACTTGTGTGCACATCTTTTAGGAATAAGGACATGCTTCCACCCATCCGCAGGAACATACCAAGACTACTAGCAATAATTCTATAACGTCATCTAACAGCCAGCCATAGCCAACATTTCCTCATCATACTAAGAATATCTTTTAGAGCATTGTTTTCAGCAAATCAGAATACAGTTGGGATTCATATATTGCATTTGGTTATTATTTCTCTTTAGTCTAACATATTTTTACTAAAGTAAAATTAACATTCTATTTTAATGCTTTTATTTTAAGGGTACAACAACTACCCCAATCAAAATACAGAAAATGTTCCCTCATGCCACCTTAGCAACCAACCACCCTTCAGCCCCTGCCCCAGGCAACCACTGATCTAATTTTTACACTATAAATAGCTTTGCCTATAAGCTATCTATAGGCAAATAGTCGAGAACTTCATAAATCCAATAATACAGTTGATATTCTTTTGCCTGTTTTTTTACACAGTATAATATTTTTGAGATTCATTGATGTTGTTGCATATGTGAGTAGTCTGTTCCTTTTTATTGCTGGGTAATATTCCATTATATGAATACACCAGTTTGTTTATCCTTCACCCATGGATGGACATCTGGATTGTTTCCAGCCTTAAACCCGGGTTTCCGGCTGGATCCCCAATAGGGGTCGTGCAGGAGGCAGCTGATCGATGATTCTTTCATCATTGATGTTTCTATATCTCTCTCCTTCTTCCTTCCCCTCTGAAATCAATAAAAACATTTTAAAATAAGATGTTCAAATTCCAGTTGTAAAAACAGTCACAGGATGTAAAGTAGCATAGGGAATATAGTCAGTAATAACTATGTATGGTGTCAGATGAATATGTGAAGAGGCCACATAGGAAACCTGACAAGCTCAGGAGAGGCCTGCCTGGCGGGCCTTACAAACCCAGAAACCAAAGTCATCGCACAGGGTGGTCTGAACATAAAATTCCTAACTGGGAGCGGGTCATGGGGGGTAGTCAAGTCCTAAGCCTGTAGCTTGTATTTCCTATGTTGTACACCTGCAACTAACATAATATTGTATGTCAACTGTAATTAAAAAATAAAATTATTTTAAAATAATCAAAAAATAAAATAATTAATAAATTATTTATTAAATGAAAAACAATATTAACCTTAATATTGAGTATAAATGGGAATAAATGACCCTAATTACATATCAGGTTGGTAATATAAAAGCAATTCGTTAAATGACTTTCTTCTTTATGTTACTTTTTATCCAGCCTCAGAGATTTCCCCGCTTTGCTTTCTCCCGCCTCCCTCATCCACCACCAGTGGATTTCAGGTAACCTTCCTAACATCTCCTCTTTCAATTTTAATGTATAAAATAAGCTGTAAAATTGCCATTCTCCAGAGCATTTTCTCAATTTGTTGAGATTTGGCATCCTGGCAATTTTCAGTTTGGCTCAAGCTCTTATAAAACTTTTTCATAGTCTGGACATTCTTTCGTTGACAGTATCCACTGAGCCAAACCAGTTAGGGCAAGGACTTTCAACATACTACTCAAATTGTACATATGTACTTAGCGAGATACATCTTAAGGATTTTTTAAAAATTCAAAAAAATCTTTTACTTTACTCAGTTTAATTAGTAGTACTTCTACATTGTAACTCAAAGAAAGGAAGAATTCCAAAGCCAGGAACCTACTCTAGAAAGAGAAGACCTTCATGAGAGCTAGACTGCAATTCGAGCTCCTTCCCAGAGGAAAGGACGGCTCAGTGATGGGCAGGGATGGAAATACAGAGACCTGCCGGTGGCCTCGTGTGACTGGCACTAAGGTCCCCTCCCAGTGCACAGCCGTGAAGGACACGGGCCTGGTGAAGGACATCGGGCTCTGCCAGATCCCACTCATGGGACCTACGGGAACTTGTTCCTTACCCCAGAGCGGCAGGGAGGGGTCAGTGGGACACAGCAGAGAAGCAGCTCGCCGGGACACCTGTCAGAGCTGTGCTCTCACCCCAGCCTGCAGGCTCCTGGGGACTCCAGCCTGCCAGGAAGACAGCGAGCAGCTGCTGGCAGCTGTACTGCCCAGTTCCCAGAGGGGGGCAGAGCGTCAGCGCCTGCAGAAGCGGGTCTTGGAGGCACCTTAAGGTGAAGGCTGGGCACCGCAGGAAGTGTCTGCCAGGCCAGGAGACCTGACAGACAGAGAAATGGCCACCTCCTACGTGGGGTTGGGGACACGGGTGTCGCTCTGAATTTGAGAAAGAATCAAGCTCCTGCAGGGCCAGCCCAGGACCTTTCCATCATGTTGGGTCTTGGCCCCTCAATCTCATGGAAGAGGCACAGTCCTCCTAGTAAATAATCCATTTGGCCCACCAAGTACCGGTAGGCTGGATTCACTCGCTAGTTCAAAGGCCTTTAAGGGAAGTCCTGTGAGTGATTTTTTGCACATGAGAGCAGTGGTGGCTCAACCAGCCCCCAAAACACACCCTTCCCAAGTTCTGGCTCCTTCAGGCCCGAGCAGCCTCCAGGAGCACACTGCCCACCAGCCTTCCTCATCGCATGGCTGTCTGCCACCCGCAGACAGGGAAGGGATGAAGTCACTCTGCACTCCCAGCGCTGCCCCACCTCAGCCAGACGCCTCCTGAGTGAGGTAAAGGGCAGCAGTACTTTCCAGCAGTCCCATGCTTCATCCAGCTGGACTCTCCCCGCCCTCCCCAAAGCATTCCTTATTAGGGAAAGCTGCATGCAGGCCCTCCACTTTGTTCCCATTGGGGTGCTCGGGTTGGTGGCAGCATGCATGATACTCCAGGAATCCCAGGTATGCCAGGTCCCAGGAGGCTCATGGCATGAAGCTGACCGGCCATGCGTGGTTCCCCACCAACAGTCAGAGGACATTTCTCCCCTCCAGCTCTCCCACCACCTCCACAGTGTGTTTCCTGACTTCCTTCTCCTCGGAGAAACGCCTACACCAGAGGCTCAATGATCAGGGTTTTCTGTGTCCAGAATGGCACCTGGCAGAGCCCAGCCCATCACACTGATGGGGGAACTTTCTCAACTGGGTTCACTGGAGCTGGAAGTCCCCCAGAGGACGGCAGGGGCAGTGCTCATACTGCTCCCCACCTGCACACTCTTGGGCATTTTCTGTGTGAACCCAACTATGTTCCCTTCATCTGTATCGTAGACATGCAGCGATCTTGTCTTCCAACACAAAGAAGCAGAGATAAAACCATGCTTTCTTTAATAAGTGAGTTCAAGGTCCTCCAGTCTGAAAACATAGGAGAACTCCCCGGGTGAGAGAGGAAAGAGCAGGGGACGCAACTCAGACTTTGTTTCCCTTCCACTGGTGGCTCTCACGTGAATCCCCAACAGAGCTGCCGTAAGGTTGGGTCAAGGAGGCTATGTGAAGACATCAACACTGGGGCCGACTGTGAACCTACATCTTTCCCTTCAGGTCCTTAGCACAGGCTGGGTGTGTAACAGGACTCCCAGAGGGCCTACAGGGGTCCTCAAACTACGGCCCGCGGGCCACACGCAAATACAAATATTGTATTTGTTCCCATTTTTGTTTTTTTTACTTCAAAATAACATATGTGCAGTGTGCATAGGAATTTGTTCATAGTTTTTTTTTTTTAGACGATAGTCCGGCCCTCCAACGGTCTGAGGGACAGTGAACTGGCCCCCTCTTTAAAAAGTTTGAGGACCCCTGGCCTAGAAATTACAAGGTGCTCGCAACCCAGATAATCGAGCCCACACGTTTTCGCCTCTGCAGTTTCTATTATTCCCACGGGCAGTGTTTACCTCACACGATAAACATTGTACCCCCTGGAGATCTGGATTCTTTGGGCTAGTTTAGAATGGGACTCGGGAATTTAATTTTTTCATTAATTACCATAGTTCCTATCATCTCGGGTCCTCGAAAGATCCATCCATCCAGACTACGTACCCTCCCTCTTCTGCCCACGTCAGGCCACCTTCCAGGGCTGATTTTCTGTCTCTTGGATCCATTCCTTTCCTACAGCCTGCCCTGAAACGATGGGAAGTGCAGTCCTCTGCACAGCAACGATGCCAGAAGATCAGCAGTCATACCACATGAGGATGTCACAGAGGTCACTTAACTCCTCCTGTCCCTCTCCCCACCCCAATCCCACCTCTCAGGTGGGAACTGTATGGACACATGTTTACCTTCCCCCGGGCTCTCATTCTCTGAGCCCTGTTTCTCTTAGCCTGCCCCATGCCTCCTTAGTTCATAAATTGAAGAAATACCAAAGGTACCTTCCCTTGTCAAAAATTGCTTTCGTTTCAGTTGAATTGGTTGATGGGTCAGTTCCTTAACTGACCCCAGGGAGGATAAAGAATTCACAAGAAGGGGTGTTCACAGTGTAGCGGCAGCATGGCGGCACCACCTGCCTGTGTGGGTGTCTCCCTTGAATTTGCAGACTTCCTCACTACTAGTATTTTCTATGAGGTGAGTCATCACACCATCCAACACCATAGGAGGAGAATCTGGAGTAACACTAGTATTTCTTAGGCTACTGATAATAACATTCAAAAACAACACATGAGAAGACTCTCAACATTATTAGTCATTAGAGAAATTCAAATCAAAACCATGAGCTACCACTTTATATACTAACTAGGATGGCTACAATATAATTTTAATTTAAAAAATAAAATACTATCGGTAAGGGTGTGGAAGAATTGGAATTCTTATCCATTGCTGGTGGGAATATAAAAAGGTGCAATTTCTGTGGAAAACAACTACAGTTCCTCAAAAATTCAGACTAAAGTTAGCATATGAGCTTTGACCGGTGTGGCTTAGGTGGTTGGGCATTGTCCTGTGCACCAGGAGGTTGCCAGTTCGATTCCTGACCAGGGCATATGCCTGGAGTTGTGGGCTTGATCCCTGGTAGGGCGTGCAGGAGGCAGCTGATCAATATTTCCCTCTCACATTGATGTTTTTCTCTCTGTCTCTCCCTCTTCATCTCTGCCTAAAAATCAATAAAAATCTTTTTTTTAAAAGTTAGCATATGACCCAGAAATTCCATTTCTAGGTATATACCCAAAAGAATTGAAAACAGGTACTCCGACAAATACTTATACACGAATGTTCACAGCTGCATTACTCACAACAGCCAAAAGTCAAATACAACCCCAATGTCCATCAACGGATGAGTGAATAAACAAAACTGTGGCACATACATCTACTGGACTATTATTCAGCTCTAAAAGGAATAAAGCACTGATACATGTTACAACGTGGATAAATCTCAAAAACATGTGCTAAATGAAAGAAGGCAGACAAAAGGTCACATAGGACATGACCCCACTTACATGAAATACCCAAAAAGGATAAATCTATAGAAGCAGAAAACAGATGGGTGGTTGCTGGTGGGCAGGGAGTGGTGGGAAGGAGGAAGGGAATGGGAGTGGCCGCTTAAAGGAGTGAGTTTTATTTTGGAGTGATAAAAATGTTTTGGAGCTCGAGAGAGGTGGTGGCTGTACAACATGTGAATGTTCTGAATGCACTGAGCTGTTCACTTTGAACCGGTTAATGTTACGGTGCAGGCATACCTCGTAGATACTTAGGTTCAGCCCCAGATTCCCGCACTAAAGGGAATATTGCAATAAAAGGAACCACACAAATTTGTTTCCCAACGCATATAAAAGTTCTGTTTACACAAAGTACTTTATTGCTAAAAAGGAAGAAAAAAATGCTAACCTTCATCTGAGCCTGTTGGAAAAATGGTGCCGGTAGAATTGCTCCTTGAAGGGTTACCACAAACCTTCAATTTGTCAGAAAATGCAACATCTGCAAAGTGCAATAAAACGAGGTATGCCTGCATATGAACTTCACCTCGATTTTTGGAAATGTTAAACCGTAAGGAAAAAAGATGTAACAGCAGCCAGGTGGGTTTTCAGATGCTGCCATCCTTTGCCAGAACCTTGGCAGGCAAAGGCTGCCTCTTCCTCTGACTGTACGAGTCACAGCAGCTCTGCGGCCTGTGATGTCCGTCCTGCCGTTAACGGCCTCCCACTGGGAGACCCCTCTCTGTGCCGTGGCTTCAGTCCCCACTTTGCTGAGGATCGAAGAGACTTCCTTCACCATGAGGTCAAACTTACACCTGAGCATTTCCAAAAGCTTATTTAGGTTGATTAGCATGCAAAGGTAGAATATGTCATGTCAAACCCCAGCTCAGAGCCGTGAAAGGGGCTTCTGATTGTATAGGAGAACTCATAAATGTTTAAAACTAATCCTGCCTAGAAGTCTCAGCTTAATCATTATAAACAAATAACAGCAGGAGGAAGTGGCGATAAACTGCCCTCTGTTCTAATTTTAAAATGTGAATAATTAACCTTCCAGGAAAACGCAGAATTTTAAGAGCAGTTCAATCCGATAAATGTTCAATTTAGGACTAGATGGGCACTGCTGGGCAGGCTGCTGGCCTGATTTATTGCGGCGGCGATGCCCATGAGAGCAGTCATTCCTTCAGCTCCACGACTGGAGCCGTAAGGCCCTGAAGTTCTGCTCCCAGGCACCTCCATGCTGGATAACATCGATTTGAACGGGGATGTGGCATGCGTAAAAGGCATAAAAAGTTCACATTTTTGCTACATCAAATTTTGTTACCCAAAATGCTAAGTTACTACCGATTTCATATTTTAAAAATCAGTTTCTCGCCCTACCTGGTTTGGCTCAGTGGATGGAGTGTCGGCCTGCGACTGAAGGGTCCCGGGTTTGATTCCAGGCAGGGGCACATGCCCAAGTTTTGGGCTCAATCCCCAGCAGGGGGCGTGCAGGAGGCAGCCAATTGATGATTCTCATCATTGATATTTCTCTCTCTCCCTCTCCCTTCCTCTCTGAAATCAATAAAAAATATATATATATTTAAATCAGTTTCTCCAAGGCAGAACTGCTAATACTTAAAGATTATTTCTTAAGCTTTATTTAATCTAGAATTAAAGCATTTTTTTTAATCATTGCACCCAACTATACAAAAGTTTCTGTTCAGCAGCAGCCTTACGAGAACAAAAGTCGGTCCAGACAGCTTGGCACCGGGCTGTAATAATACAGAAAGGCACATCCTGCCCGCCCTCTCCAGGGACTCCTGCTCCCACAGTGTCCTGAGAAATGTTTTTCTTAAAGTGTCACTTCACTATAAGGAGGCGTCAGGATGTCGGCATACTGGTAACTACCCAGTGTAAATTATTACCCTGATTACTGTCTTTCTAAATGAAGGAAAGAAAAAAAAAAAGGAATAGAAAGAGGAGGCAGAAGGAGAGGAAGAGAAAGGGAAAGATGAGGAAGAAGAAATAATAACGAAATTAGGAGAGCAATCTGGTTTCTCGGCCCCAGAAGCAATTAACACTGGAGGCAGAATGGAGGGAGCTGAACATTAACACCCACTCTGGTTGGCCTTTGACTACACAGGGTCCTGACGCGTGCGCCTGGCTTTCAGAAACCACCTGGCTGGGTTCAAGCCCCACCTCTCCATTTAGAAGCATTGTGACCTTGGGTGAGTCAATTAGCTTCTCTGAGCCTTTTCTTCTTCATCCAATAGGAATGATCCCACCAAGCACGTGGAATAGAGGCCTAAGTGAGAGAACCTGCTTACATGTCTGTGCCGGCTGGAGGCACTTCGCCTCTCCTGGGGTGTGACGCCCTAACAGCTTAACCTGTGTGAGTCACCCCAAGATGTGCTCTGTGGTATGCAAATTATTTTGAGCTAAAGGCAATCAAAATGCTTCAAGAGAAACTTCTGCCCTTCTCTCTTTTTAACTGCCTAGATTACACGAACTTGAATTAGGGGCCTTGCCCATAATAAGAAATTATCAGAGATAACTTTATCTACCTACTAAGGGCCCAGTGCATGAATTCGTGCACCTTGAAAGGAACTGTGGGCCACAAGGCTGTGGTGGGCACAGGGGCGGGTCTTGGTCCATCCTCCACGCCCCTGCCTGGCCCCTCCTGCTGCTGCCTCTGGTCCCACTCCCACCACTGCTGCTCCCATGCGCTGATGGTGCTGGCCCCACTCACACCCGCTGATGGTGCAGAGCGATTGGGGCCGGCGCCAGCAGTGGGTGCGAGTGGGGATGGCGCCGTTAGTGGGTGTGAGAGGCTGCTGCTCCCCGATCACCCCTCAGGAGCAGGGAGAGGTGGAGAAGCCCTCAGGGACGATCATGGCTAGCAGCCACTGCTCACACTCACTGATGGTGCCAAGTGATCGGGACCGGCGCCAGGAGATGGCAGCGGGTTTGAGCAGGGCCAGCGCTAGCAGCAGGTGCAAGCACCGAGTGGGACCGTGGCATGCAGGCGCAAAGAATTTTCAGTAACCACCAGAGGCTTGCCCTGACGACAGCGACCGGCACCCTGCCTTGGTCTGGTGTCCCCACTCACCTGCTCCAGCATCCCCCCATGGTCAATGCCCTCCATGTTCTGCACTCTGCTGCCTGCTGCCGATGCCTGCCACGTTCTGCATGCGCCCCCTAGTGGTCAGCGCACAACATAGCAACCAGTTTTTTGGTTGTTCTGCCATTTGGTCTATTTGCATATTAGGGTTTTATATATAGAGATAGGGCAGGGCAAATTACTAATTATTGAACATCTGCTCTTCTCATCCTGCAATGACCTCTGAAGCCCCCAAAGTGCCTTACTCCATCCTAGCTCAGAATGTCATATACGCCTCATTTTAACTTTCCATCCCTGACCCTATCATGTATGTGAAGGTCTGTCACTGCTGTTGATGCTGCACCAGGGAAATCAGAACATAGCCAATGCTATTGCACTTTTTATTAAAAAACAAATTAAATAAAATAGTGATCGGTTCTATATAAAATTGAACCAGGGTCACTAGTTCATGGTGGGGAAGGCTGAGAAGAGGGAGACAAGGATGAGGCTGCAGCAGATTCTTTCTCTTCGTATCTGGGAGGCAATTCAGACGAGAGAGGTGGCGTGTGGGAGGTCTCAGAGGATGAAGGAGTCCCCGAAATGGTGTAGATGGATACACGCTCTCTCTCAGGGGCTGTGCCTTGGCCCTCAGGAGCTGGGGATTAACAGATGGCCCAGTGCTATTATGAAGTGTGATTTATCCCAATGATACAAGTTTTTCTTCATATTAATAAAATTTTCAATATGACACAACATATTAACCCATCAGTAAATATGAATAGACTAGAGGCCCAGTGCATGAAATTCCTGCTTGGGTAGGGTCCCTAGGCCTGTCTGGCGATCAGGGCCGATCAGGGCCTTCTAGCTGCCAGCTGGGGCCTCCCTTCCCCGGCTGCTGGCTGCCGGCTGGGGCCTTCCTTCATTCTGCACCGCACCCTGGTGGTCAGCACAGTTCATAGCAAGTGATCAAACTCCCGGTCTCCTGGTCGAACTCCCAAAGGGACACTTTGCATATCAGCCTTTTATATATATATAGATATGTTTTCATTCCTTGCCCCTTACTTTCCTTAGAGCTGATGGTAACATTAGGACAGTCTCACTCCTGTTGTCATTTCCTTTGTCATTGAAAAGACCTGGAGCACAATGTACAGGTGCCGCCCCCCAAAGAGCACACACAGTTACTGTTCTCTGCTGCTGTGTCTTCTGAGGCAGCTAACGGAAGGTGGACAGCAAACAGAAAATTAAATCATTGGGCCAAAAACGTGAAGGAGGCAGGAAGGCATAGTCATTAATGGAGTGGGTGTTAGCACCAGGCAGACCTCATCTGAATTTCCGTCCTGCTGCTTTCTAGCTGTGTGATGGCTACGCCTCGGCTCCTTGTCTGTAAAGCGGGGATAACAGTGCAGACCTCCTGAGACTGAGAATTACACGGGGTAATGCAAGAAAAGCCTGACCGGCACACAGAAATCATCACAGCAGCAGGAGTCGTTTTTTGTTTTGTTTTGTTTTGTTTTTAAAGTTAATAGACATTTACTTTGGAGCTTGGAGAAGTTCATCTTGGAGAAAAGAGTAGAAAAAGTCACTAACAGAATTCTACAAATGTCCAGACCCTAACCGCCCCTTCATCCGAGGTGGGCAGTTCCTACACTCGTCTCTGGTCAGCTCTCCAGCTCACCGCCCGTCTGCAGCACAAGGACAAGTGCCTCAGAAGGCGAGTGACCAGCCCAGGCAGCACCCATCCCCGCCGGCTCTCAGCGACTCTCGTGTCCTGCTTCCCACTGCTTTCAAAAACGCACGTCTCCATGTCTCGGAAGTCAGCTGTCATTGATCTGCTCGCCCACTCACCCTGCCCTGTAAAACCTTCTGGCAGCGAGGATTTCACCTCCTACGTCCTGGTCGCCATTCAGAAGGTCCCAGAGCCTTTGCCAGCCCTGCTCCTGCCTGGCACTTCCCAAGACTCCTTCCTGTAATGCCCACCCCCATGGATCCTCGGTAGGTCATTAAGCCACTGCTCTCCTGCCTCAGCACCCTCTTCCAGTTCCACTTCTCTGTCCAGGCCTAGCCTCTCAGTCTACCTGCCCCTCTACCACAAGCCTGTGCACCATCTTCCCCCACTTCCCCTGAGCTCAGTCCCACCTCCTCCTCTGCCAGGGACATCCACGGTCCCTGTCACTCCCCTTACATGACAATCTGCTCCTCCTCACTGTCCTCCCCCCCCCCAGCCCCCCACTCTCCGCCACAGTCTGGCTCCTGGTACCTCAGCCTGTCCATGAGACTCAGCGCCCGCCGGTCTGGCCAAGGCCAGCCTTTCCCGTTGTGAACTGTGCTAACCAACGGCTCGGAGCCCATGGCTCTGACTCCAAAACCTTCAACTGCTTTGCTCTGCCTAAAGGAAAAGCCCTTCGATTTCTGCTCTTTAATCTGACCACATGCACGCCTCCTAATTTGGGCACGTGGGGGATGTTCTTTGTCTCTTCAGTTAATCTTGAGAGGCTCTGAGGCCCGGGGAACAACTTAATATTGAAGGGAAAATGCAGCTTGGTCAAGTCAGGGTGCAGTGACTTTAGCTGGTCACTCAAGGACATCCACTAGTTACTAACACCCTCTGTACCTCCTGGAGGTGCCCTGGGACCCCCACGCCTCCCTACAATCTAAAGCAGCAAGCAGGGGCCTCCCAAGCCCAGCTCAGTTTGGCTGACAGGTTGTTAAACATCGTGAGGGTCGCCCCTGCTAGGAGCACAGAAAGATGGCTGGAGAAGGCTCCACATTAACCAGGCACAACCACTTTTATAATTGTTAACTTATGTGCTGCCCAAAGTTTCCTGAAAGGTACTGTTAACATTAGGCAATAATTCTGACATAACGTCAGCAAGGAAAGATACACTCTGGTGTTTACTCCTCCTCTACTGTAGCCTTCCAGCTCATCTGGCCCAACATGAGGTACAGGCCTGCAACGATGAAGATGCTTCTCCTGGAGTCCAAAGGCAAGGTCTTACCCGTAGTTAAAAATACTGTAATAGGAAGGCGGACTTTCATTTGGAAGCAAACTGTCTGCTCCAGGACTTCTGGTCACGGCAGAAGCTGAAGACTCAGGAAAGTAAGGAGGCGGAGGGGGCGGGAATATGATCACGGCATCACCTAAGGAGACACACAATGTTTTGTTGAAGATGATAAGCAATAAGTGCAAATGAATTAGCAAGCGCAGAATAAACTGAGTACGGATTTGGCTCATCTATAGAAATAGTCACAACCCCTATGCCAACTACAGAATCAAAAAGTGGTTTGATCAAATTTAGAGACAGAAGGTAGAGGTTGCCAGGGGCTGGGGGCAGGGGGAGATGGAGTGAGTGTTTAATGGGTGCCAAGTTTCTGTTTGGGATGAGGAGAAACTTCTGGAAATTGAGAGTGATGACAGTTGTACAACATTGTGAATGTACTCAGTGCCACCATACGCTTAATAACGGTCAACATGGTAAAATTTATATTATATATGTTTTACCACAATTTTAAAAAAATAGTAGGCCTTTCTCATTGCAAGTCTGAGCTAAAGCATTTCAGTGAAGCATTTTCTAACCGTGTGTCCCCCTTGGGATGTGTACAGCTTTAAAGTTTGTTTGTTTTTAATTTTCAATTTGTTTTCTTTTCTTTTTGTTTTATTAATTTCAGAGAGGAAGGGAGTGGGGGAGAGAGAGAGGAACATTGATCAGCTGCCTCCTGCACGCTCCCCACCTGGAATCAAGCCTAAAACCTAGGCATGTGCCTTAACTGGGAATCGAACCGTGACCTCCTGGCTCATAGGTCGACACTCAACCACTAAACCACACCAGCTGGGCTTAACTTACATTTTTAATTCATCAAAAGTTAGTGTTGGATCAAGTGCCTTGTTCCTCAAATGCAGCTTCACCTCTGAACAGATTAGCTACCCTACGTCCCATCTATTAGCTGTGGTTTATGCTCTTGTAGAGTCTTTACCTGCCAATATTTCACCAAGCTTCACAAAACAAAGTCAAACTTTGCAGCATTTCTAGCCAGGCACCTGTGTTTTGGGGAGGAGAACCGAGGGACCAGATGCAAGCTCTAAACTGCTTCCTCTCTGTGGAAGGAGCTGGGTTTGTGCTGGGCAGCAGATCTGATGCTTGCCTAGCTAAGGACAGGATTCTTTAGAGCTCCCGGGTCCCATTTGCCAGTTAACAACCCAGCATGGCCCTGACCAAGTCATTGAACCCCTGTAGGCCTCAGCTGCCACATCTGTCAATTGTAGGCCATCACTGAATCTGCCTCGGGGCAGGCAGGAGCAGTGGATTCACAGGCAGCCATTAAAACAGTGCTGGGCAAAGAGCAAACCCTCTCAGCTGTCCCACGCCCTCACAGCTGCTTTCTTCACACTCTGCCAGCATGTGGCACTTATTTGCATGTCTGGAGAAACACTCCCAACTGGCAGTCCTGGCCAGTGGTTCCACTCTGCCCCTTGGGCGTGAACTCCCCGCTCCTAGCTGTTGGAGCTTACCTTGCTAATTTAAATTGATAACGCATAATGCTTGGCTTTTCATTTTCTCCAGGGTAGGTCGGAGGAAGTAAGGTTAAGTGTTCGCTTTAATTACACATTGTAGGACACAGGACTTGGGAATAAGCCTCTAAAGCAGGCCACTCACCTATCAAACATCAAACACAAACAAGGAAATGTGCAAAGTCAACAGTTATCTCTGGGCTTGTCCATCTGCCAGTCAGCTCCCAGCCTCCCACACGCACAATCTGCTCTCAACAGGAAAAAAGTCTCCCCCAAACCCCCGGGGCTTCCCTGTCACTAGGCCCTGCAGGGCTTGGTGTCCTCCAGGACTTGGCATCATACCCGTCAGAGAGGTCTGTCTCCTATACCTGCTGCGTGCCCAGGTCCAGCACTGAGTACCTTCACAGAGAGGACATCATTGGTTTATCTACCAGCGGGTGTAGGGAGAATAGCTGAATTCTGGGACCGAGCCAAGAACTGCCTCTTATCACCCCAGTTTCCCTCCTAAGGCAGAACTGACCATTAGAGACAATGTCCAGAGTCTTATCAATTGTACTAAAAGTCTTGATTTCTAAAAATTTAAACCCCATGCCATAATATAAAGGAGAGAAAAACAAGGAGTTAGGGTGCCCGATTTCCACAGGCTTGATGGGATTTAAAGGGTTAAGTAAAAAAAGATTTTAAACTATGCAGTGCCGACAGCAGGACAGAACTGCCCAGGGGTTAGAGCCCTGCTACCCACTGCCCCCTACATTCCAGCCACCAGGACAGAGGCTGCCCCCAAACTCTCCTGGTAGCAAATCCAAAGGGCACACCTCAAAATGTCCCCCCAACTAAGTGAATACTGAGCATCCCATGACGGTGTTCACATGGACCCCACTGTGTTCCCCGAAAGGACTGAGACCGTCTATATTGGGTGAGCCCTTTTGTCATGTGACAACTACCCAGAACACCAGGTGAAGACAAAACCAGCAGAAACAGAACTCCAGCCCATGCCCTGGGGAAGGGGCGATGCAAGGGCCATAGTATATGAGTGCCCACCTGCCGGGTTTGGATCCTGGACCCTAAGCAAATTACTTAACATCCCTGGATCTCCGTTTCTTCATCTCTAACATGGAGATACTAAGAGTATCTGCCTCAGTTGGTCCTTGGGGAGGTGAAGGAATTTCACATAATAGGCCCTTGAAGAACATTAAGATGCGTGTTTAGCACAGGAGTAAACTTGACATATGTGTTAGCTGTTATTAATAGATAACTAATATTTGTGTTGTCACCATAGTGTATAAATACACAATGAAATAAGCTGGGAGCATCAACCCTGGCTCAATGCAAGGATTGTCTGTAAGTCCATCTGCCCTTCCTCTCTGAGGCTGGTGCCCTGCAGGGCCCGCAGCCCAGGGACGCCCAGTCTCTGCTGGTAGCACTGCTGGCTCTGTAGACAGCCCCGGACACAAGGAGCCTCTCACTCGCCACTCTCCTCCTCTGTTCCCTCCATGGTTTCTGCTCTGCGATTCTCCTTGCCTAGCCTTTTAGCCTTCTAAAGGAGACTGGGGAAAAAACCGCAGTACAGTAATTTGCAAAAACGAGTAGCAATAGGGTTTTTTCTTGGTTGTGTGAAGCTGAGGCCAAAGTTACTGACATTGTTCTGGGGGGGCGGAGGGGAGACTGACTCTGGGAAATGGTAATCCATCTATTTAGCAGAACCCAAGGGACCCAAAAGGAATTAGTAGGCATTCCATGGGGGAAAGAAGGGACAGGTGTTGCCACATTTCATCTTCATTTATGCCACTGCTTCCCAACTTTGCCCTAATCCTGAAGTTACAGAAAATAAAGAACAATGCAGAACACAGAAGGCCCCTCAAAACATAGAAGACCGGTGGACTTGGGACAGACTCAGAATCCTGGAAAGTTAGTGCTGGAAGGAATCTTAGAAATGCTCACTTTATGGATATATAAACGGGATGCGAACTCATGTGTCCAGCAATGCGAAGTGCCACAGGTTTTAGTGTGAGAATAACAGGGGGAGGAGGGCCGCTTGGCCAGTCCCTAAGGTGAGAGGGGACTTGCAGGCTGTCCTTGAGATCCTTTCCACTTTCCTCTAAATTTGCTCTGTGACATTACTCAAGGTTACCACTAAATGTCCCAAAGCATTTGCTAAATAATATGGAATTCCTGGGGCAAAATGATGTATACAAGGACTTCTATGGGGCCTACCATAGCAGCAGCACTGTGTGTGTGTGTGTGTGTGTGTGTGTGTGTGTGTGTGTGTGTGAGAGAGAGAGAGAGAGAGAGAGAGAGAGAGAGAGAGAGAGAGAGAGAGGGAGAATCTAGGCCAGGCCCAGGGAAGCCTTGATGAACAGCCACTGTGATGTGAGCACACACAGGAATGAAGCCACGCACCTACAGTGACCTGCACAGGCTCTGTGTTCTGGGTCTGTCTCTCTTCGCTTTCAGAGGCATTCTGGCCCTCGTTCAAGTTGTTTCTCTTCTTAACATGGGCGACCACGAAGAAACACAGTCCCATGAGCACAATCAAGGGTCCCATGATCTGCAGGGACAGGAATCCACAGATCTGGGGCTCCTCGTCGGCAGTGTCTGTCTCATTCAGTGGTTCCTGCTCCCAGTCTGAGCCACAGCCAGGGACCCAAATGCCCAATATGCTGATGAGCATGCCGCTGGTCAAGAACAGAAATCCAAAGATGAGGCACTGGGCAAACTGGCGGCTCTCTCCGCAGATGAAGGGCCGGTCGGGGTCCGTCCGGTTGCCCCGGCGGCGCCCCTGCCGGAACTGAAGGAGTGCCCGGGAGCGGGCCAGGATCACGGCCCCGAGCCCAACTGCGGCACACGCGGGCCCAGCGACCTTCAGCACCAGGCTGCAGTCTGGGTGGGGCTTGTATTGGCATGCCTGGAACCCAAAGATGGAGAGCAGGACCCCCACAAACAGCAGGATGGCACCAAAGACGAAAAGGAAGAAGATGAGCATGCTGACATGCCTGTCTCGCTGGACCCCATCTGGTTCAGCTGCTGCAGGAGACATGGCCAGAAGGGGCCCCTCCCCGGAGAGGGGTGGGCAGGGTTACCTTCCCTCCAGTGGCTTCAACAGCCCTGCAAACAGAACCACACACCAAATTAAAGCGGGCACAGGTGTCCCTCACCCCCCCTGTTCTTTTGCTGGCCATTTCAGAAGTCACACCAAGATGAACTCATGGGGACTAGAACTTCACCCCACTGCTACACTGTAGAACAATGAGCTGGTTTATGAGTCAGAAGGACGGGCATTCAGAAACTCCTCAATATTTAATTTTATGAAGATACTCAAGAAGAAGAAATGCAATTACCATGCACCTAAGAGTATCTTAAAAAAAACCACAAAAACAAACAAAAAAACTCCTTATGGAGATGTATAGCATAGGGAATATAGTCAATAATATTATAATAACCATGTATGATGTAAGGGGAGTACTAGACTTATCGGGGGTCACTTCATAAGCTATTTAAATGTCTATGCTATACACTTGAAACTAAAATAATATTGAATATCAAGTGCAATTAAAAAAATTTTAATTTTAATAAAATTCTTTAAAACCCATATAGCAAAAGTAACTGGGTGTGGCTTTTCCTGTTCTGAGTCTCACAAACTCCCTCACCCAGGCAACAAACAATGGTGAGTGAGGGGAGAACCACGGGGATTACTGTTGATTTACAGAGGCCCCACATTTCATCACAGCTGCTCTGAGCACTTCCACGCCGGTAAATTTTGGTTCGGTCACTAACTTTCCATTTCCTGTTTTAGACCCGCAGCAACTTTCCATTCCGTGCTTCATGCTAAGGCTACATCTCCAGGACAGCCAAGTTCAGCAGTGTCAATGGACTGGGAAGGCAGTGCAGGAACGCAGCAAGTTTGGTGGGTATTAAGTTAATTCTGTCAAAATGTGACACTTGAGTTCTCACTCGGGGGCTTCCTGGGCCTGAAATCTGGTGGCCTGGCTGCGTGGGCCTGGGATGAACCCAGGGAGCGTGGCACAGCCGGGGGGCGGGGTGGAGCCCTGTCTCACAGGTGGCCGGGCAGCTGCGCTCACCCTCCTTCATGGTGCCACCCACTTCCACAAAGAGGTTTAGGCTGTTAAAAATAAGCAGCTGATAAAATCACCAGTTACACAGCAATAGAACCTGACTTGGAAAGAAGAGTACAAGTGAGTCAAGTGGGAAAGCACTTTCCCCAAGATCACCCCAGCCCTGCGCTTCAAGGGTATCGCGTATTGAGTATCCGGGCAGTGGTTGAAGAGTGGTCTGGTTTACGCAGGCTGACTGCTATCCAGTTATCTTGTTTGCTCTAGTGAATGGGATATTCAAGTCCGGGCGCTGGAAAGGACAATCCGAGGGTGAAGACTGTTCTCACTGCTCAAGGGAAGAAAACCTTTTAGAATAGCTGCGCCATCTGCATCCGTGGTCACACGAAGGAGCTCAAGCCCGCGGCTCTGAAGCCAAGGCCATCTTGACAATCATGACCACGTGGGGTCAGGTCAGGTAAAGAAAGCAAACGGACTGTCTTCCACGAGGAAGTAATTTTCCAGGAAAAATATGATAGAATCAAAAGGAAGCTGAAGGAAGGCGATGTGTGTTTTCACTGTTAGACTTGGAAGAACTATTTATGACGATGCAGTTAAGCCGAGACAAAGACGTAAAGTATTGCACTATTTTTTTTTTTAAATTTCGGAATCATGTAATCCCTTTTGCTGGTCCCAGAGATGAGGGTGCGTCTCTGCTACGAAGTCCTATCAGGAATTCACTGTATTCCTGACACCTTCAAATTTGGAGTGAGTGACAAGCTTCAACCGTATAGCAGTGGTTCTCAACCTTCCTAATGCCGCGACCCTTTAATACAGTTCCTCATGTTGTGGTGACCCCCAATGTCATTGTTACAAATTGAACATAATTAAAGCATAGTGATTAATCACAAAACAATATGTCATTATATATGTGTTTTCCGATGGTCTTAGGCGACCCCTGTGAAAGGGTCGTTCGACCCCCAAAGGGGTCGCGACCCACAGGTTGAGAACCGCTGGGACTCTACAGGCAAATTCCCAAACACCAGTGAAGAAAACAGAAGCCCCAAGTGGACTTGTACCCTCTTCCCAGGGCCTCGTGGATCAAGGGCCTGCATCGGTGCTCATCCCTGATGCAGAACAGTGTGTGGGTAGTGGGCCAGTCTGTCCATTCTCTCTCGCACATGAACCCACGACCGGACACAGAGACGAATAGACAATTAAGCCTTTTCTAAACACCAACCTACCCCTAATTTCCCACAGCCAAATTCGCCTCCCTCACACTGTGTTCCAAAGGACATTTCCAGATCAGCAGCGCCTAACTACATCCAACGCTCCGGTGTGTTTGGGGATCCAGGCAGGAGAGGCCAGTGTCTTTTACGGGAAAAGCTCCGTGGGTGTTAAGGAGCCTGAGTGCGCGTCTCCCCAGGAAAGGTTAGTGCGGGATCCTCGGCGCTGGCGCCGCTCCGCGCACC
>NW_006299705.1:852456-860684 GCF_000327345.1 Myotis davidii | reverse complement strand
GTGTCCTGCCGTTCGGCAAGCTGTGCCTCTGGGTCACGGGAGCAAGTCCTCGCTGAGAGCTCCCCGACGAACAGGCTATGGAGGTGCCAGCTCACAGAGACGCGCGCGCCATTAAGTGAGGCCGGGGTCCTCCTGGCCGAGGCGGTCAGACGTGAGGTCCTCGCTCCCAGCCTGGAGCGGGCCCCTGGCGGTCTCCGTGCCCTTCCTCTCCCAGGTGTGCTCACAGCCGCCTGGGCCCCGGAGCCCCCTTCTCAGTTCCCAATCGCTAATGACCTGCTGGAATTAAACTGGTAACTTTCCCTGCCCTTGAACCAGAAGTTTCAGGATGGGTTTGCTAATCCCTGTGCTATTTGTAACCTGCCCCGTGACACGTGACTCGGATTCAGCGGTGCCCGTTTCCACCCCAGAGGTCAGGGCGCTGGGGAAGGTGAGTAAAGGGCTCAGCCCAGGCTTCAGGAGTCCTGGGGACTTCCCCATCATGCCCCCGCTTCTCCCCAGCTCCCAGTCCACTTGGCCCGACACCCAGTCACAGGTTCACACCAGTTGCATTAACCTTTTGAAAGTACAAACACCTAGCAGACCTAACATAGCAAGTTGTTCCCAGTAGTTCTCACTGAGGGTCAAGAATGTTACAGAGGTGAGGAGTCTCCAGGAAGGGGTCAGAGGGAGGCAAAGAGGACGCTGTTAGCTGGGCTCTGAGGCCTGGACCCCTGGGTGGTAAGAGGAGGCTTTCCCAGGGAGGCATCCGGACAAGTGACAGCGTTGCAATGTCCAGGGGGCACTTGCCTCAGGGGTCAATGGGGGCCTTTCCCACAGTTTGGTGCTCTGGCCTCTGCAAATCTCTGCCCTGAGGGAGGAACGTTGGCTATGACTCTAGTGAAGGATCCAAACCTCCTGACCCCGTGCACCTGCCAGGTTCTGTGTTCGCCGCTTTACCTGCAGCCTGTGGCTCGTTACAGGCCTCAGAGAAGGTTGGGGCCCGAAGGCAGCAGTGCACTAAAACAGCCATTTTTCATCTGAGAAAACTGAGACCTAAAGACAGAAACTTAGTCCACAGCTGGTTAATGTGAGCCCCGTGGACGGACCCTTCATTGGTTCCTTGGTCACCCATTGTACACCTGTCCCCCAGAGGACACACAATGCCACAAACTCAAAAAAGGGCTTTTTATTACGCGGCTTTTCGATCATTGTAACAATACAGATACTGTAGCCCAAGGACATTGCGGCAATCTGCGTGGAGGGTGGAGATAACTCTGGTCAAAGTGTCAGGAGATACCCGCTTCGGGAAGGGCCTCAAAGTACACCTGGCTGGCCAGCAGGTCACCAGCCACGGTGACTGCACAGCAGCAGCAGCACTGGCCTCTCTCTCACGCGGGCCTGCTAACCACTCCTGGTACCAGAGCCTTTCTAGCTCTTCCTTCCTTATTTTTCCCCTCTCCCTCATTTAAAACGCAGTCTCTAGTGGAGTTGTGTGCGGACCTGCAAGGGGCCTGTTGATACAGCTGCCCCTCTGGTGCCACATGACTGCGGGCTGGCCACACATGACAGACTTGAATGTACTGGCATCAAGGACAATCAGATTAGCTCCCACCTGGAGTATCTGCGGCTTGGACTGCTGTGTCTTTTGGAGCCCGCTTGACTAAATTAAATTCCGTGGAATCCAGTCATGGGTCAAGTAGGAAAGACAGACCCACCAGCCTTCGAGGTGCTTGTCTCGGGAGCAGACCTATTCTTAGGAAAGAGAAGGCATGACCCTGTCACTACCTAACACCAAGAGGCCTTTTCCTGCCTGGTTGGTTGTGGACAAAAGATAAGCCCAGACAAAATCCTTCAAAAAGTAGCCTCAGCACACGCTTTTAAAAATGGGTGAACCTTGAATTCAGGAAGTAAAGACAGAGAGTTAAGCCAAGGCAAGCATTCATTTATTCACTCAGCAAGTATTTGAGTGCTGACCATGTGCCAATAAACAAAACAGAAAAAAATCCTTTGCCCACGTGGAACCTATAATTTAAGGAGAAAGGCAATAAAAGAAACACGTAAGTTACACAAAGTATTAGAAAGCCCAGAGGGCAGCTGGGAGATTTCAGCTGCAATAGGGCGGGTGGTTAAGGAAGGCGGCTCCCAGAAGGTGACATTGCAGCCAAACTTGAAGGGAATGAGGAAGCAAGCATATTGATAAACCATTATTGCATAACAAATAACCACCGAATTTAAAAGCTTAAAACAACTATGATTTATTCTCTCGGTTCCTGAGGGTCAGAATCTGTGATTATGAATCAAGACAGGGAAGACTGGGGGCAGGCCAAGTTGGAGGAGGAGGTTTCGGAGTTCAGTTTGGGGCATGTACTAGTAGCTGGGTGGTTCTGGCTCGGGGTCTCTCAGTCAAGCAGTTGGCTAGGGCTCATCTACACGCCCAACTTCTGGCTCCAAGGTGGCTCACTCCTTGGCTGTGGGGAGAGGCCTCAGTTTCTCACCATGTGGACCTGCCCACAGAGCAGCCTGAATGCCCTCAGGACATGGCAGCCAGCTTCCCCTGGAGTGAGTGAACCAAGAGAAAGCAAATGAGGTGGACACGGCAGAGCCTCTTGTGACATAGTCTCTGAAGCCCCACACCACCACTGCTACTACATTCTATTCCCGGGAACTGAATCACTAAGGCAAGGGATTAGGCTCCACCTCTTGAGGGGGAGAGGGGAGTATCAAAGAATTTGATATACTTTAAAACTATGAATTTGAACATATTTTAAAACTATTACAGAGAAATACAATGACATTGGTGGGAAGAAGGAAGGAGCCCTGCCAGAGAGGAAACAGCAAATGCAAAGGCCCTGGGGCAGGAACAGGTGTGTTCAAAGAAGAACAAGAGGCCAGGTGCATGGGGCAGGTGAGCAAAGGGAGGGGCGTAGGAAAGGGGATCAGGGAGAGAAAGTGTGTGTGGCCACATGCACCAGACTGAGTGGGGCTTTGTCGTGGGCCGTTGTACTTGAGATGGGAAGCTTTGGAGGGTTTGGGGTTGGTTTTGTTATTAGCAGAGTGTGATATGAGCTGACGTATTAAAAAAAAAAACACACTACAGTGGCTTCTGGGTGAGAATTGCCTGAGGAGGAGGAAGGGTAGAGGGGAGGAGACCATTTAGGAATCTATTGTAATAACCCAGGAGAGAGAGGGCTGTGGCTAGTGTTTGGAGGTGATAAAAAATGATTGGATTCCTGGTATATCTCAAAGATAGTCTACAGGATTTTCCACGGACTGGATGTGGGTTTTTACTCCAAGGTTTTTGGTCTGAGGACATGGGAGGATGGTTCTGGCATGGACCAAGATAGGGAAGACTGGAGGGGGATGTTTCAGAGTTCGGTTTGGGGCATGTTAACCCTGCGATGTCCATTAGACATCTGAGTGAAGTTGAGTAGGTGATTGAATATACATGCCTGGAGTTCAGGAACTCTGGGAGGAATACTTCACCGTGGTCTGTCAGTGATGTTTATTACAAAATCAGGAAGGCTGGTCCCTCCTCTGGAAGAGCTGATGTGTGCCTACGTGGCTACACCTGCCTCTAAGGCCTCCAAGAAGGCCCAAAGCAAGGACAGACTGGTGCCAACCGATGCGGGGGGTTCAGGAGTTTCCAGGGCAGAGGGGCAGCGCTGGGAGGGATGGGCTTCTGCCGGGGCAGGGCCTCCTGCTCCTCTGCTCCTTCCCTCCCTCAGCGCTGGCCCCGTGGCACTCCCCAGGGCACTGCCAACCCGGAAAAGAAGTTCTGGGCAAGTGGTGTGTTGGGGCTTGTAAAATGCCTATCACCATTTTTTCAGAATTTACAAGATTACAGAAGGACAGTCAGTCATTAAGTCTGCCAGCCTCTAGTTTCTCTTTTGGTCTCTCACTGGTCCTGCCCACTTCGCCCCAGCACCCAGAGCATGCTTTCCGCTCCTCCAATTCCGGACATTTGCTGAGACTGCACAGGGGCTGGTGTACAGCAATCTGCTCTCCAGTGCTCAGTCTTGGGTTAGCGTCTCAGCTAATCTTCCCAGGACCGCCAGCAATGCCTGCGAACCTAGCTGGGCCCCATCTGGCTGCCTACTCCTGCAACGGTGCTGGGGTGAGGGGCGGCCAGGGCTCCTGGAGCATGTTCCTCCTCCCCACCCTGAGTTGGACTTAGACCCAGGGGCCTGAGGCACTTGTCCAGAGTAAGATTGATTTGACAGGCTTGAGTTGAGGGTGTAGATTTGACCCCTTAGCTGACGCCCAGTGCAAAGACTAATCTTTTGCAGTCATTTTATTGCCTGGGATGGTGCAGTTGTTTTTGCAAGGTTTGTAAATAGCTTGAGTGCAGCTGGCTGGAGCCAGGGGTAGGCGATGCAAGGAGTTGTTTCAGAGAGAGTGAGGGTTTGCCTGGAGCTCACATGGTCTCATTGGTAGAGGCCTCCGTGTGGCCGAGGGAGTTACCACTTCCACAGTGGCACCAGCATCTGGGCAGCAGGCTCGAGGAGACCATGTTGGTAGTAAGAGTTTACAGAAATGTAGTGACCTCCTGGCATCTGGTGTTGGATTCATCGAACACCTACCACTAAATGGGCCCCAAGGAATGAATTATTTCTCTACAGCATGTAACACGGGGAGGAGACAGACCTGAGCTCAGGACCTGGCTTTGTCACTAGCTGTGTGACCTCGGCCAAGGAAACGACTTTTCTGTGCCTCGTTGTGCTCCTCTGGAACATGGGACTCTGCAGACTCACCTCGAAGGATGTCTTGAGGGTACATTCCTGGCACCTGGTGGGCACTGATTAATGTGTTTCTCTTCGGCCCCTGGCTGCTCACCTCATCTTCCATCTGTGGCTCCTCCCCTTCAGGAAGGTGGTCCTGATGAGTCCGCGGAGAAAGTCAAAAAGCGGGAGCTCGGGTCCCAGCTGGTTTGGCTCAGTGGCTAGAGCGTCAGCCTGCAGACCAAAGGGTCCTGGGTTCAAGTCCAGTCAGGGGCACGTTCCCAGATTGTGGGCTTGGGAGGTATGCAGGAGGCAGCTGATCAATGATTCTCTCTCATAATTGATTTTTCTATCTATCTCTCCCTCTCTCCCTTCCTCTCTGAAATCAATAAAAACATATACAAAAAAAATAAAAAAAAGAAGAGGGAACTCGGGATTCTCAGTGAGAACAGAACGCGGCGTGTTGACTTCTGGTGCTCAATTGGCCATGATTGGAGCCACCTGGCGTCTCCCTGCAGCACGTTTCCCAGGTGTTCCTAGGCATCCTCAAAGGTGTGGATCACATGATCGCAAAAACTTGCTGTCCCAGTGGTTACCCCGTGTTACCTTCCTTCTCCTTCTGCTCCTCCCGCGCCTGCAGCCACCAAAACTGTGAGGCACCCGGCTGTTGCCGGTGTCTCGAGAGGTCTGTGAGGCCAGTCAGCAGCCGGGGTTCAGGGCTCTGCCTGCCTCACCTATTCTGGTTTCACCTGCCTGCCTTTATCCCATCACTTCCCCTTGGGTTCTGGCCCCGTACTTCCTGGTTGACACTTAGATTCCAAAAAGGATTCAAGTCAGCTGACAGTGCTTCCGAAATACAGCAAGGTGAAATAATTGTAAAAGTAAGTGAGAAAAAGAAAGAAAAAAGAAAGAGAAGGTTGGCAGCATTTCCTGCCTCGTTCAAACAGCTTGCTGGTAGTGTGCAGGGTGGGGTAAGAACATTTTGACATTATCCACACAGGTAACTCACCTGTTTTAGGATCGGATGTGGTAACCTAAGACACTTGGAGATGGCTCTCAAAATGGCCCGACCCAGACACCTGTGGGGCCCTCCGCGCCTGCTGGGGGTCTGGTGGGCGGGGTGCAGCCCCACCGGGTGGCATTGGTCACCTCCTCATGGTCACACACTCGCAGCCGCTGGCCTAAAAAGTGAAGCAACAAGAGCCTGCACACCTGAGAGCCAAGAGGCTGATAGATGAAAGGCGGTTTGGCAGGGAGCCACCTCCTGTCTGCCCCAGATTTTAACAAAAGGCGCCTTGTCGCAGCCGCGGAATGCAGGTGAAGCCGGGGCTCGGGGCAGGGCTGGTTGAGAAAGAAGAAAAAGAAAACTCCTTTTGGGCTTTTTCTTGCTCACCTACCTCACAGGGTTATGGGAAGGATTACATGAATACGGAAAGTCTTGCTGAGATTTGTGCCCGGATGCAATTCCCGGAGAAATATTTTATCCTAAATAATGGCAGCAGGTAAGCCCTCCATAAAACCTCCCGTGTGCTTTTGGTGATGTACACGTCTCACTCGCTTGCATTTCATAACAAACCCAAGAGGTGAGCACTGCTGTGGCCCGTGTTACAGGCACACGGAGGGCGGGCGGCTGGGCCTGACCTGGCCGGGCTGCGGCCGGGCTGCACGGAAGCACCAAGTTCTCCCCAGACCCAAGAGCCTGGCGAGGCACCTTTTCACTGCACGTGGGAGGGAGCGATGGCTCTTTTTCCAATGTCAGTTTAGAGTCATTCAAGGGCAAGCTAACAAACTCCCATTCACTCTTTAATTCTCCAATGAAATGTCATTTCCCCAGAGAGACCTCCTAAGCTAAACAAGCCCTGGCCTGCCCCCTCGCCCCCGTTATTTTCAGAGCACCTGGCATTCTTCACTCAGGGCACTGATCATCAGCATAGTTACTCATCAGCCCTTTGAGACCACTTCTGTCCCACCCTTTGCTGTTTAAACCACTGTGTCACCCTCTGCCCTTCCTGTCGCTATCGTCAGTGATTTCCCAGATCTCCCAGCTCCCAGCTCGGGTTTGGCACCTGGGGCTCAAGTCTCTTCTATTCCAAACCCTGCCTTAATCTTGGATGCCTTCAACCTCACAGGGAGGACCCAGCCGACACCGGCCTTCTCCTCTGCAAGTCCTTCCCCTCCGTCCACCTCAGCTGGCCCCTCCCTCAGCTCAACCTGGACCAGCCGTGACCTGAAACAGCTCCTCCTGCAAGAGCAGGAATTGGAGCATCTCCTTCCAACTCACTCATCTAACCGTTCCAGCCTCAACGATCCTTGACTCCCAACTGGACCCTTCGCTTGCACCAGTCGACTTTCATCCCCTTTCTTCATTTCCTTCTTGTGTGGTTTAGATTCTAAGCCAGGGAATTGGGGAAAGTGCCCAGGGAGCCCCCACAGCCTCCCAGGCAGTCAGTGCCACCACTGTCTGCACAGTGTCTGGACGCTGGTGGGCTGTGTCCACACGTGCCCGTGGCCTCTGGGGCCTGGGAAAGGGGCGGGGGGGTGCTCCTGATCTGCTCTGCTGGCTCAGCTAGGAGGCTTGACCAGGTAGAAAACAGCAACTTCAGCGAAGAACTTTCTCTGCTGATAGGTTGGGTATGTGTCTATCAGACGCTGCTATCTCACTAGTTGGGAGACAGGAAAATATATAATCGGCTCATATTTCTGATATCCCTGGCTAGCCAACTGTGTTGTTTATGACTCCAGCCAGGAGGACTGAAAGATAGAAAAAAGCATCTTGAAAATAATTGTACAACTTCACAGTTTATTGGTAAACTTGACTTCCCATCACCAACTCCAGAGTTGCAATGAGTTTTATTTCCACCCAATCTTTATTACTCAAAAGAAAAGTCTACCCTCAAATCTCTATAGTGTTTGTAATTAGACCCATTTCTCTCAACATCCAAGAATTGAAAGATACCAAAGAAAGGTACCCATTTAGAACACAAATCATAAATGGATTAAATAGAGATACAGCCACATTCAAAGAGAATGTATGTGTATATGAGGTGGGTTTCCCATCAGGTAAATTCTTAGAGATACAGTCGCTGGCTATTAAGTGATATGTTTAACTCTGAACTATCCCAAGGGAGGCTGATGAATATTACATCCAAGTCCTCTGAGTAGGACATCACTATTTGTAATCGCAGTGGAGACAGCAGTGCAGGGGCTAAAACCCATAGAATGAGCAGGGTGGCCAGGTCAGTGAACCGTGACCAGAGGAGAGACCCTAGTGCAGGGTGGGCAACCCCTGGCACACGTGCCAAACATGGCACGCCAGTAACTTTCGCTGGCAAGGGAAACCCTCTCTTATAATCTTCCATTTACAATTTTTTTCTTAATATCAACTTTTTTATTTTTCAGAGTTCAGAGTGCTAACCATTACACCATGGAACCACCACATAACTTTTTTATTTTTCAGATAAATTCAGTGTAGGTGCATCTTAGATAAATAATTTTACATAACAAGTTATCTTAAAGCCATAGACATGGATC
>NW_006299705.1:847015-852190 GCF_000327345.1 Myotis davidii | reverse complement strand
ACGCACTCACAAAAAGGTTGCCTACCCCTGCCCCAGTGTATCTTCAGAGAGGTGGGGTTTGTGAGGGAAGGAAAAGGAAAGGCCTGAAAATACCGGCCCTCAGAGCATGGGCCCGCGGTATGGTGTGGGGAGAAGTAGCCCCACCGGCCACGTTCCCCACATGCCTCCCCGCCCCCGCAGCGGTTGCTGCCCATGGCCCATCAGGCAGGGCAAGCACTCTCTTCCCATCCATCCTTCCTGCGACCCGAGGCCAGGTCTGCTGGATGGGAAAGCCAGTGAGCCTGACTCCCGCCCGGGCTGCTTCCTAGGCGGGGAGACCCGGGCCTGGGCCCCTACATCTGGCTCACGGTGCCAGGTGGATGCTGGCTCTACCCACAGACCTCGAGGAGGTAGTTGCTGAGGCCACATCTGAGCGATTTGGGGTGATCACGGGGAACATGTCTACACAGGGCCAGCCAAGTCAGCCCCACAGGAGCCATGGGGAAAGCGGTGGCCTCTCCTTGGTGGGAGGGAACCTAATAACCGGGCAGCGCGCCCCCAGGCCCGATCCTGGGGTGTTTCCAAGTGTAGGGGTGAGGTGGGGTTTAGCAGCACACACTGCAATGACGGGATGGGGCTACCCTTCCCGGCCCTGGTCTGTGAAAGGGTCTGCATATGCAAGGAGGGGCCTGCTCTCCTCAGCTCCCCTTAACCTGCTTTGATCTTTCTGGCATTTTCCTTTTAGGAGACACTTTCATTTCCCACGTGAAAGCCCTTTAGGGGATGCAGCTGGGGAGCATCAGCTACACGTGTGAGCCTGGGTGCTCCTCGGGGCCAATAAAAGGAACTTGGATGGGGACCCAGAAGGCCCAAATCTCGTCCTGGCCCCGAGCGGAGCCAGGCTACTTGTTTCTTCTTATGCCTCGGCTTCCTCACCGGCAACACGGAGTGAAAGTGCTTTCCCTGTCTGCCCACCCGGAGGCCACGGGAGAGAGGAGCCTCCTGGTGCAGGAGGAGCGCTCAGGGGCCAGCAGGCCTGGAGCTGAGCCAGGCGAACCCACGCGTGGGCCTCCGTGTTGCGGGCCGAGGACTTGAACTCGTGTGAGGGAAGGACCAGGGCACGGTCGTGCTGGCCTCGCACAGAAGAGCGGAGCCTCCGAAGGAACCCAGGGCCCCACTCCACCGCGGACGCCCTGGGCTAGAGTAGGAAGGGCTGGGCCCGGGGGGAGAAAGTCTTTTTTCAGCCTAAAACCCTTTCCTCAAGTTCAGCCGTGCCAGGAAAGCCCAGTGTGTGAAACAAAGCTTGGGCTGGACTTCCGAGCACAGCCTGCTCTCGGGGCCCACCGGGCCTGCTCTATGGATCCCACCGGGCCTGCTCTGTGGATCCCACCGGGCCTGCTCTGTGGATCCCACCGGGCCTGCTCTGTGGATCCCACCGGGCCTGCTCTGTGGATCCCACCTGGCCTGCTCTGTGGACCCCACCTGGCCTGCTCTGTGGATCCCACCTGGCCTGCTCTGTGGACCCCACCTGGCCTGCTCTGTGGACCCCACCTGGCCTGCTCTTTCTATTGCACACGAGGAAACAGGCCTGGAGAAACCCTGCGCGGGCAGGACCACCCAGCTGGCCCCCGAAAAAGCCAGTCCAAAATGAGAACTGTCCAGAGGTCTTCTCCGGCGCTGAAGGTACGTTTCAGGACGAGCTAGAAGTGGGAAGACGACAGAGGAGGCAGCCCAAGGTAAGCAAGAAGGGGTGAGGGAACCCCCATTAGCCCCAGCCCCAAGGACAAGCTCCTGAGGGAGGAATGAGTCCACCTGTTCCCAAGGAAGAGGGGAAACGGAGGTCCATGGGACAAGGGGGTGGGGAGTCTGGAAAGGGGTTAAGTCCTTTGAAATGGGGTTGGTGGCAGAAAGCTCAACTTTCTTCACAGCAACTCTGCCACGGAGGGGAAAGCGCCAGGGCCCTTCAAAGTGAGGGTTCCTGTAAGTGTAGGGGTCCTGTAAGTGGCTGGACTGGGGTTTACTGTAGGCCGATGGCAGAGTTATCACATGTTGGGTTCCAGACCTCCAATAACGTGAATACTGCAATAAAGCAAAGCCGTAATCCTTTTGCTGACAGGGAGGGTCTTACCTGCAATTTGAAAAAAAGTCAACATCTCTGAAGTGCAAGAAAGTGAAGCGCAATGAAATGAGGGCCCCTGTACGTGACATGTATGTGCCTGGTGGGCCAGAGTATTATGTAGTTTTTTTTTGAAAGGCTTGCTGGTGGTGTAGATGTGTAAGCTTGAATGAAGGCTAGTCCGCACTTCAAGAATAGTAAGATCAAGAAATGAACATGAAAAAGCCTTGGCAGGGCTGATGCCTATCAAGGCAAAGGTTGCTCCTCCGATGAAATAGTAGGTGGCCCGCTGGAATGTTGGAAGTTCGTCATACAGCCAAGGCTGTTGGATGAGTAAGTAGGCTGATGGCTTCAATAATTACTGATATAGAATAAGTGGGTGGGTGTCTCTTGGGGTGGAAAATGGGCTAAAGATGCTTTTATTTTATGGCAGAACCCAGCAATTACTGCTCCGGCTCATAGGGGAGCGTCCGTTCTTAAATTTATTGAGATCTGTGTAGCAGGTGTAAGTGAATGTGGTGAAAGACTGGTGGTATGAATTTTAGAGATCAGGTCTGTCCTTTAAATTGTGAGTGGCTACTGTTTAGTTTGAAGTAAAGTAAATTAATCATTGCTGAATAAAAAATTAAGCGGTTCTTTGTTATGTGTGGGAAATAAAATGCTTGGAAATAGATTAACAACAGGTAATCCTATTACTGTTGGGATAGTGAAAGAAGCAAATACATTTTTGTTCATTTTGTTTCCTAAGGAGTATAATGTTTTGATGTTTTAATTGTTTAGTTCTGGAGCCGAAGGATAAGAATGTTTTGAAAATTTTAATTGAAATATAATGAATAGTACTATAATTATTGATATAATGTAAGCATGTTGATGTATCTAGTTGTGGCATATCATTAAGAGGTTGAAACTGTCTTAAACTTGAAAGATTAATGCTATTTAGTTTTTTATTGCTTTTATATTACAGAAGCAGATCATTCTTTGAAATATTTTAATAGAACCAAATTGAAGACAATAGGCATAAAGATATGACTTGACCCACAAATTTCTGAATATTGTCCATAGTTTAAGCCTGGTCATGTTAGAGCTGTTTATATCCTGGAACGGCATTTGTCTTTAGGCCTAAGGAGGGAATAGCTCATGAGTGTAGACCACATTTGGACAGATTTAGTATTCAGGTTGTTACTTCTATAGGTAGGACTACTTCATTATCAACTTCTACTAGTCATAGTTCTGGTTTTTGACCTATTGTAGGAATTATATAGATCTTCATAGTCTGTGTATAACAGTGACTATAGGTTTGTACAGTTAGGGAAGATTATTAATTTAATCTAGTGTATCAAGAATTTGTAATGCTAGAGCAATTAAAATTCGATAATGGGAAGAATAATTCAAACTGTTTCTACTTGTGTATCTGTTGTATTTGTGTGAGCTTAGTTGTCAATATTAATGAAATTAATGAATTGATGTAGATGACTAAAGAACTAGTCAGGAAAAACAATTAACTATATATATAAAAGGTTAATATGCTAAGTGTCAGCAGGAGCTGCTGAGCTGTAGTGACTTGGCAACAGTGGTTCTTAGGTGACGCACCCCAAAACCAGAGAGGAGGGAACCCGATTCCTTGCGGGGCCATGTGATTCCACCTTTGGCCGTGGGTTATGTTGTTGCTGGGGCACTGTTGGCCCTGAATCTGATTTACTGCACGCTTGCATTTTCCTTCCACATCCTGTACAACAGCAATTTTGCAGAGTGCCCTCTTGCATCCTGGGACCTCTCGGGGGATGGCGGAGAGCTGGTTTCGGCCCGATGCCTGCAGGCCAGGCTGAGGGACCCCACCTGCTGGAGGGACCCCGCTCACTGCGCAGATGCTGGGGAGGAACTGCAGGAAGTTGGCTCCAGGGCATGTCTGGCCCATCTCACCAAGTCCCATCCCACCGGCCAACTTCTAATTAATTTCAATGTGCACAAATCCATGCACTGGGTCACTAGTTTGTGTATAATTATGAAACATCCCAGGAGGGGTGTTTTCCTTGCCTCTCTCTCTTCTAAGCACCAAGGGCCCTTCTGCCTCTGTAACTTGTTCCCTGAGTCTATTTCTTCTACAGCTAACTTCTTCTACCTCTATGACTTTCTAAATAAACATTCTCATATAGTTTGAGTCTTTGCTCTGAATTCTTTCCTAGCCAGAACTCAAGTAAAAAAAAAATACAAATCTTATATAATAAAAGTGTAATATGCTAAGTGTCCGGTTAACCAGGCAGCTGTTCAACCAATCCTATATACAGAATACAAATCCTATATAATAAAAGCATAATATGCTAATGATATGCTAAGGCCACTCAACCACTTGCTATGATGTGCACTGACCACCAGGGGCAGACGCTCCAACTGGTAGGTTAGCTTGTTCCTGGGATCTGTCCGATTGGGGCTGAGTGAGATGGGCCGGTCATGCCCTGGAGCCCTCCCACAGTCCCTCCCTGGCTGGCCACCCTCCTGCGTTTCTCTCCGGGGACCCCACCTGCTGGAGGGACCCCGCTCACTGCGCAGATGCTGGGGAGGAACTGCAGGAAGTTGGCTCCAGGGCATGTCTGGCCCATCTCACCAAGTCCCATCCCACCGGCCAACTTCTAATTAATTTCAATGTGCACAAATCCATGCACTGGGTCACTAGTTTGTGTATAATTATGAAACATAATTTTTTTTTCTATAATAAGTAATGTTGCTTGGAATCCTAGTTGGAATGGATATGCCATCATCTATAATAATAAAAGCTTAATATGCTAATTAGGCCGGATGACCTTCCGGACGTCCTTCTGGATGAAGCCAGGGCTGTGAGGGAAGCCTGGGTCCCAGGTGCCAGAGGGAAGCTGGTGCCAGCAGCTGGGGAAAGGCCTACTCTTGCACGAATTTTGTGCATTGGCCTCTAATATATAATAAAAAAGCTTAATATGCTAAGTGTCTGGTCATCCGTTCAGCCAATCAAAGCATAATATGCTAATGATATGCTAAGGCCACTCAACCACTTGCTATGATGTGCACTGACCACCAGGGGCAGACGCTCCAACTGGTAGGGTCGCTTG
>NW_006299705.1:836108-846806 GCF_000327345.1 Myotis davidii | reverse complement strand
AGAGCGAGTTTCAGCCTGATCCCACAGGCCAAGCCAAGGGACCCCACTGGTGCATGAATTCATGCACCGGGCCTCTAGTAGAGATATAAAAGGTGTGAAACTATAATGCTTTAACTTTGAAAAAGTTATGTTAATTTTTATTATCTTATGGAGAAGATGTAGTCATTGTGAGGTTGGCTTGAAATCACTTGCAGACAGTTCAGTGCCTTCTTTTTTTAAGTTTAAATAAGTAGGTTCTTTAAATGTATGATATGGTTGGGGACATCCATGCAATCATTTGACATTACTAATTTGTCAATTCTATAGATGTTTCTTGTTTAGATGCAAATACTTCTCAATTTATAAACATTATTAGTTAGTATTACTGCTGTTAATGAAATGAACGAATCTAGGATGAGATGGTGTTTCTTGTTGCATATGTAGTTGGATGGCCAGAGTAATATTGTGGTATTCCTGAAAGGCCAAGTAAATCTTGTGGCAAGAGAGTGGTATTAATGCCCACAAATATCATTGTAAAATGAAATCTTGCTCAGGCTGAGCTGAGTGTATAGCCTGAAAATAATGGAAAGCAGTGGACAAATCCTCCTATAATGGTAAATAGTAGGAGGATTCGTAGTATGTATCACGAAGGACAATGTCTAAGGACGAATTAGCTACAGCGATTCCTATTAAACCTCCTACAGGAAATAAGAAAATAAAACCTAAGGCTTATAATACAGCTGGTGATCATTTAATATTGCTTCCATGGAGGCTTACTCATCAACTATATACTTCTACTCCTGTGGGAGAGCCATAACTATAGTAGCTGATGTAAAATATGCTCATGTATAAACATCTATTCCTACTGTGACTATGTGGTGAGAGCATACAATTGACGCCAATAAATAGATTTATGGTTCAGACTATTCTATATACCTAAAAGGTGCTTTTCTACCCCATGAAATGATATGTGATTTTTATGTGAAATTATTGAATCCAGGTAAAATAAGGACATAAACTTCTGAGTGGTCAAAGAACCAGAATAAATGTTGCTATAATATTGGATCACCTTCTCTTTCAGAATCAAAGGAAGTGTTATTTAATTGTGGTCTGTCACAGGGATGTAAAGTATAGGATAGGGAATATAGTTCATAATATTATAAGTGTGTGTGGTGTCAGAGGGGTACTAGGGTTATCAAGGGGATCACTTTATAAGTTACATAAATGTCTAATCACTGTTATATGCCTGACACTAGTATAATACTGTATGTTGACTATTAGTGAAAAAAAAAATTAATTTACAAATAAACAGCCTAGCCAGTGTGGCTCAATGGTTGAGCATCAACCCATGCACCAAGAGGCCCTGGTTTGATTCACAATCAGGGCACATGCCTGGGTTGCGGGCTTGATCCCCAGCTGGGGGCGTTCAGGAGGCAGCTAATCAGTGTTGATGTTGCTGCATTGATGTTTCTCTTTCTCCTTCTCTTCCTCTTTTCCCTTCCTCTCTACAATAAATAAAAACATATTTTAAAAATAAATAAATAGGCAGGTACTACCCAGCTCTGGCCAATTGTTGCCATCCATCTGGAGAAGGGCCTAGTGTTGCCACATTGATATTCCACCCCGCTCCCCAGAGAAACCAGAAATCTAGATTTTTTTAATGAAGGTCTTCCAATTTTTTAAAAGTTGTCAAACTAAATTTCAGAACTATGGTGGTCAAATAAGTCATCTTTGGTTAAATTTTTTAAAAAAGAGATTGTGGTCTGTTAATTATATAGTTATTCCAGCTGCTAGAACTGGGAGTGACCATAGTAATAGCACAGCCATTATAGGACCAATTAAACAAATAGTGGTGTTTGGTACTGAGATACAGCCGGAGGTTTTATATTAATAATTTTAATATAAAATTAAAATTGTTGTGTATGGGATTGTTGTGTATGGTCTTTATTATGTTGAGATAAATTTCTCCTATAGCCCATTTTTAAGTTTTTCATTATGAATGGATGTTGAATTTTATCAAATACCTGTTCTGTAACTATTAAGATGCTTTTTCTGTATCTATTGAGTTTTTTTTTTTTACAGTAAAACATTTTTATATTTAGAATTAGCTGGCTGGATTCGATTTAGATGATCCCAATTTTGTTGGCAATGTCTAAAGTATCATAGATGGAAGCCAATTGAACATTTGCCTTCTTCTCTCAGTCAGGCCTTATTAGGGTGTTGACCTTGGTCACGACAATGTCACAGAGCTTCTTCATGGTCTGCTTGATCTGGTGCGTGCTGGCCTTGGCATCCACAACGAACACAAGTATATTGTCTTCCGTCTTCTTCAAGGCTGACTAGGTGGCCAGGGGCAACTTGATGATGGCATATTGGTCGAGCTTGTTTCTCCTGGGGGTGCTCTTCCAAGGATATTTGAGCTGCCTTCAGAGCCACAGTGTCTTGGGTTAAGGTGAGTGGTGTGCAGGTCATTTTTTTGCATGTGTCTGTGCATGCCTTTCAGCACTGCTTTCTTTGTCTTCAAAGCCTTTGCTTTGGCTTGAGCTCTGGGAAGGGCAGGAGCTTCCTTCTTCACTTTTGGTGCCATCTTGGTGAAAAGCTATATGATTCTTTTCTTTCATTCTATTAATGTGATAATCACATTGATTGATTTGCATATGTTAAACTGTCTTTGCATCCCAGATATAAATCCCACTTGATTATGTTGAATGATCCTTTTAATATGCTGCTGAATTTGATTTGCTAGTATCTTATTGAGAATTTTTGCATCTATATTCATCAGGGGTATTGTTCTGCCATTTTCTTTTCTGATAATGTCCTATTCTGGCTTTAGTATCTGACTGACCTTGTAAAATGAATTTGGGAATATTCCATCCTCTTTGATTTTCGTTTTTGGAAGAGATATTAATTGTATTCTTTGAATGTTTGGTAAAATTCACCAGTAAAGCTACCTGGTCCTAGATTTTTCCTCTTTGGAGATTGATTACTGATTCAGTCTCCTTACTGTAATTGGTGATTCAGATTTCCTAGTTCTTCCTGATTGTCTGGGTAGTTCATGTTTCTAAGAATTTTTTCATCTAGATTGTTCAGTTTGTTGGCATATATTTGTTCATAGTCATAAATCATAGACTATGATTTATTATATTTCTTTGGTATCAGTTGTAATGTCTCCTTTTTTATTTATAATTTGTTGATTTTTGTCCTCTCTTTCCATGGTTAATCTACCTAGAGGTTTGTCAACTGGTATATCTTTTCAGAGAATCAATTCTTAGTTTGGTTAATTTTTTCTATTGTGTTCTTGTTCTCTAATTCATTTATTTCTGCTCTAATCTTTATTATTTCCTTCCTTCTAACCTTTGGCCCAGTTTATTTTTTTCTAGTTTATTAAAATGTAGAGTTGTGTTGTTTATTTGGAATCTCTCTTACTTAATGTAGGCATTTATAGCAATGAGCTTCCCTCTTAGAACTGCCTTTGTTGCATCTCATATGTTTTGGTATGTGTGTTTTCATTTGCATTTGTCTTAAGATAAATACTTTTAAAATATCCTCTTTAATTTCTTCTTTGATCCATTGGTTATTTAGAAGAGTAATGTTTAATTTCCATGTATTCATGAATTTTCTAATTTTCCTCTTATCGTTGATTTCTAGTTTCATACCATTGTCAGAGAAGATACTTGGTATAATTTTCAATCTTCTTTAATTTTCTAAGCCTTGCTTTGTGGCCTAACATATGGTCTAGGCTAGAAAACATTTTGTGTGCACTTACTTGTATTCTGCTGTTGTCAGATGTTCTGCATATATCTATTGGGTCCCTTCATTCTATAAGGTTGTTCAAATCTGTTGTTTCTTGTTTCTCTGACTGGAGGATCTATTTTTGAGAGTGTGGTATTAACTATTACACTGTTGCTGTTAATTTTTCCTTTTAGTTTTGTTAATTTTTGCTTTATGTATATGAGTGCTCTGATGTTGGGAGCATAAATATTTACAATTGTTATATTTTCTTGATGTATAGGTCCCTTTATCATTATATGATAACCTTTATCTCTTATCATTTTAAAGTACATTTTGTGTGATATAAGCTATGCTGCCCTCTCTTTTTATTACATTTGCCTGTAATATCTTTTTCTACCTCTTCACTGTCAGTCTATAAGGTTAACATAAGCAGCATATCATTGGAATTTTTTAAAAAGCTGCTTAGCTATTTTATGTTCTTTGATTTAATAAATTAATCTGTTAAAGTTTAATTATTGAAAAGTAAGGACTTAATTATTGCCATTTTGTTTTCTCGTGTTATTCTTGTTTCTTTTTGTGTGCGTTGATGTCTTATATTAGTATGTTTTGATTTCTTTATCATGTTTATGCAATTATTGTAGGTTTTTCCCTTGTGGTTACCATGAGGCTTACATAAAATATCTTAAAATTATAAAATCCTACTTTAAAATAGTAACAACTAGAATTCATGAGCTTTACATTTTTACTTCTCCTTCCCCTCACATTTTAGGTTAATGTTACAATTTATAAAATTTTTTATATTGTATTAACTAGTAACAGATGATTGTAGTTATGGTTATTTTTACTATACTTGTTTTTAAATTTTTAAACTAGAGTTGTAAGTAAATTATGCCCCACCATTACTGTATTATAGAATTCAACTTTGACTATGTATTTACCATTACCAGTGAGTTTTATACTGCCTTATGTTTTTGTGATAATTAGCATATCTTATTTCCATTCAAGAACTCCCTTTAGCATTTCTTGTAAGGCAGGTCCAGTGGTGATAAATTCCCTGTGTGTTTGTTCAGGAATGATCTATTTTGCCATCTTGTTGATGTCTCTTTTTATTTCTTGAATAATCATTCACTGAGATAAAACCCCTGAAAGTGGTGAGAGGCCTCCTAATGATACAATAGTGAGGATAAATATAGCAATTAAGGTGTTTTATTTCATACATAGGGAAAGTAAAAGTGCTGTTGTGCGTGAATTATCCTATATAATAAAGAGGTAATATGCAAATTGACCATCACTTCACCACAAAGGTGGCGGCGCCCAGAGTGGAGGCGGGGTTTCCGTAACACAAGATGGCTGCACCCACAGCAGAGGCTGAGTTCCCGTAACAAGCCTTAATGAGCAATCAGCAGGGACCTGAGGCTGTGCCCCCTGCCCCGGTGCCAGGCCAGGGAACCTGAGGTTGCGCCCCCTGCCTGGCGGGGCTTGACAGGGGACCTCAGGCTGCACCCCCCCACACCCAGCAGGGCTTGACGGGATCTCAGGCTGCGTCCCCCACCTGGCGGTGCTTGATGGGGGACCTCAAGGCACAAACCCAAGCCCAGACTGGGGGACCTGAGGCTACACCCCCCCGCCCAGTGGGGCTTGACAAGGGCAGGACTGGCCAGGTCTGGATCTAGCCCAATGGAGGGGGGCCAGCCAGGTCTGGGTCTCGCATGATTTTGAGGCGCATGTGGGTCAGTAGAGACTTGACTCTGGGTCCCGTGGTGCACCCCAGACTCTAACAGGAGGATTTTCATATACATTTTACTAATTTTCTTTCATCTCTGACACTTCTGTTATAGAGAAAGGGCAAATAGCAATATTAAAATATTTCCTCTAATTAATCCCCTTTTAATGTGCACAAATTTTGTGCACCAGGCCACTAGTATATAAATAATTGTAGCAGGTGTTATGATACAAATAAGTTTATATTATTATAGTTGGAGTATGAATTATAATAGCTGTTATTCAACCTATGTGAGCAATTGATAAATAGGCTATGATTTTTTATAATTGGTTTTGGTTGAGTCTTCCCCATTCTACTATAACTGGTAAAATAGTTGTGCCTGGTCCATGTGGCTTAGTGTTTGAGTGTCAACCCATGAGCCAGGAGGTTATTGGTTTGATTCCCGGTCAGGGCACATGCCTGAGTTGTGAGCTCGGTCCCCAGTGGGGGGCTTGCAGGAGGCAGTTGATTGATGTTTCTCTCTCATCAATGTTTCTATGTCTCTATCCCTATCCCTTCCTCTCTCTCTCTCTAAAAATGAAAGAAAGAAATAGCTCTAATTAGTAGCCTATTTAGATTAATGGATGGTGAAATTTGATATAAACTTGATAGTGGTGCAAGTTTCTGTCATGTTGTTAAAATTAGGCCAGATGTTAGTGGAATACCTTGTGTAACTTTGGGTCCTCAAAGGTAGAATGGGAAAAGTCCAAGTTTTATGATGAAGGCTATTGTCATAAAAATGTTTGTAATTGTTTATTAGCCAGAATATATTGGATTAACAATAATAGCTATTATTAAATTGTTTGCGGGTAGTTTTTATCACGCGCTAACAGGTGGCGCGGGCCATTTTTGCTAATTTTTTGCGCAAATGGCAATGTTCAGTATAATTACGATAACTTTAGTTTACATATTTATATGTCACCCACATTCTACCGCTAGTCTATAAAAAATGTATTAATACGTGACCAGCGCTCTACTACTTACAGTCAACGTAAAACGTATAAATACGTTTCCTGCATACAATGTGTTAAAAGTATAGATCTTTTGTAAAATATTTAGTGGATGCTTCCATGGCTCATCGGTTGATTTTTTTTTTTATTAAACATGGAATAATAGTTAATATGTTTACTTCAAAGCTGATTTAGAATATTAATCACTATGAATAAAGTTGTAGTAGTAGTAGTAGAAGTAGTAGTAGTAGTAGTAAATGTTGGCATATTCTGCTAGGAAGAATGGCTAATGGGCCTGCTGCATACACAATATGGATGCCAGAAATGAGTTCTGATTCTCCTTCTGTTGGGCCAAATGGTGCTTAGTGGTTTCTGTTAAGTTTGAGATAAATCATATTATGGCTAGGGATCAAGATGGAAAAATTAGTCACAAATATTTGAGTGGTGATTAATGTTGACAGTATAATAATGCATTTATTAATAGAACTGATAATAAAATGGTTGCTAGTATTACTTCATATGAAATTGTTTGTGCTACGGCTTGTAGGGCCCCAGTTAATGCATGTTTTGAATTTAAGGCTTACTCTTCCCAACCAAAGAATAGTACACCTGGGTTTATGCTGAATGGATATGGTATGGATAATGGAATTCATATTGTTAGGGCCAAACTGAGAGCTAGGATTGGTGCAATAATAAATACATTGATGATGGTAATGGTTGCAATGGTGCTTTAGTAAATAGCTTGATGGCATTGGCAATGGGTTGGAGCAGGCCACGAGGTCCAGCATTTTGGTCCTTTACAGAGCTGACTGTAGCCTGGTACTTTTTGTTCAGTTAGTGTAAGAACTGCTATGAGGGGTAAAGTGCAAATAATTTATAAAAGGTTAATTATAAACATTTTGTTGAGAGGAGTTGAACCTCTGATTATAAAGTTTTAAGTTTTATACTATTACCAAGCTCTGATATCCTAACAAACCCTGTTCTTGGGCAGGGTTGGTATAGATTAATTAGATTAAGATTATATCATCTATTAATTTGAAGGTGCTTTTGTAAAGTAGCCTTATTTCTCATGTTCTTTCATACTAGGAGAAATAGGAAACAGAAACTAACCTAAATTACTGTGGCCTGAACTCGGATCTTGTAGGACTTTAATCATTGAACAAATGAACCATTAGGACAGCGGTTCTCAACCTGTGGGTCACGACCCCTTTGGGGTTTGACAACTCACAGGGGTCGCCTAAGACCATCGGAAAACACATATATAATGACATATTGTTTTTGTGATGAACCACTATGCTGTAATTATGCTCAATTTGTAACAATGAAATTGGGGGTCACCACAACATGAGGAACTGTATTAAAGGGTCGCAGCATTAGGAAGGTTGAGAACCACTGCCTTAGGATGTCCTGATCCAACATTGAGGTCATAAACCCTATTGTCATGTGACCTCTAGACTAGATCTGCCCTGTTATCCCTAGGGTAACTTGTTAGGCTTTATTAGGTTCTGCTGAAGAGGATGGTAGATCGGCTGTGCTAGCAAAGATTGGTGAGGCTTATTGGGGTTTATCAATTATAGAACAGGCTCTTCTAGAGGGATATAAAGCACCATTAAGTCCTTTTGAGCTTCAGGCATTTGCTAGTAGTACTCTGTCGAATAATTTTGTTATAATTATTTGGGTTTAGGACTAAGCATAGTAGAGTATTAGCTATTAGGTAAATAGGAATAACAACGCCACTTTCACAATTTATTTGTTTTAGCTGTAGCTTTTTACAGCCTAATTAAAACTTAATTATGAAAATACCTTTAACACAGTTTATGCAAAAAATCTTAGTTTATCATAATGACTGTGGTGGCTGGTACAAAATATACCAACCCTATTAAGTTTAACTTTGTTAATTGGCTTAGTTTTTATCACTGCTATTTCTGGTGGGGATGTGGTTAAGCAAGGCATTATGAGCTGTTAGTGTGCTTGATGTCTGCTCCTTTTAATCATTGGTCAGCTAGAGGCCATTGCCACTGGGATGCAGATACTTGCAAGTGTAATTTTATTCAAAATGAATGGAAGGGCTGGACCAAACCTGCTTATGGAATTAGTACTCATCTAGGCATTTCAGTGTCTTGCTTTATCTATGAAGCTACATTAACATAAAGACAAGGGACTCCCTGTCCATTGAAATGCTGTGAATTTAACTTGCATGCTAGCATTAGTGGAAGTACTTTCAAGTACTGAGGAAGTAAGTTTTTCTAGTCCATCGATTTTAGTTAGAATTTTGGTGTTTGAAATTTTTATTTAGTTAAGGATCTTGGCTAAAATATGTCTTAGTTTAATTTGCGATTTAGATATTATAGAATAGGGTAAGTACACTTTTATGTACTGTTATCTTTTATGTGCTGCTATATTTTAATTTTGTTTGGGGGGGGGTTGCCAAGGTTGTTAATAAATATATACCGTTTAAGGTCTACAGTGGGTAAGGGAGGTTTGCTAAGTTAATTTTTATTTCTAAACACATTTGTACGTGCACAGTAGTCCCCCTTTGTGGTTTTGCTTTCGATGATTTGTTACTTGTGGTCCGAAAATATTAAATGGAAAATTCCAGAAATAAATGTTTCACATTGTGTCATTCTGAATAGCATGAAAAAAAAACCCTTGTACTGTCCTCCTACATCCCCTCCCACCCCTTTGTTCAGTACATCCATCCTATATAAACTTCTCACCTGTTATCACAGTAGCCATCTCAACTACCAGATCATTGCTGTACCACAGTGCTTTGCTGAACATTTTATTTAGTAAGGGCCCCAATACATTCACATAATTTTTTACAGAATATTGTTATAATTGTTCTAGTTCATTATTGTTGTTAACCTCTTATAGTGCCTAATGTATACATTAAATTTTATTATAGATATGTATGGGTAGGAAAAAACATAGTATATGTAGGATTCAATACTATCTGCGATTTCAGGTGCCCACTGGGAGTCTTGACCATATCCCCCACGGGTAAGAGGGCACTACTATACCTGTAAAATTCTCTTATGTCCTGTAAGCATAGACTAAATACCACCTTTGGTTAATGTTGATAAATGATGTTCAATATAAGCCCAACTACAAGTGGTTTGACTATGTTAAGGTCTTGGATGATGAGTCTCAGCATCTCCCCCAAATTAAAAAATACCAAATGTCTGACAACTCACTATGTGTGAACATGGGCTGATCAGTCCATCAAGATGTCGTATTTAAGAGGAAACAGTGATGATGTTAGGTGAGATGGTCCTGAAATAACCAAATGCCAGATACAGTTTTGTAAAAAAAACCAATGTTCTGGACCTAGAGTGCAGAGAGGCCCATTTGTAGATGCATTGGTGATTAAGGAAAGTTGTTGGTTGTGATAAGCATAGTGACTAGAGTTGATTTGACTTAATATGGTATATACAATTGGTACTACTATGCTCTCTGAAAGGAGGTCAAATATATGATGAAAGGAGACTAAACTCTGGGTGATGAGCACACAATGCAATATACAGGTGATATATTGTATACTTGGAAACTTCTATAATCTTATTAACCAATGTCACCCAATAAATTTTAAAAATATTGACCTGTAGAATTATGAGCAAATAAATTAAAAAATAAAAAAACAAATTGTTTTAACCCACAAAAAATATGTCCCATGTAATATCGATTATATCTATTGGTTTATGACTAGCCATGTGGTAGAAAATTTTATATACAATAAACCATTCTATGTATTATATAATATTCAGTTTGATGCGCTTGCTTATAGGCATGGGGTAAAGTTAGACAGTTATATGTAGTAAGTGTCATGTACGATCACGCATGTAGGTACTAATACATTGTAATGGGGTAGGTAATTTAATGCATGAAGTACATAGCAATGGGTTTAGAATTTATTTCTAATGCTGACATAGCATGTGATCATGTATTACTGCTCATGTGCAACTTTCAGGGAATACTTTAAGTTTCAGTTTTGGTCACTGTTGGTGGCACTGGAGCTGCTTCTTTGATGACCTAGGGAGATTTTTCACCTTTTCTGGTTTTGTAAGACCAGAGTAATAAATAAACTATATTTTTCATTTTAGAAGATTATTATTATTTTTTTTTTACTTTATAATTTTTTTAATGTGGCTTGAATTCTTACAGCAGGACATCATTAAAGGAACAAAGACGCTTAAAGGAAGAGTTTGTGGACTAAAATCAATGAAGGTCAACACAATAGTATAATTAAAAGGTAAAAGCCAAAAAAAAAAAAAAAGG
>NW_006299705.1:829088-835207 GCF_000327345.1 Myotis davidii | reverse complement strand
TGACTGGGGTTAGGAGCGATTCCTGGCCCTCACCCTTCGGAGCAGCGGTTCTCAACCTGTGGGTCGCGACCCCTTTGGCGGTCGAACGACCCTTTCACAGGGGTTGCCTAAGACCATCTTGCATATCAGATATTTACATTATGATTCATAACAGTAGCAACATTACGGTTATGAAGTAGCAACAAAAATAATTTTATGGTTGGGTCACAACATGAGGAACTGTATTTAAAGGGCCAGAAGGTTGAGAAGCACTGCTATAGGTGCTCTGTTGGTATGTAGGTATCAATTCATTCATTCATAGTTCATGTCTCAGCAGGTATGGGTTATGAAGGAGAAGGTGGTTATTGTATGTGACGTATAGATATAAATCAAGCAGATTCCTAAAAGAGATAAAGTTTCATCATGATGAAATGTTTAGTGGGGCTGGTAAATCAATGAATGAGTTATTAATAATTTTAATTAGTGGGTGGGAATTACAGATGTTGGTCATTAATATGCTTATAGTTGAAATACAATTATTTTTCATGTCATTATTAGTTATGGTTAAATCCCATGTGAGAATGATGACCTATATTGTATTTATTTTAACTATGTTTGTAGTTAAGTTTTGTAGGTTTCTCTTCAAGATCTTTATAGTGGTTTAAGGTTGGCCATGAGTAGAATTGGCTGTGGTATTATAAATCTTGTTAGGTCTTTTTTAGGTTTAGTAGTTTTAAAATTTATTTGCAGGGAATGCTGGTAGTGTTTGGTTATACAACAGCTATGGCTACTGAGGACTACCCTGAATTTTGAGTTTCTAATAATTGTCTTCAGACTATTTGATTCGGGGTTGTTGATGGAGACTACTATGGTTGTTTGATGTATTTTGAAGAATGATGAGGTGAAGATTGTATTTAAATTTAATGAATTAGGAGATTCTGGCACTTCTGGCACTTCCAGGGGTAGCTGCATTACACAGCCATGGAATTTGATGGGTGGTTGTAACTGGTTGATCATTGCTTATTGGTACCTGGTTTTATTAGAAGTTACTTATGGAAATTACACTAGCCCTAAGCCTATGCCTATTTAATGAAAAAAGAAAAAATATAATTAGGCCCTTTCGGTCAGAGATTAGTTGAGATTTTTGTTTGAAAATGAGAAATGGATTTTGATAATACACTTCTAATAAATTAAGCCTAATAATGATGATGATTTCTGGCTTAATGAAAGTTTCACAATGTGCAGGCCAGTGTTTAATAGTTTTGTGTGACTAAGGTTAAGTTCAAGTACCAGAATAAAACCTGAAATAGTCATAGTAAGGGCTGTTAATTTTAAATAAGGCATAGACCTGTATGCCTATCCAAACAGTGATACAAAATTCAAAATCAATTACTTCTTCCTTACTTACTTACTTTGCCTTGTCCTAACATCTATGACATGACTATTACTATCAACAGGAGTACAAAGTCACATAAACTAACTGGTAAATTATATATTACATGTTTATTAATGGTACAACTTTTATGTAAAATTTACATTTTATGAAAAAATCAAAAATATTTACAAAATTTTGTAAGATAGATTTGCATTGTTCTAATTACAACTCAAAGTAGTAAATAACAATTCTTAAAAACTCACATTTGTTAGAGTTCTGTGTTTACAAATTCTTGGTTAAAGAGACAGCTAGAAAGTTTACCACTATACATAAGCAAGAACCAGCTTGCTAAATACATTCCCCATGAAAATCTACTGGTCTTTTTTTACATTAGTGGGGTTTTAAATGAAAAACAAAATCAATATAAACTCATATGGCTTCAAAATTGTAACCTGCACCCAATACATATTTATGTATTGACCCGTTGCGGTAATTAAGGAAGTGAAGAAGTTTTACCATTTCACTAATTTGTACACTTTAAGGTAATGTTTAATTAAAAACAAATACTGTAAGTATAATGGTGTCTGAATTTCAGTAATAAAATATTAACTGCTCAATAAGAGGAGTTTGACTGCAATGCAGTTAACAGTTATGATTTCAGTAAGGGACTGCAATTGGCATTTAAGAGCACAATATGAGTTAGAATTTCTAATTTTGATCACTTCTTAGTAAAGATGAACATTTCAGTAAAATATTTTATGTATTACCTTAGTCAAATCTAAATTTAGAATTGGGCTAACACTGAATATATAAAAAAGCATGGGTATCAACTTTGGGAATTAGGATGTATTTTTACCTTAAGCCTGTAGTCTAATAGAGGAGGCATAATGAGTAGATTTTCTGCTTTATTTAGTAAGACGTTACATAAATGTCTAGTAGTAGGACTTTTATTTTCTGTAAAGCTTAACAGAACAATTAGTGGTTTTATATAAATTATCATATATAACACAATTTATTACTTCTATGCGAAATGCACGACACTGGTATTTATCCTTATAAATAAAATTTCCAATTTTAAATTATGAAACTTCGTCCAAAATATTTAATTCCTTCAATTAATTGGGATTTGCCATAAAGTTAGGTTTTTACTATTTAATATTAGTAATTTAAGAAATGCTTAACCCAATCCATCACTTTAAAAACATACAAATTGGTAGTTTTTCCAACTGTTGAAATGAAAACAAATGATAGACTTCTCTAATGCCAAAACTAATCTTTTCTATAATGTGTTCCTCACAAAATGCTACAAAATCCATGCTCACAACACATTCAGTAAATAAATGTATAAATTCACAATGGTAAACAGAGTAGAAGGAAATGTTAGATTGAGAGTTAAAATCCCAGCTACCAATTTAACTTAGTTTTTCAGAATTTGTCTTAAGATTTACATACTTTTGATAGGTTATGGTCCAATATCTGAAGGTAATTTTTCTCCCCTGTAAACATAAGCCATTAGGTAGCTCTTTGTCTTTCTAGTGGCTACAGTGTTTCACTAAAGAAGTGAGCCAGGGTTCTTAAGTATAAATTATTTAGTTATCCCGAATTCCCTTCCCAATTCCAGCCAGAGTTATTTATAAAAAATTGCAATTATCTTGTAAAAATGCCTGATCACTTAAGACTCTGAACAGAAGATCCAGATTGTGAGAAAAAAAGTGAGGCACATTTATGAACACAAACTGGATAGGCACATTTCTGGTTTTTTGTTATTGTTTTAAAAGGCACACATTATGCAATCCATATAAAAATAAATTAAATCTACAGCATTAATTCATCAAAACAATCACAACTTCTATAAAGTTAACTGCAGAAGTAAATTTCTCTGCTGTCCTTTGCAAGCTTATTTTAAAACACATTGCACTTGAGGATTAAAAAGTCATAAAACACCACTTACAGTTACATGTTTAAAAAATCAAATGATAAATTTTTTGCATACAACCCGGACTATAGTCTGATTACTTTATGGCACATAACTCAATTTGATTGAGTGTTCTAAATTAACATTATCCAAAACTTAGAATTCATGTTGTTTATATCCATTCAACATCAAACTTATGAAATTTAAAACTATCTGACTAAAAAAATTTATGGAAAGCTCAATTACTTTGTGCTTGCTCTCCTGAAATATTAGGCCTGATATTACACTATCACCCCCTTTTTCAATATAAACACTGAAGATAATTTAAAATTTAAGCCTATGAAAACTTTTTACTGAGAATCTGAATCAATATGCTTCCTGAATATTGCAGTTGATCATTTACAGCGTTGAAAATCATTTCAGTGCTATTTCTTTCGATGACTCACTTCAAAGGTGCAATTTAATATTTACAGTCAGCTCTCATATATGTCTACATTTTAAAGACATACTACAAGTTAGAATAGTGTTTGAAAAACAGATAATGCAGAATGGCAGGTTGGTACTACTCCCTTGAGCCAACCACTTTGCTTAGGTCGTCCATCAACAATCTGCCAGGTATCGTCCTGAAAAACACAAATTCAGCTTTGTGATTATAATTTCAAATGAACTCACACACACTTTCATTGTGGTTACAGATACAGAACCCCAGTTCCCAATTGCTGTTTACAATATATTAGAATTAGATCACAGGTGTTCAGCTATACTGACCATGAGTATTCTTTCCCAGGTGTCTCTCTACCTGGCACCTTATACCAAAGATCAAAGAAAAAACTTGTATGCCTTTAGATTAGAATACAAATGTTTCTCACGTACATGAAAAAACTTGAAATCTCCCAACTCACCAGTGGCAAACCGCTTCTTTACTAAGGAAAGCCTATAGCCAGTGCCTACAAGTTCAATATCCACTCCTGAGAGGGTACTTCCCTCGCTGAGGAATTGCACTGCAAGTGTTGTCGGTTTACTGGGTCCTTCTGAAAGATCAAATTTTGCTCTTAGAGTCCCAGAACCTACAAGGAAAGGAATAAAGAATTTACACAGGATAATATACATTTCATACCAAAAAAATCAAATGAACACTTAAGATAAACTATTATCAGTCCTATGCCAAATTCGTGACATGTATACAATAAACAAATCATGATCCTTTTTCCAAATTTAGACTTTATTCAGTGAATCTGAATTTTTGTTAAGTAAATAATCTTAACCCATGCTCCTCTTTGACTAATACGAGTATGAGTTCTTTACTACTGAGGTTCCTATGCTACACGCATGCTGAAATGAGTCAGAAGAAGGAAGTCAGTGAGGGTAGGTCAGAGGGAAGCCCTAGGAGGAAGATGAGTAAGAATAAAGTAAAAGGGAAATGTTTCCATATCATGGGAGTGGGAGAGGAAAAAAAGGAAAGACAACTAAGACTGGGGAGAACTCTATCAACATTACTATTTTCTATTCACCTCTCTTTAAAAACTTAACAGGTCTAAACCATCATGCAAAATAGGTACTTTTGAGGTGCTTCCTTTTCGATATAACCATTTATCCAATACACTTCATGCCTAATAGCATGGCAGAAAGAGTAAACCAAACAATTAAGATGAATATGGTAAATGCCATAGAACTCTTAGGAGCCATGGAACACAAAAGCACATAAAATGGTGGTGGGGATGCCCGTATGTATTTCAGGCAGAGGGAACTACAGAGATGGGAGACTGGAGAGAGCATGATGCATTTAAGGGAACTATTTCTATACCAGAGGAGTCGGAGAAAGCCGGAGAATGGCAGAAGATGAGACTAGAATGACAGTAAGGAACAAGCTCTAAATATCTTTACATGCCAAGATGAGAAATAACCATAGGGAACCAAAGGTAAGAAAGACAGAAACATTTCAGATTAATGTTTTAGGAAGGGAGGGTGGCGCAAGATGCAAGGTAGGGAGATCAACTGAAAGTCAATAAAACAGTCTAGGACTCTAAGTGACAGGAAAAGGGAATCTGAACTAGGCTAAGGGAAGGGAAAGGAATGCATTTGAAAGATAAATATTTAAGAGTTAGAATCAAGAGGTGAGAAAGGAAGAGTTTACTAGGAAGTCACCAGGTTTCTGTGGGCAGAATTGCTAGGTAGCAGGAATCACATGCTATGATTCCTTACACAGAAATTGAACATTACAGAGAAAAATCTGGAAGATGTCGTAACACTGATCCACCCTATACTATTTTGCTAGTGGGGAAGATGAATTGCTACCTAATTCTTAACCATTGTCCAAGCCCTCCTTAAACATACCAGGTGTACCGGTTAATAAGGTGGATTTTGTACTCAAAGAAAACATGGTAATTTCCAGAGAAACATCAAAAGTGTTTTATTCAAAGTAATGTCCATCGTTAGCTACACATTTCCCCATCTTTTAGGTAATTTGTGGATACCGTCCCAATAGAACTTTTCTTGTTTTGAGGCAAACCATTCAGAGACCCAATTTTCCACTTCTTCATATATCTTGAAGTGCTGCTCAGAAAGTACCACTAGTTCCGATCGATGGCACACGCAATCTGAAGGAGCAAGGTCTGGTGAAATACAGCGGGTGGGTTAACACTTCCCAGGCAAGATAGATCTTTTAACATGTCTTTAACTCGTTTTGAAGTGTGTGACGGTGCGTTATCATGAAGCAAAATTACTTTGCCGTGTCTTCTGGAACATTCTGGTCCTTTCACAATCAAAACATGGTTCAAATTGATTATTTGTTGTTGGTAGCAATCAGTATTAATGGTTTCACCTGATTTTAGACAGGGGTGGGCAAACTTT
>NW_006299705.1:825226-828806 GCF_000327345.1 Myotis davidii | reverse complement strand
TTAAAACTTCCCACAAATGCTCTTTTTTTGGCATGAAATTGGACATTTTTAAGTGTAAAAATATCTATGTTAACACCTTCAGAAAGTTTGACATATGAAGTTTTGCAGCTTGCTGTCAATACAAAATAGCATACATATCAAATCGCATATATATCAACATATGTGTAACCCGATCTATTGAAAAAAAATCCGATTAACTGGTACACCTGGTATAAGGGATCCTTTTTCTTCACATCCTAACACTTGCTATTTCTTGTCTTGTTGATATTAGTCATTCTAACAGGTGTGAGGTGGCATTTCATTGTGATTTTTATTTTAATTTTTCTTATAGCTAGCGAAGTTGGCCATCGTTTCATACATCTGTTGACTATTTGCATGTCTTTTTGGGAAGTGTCTGTTCAAGTCCTCTGCCCATTTTTTAATGGGAATGCTTGGCTTTTTGTTGTATTCTTTTTTTGAAAAAATTATTTATCTTTATTTTTGAGAGCATTACAGATGTCCCCCAGAGTTATATGAGTTCTTTATATATTATGGATAACTAGAGGTCCGGTGCATGAAATTCATGCACTGGAGGGGGGGTGTCCCTCAGACTGACCTGCACCTTCTCACAGTTCGGGAGTGATCGACTGCCCCTGAGAGGGAGGCCCCACCCATCCACCACAGTGCTGCCAGCCAGGTAGCCTGGGCCTCCCTCTTTGGGGCCATTGATGGCGGTTGCCCCAAAGAGGTAGGCCCTGCCCACCCACCGCAGCCCGCTGGTGGGTGGCCTGGGTCTCCCTCTGCGGGGGCGATGGCCGGGCCCGACCAATTGCATCACACCTGCCTTGGCTGGCCTGGCGCCAGTGGGTGTCATAGCGTGGTAGTCTGGACAGTCGTTCCATTGTTTGGCTGTTCGGTCGATTTGCATATTACACTTTTATAGATAGTCCCTTATTACAGGTATTGTTTGCAAATATCTTCTCCCATTCAGTTGGTTGCCTTTTTGTTTTGTTGATTTCTTTTACAGTGCAGAAAACTTTTTTGTTTTATGTAGTCCCATTCATTTATTTTTGCTTTTACTTCACAAAGGGGCTTTTTAAAGCCTGAAAACTTCTACATGATTTCTGGGAGGCCGGGAGGACTCCATTAACAGTGAACAAGAGTGTGTTAAATCACTTTCAATTAGTTACCAAGTTACCTAGCTGGAATAAACAGTTCTACCTTTTTAAGAGAAAATACCTAATGAATTAAATTGTATGTTAACATGTGAACATAAGCATTTACTTAACATTTATAAAGACAGCATAACAAATTCTTTTCCTTACAGAGAAAGCATATTCAATGTACAGGAGGAAAAATCTGTTCTAAATCTTAACTGGTCCACTCTTATTTAAGGTATTAACTTCCACCTAGTGGTGAATTCTAGAACTGAAGTCATGAAATTCCAGGAAAAAAACTTTCCATAAGCATGCCTTAAAAAGTCATTTTCTGTGACCTCACATTATTTAAAAAAAGAAAAACAAGCACACACTTACCTCCATTTTCTGATTTTTCTGAAACACCAGACAGTTTCCAAAAGGCCTTCATCTGTTCTGCATTCCTATAATAACAAGTATCTTCAGATTAAGTGGCTAGTATATCTTATTCATAAAGGGCACTCAATAAATAAATGTGTTTTAAATATTTCACTAGAATAACTATAATACTAAATTTATTTTCAATAGTATCACCTGGTGAAAATATTTGATATAATATAAAATATAATGTTATATGTCTTTCTCAATTAATGGAATTTTTATTAAATTAATGGACTTTTTAGCAAATTATGTAATTTTCATTCCTACTAATTAGAGAAAAATGTGTAGATGACTCAGTTCATTACTCAAGAAAAACACACTTTTATTAAATGGTTAGAGTCTATACCAGCTGTGGGCAAAGTATGGCCCGCGGGCCAGATCCGGCCATTTGAAATGAATAAAACTAAAAAAAAAAAAAAGACCGTACCCTTTTATGTAATGATGTTTACTTTGAATTTATATTAGTTCACACAAACACTCCATCCATGGTTTTGTTCCAGCCCTCCGGTCCAATTTAAGAACCCATTCTGGCCCTCGAGTCAAAAAGTTTGCCCACCCCTGGTCTATACAAATATTAATAGAGAGCACAAGAGAGGTAGTTAAGAGATGAGAGCAGAATATCTAATATTACTAAACACTAATATGTGTTCCTATAGGTATGCCAGATATTATATTTAATCCTATAAAATAATTATTATGATCTTTATTTTTAAAAACAAAATGTTTAGAGAGGCTAAGTAATTTGCCTAAGGGTAAAGTTGTCTTGAATCATTCAAGTCTGGATGTTGACATCAAAACTAGTTTGTTTATTTTGGATTGAGGCTACTGTGGCTTAACTAGTAAAATGAACATCTTTTTATAGCATAGTTTCTATGGGAAAATGCACCAAAACTTTTCAAACTTATACAATTTTCATAACTTAGGTTCTAAAAATTGGAGGTTAAAACACATTTAGCAGAAATTCAGAAATCTCCTAAACTTACCATATTGCAGGAGGAAGGGACTGCATGTTTGTGACCCCTCCATCCACAGGTACCATCACCTGTATGTTGGAAAGCACACTTGGTATCACCATAGCTTCTGGGTTGTACTTATAATCCACTCTAAGATCTGTGGTGCCAGCACTACATTTCCAGTATGTTGCAAGATTTAGAGGCGTGGACTGAATACCATTTGATGATACCTTTAAAGAGAAAAACAAATATTTACTTGGCCTGAAAAGTAAACAAGTCAGTTAATGACATATATAAGTTCACAGAATCTGTTGTTATCCAGTGATTCTTATTTATGCTTGTAACGTTTGAATACCTCTCAGCATTCAACATATAATTCATAAAGAATCTTAGAATTCTAAGAACTTAGATTTAAAACAAGAGAAATGGATGTGTCATCATAAAGTTCTGCAAGTCTGGAATTAGAATATTTTCCAACTTCAAATGGCTAATTTTAATCACATGACCCATAGGTAAGTGTTACAATTCTAATTCTTTAGTTCCTTGCTCAAAGGATTCCCTTTCAGTGAGACCTACTCTGATCACCCTGTTTAAATTTACATTGAAAATGCAATTTTTCAGAGCTTACTTTCACACTTCTTACTTTTTCCATACCACGTATTTTCAAACACATGATATTATTTACTTCTTTACTGTTTATCTCCCCATCCAACTCTCAGCAATTAGCAAGCACTGAATAATAAATCTTTGTTGAATGAATGATAAATTAATACTTGGAATAAACTTTAAGCTAACTTAAATGGCAGCAGCACTTTTTTACTCTTTAGGTATTTACTTCCTAGAAACACAAGCTATTTAAATACAATTATCCTTCTAAGTGGGCCTTTATGTTAAAATTTTTTGGGAGGTGAAGACAGATGTAAACCCCCACCCACCCCACCCCACCCTTAGCCACCTTGCCCAGACACTGCGCTGTGGCTGTGTGCTCCCAGGAAGGTTTCAGGAGGATAGCCCACAAGGAGTTGACCATGCTGTCATCTGTCCTGAAGTTGGCTCTCAGTGGAGAGGGAA
>NW_006299705.1:821888-825188 GCF_000327345.1 Myotis davidii | reverse complement strand
ACCTCTTGTGGGTGGTAGGGATGGAAGTGATAATAAGGGCTGTGAGGGGCTTGGGAAGAAGTTTGCAGTAATGAAGCCAGGGATCAGGAGATGGAGCAGGATCATTAGTGGGAGGAGATTCCAAGGAGAGTGCTGGGAAACCTTGTCTGTTGATCAAATAGAGGTGGGGTGGGATATGGGTGGGGGGAGTCATTGCTGACTGAGCTGCTGATTCTTGTAAATTGCATTTAAGATGTGTTTTCTATGTATGTATGCATATATGTATGTTTGTAGGTATGTTTATATTATGTATATAATTATTGTGTCTATGTATACACACACACATACATACATACATACATACATACATACAATTATCCTATTAAAAATTCAAACAATATAGAAGTATATGCAACAGGAAATTAATCCCTTGGCATTCTACCTCCTCATTGTTAGCACTGTAGTACACATATCCTTCTAGACTTTTTAGGCATATGCAAACAGAGCGACATCTCATTCTTTTTAATGGCTATAATTCATGTAATCAATCTCTCTGTGGATGTGTACTTCAGTGGTTTCCTTTGTATTTTAGATTGTTTTTCCCCCTTTTGTGTGACTTCTGAAGAATAGATTCCTGGAAGTGGAACTGTTGAGTTAAAGGTTAAATCTGCCCTGGCCAGTGTGGCTCAGTTGGTTGGGTGTCATCCCATGCACCAAAAGATCACTGGTTTGATAGGTCGACAGTCTGTTCTTGGGCAGTTAAACTGTGGGGATTAATTTCCTTTCCATCTGGGGGGGGGGGGGGGGGGGGGAAGAAGGCAACTGATCGATGCTTTTTCTCTCTCTAAACATCAATATAAACGTATTTTTTAAAAAAACAGAACTGCCTTCTAAGATTCCATTAATTTGTACTACTAACAAGCGATCGTACTCTTAATAAAGCAACCTTTTTTATTTTTATCAATCTGATGGGCTAAAACCAGTATATCATTGCTGTCTAAATACCTACTGCTCTTGTGGGGGGGGGGGGGGGGAGGTCATTTGAGAAAAAAGGAGACATATGTAATACTTTAAACAATAAAAAAAAATATTCACTGCTGATTTCTACTGGTATGGAGCTTCTGTCTATAAGTTAGCAGCTAACTTTTTACTTACAAACTGATAAAGGCTCTTTGGAGTAAGCCTTATGGTCTGTCTTATATATTACAAATACTTTTCCCTCAAATTAAATATTGATTCTGTTCAGGATTTGTTTTAGCTAAATATTTTATACACAAGTTTATTTTTGTGTCAAACATCTCTCTCTTCTTGCATAGCTTCTGGGTTTTGTACCATTCTTTGAAAGGTCTTCCATACTTCAAGATTAATTACTAATAAGTAGATATTATAAATATATATACACACTTATATACCCATAAGTATACATATATTCACCCATAATTTATTTTATTATCTTTACGGTCTCATTTATTATTAAACCTTTGACACATGTAGATTTTATTTTGGTTGGAGTTAGGAATTTAGCTTAAATTTTTTCCCAAATATCTAGCCTTCTGCCCCAATACCATTATTGAAAAATTATCATCTCCACATTGCCTTAAAATGCTACTTTGTCATATAAACAATTTTCCATTTATCCTTAGATCTATTTTTGGATACTCTAATTTGTTCCATTCATCTGGCCATCTATTGTTGTGCCAGTTGCAAACTATTTTAAATATTGTTGCCTTATAATAATTTCCCATTAAAACTAAAACATTACTCCACATTACTGTTTAAAGCACTTCTTAACTTTATTCTTCCAGAAAACTTGAAAATAACTGTCAAATCTCTCAACACAAATACATAAACACCTCAACTGGGTTTCTGATTAGGAATATACTAAATTTTTAAGTTAATTTAGAAACAGCTAAACTTTTTTTACATGAGTTTCCTGAAAATCAATGAAATATTCATTTCCTACTATATTCAAATCAGTAGAGGTTGTGTTATGTTTCTTCCTAATTGATATTTTTTATTGTGAATGTTTTGCTGCATTAGTTTTCCTGATTATTTTGAAATCTATTGATTTTTGCATTCATTTTTAAACTGATCACTTCACTAAATTCTATATTCAAGTTTACTTGATCTTCTTGATTTTTCCCAGGAAAAACTGATTCCTTATAAGTAATAATTTTGGTTTCTACTTTCCAATATTTATTACCACTTATTCCATTCTCGTCTAACTGTACTAACACCTCCAGAAAAATCTTGTATACTAATCATACATATATACACACACTTATATACCCATAAATATACATATATTCACCCATAATGGTTGTCTTAGTCATTCTTGACTTTGATTAATTGCTTTAGGTGGTTTATTAAGTCTGATGCTGCTGGTCTTTTCAAGTTAAGGATGCATTCATGTTTATATTTACTCAAAATTTTAACCAGAAATAGATGATGAATTTGATCAGAAATACCATTTACTGAAAAATTCATTATTTCCACATTGTCTTTTAAAAAAATTTGTTTATTGTGTAAAGTTTTACATATGTCTCCTTTTTACCTGCTTGCACCCCCGCCCCCCTCCCAAGCCATTCCTACCCCGGGCAAACCCCCACCGCCCCAGTGCCTGTGTCCACTGGTTATGCTAATACGCAAGCATACAAGTCCTTTGGGTGCTCTCTAACCCCCCCCTCCCCTACCATTTGTCTCCGGATCTATTCCTGTTCATCAAATTATGTTGATCATTATATCCCACATATAAGTCCACATTGTCTTGAAATGCTACTAGTCAAATGGTCAAAATCTCTATAGGCTTAACACATTTTCTGATTCTGAAACATCCTTGCATTCCTGAAATGAACCTCATTTGGTATGACATATTATTCATTTAATGATCTACAATATTCTATGTGTTACTATTTTAGACAGGATTTTTTCAATGACAGGACACTCACCTGATACTTTAATACATCTACATTATAATAAGAGGCAGCTGGATTTTGCTCTGATAGTTTCTTGAGGTAGACAGTAACAGCTTGCATGTTCATCCAAAAATCTTTTGTGTTAGAATCACACTGTGATGGATCACTGCATGCATAAGAAATATTTTTGTTATTTATTTGACTTTTATTTATCCTTTGCCTCTGTGTAACAATTTGGTGACCTGGGAAAAACTAGCAGAAAGGAACCAAAAGATGGGATGGAAAACATCGGAAATTGCTGCTTCACACAACCACTTCAAAAATACAACTCAAAGACAAAATGGACATCATTCAGAACCACAGGAAGGCTGGCTGAGTAGAAATGCTACAGCTAGAAGGAAAGAGC
>NW_006299705.1:797174-820932 GCF_000327345.1 Myotis davidii | reverse complement strand
AGCAAAAAACACCCAACTGTAAAAAGAAAAAGAAAAAAGGATCCAAAAATATGAAGATAGTGTAAGGAGCCTCTGAGACAACTTCAAAAGTACCAACATTTTGGGGGTGCCAGAAGAAGAGAGAGAGCAAGATATTGAAAACATATTTGAAAAAATAGTGACAGAAAACTTTTTTCACCTACCTGGTGAAACAAATAGACTTACAAGTCCAGGAAGTGCAGAGAATCCCAGACAAAAGGAACCCAAAGAGGCCCACACCAAGCCACATCATAATTAAAATGGCAAGGGTTAAAGAGAAAGAGAGAATCTTAAAAGCAGCAAGAAAAAAGCAGTTAGTTACCTACAAGGGAGCTCCCATGAGACTGTCAGCTGACTTCTCAACAGAAACTTTTCAGGCCAGAGGGAGTGGCAAGAAATATTCAAAGTGATGAATAGCAAGATGTTACAACCAAAATTCCTCTACCCAGAAAAGCGATAATTTAGAATTGATGGTCAGATAAAGAGCTTCACAGATAAGAAAAAGCTAAAGGAGTTTATCAACACCAAACCAGTATTATATGAAATGCTGAAGGGTATCCTTTAAGAAGAGGAAGAAGAAGAAAAAGGTAAAGATACAAATTATGAACAACAAATACACATCTATCAACAAGTGAATCTAAAAATCAACTGAATAAATAATCCGATGAACAGAATAAACCGATGAATATAGTAGAATCAGGGGCATAGAAAGGGAGTGGACTGACTATTCTCCGGGGGGGAAGAGGGGTGTGGGGTGTGAAAAGAGACTGGACAAAAATTGTACACCTATGGATGAGAACAGTGGGTGGTGGGGGTAAGGACAGAGGGTGGGGTGGGAACCGGGTGGAGGGGAGCTATGGGGGGAAAAAAGTGGAACAACTGTAATAATCTGAACAATAAAGAATTAAAAAAGATGGGATGGAGGAAAGCTGAAGTTAGGGAATAAAGAATAAACATACCAGAAGTTTGCCTGAAAGATGAGATGATGTAAGAATGTAAGAATGTAAGAATGTAATAATTACTACCACCATCAAAAACAAAAAAACAGCACAAAGCTGTTCAATCATAAATAACTTTGGTACTGTCTTCAAATTAAATTATTATTGCTTCAAAAAAGCAGGAAAATGTTCTTAAAAAGAAATTCCACCTTTAAAGCAAAAGCACACAAACCTGAACACAAGTTGTGCATTTGGAAGAATTTGCTCTAGTCTGCTGATATTTTTCACCCTGAAGCACAGCACAGCTGGAGATGGATTGCTAGTGAAGACTTTAATAATTCCACTTGGAAATGATATTGTCATGTCACCAGTGATCTTCACAATACACCTGAAATTGGAGATTTTGAAAATTTTAAATAATTTAAGTAAGGCACTTTAATCTCCATTTAAAGCATATCTGGTTTAAAAAGGACTTTACGTATATTTATCATGATTATGAACGAATTATTTTTTCAGTTTTATTTTTTAAACGATCCTTTGTGAAATTGCATACTCAACACAAATGTAGGCACACTGATAACTCCTCTACTTGTTTACAAAACCGTCCCCTGGCCATCCTGGAAGGTAACACTGTCTCCACTGCAGCCATTTTTCCTTCTAAATACCAGAGTCCTAGGCTCAGGGTGGCAGTCGGTGGTAAATGTCCTCCTTGTTCCTCACTGCCTCTTCCAACTCTGTGTTCCTTCTTCCTTCCTAAAAACTACCAGCTTCCTTTGAAACCCATACCATTGAACTATACTACCCACCCGTCCATCCCTTTCAAGTAATCTTCACTCCCTTTCATTTTCTGAAAATTTTAGCTCCTGGCCTATTGTTAGTAAGTACTGGTACAGAAAAAGACCATTGTAATTTTTAGTGATTTCAATATCCATGTAGATAATCCTTTCAATATTTTGGTCCCCTTGTTCTTTAGCCTCTCACCTCTAATGATTCTGTCTTCCAGTCCACCTCAGCTATGCCGGAGCACCTCCATAATCTCAACTTTAGAATCCCCACTTATCTAATGACCACTTTCTTTTTTTCCCAACTCATCCTGTCTAGTATGGCATTTACAACAATTCTCCAACCTCATTAAAACTTCCAAAATGTTATTCCTACCAACCTTTTCACTAACCTTCACTCATTACTTCTTATCCGAATTTCCTCCCATCTTGGAATGTCTCGCATTACACACACTCGCATGCATAAGTCCTCCCTTCTCTCTCACTTGATCATGCTTACTTGGCAAAACACAGTCTTTACCAAGTTCAGCTCCTCACCTACATCTATAGAGCTGAGCATGACTAGAGCCAAAACTCCCAAATGGGCCCCCTTACTGTTCCCTGACAATTCTACAATCCCTACATCTTTTCATACCTTCACCCTTTCCCTCTAATCTGCAATATTCCTTCCCCCTCTCACAGCCACTTTACTTTGATTTTTTTCTAGTAAAATTTAAAGAACCTTCTCATGCTCTCACTACACAACTTTTAATCTATCTGACTCTGTATCCATACCTTCTGCTTTCTCTCCTGTTTCAACTGATGAGCCTATGCGCACCCGAGGCCAATCCTATCACCTGCGCCCTGAAGCGCCTCTCCTCTCACACACTGAAGGATTTCACTCTTGCAGCTGCACCTCTCTTTCCTGAAGGTTCAGTTTTCCCCATACATATTGGATCTTTCCCATCAGCATAAAAATGTGCTAAAATGAACAATAGCCTTAAAAAACACTAGATTAATAAAAATCCTCCTCTAATTCTACTCTCTCTCTTCTGCTTCTACCCCATTTTCCTGCTTCCACTTAAAGCAAAACATCCTCAAAGACCTGTCTAAATTTGTTTTTCCTAAATATAGTTGTCTATTTGCTCCTGAACAGGCTTTCATCTACCACTCTGCTAAAATTGTTCTTGTGAAGGTTACCAATGACCTCCAAATTGTCAATGGTCAATGTTTCTTGACCTGTTAGTGGCATCAGATATAGCTTCACAACCGTCCTTCATGAAAGGGTTTATTCACTTAATTTCTAGGACACTGCTCTACTGGTCTCTCCTCACCTCTCCTGTTGCATGCTATCTCTAATTCCTTTGATGGATCATTCTCATCCTGTTTTCTGAACACTGGAGGGTACCAGGACTTAGTTCTCATCAGATAATTTCTCTACTGTCTAAGGCCCCTGGTTTTAAGTATACAAATTAATGACAACTAGACATTTTATCTCTAACATCTATACCCTGAACTCCAGAATCATGCATTTGACTATCAACTTACTATCTCCACTAAGTTGTCTTAGTACTTCAAACTTAGCAGTCTACTCACTCATTAACTCTTGACAACTCTGTTTTTAACATATATTCAGAATCTTATTTCTGTACAGCATCTCATCTACTAATACTCATATATAGAAGCCACCATCATCTCACCTGAACTTCTATGGTTAACTCTCTCTCTGTATCTACTCTGGCTCCTTCAAAAACATTAACCTCATTACTCCCCTGCTTAAAAGCCTCCACTGGCTTTCCATCTCACTCAAAATAAATTCCAGTTCGGCCGGTATGGCTCAGTGGCTGAGCATTGACCTATGAACAGAAGGTCACGGTTCAATTCCCAGTCAGGGCAGATGCCTGGGTTGTGGGCTCCATCCCCATTAGGGGGTGTGAGGGAGGCAGTCGATCAATGATTCTCTCTCATTATTGATGTTTCTATCTCTCTCTCCCTGTCCCTTCCTCTCTGAAATCACTAAAAAAATTTTTAAAAGAAGGTAAAATTTTAAACTCATTACCATCGATCATGCCTAACCTAAACTGGTCCCTCTATGGATTTATCTTTGACTACTCTCCTCCTTGCTTGCTTCTACTCAATGACATGGCTCTCCTTACTGTTTCTTAAATATGCCAAGCATGCTTTTACCTCAGTCCCTTACACTCACTGGAATGCTCTTCCTTCCAATACCTTCATGGCTTACTCCTCAATGTCTTTCAAACATCTGTTTAAAAGGATTACGTTGACCATTCTATCTAAAATAGTAGCCATTTATTGTAATTGTCCAACCCCTTACCCTCGTTTATTTTTCTTTATAGCATGTAGCAACATGTATCAATACCCCTAATATAACATTATTCATTCCATATATATTCAGTCATCAAATACTGAATTTGAGTATTTGAGTGCCTACTATGTGTAAAACTGTCTGTGCTGAGGATACTTTAGTTCTTCTCTCCTAAGCTTGCATTATTGTGAGAGAAAACTAATATTCAAAGAAACTGTTTTTCACATGATAATGCAAACTTGTAACAGTCTTATGCATAATAGGTGCTCAAATATTTAATGAATGAATGTAGGTTGAATGAATAATGTTCCATGAAAAGTAGAGATGGTCATTCACCCAAATATTATTTTCTTAAAATAAGGTCTCAGATATTAAACATGCATTCTAGGGCTCTCTTGCAAATGTCAGACTTTCACAAAAGATATATATTAGGCCAAGATTCATAGTCTATCCCCATCTAAAATATCGTCCTGCTCTACAGCTATATAAAGCAACAGATGTGTCATACTGGTCATAAAGCCTGGGCAAGAATATTAATTGAGGGAAAAATCACTACTGCTGATTATAGTGATTTTTCAATTTGAAAGACAATCCTTAAATGATTATATTTGATAGCAAAAAGCAAGTAAAACAAATAGAAAACCCTAACTTACACAGATTCAAATATAACTCTTAAAATTTACCATCTCACTCCTCCACCCAGCACACAAACATATATTTGTATCTTTTTTAAACTAACTTGGTGGGATCTGCTCCTTTAAAGTAGGCATTAACAGATTCTGTAAGGGCGACTGCCACAGGTAAGGTGTCCTGATTTCCAAGGCTGACAGGGCTGGGACCTCGTGACACACCTAGAATACAGACAATTCATTTGTTAAATCCTGCCAAAAAATATTTATTAAATACCAAGACAGATATATTCACAATGTTAGCTTGTCACAAATGACTCCATTACTGGTTTCAAATATGCCCCAAGTAAAAACTGGGGATTAAAAATATAGCATAAAATAATACAAAGGACAAAAAAAAATTAGGAAAACATGCCACAATGACTTTTTCTTTTAAATGTCAAGACACAGAAGGGTTGGGTTAAAGAATGTCAGAAGGTAAAGTCCTTTATCTGAAGAACTAAAATTACTAAAATATGGCTTCAAAATCATTCAGATACTAAATTCTTTCAGGTTCTACCCATCATATAATCAGAGCATTAAATTGGATTTTTTTTATTTATTATTATTTTCTTTTACCTCTTTTTTCTCTAATACTTGTATTATATTCCCACATTACTTTGTCTTGATAAATGTAACTAATAACATTTTTATAACTTTCCTGACATAAAGTTTGGATACCTTTAGAGTAAAATCATAATGAAGCACAGTGTTTTAAAAGCATAATAAAATGTAAACAAAGTTAAACCTATGCATTTGTTCAAGTTTTTTAAAAATGTAAACTAAGTATCTGGTTTACTTCATAATAGAAAAAATGACACCAAATAGTGCACTGTCGTTATTTTTTCCTTACTACTGTCCTCTTCCCATTTATCCTTCATTTAATATGTAATGTGATACAATTTATAAAAGTGATGCAATTTGTAAAAGTCAGTAAAATAATTATAATTCATTCTTATTTAAAAAATGAGTAACCTAGGTCAACATATAGCTCTGAAATTTGAATGTACACTTTTGTTATACGAATGTTGCACAATGTTAATAGCCATCAGTTATTTTTCATTTCAGAGGTGATAACCTAAAGTGAAAGACTGAGTGACTTTTTTGTTGTTGTTAATCCTTACCCGAGGATATTTTTCCATAGAATTTTAGAGAGTGGAAAAGATGGGGAGAGACAGAGAGAAACATCACTATGAGACACACATCGATTAGTTGCACACTGCACAGGCCAAACTGGGGCCGGGGATTCAGCCTGCAACCAAGGTACAGGATATGTGCCCTTGACCAGACTTGAACCTGGGACCCTTCAGTCTGTGGGCCAGGGTTGTATTCAGTGAAATAAACCAGCAAGGGCGAGAATCAATTCTGACAAAAATCAGTACTGGCTTTCTCTGCCTCACAACTAAACCTGAGATCCTACAAATAGTAAGAAAGATCTTTTGTTAGCTTTAGAGGCCAGGAAGATTTTGTGATATTCAAGAATTTGAAGGCATTTTGACTTAGAAAGTTCTTCAGTGAGAAAAATACCTGGCAACAAGAACTGCTGCTTCTATGTCACTAGGAAAAGTAACTCCCCACCCAAACAAGAAAACTTAAAATTCCAGATGAAAATTAAAATTCCAGTAATATAAACATTCATTCACAAAATCACACTAGTTATTTTACTAGCCACTAACTTGTGCCAGACACTTTACTGAGGAGGCATGGGAAAACAATGCCTTAAAACTGACATATTCTTTCTGCTTCTTTTGTAATTTTTCTGTGGTTCCAATAGCTTTAGAGTTAAGACCTATTGATATTTCTCAATGTTGAGAGAACAGGGAGATAGATATTGTGTTTTTATCATTGGGGATTTGATATCAATAGATCCTGTATAGCAACTGAACATTATTAGTACAAAATTGAGATAGTTAAATCTTAAGAGTTATTCTTGATTTCTGAGACACCATACAATGCTGGAAAAGAAAACTTTAGATAACGAAGTATTTTTAGATACACTTTAGGATCATTAGTTAACATATACATTTGCTTTTGATACAATACCTTGTGAAGTTTCACAGTGCTTTTCAATTTCAGAGAGTGTCCCAATCAAATTATCATCTTCTATCATATTTAAATAAAACAAAATATCGCAAGAAAATACTTTCAAGAAACAATAAGTATCAAAAATTTGTATCTAAGCAAAGAATTGAATAAGCATTATAATAAAGATAATTTTTAGGTAGACCTTAAAGAACCTTTGTCATACAAAATCCACACACATCCTGCCTGCATCATCACAGTCACTTACCTACTTGTGGTTCTACTGGTCACACTGAATCAAACTATAAACTATGTACCAACTCAATCAAAATTAACGTTTCCATCACAAAGAGAAAACCTTCTGAATAAGCTAGGGATAATGGAAAAGAACTAAAACTAATTTTGGTACAGGCCACCTGCCTGATTTCTAATAGGACCCTCATCTATGTATTTTATGTCTAAAATGTAGAGTCTGCAGAAACAAATTAACAAAACCACATATACAAAAAAATGTAAGAAATTGCTGTTATAGCAAAGACAAACTTATTACACATATTGTGTTTACATAAAGTTAAAAGATGGGAAAATGCTATGTTCACAAAGGTATATGAAGTAAGATGGTTAACATCATGTTCAGACATTTAGAAATCACTTTTATCTCATTTTAGCCTATATTACTTATGCCATTTTTGCAATGGCCACAGACACAAAGGCACTTCTGTGTTTTGAAAATCTAATTAGACATATTTAAATCAGCTTACTTAGGGCTGTCATTCTCATACTTAGCATACATCAGAATTATTTGTAAGGCCTGTTCAAGGACTGCTAGCGCTACTCTCAGCATTTCTGATTTAAAAGATTTTATCTATATATATAAAAGCCTAAGCGACCAAAAGACCGTTTGACTGGTCACTATGACATGCACTGACCACCAGGGGGCAGACGCTCAACGCAGGAGCTGCCCCCTGGTGGTTAGTGTGCGGGAGTGCCACTCAGCTGATTGATGGGTGCTAGATGCTGGGCTGAGGGCTGGTAACGCAGCTGCGGAGACGTGAGCCTCTCCTGCCTCCACAGCAGTGCTACCAAGCTGTGGCAGCAGGCGCAGCAGAGCCAGGATCGGGTTCTTCCATGGCCTACCGCTTTGTGCACTACTACATCCCCCAAGGGGTCCTGGATTGTGAGAGGGCGCAGGCCAGGCTGAGGGAACCCACCGGTGCACGAATCTGTGCACTGGGCCTTTAGTTTCTATTAAGTTTCCAAGTGATGCAGACAGATGCTGCAGGTCTAAGGACCACACTTTGAGCACTACTGAATTATGTTCAGTTAGTATAAATCAGTGATATACATTATCGAGGATAAACCCATTATTACTTAGAAGCAGCAGCAATAGGAACAGTTATAACTTTGATGAGAAGTTGTTACTCCCAAAACACAGCTCCTGTGTTTAAGTGGCTTTATGCTTTGTTTATTGTACTAACAGTGGGTGAGAAAGGTAATAAGAATTTGCAGGAAAAACTGGATAAAGGTATAATAAAACACTTTTGAACATTTAAATGTACTATTGAATTTGTTCAGTGAGGTTTAGGTTTGTATGGGTATGCCTTAATACCTACTTTTAAATCTTTGTAATTTAAATTCTTGTAGAAAAAAATTATTCATTGCAAACATAAACTCCCCCCCCACCACCTTTTTTTTCATTGAATTGTTTTTAAAATACAAACTTCCTTAAGAATGCAAGAATCAATTCACAGTAGAAAGGGCTACATTATATTTTGCCATCAACTACAGTATTTATATTGGTTAGTTTATAAATTTGCTTTTTTTTTTTCAATTACAGTTTATATTCAGTGTTATTTTGTATTCGTTTCAGGTAAATTTGATGCATTAACAGTGTTAACCATGGTTAAAATTCTCCTATTTAGATAACATAAACTATGAATAAGAAAAGAAAAATGTGACTAGTTTGATAATGCCAGGTGTGTTTCCAGGAAACCCAAATTTCTAACGTTAAAGTCATCACCAGCCCATTAAACAAACAACAACAAACCCTCAGCCTGATCATACTTGGGATGCCAGTTCTCACATGTAATCCATGATAATCCCTTACCTACTGTGGGAGTATTGGCAGCACTCAATGAAGCAGAAGATGAGATAGAGGAAGAACTTTCTGCCCGGGCTAAAGGAGCAGCAGGAGGTGGGCTGGTATTGGAAGTTACAGGTGGGCTGAATGGCCTGGGCTTAAAAACAAAGAGTTATTTATCAAAATGGTAAGACAATTCCTCCATTATCAGAAAAAGATTATTAGGTATCAGGTATATTTCATTTTAATATACTTAAAACAAATTTATAATGTGAATTTCTTGTAACTCAAAATTAGAGATGCATAGATCAAATAATTTTTGAGACTGTATTAAAAGCTGAAAAGGTTATTTTAAAATAATGCTGTCAAGAGAATCTTTGTACATAAAACATTTTCTGTATTTCAAAAAGTATGCTTAAGATAGAATCTCAGAAGTCAAATGACTAAACAGTATGAAGGCTTTCCACACTTACTGCCAAACTGCTTCTCAAAAGGTTTACTGACTTTACCACTTTATAAATACAAGAAAATATTTCCCTGTACCCATGCCAACAATGAATACATAGGCCTTAGGAGAAAAAGAAAATAATTTAACTTTTAGCCAATTTGATAGATTAAAAAAAATTGGCATTTCCACTTTTATGAGTTGTATATATTAGCACTGTCTGCTTTAGTTTTGGGAGGACTTAGTATTACCTGAGCTTTCACTAACCCATTGTTTGCCCTTTATTTTTAGTTTTTACAAATCTCCACATTTTCCTTTATAATTCGTTTTAACACTTCTTCATTGAGAAAGTTACCACCATACAGAGGTTTGAGAAAATCTTCATTTTACTGTCTTCCCACTTTTCTAGTTTAACATAAAAACAAATATAAAAAACATTGTTCTAATTCATTTATCTTTTACCAGGGTAAATGAATTTTTCCCTCCCAAATTCCTAATTGTTCCAATAATACATTAGCAATACTTCCTGAGGTGTTACCACTTTTTAAAATAAGGTATATTTAGCTTACTTAAAAATAACGTTTTCCTGTTTATAAAAGAATTTAAGCAAATACAATATTTATTTAGTGCCTACTATGTATCAGGCCATGGATTAGTTACTAAATACGAAGCAGTGAACAAGACGCTGTTTCTGTCTAGTTATTTGAGGAATTTGGTAAACAAAAGGCAGGGGATAGGCTTGGAGAGGACAATGGAGGATAATGGGGACATAGGTAATACTTTCAACAATCAGAATAAAAAAAAAGTACAAATTAGTAGGTACAGAATAGTCATGGGGATGTAAAGTACAGTATAGGAAATACAGTCAATAATAATATAATTGACTACATGTATGGTGTTAGATGGTACTAGATTTATTGGGATGATCACTTTGTAAGTTATATAAATGTCCAATCACTGGGTTATGCACCTGAAAGTACACTGTACCTCAACTCTAATAGAAAAATAAAACATTATTAAAAAAATAAAAAAGGTAAAAGAAAAACAAACCCTATAAACATTCATACACTAAAATTAGTCAACTCTTCATTCCATGAATATAAATTTACAGATATAACTTTCATGAAAATTAGAAAGTACTGACCAGTGTTTTACAATTAGTAAACCCCCACTTAACTATTCTTAAAATCTTAGTATTTTGTATTCAGATTGGGGTACTGCAAGGTATTGAGACCAAATATTCAACAGTTGATGTGAAACTAACAAGCTTAGGAAAGTCTTGAAAATCAACTACTGTGAGGGACAATTCTCCTGTGGCAACATGGCCTCTATAATGTGGCTGCAATTCTATAATTTAGAATGTGCCTTTTACTACAAGTTTTTAAGAAGAGGCAAAAACAGCTCAAGTGGTTTTTGCTTGTTTTAGAGCATCACTGTCTAGCACTTAAATTTGGCAAGTCCAAATTTGAGATGAGTTGCAACTATAAAATACATAATGGGATTTGAAGACTTAGTACATTCACAAAAAGAATGTAAACACTCAATAACTTCTATATTGATTACATGTTAAATTGATATTTTTATATGAAATAAAAACATTTTAAAATTTTTACTTATTTATGTGGCTACTAGAACATTTGAAATTATATATGCTTGCATTATATTTTTATTGGACAGCACTGCTTCTCAAACATTAGCATGCATCAGAATCACTTGGAGAGCTTATGAAAACACAATTGCTAGGCCACTCCCCAGAATTTCTGATTTGTCTGGGGTGAAGCCAGAGAAAGTGAATTTCTAACAAGTTCCCAAGAGATGCTAATGCTGCTGCTGATCTTGGGACCACACTTTGAGAACCACTGCTCTAGATCAATGAGGGCTCTCTGACGGGGCGTGGGGAAGGTGTTATAGACCTTCTGACAAAAGTGCACATGCAAGCATGCAAGATAATACGCACTCCAATGTACAACTGGAGAGAATTCAAATCAGCATAACCTTTCAAATGGGGAATACAGCAACAATCATCAAGAGTATTAAAAATGTGCATTCCAGCCGAAACCGATTTGGCTCAGTGGATAGAGCGTTGGCCTGCAGACTGAAAGGTCCCAGGTTCGATTCCGGTCAAGGGCGTGCGTGTACCTGGGTTGCGAGCACATCCCCAATGGGGGATGTGCAGGAGGCGGCTGATCGATGTTTCTCATCGATGTTTCTGACTTTCTCTCTCCCTTCCTCTCTGTAAAAAATCAATAAAATATATTGTAAAAAAAATGTGCATTCCATTTACTTCATGGATTTCACTCTTTAAATTGTTAATGAAATAATGTCTGCAAAGAAGTAAACATAAGGACATTCATTAAGACACTGTTTATCATGGAAACTTGGAAATAAACTAAATGTCAAATTCCTAAAATTTTTTTGGAAATGTACTGCTGGCAGTAGTGTCTAAGATAGAGCATTTATGCTATGTAGCCAGTTCAAATGGCGCTCCCTGGGTCCCTTAGAGAGTGGTTTCTAGAAAGCTCTCAAGGCCGAGGCAGAGAGTGAAGGATTCAACTACTAAAGTCTATTACTTATTTAATAGAATTAACAACATTAAGATTACTTAACAAAGAATTCTACCACTTTAATTCTATATAATTCGTGATATAGAATTTCTAAAATATTTTCAAGTGAAGAAAAATATACACATACTACTCATAACTTTTTGAGCAATTAATGCACCTGACAATGTTCTTACATGTTTTACATATAGTATCACAACAACCTATTATCGTTATACTCATTTTACCAATAGTGAAACAGACTCCAAATAAGTAACCTACCTACTGTTGCTCAGGTAGTTAATGGTTGATAAAGTTGTGCTTTTAACAACTATATTTTACTACCTCTGAATATTTAAGTACCTATGCATTCAAAAAATTATGAAAGCATATATATATATATTAACAGCAGTTACTCTTGAGTGGTAAATATAGAAGGAATTTTTTGTTCTTTGTGTTTTCTCTATTTTCCAAATTTTACAACATGATCAGGCACTGCTCTTGTAAGCCGGAAAACATCCATGTTATTAAGATGTAACAATTTTTGTATTACTTAAATAATACCATCTCCTTAGCAGCTGATATTTAGTCCTTCATTTCACTTCCATTAAGTCTGTTCATTGGGAATAGGGTTGTAAAAGAAAGATGTCACCATTTCAACGCTTGGTGCTCAAGCCTTTTCATTTAGTCATGAAATATTTCGTAATAGGCCAGGCATTATGCAAAGTATTAAGGATATGAAATTAAATATGGCACAGTCCAGTAATGGGGGCGCACACAAAGAAAGTATGGCTCATTAGGGGGAGGGAGAGAAATACAATGTGATTTGTGCACTAAGAGAAACATAAGCAAAACATAAGTATGAGGAGGAGAATGATTAAATCCAGTGGGGGAGAAGTAATGATCAAAGAGGGTTTTATCTACATGGTGATATTTAACAGGATCTAAAGGAAAACTGAGGGGCATTTCAGATACAGGCGGCATAATAAGACATGGATGTATAAAAGAGCATGATGTGTTTGGGGAACAGTGGCAAGTTTTAAGTGGCTGCAAAGAGGAGAAAGTTGGACAGTTCGTCTGGTAATGCAGGCAGTTCATCAAAAGCCTTGTACATGCAGCTAAAATATTCAATCACATGAAACACTGGATATGTATATCAGGAGAAAAAGATTAAGCTTGACTTTCAGAAATTAAATCTGGCAATTAGATCAGAGGCAAAAAGACTGATTTGGGAGAGCCTCACTCTGACTAGACCCCATAAAACTTCTTTCACTATCTGACAACTTTTGACAACCAATGCTTTTTTTCCTTTTCGTCTTTTACAGCAGTATGTATTTAATATAAAGAAGTCTATTAAGTGATGTGAATTAGTATCCTTTTATACAAAATAAAGAAAGCTGAACTAGATGCCCTCCAGGACTTTCCTGGCAATATACTTCTAAGGCCTAAGAACCAAGGAGAATTATATAAAAACTGCTTCTCAGCTGTGAAACAATGGGTACTGAATAGTATTGTTATAATGTGCCAACTTTCTCAGAAAATCTTTTTTGTCTTAAACAATGTCTTGCTCCACAGGTATGATAATGAGGTAAGATGGGGGAATGAAGGAATTGTTGTTTGGGAAAACCCTTCTATACTTTGAAAACTCCAGTAGAAAATTCCAAGCATTTAACTGTAAAGGGGGCATAAAGAAAGATATCATTTGCATCTTAAATCAAAACAGTTATAGTTTTTTAAAAAAGAGAAACACCTGAGTACATACTATTTCATTAATCCCACTGAGTTTGCCTGAAGTAAGCTTTGGTCTGGAAGCAGGCCTTGGAGGTGGGACAATGGTGCCTACAGAAAGAGGAGTTGTGGGCCTGGCTGGTGGGGGGAAAAGAAAATTTGAAGAAAATTATTAGTATGTAGCAATCCTGACATAAAAAGACATTCTATTATAGAGAACTGTTAGGATTCAAAGTTCATTTTTAAAGAGTTTTTTGGTGTGTTTTTTTAAAAGATATTTGGTGAAATACTGAGAGCCTATCAATGAAACACACTCTTTTTGAAACTACCAATATTATTCCTGGAAAAAAATCATTAAATTTTCAAGAAAACTGACACACACAAGTTATATTCCTGTTTCAATTATTTATACAGTTATTAGCTGATGTAAACAAACAATTTAAGGCCTAAGGTCTTTAGTTTATTGCCCATACACCTACTTTACAGATAGTAATGAAAGACCAAGCCTTTGAAACAATACCTTCAAAATAGAAACATGAACTCTAAGTCAAACACTTACCTTTAAAACTGTAATTTGACTTTTAAATTGAATCACATTGTAACATTTTTTGTGATAAAAGTATTAAATTTATCTTTATCTTAAAAATTGCCCTAGCCAGTTTGGCTCAATGGATAGAGTGTTGGCCTGCGGACTGAAGGGTCCTGGGTTCGATTCCGATCAAGGGCACATGCCCGGGTTGCAGGTTCAGTCCCCAGTAGAGGGTGTGCAGGAGGCAGCCGATCAATGATTTTCTCTCATCACTGATGTTTCTATCTTTCTCTTCCTCTCCCTTCCTCTTTAAAATCCATAAAAATACATTTAAAAATAAATAAAATTTCCCTAAATCATTCTAATTCATTTTTGTTAAGTATTGAAAATAACCTAACCTTCCCTAAATCCTATATAAATTTAATATTTGCTGTTTTTCAATGCCAGTTGCAAATTTTGCAATTTTATAAATCAAATACTAACTTCCATATTCCTAATTAAAAATAACTCATCATGGTAGAAATTAATGAATGGAATTCAAGTATACATCATCAAAAGTAACATAATTCAGAAACTGGAGAATATAATATGGATGGGAAGAAATATATTTCAGTAAATTTTATAAGTTTACAGATGTGTAAAGTTAAAAATATGTGAAATGGTCTTAAGGATACATGGGGAAACAACAGGTAAAGCTGAGGTCCTTGGTCAGCAGTGGAGGAATAGGAGAACATGGAGGTGGTAGGAAGCAACCTAAAGAAAAAAGGTAGTTGACACAGGACAGAGAGTAAATGCGATGGGGCTATCTAATCATATCATATGAAGAAATAACATATATAGGCATCTTTTAGGTTGCTTGAAGAAAAACAGTAGAAAGCTGGTAAGAAATCAAGTTAGTTTCTAAGGCTGCTGCCTTTTTCCAGTCAGCAGCAGTTCTTTCATGCTGCACTCCTACTTTAAGCTATCCACTGGAAGAAATGTGCACTAATCTGAGACCATATCTCTCCCCTGTGCTATGACACATTTGCTTTAAAGACATGTTCATTATTAATGAAACCAGCACTGGCCAATACTCAAGTTATTTCAAACGTGTGAGAGGCTAACATAAGAGCCATTTACATCTGAAACTTCATTTGCTTTTCCAAATGGCATTCAGACTGACTCAAAACTAAGCCTAGTAGAAGTGTTAAGTTCAGCTTCTTCAAATAATCAAAAATTGCTGTTTGAGGAAAGCCAATAAAACTAACACAACTGTTTATAAATGAATCTATTAATTATAAATGAAACTACCTGCATATGCCAATTAGATACTGCTTCCAGAAGCCTTTGAAGGAGATTACTATAATTGTTTACAAGCTTACAAGTCTTAATTGTGGATTTTTGGTAGGAGTAGTGGTGATGTTGATGGTGAAGCTCACTTCCAAGAAATACCCATATTAGACATAGTATATGAAGAAATAAGAAGTGGCCTGTAAATAAGAAGGATAGTAACAGCAGATAGGAGCTAACCTACCCTCTGATAATGCCTAAAGAGAATAGACAAGGCATGTTTCCCATACCATTCTTTACATAAATAAAGAAAATACTAATCTAGACTCGAGAAGCAATGATGAAGATGCAAAAGAAAAATCAGCAACACTGTTAGCTTCTTCTGTCAGTAATTTTCAGGACATGTGACATTATGGCAAGGGCCACTTTGATCCTCAGAGATGCGGGTGTTGGAAGAGCTCTCATCCAAAGGAATGTGCAGCTTTCCAGTGCAATCTCTGGAATGCTGTCTGAGCTACACTGGAGAGATGAACTTGTAACAACTTCATCAATAAAGGAAATCACTGACTTTGTGACCATGAAGCAAAATGAAACTTATATGTGCTCTCTGGTGGTGCTGTTAATTACTGTGAAACAATAATTATCTCTATCAATATCACTAATATTCTTTGAAGGGCAAAGTAATTTGTGACATTATTTTTCAGACTATATAGGAAGGTTAAAAATACATACCAAAGTTAATTTTAAAACTAATCAAAGTGCTTTATCATATCCTAGCTACTAAATATCAAATGATACCTTTTTACCTGAAATTGAAAGTGATAGGGGCAAAACATTCTTTAGACAGGTAGCAAGAGGAAAGAGCTTTTTTTGAAAATGAAGAGACTGCTAAAGAAAATTGTGAGAAACAAAGGGCAGAGTTACATACATAACTAAAGCCTCTGGGATACCAATGTAAATATTTTTATTAAAGATTTGAAAAAATAATTTATAAAAGAATATTTAAAAAATTGAAAAACACTGCTTAGGACCCTCTTCATTCTAAATACAAAACACCATTCTGACATTATCACTAACCAAAAAAGAGACCTAACGACAACTTCAGTTTTCCTATATGATTTTAGTTTCCTTATACAAGCTATTAGTGGGTTATTTTTAGAAAACTAATTAGTAACAAATGCCCATTCAGAAAGGATATAATGACACTTCAGAGTATGTTCAACTCTCTATTGACTATCTCTTGCTGTTTTACAAATATTAGGTACAGATTACTTTCCCTTCAAATTCCAAATTGTTTCAGGTTCAGGTCGCCTAAAACACAATCTAAAAATTTATTTTAAAATATTAGTTTCTAGCCTGGCCTGTCTAGCTCAGTAGGTTAAGCCAACATCAACCCAAGAACCAAGAGTTCTGGTCAGGGCACATGCCCAGATGCGGTTGTGGGCTCAATCCCCAGTAGGGGAACATGCAGGAGACAGCTGATCAATGATTCTCATCACTGATGTTTCTATCTTCCCCCCCCTGAAATCAACAAAAATGTTTTTTTAAATAAATATTCATTTCTAAACAGTCTAATTTTAAATACTAGTGTTTGTTTTATTGTTAATAGTAAGATGTTTTGTTAATAATGCCAGAGTGCAGAAGACTTTAGAATTTGTAAGACCCAGGTCTGAATCTATGCTTCATCATTTCCTACTTATATAATCTTAGAGAAGTTCCTAATATTATAAAATGGGAATAAAAACTTCATGCAGCAGTTAATGAAGTGAAATAACACATATGTAACTCCTAGCAGAGTGAGAGAGCAGAATCTCAATTGACTCAAGTTCTTTCCCACAGTTCCAGCACTCCCTTAACCCCCAATACTATATGTATGGCATTTCTAAAATCCTAGAGAAGATTGAAGATCAACTTAGAGAAATTTTATTTCCTTGCTTTGAATAAGCAGTGATTTTATTTAACACTAGAGGCCTAGTGCATGAATTCGTGCGCCAGGGGGGTGGTCCCTCAGCCTGGCCTGCAGGATCGGGCCAAACCAGCTCTCCAACATCCCCCGAGGGGTCCTGGATTGCAAGAGGGCACTAGCCAGGCCAAGGGACCCCACCGGTGCATGATCGGGGCCGGGGAGGGATGCGGGAGGTTGGCCAGCCAGAGAGGAATCACAGGAGGGCTCCAGGGCGTGTCCAGCCTATCTTGTTCTGTTCCAATTGGCCAGACCCCAGCAGCAAGCTAACCTCCCGGGTGAGCGTCTGTCCCCTGGTGGTCAGTACACGCCATAGTGAGCGGTTGAGTGGCCTTAGCATATCATTAGCATACTGCGCTTTAATTGGTTGAATGGACGACCAGACACTTAGTTAGGCTTTTATTATATAGGATGCGTTTTTTTGATGCCTGCTTTGAGTATTGGCAAATGGAATTTTATATTTTGAAGGAAAGAGAAACTTAACATATTCTTGCCAAAACAATTAAAAAGCATTCATCAAGTCCTTTCAGACTTGGGAATTGCTAAAACCTTTCTGGAAAGCAGTTTGGCAATAAGTATTAATGAGCATACCTTGTAACTCACAGATCTTATATTGAAAAATTATAAGGATATTATGAGACATGTGCACAAAACTTGTTATATTCATGAATGTTCATAATATTAGAAAATTCGATCTAATGTAAATGTCCATCAAGAAAGCACTGGTTTACATTTATGCATATCTATACAGCTGAATTTTATCTATAAGCAATAAGATTATTTGATGCCTACAAATAACAGGTTTTTTCCCATTTATATGTTAAATTTTTATGGTTTAAGCCATAGGCTCTTTTAAGTTAATAAAACCAGTATAAAATCACTTTTATCTGGCAATATGATCTGAGGACAAGTTAAAACATTTTTGATAATTAAGTATAACGATACATAATGAATAAATCAATTAGAAAAACTACTGAATTCCTCAGTTTAAAATATATATGTATGTATATATATATATATATATATTTACCTGATGATGATGAAGTTAGTGAAGCTGAAGATGAATCAAGAGAAAGTCCACCAAACAAGGGATCCCAAGCAAGTAAATCACTGGTTCCTTTCCTACCATAATATTTTTAAAATAAAGATTTTAATAATATTTTATTAATATAAAATTTAGTCACTATCATTTTGCAGAATTATAATAGTTCAACATATATGATGAAAAAGTTGAATGTCCTGCCATTGGAATATGTGAAGAAACTTAAAAGTACTAAACCAATTTGTTAACCATTATAAGCAGGATCTATTGTGTGAAGATGATAGGAAGCGATAGAAGATTAATCCCCACCAATCGCACCTTGTTATACTCTTAACAATCTTAGGGGCTGTCAGAATGGATATAATGATTTCAGCTTTACAAATGAAAAAAGCAGCATGGAGTCTCTAAACAAGCTGCTTAAGGACACACAGCTACTTAATTCTACAACAATGCCAGGTCTTAAGTGATATGAAATTAGAAATTTTGTAAGATCATACTTTATTTTCAAAGAAAAAGAGGAAAGGGTTTTTTAAAAAGTATTGCTCATGTACATTAAGTAAACCCAACACTTGATATAAACTTCAAAGATCTTATCCCTGCAGTAGATCGTTCAAGGGCAGGGTTTCTCCTTGGACAAGCCACTGCCTGAGACACTAAAGCAGTCTGGTGAAATATCTGGGACAGACCTGCCTTTCTGAGACATAACAAAGCCAATGACAAAATCATCAAGGAAATCAACGTTCTAGTTCCAAAAACCTATGTGCTGCATAACCAAAGTTTTCTTCCACTGACCTCTTGGAATCAATGCACTGTACTGGTTACTCTCTGGATTCAACACCTGACTCTTTAATACAAACTTTTATATAAATACTAGAAGCCTGGTGCATGAAATTCAGGCACTCAGGGGTGGGGGGTCCCCTCAGCCCAGCCTGCGCCCTCTTGCAGTCTGGGAGCCCTAGGGGGATCTCCAACTGACAGCTTAGGCCCATTCCCCACTGTGCTCACCAGCCGTGAGCCCGGCTTCTGGCTGAGTGGTGCCCCCATTGTGGGAGCAACACTGACCACCAGGAGGAAGCTCCAGCTTTGAGCATCTGCCCGTGGTGGTCAGTGCACATCATAGCGACTGGTTGTTCTGCCATTCGGTTGATTTGCTTATTAGCCTTTTATTATATATAGGATAGGATAGCCTCTAGTCTTGAAGCAGCCCCCTTAGCCACTATCTCCTTTTTAAATTTTTTCCAGCTTTACTGAGGTACACTTGACATTAAAATTGTATGTATTTAAAGTGTAAAAAAAGAGAGTAATCCCCATAAAACAATATTTTAATGCATCAAACTGCCATTATTTTCTTAAATATCTTTTAAAATCTTAGAAAACATGTCCACTACATAATAAAAACGTTACAATGATCTTTAGCCACATATCTTGTATCTCAACATGTACCTACATGGACACACTACATCTTGCATGATAAAGCCTAGAATTACAATTGCATATGATTCCTAAAAACAGAGTTTAAAAACTTATAAAACTAGTGCTTAGCTTGAAAAGTATAATTTTAAACTATCCATTTATTATTTAACTTTTAATCATGCAAAAAACATTAAAACAAAGTATTCTTATTGATAGATACAGAAGTGAAAAAAGACCCATGCCACATTGGCTTAAATTATTTTTTCTTTTTAACAGTTGGCAACATTCCTTCTAGCCTCTCCTTTTTCAACTTGAGACACTTCTTCACTCTGAAGCTCATGCAGTATGCAGTCTGTTTTACAAGGTCACAGCCAAAATTGAAGGGGAAAAGTAAGAAATTTTTCATGAGAATAACTAGTTGAAATATAGGCATGTATGAACTTGGAATATTACCAATTATTTAGAAGCAATAAAGCCATCAAGGCAAAATACAGTTGAGTGGATTTTTTACATTATTATAAAAAATACTGTCAAATGAGAAATAATTAAAACAATGAAAAACTCCACATGGCATCTGACAGCTTAGGAAACAGGGCAATTCATAACACCCTACTGGAATTAAAACTGAAGAGATAATAAAATTCTAGAAAACAGGACAAAGGATACTTTAAAGGTAGTGGGGAGGAAAGAATAAAAAGGTGGAGGAAATAGAGGACTTTTAGGGTAGTCATACTATTCTGACTAATACTACAATGGTGGACATATCATCCATTTGTCAAAACTTGCAGGATGTATAACCAAGAGTAAACTTTAGTGTAAACCATGGACTTTGGGTAATAATGATGTGTCAATGTAGGTTCATTAATTATAACAAATGTGCTACTCTGATTGGGGAAGCTGAGCATATGTGCGGGCAGAGTATATGCAAAAACTCTGTACCTTTCACTCAATTTTGCTGTGAACCTAAAATTGCTCTAAAAAAAATAAAGATTTTTTAAAAAATTTAAACATGGGACTTACTCATTGGATGAAGCAGATGATTTCGATTTTGTTAACTCTTCACCTATTAAAAATTATCTCATTACAATAAACAATTTAAAAATTCTGGAATTAATAACAAATATAAACAATTAGAAAAAGAAAAAATAAACCTCTAACAAGTTTTCTGCTGTAAAGACTATTAAAATAATAAGATTTAGAGTTTCTGCTAAATCTTTATTTCTTCTAATATCTTTCATTAAAAATGACAAGTCAAATCAACTGACTTCTTGTATTTATTAAAATAAAATGGCTATTGAAAAGAAAAATATGGGCTGCAACTTTAAAAATTAGAACAAATGTTTAAATATTTATGTAAGTATCACTCAAGAATTTTAATTGATGGGTCATGAAAGCATTTTTCAAATTCTAAGAATATCGTTAGTGATTATTTTACTGGCCAAAAGTAGTTAACAACTCTTGAAAAACATCCTATTTTTAAAAATTAAAATTTGTATAACAGTCTAGAGCAAAAATCTCTATAAGACAGTTAGTTTTGCTACCTTTGTAACATGAATCATTTCATAAGGAACTAATACATAGGGGAAAGGCATCAGTAATGCAAAAGTCATGTTGGTTCATAAGAAACCTTCAGTGCACCTCAATGTTTTGTATCATTAAGCAATAACTGAAGATTACAGACTATATCGACATGGGTAACTGCAACAAACCATGAGGAACACCTCACTGTACATGATGCCATTCACACCACCTTCTCCCATTTGGCTCAGTTTAGAGTTTGTTTTGCCTCAAAGTGCTTATTGTGCTGCTGTTCTCCATCTTTTTGCAAGCTGCCTTCATCTTTGTACATCGATAGTCTCTTTTTATCCTCATTTTCTTCAAATCCCCTATCATCAAGTTACTCACCATTTTTTAAAAAAAAATCCTTTTTGTTTAGTATTTATTATAAATTTAGTGGGTATTTTTAATTGAGCTAGAATTTTTATTAGGATTGATGCTGATTACACATTGTTTACAAAATTGCATAGCTTTTGATTGTGCTGCCCAAACTCTTCCCCAGAACCCTTATTTTTATGCATGATTCTGCACAAGGTATTAACACCCCCAAAATGTTTTCAATATAAAGTGCTAATAGAAATTGCAATTGTGATCTGACTTAAAAATAGGTAAAACTACAGATTACTCATAAAGGCCTTCCAACTCAAGAGGGAGTGTTATACCAATTAAACAGTTTAACATTTTTAATCAGAAGCTACTCTCTAGCTTTGCTGATTTCTAAAAAACATTGCCCTAGTTGGTTTGGCTTAGTGGATAGAGTGTTGGCCTGAAGACTAAAGGGTCCCAGGTTCGATTCCAACCAAGGGCACATACATGCCCTGGTTGCGGGCTCAATCCACCCTCAGTAGGGGACGTGCAAGGAGTCAGACAATCAATGATTCTCTATTATCATTGATGTTTCTATCTCTCCATCTCTCTCCCTTCTATATATATAATTACATTGTAGTCAGGTATTAAAGTTTATGACATGTCTCAAAGCTAAAAGAGACAAATTGTCTTCTGTTATAAAATAAGTATCTCCTTAGTCTGTTGTGAAGGCTCATGATGAGAAAGGACTATTTCTGTAACTACATATATAAGGCTATAAGGCTACAAGCTTAGTAAATTGCCTGATAAATTTTAATAGAAATAAAATAACCAACTTAAAATGTCAAACTTACTAGATGAATTCCGATTCATCTGCACCTAAAACAGAAACGAAAAAACCAAGTGCCATTAAATAAATAATTTAATTTGGCAATGAAATATTTCGTAAAATGTTAATTCTTGGAACCTAAATTTTAAGTTGTTTTTAGTATATCTGCTCAATTGTAAACTGTATTTACATAAAAAGATATACAGAAAAACTTTCAGTAGTTTTTGTTTTGTAGTGAAAAAATAATACATGTACTTTTAACATTCAATAAAATATTTTTAAATATTAGACTATCTAAAACAACTTATGACTTGTTAATTTAAAAAATTTAACACATATTTTGAAAATCAATGTTCAAACATTACAATGGTGCTGTGCTTTTTTTAAAGTCAATAGATAAAAACATAAAATCTTGCACTTACTGGGCTGTGTCTCTAGTAGTCCATGGAAAGAAAGAAAAAAGAATCATTTTAGAATTTAAAAATCCTATTTTCCAACTCTAATAATTTGTCTATTCCTTTCTGAAGCATACTTGAAACCTATACAATTTAAAACACATACACTGTTTGGGGGGTAGAGGGAAATACTTAGGCTAAATAAGCAAACTGGGCAAAAAAATATACTTACAATATCTTCTTTTCACAAACCATATTAATAATTAAAAACTTTATGATGATTATTTTCTGAGAATGAAATTAATGTGCTCACTGTTTTTTAACAGATATAAAAGAAAGAAGAGCACAAAAGAGTAAATTAAAACCATCAATGAACTCACAACTCAGCGATAGATGCTTAACATTTTGATACATATTTCTCTAGGCTTTGATTTATTTACATATGTATTTTTAATCAGTTATGCTCTTACAGAATAAAAATTTTTAATAGTTGCTCTAGCCGGTTTGCCTCAGTGGATAGAGCGTTGGCCTGCAGACTGAAGGGTCCCGGCTTCAATTCTGGTCAAGGGCATATGCCTACGTTACAGGCTGTATCCCCAGTGTGGGGCGTGCAGGAGGCAGCTGATCAATGATTCTCTCTTATCATTGATGTTTCTATCTCTCTCTCTCTCCCTTCCTCTCTGAACAATAAAAATATATATTTTAAAGGAGGGGGGGCAGCTGAGTTAGCATGGTCGTGGGGGGCACCCAACCCACCGAAAGTCCAGTCCTACCTGCTTATTCTAAAGCAAACCTGATGACTGGATATCCCCATTCAGGGAAGGAATTTGTGGAGACATAGACCTGGATTTAAATAACAGAGGAAGTCCACTAAATAGTTTAACCTGGTGCCTGAAGATTAAATATAAATGGACCCACACAGAGCAGCA
>NW_006299705.1:788305-789245 GCF_000327345.1 Myotis davidii | reverse complement strand
TTCACTCCACCTTCTCCCATTTGGCTCAGTTTAGAGTTTGTTTTGCCTCAAAGTGCTTATTGTGCTGCTGTTCTCCATCTTTTTGCAAGCTGCCTTCATCTTTGTACATCGATAGTCTCTTTTTATCCTCATTTTCTTCAAATCCCCTATCATCAAGTTACTCACCATTTTTTTAAAAAAAATCCTTTTTGTTTAGTATTTATTATAAATTTAGTGGGTATTTTTAATTGAGCTAGAATTTTTATTAGGATTGATGCTGATTACACATTGTTTACAAAATTGCATAGCTTTTGATTGTGCTGCCCAAACTCTTCCCCAGAACCCTTATTTTTATGCATGATTCTGCACAAGGTATTAACACCCCCAAAATGTTTTCAATATAAAGTGCTAATAGAAATTGCAATTGTGATCTGACTTAAAAATAGGTAAAACTACAGATTACTCATAAAGGCCTTCCAACTCAAGAGGGAGTGTTATACCAATTAAACAGTTTAACATTTTTAATCAGAAGCTACTCTCTAGCTTTGCTGATTTCTAAAAAACATTGCCCTAGTTGGTTTGGCTTAGTGGATAGAGTGTTGGCCTGAAGACTAAAGGGTCCCAGGTTCGATTCCAACCAAGGGCACATACATGCCCTGGTTGCGGGCTCAATCCACCCTCAGTAGGGGACGTGCAAGGAGTCAGACAATCAATGATTCTCTATTATCATTGATGTTTCTATCTCTCCATCTCTCTCCCTTCCTCTCTGAAATCGATAGTAAATACATATTAAAAATAAAGAAATAATAATGATGGTGAAATGGTTTAGGTAAATTACATGCAAATTGCATCCATACCCAAGTATGTTTTATAGCCAGCCAGCTAAAAATGCATTAAAAATAGAATAAATACATATGCTCTATATAGAAACCTATTTGACAAAAAATAGTTTGATATTTTA
>NW_006299705.1:774198-787674 GCF_000327345.1 Myotis davidii | reverse complement strand
TCTTACAGAATAAAAATTTTTAATAGTTGCTCTAGCCGGTTTGCCTCAGTGGATAGAGCGTTGGCCTGCAGACTGAAGGGTCCCGGCTTCAATTCTGGTCAAGGGCATATGCCTACGTTACAGGCTGTATCCCCAGTGTGGGGCGTGCAGGAGGCAGCTGATCAATGATTCTCTCTTATCATTGATGTTTCTATCTCTCTCTCTCTCCCTTCCTCTCTGAAATCAATAAAAATATATTTTAAAAAATGTTGAATGGTTTCACACTTTCTACTTCAGATATATATCATAATTTAACCTGGGCATTAATCTTAATGTTCACTAGTAATGGTAGAATAAAACTTCACTTCAGAAATCTGTCTTTTTGTTGGGAAAAAAGGTTCTAAAATTCTAAAAGTGAATGAGAGAAAAAAAACTTTTATCCAAATAAATGCATACAGACTACTTAAAATATATAATTAAATAACAAAATGAAATAGTGAGAACTTTTATTCTCTATTATCAAGATGAACAGATTAAAATCAATTATGAATAACTACAAATATACTAAAAAAAAAACACATGCTTCCCCCCCATAGTTTAACATTTTTAAATTTAGAGTAAGACATCAATGGAAAGATGTATTATATGTTTTTTCTCCCTCAAAAGCTATTAAGTTATGATATCTAAGAACTGAGAAATTAATCATTATAACGAAAAATTCTTTTTTAAAAAAAAATTCTTATCTTTCCCTTTTCTTCTATGAAAAGTATAGAAAACAAATGTTACAGTGACAGACAAAAAAATGCAAAGAGATCGTTTAATCTTTAAATTCATTTTTACAAAATTCCCTTCCACATAAAGTTCACAAAACATGGACAAAAACTTTAAAATTTGATGAGGAAAAGATTAATACTGCTAGTTCACAAAATTCTGCCTGAGACATACAGCAGTATTTATAAAATAAAACAAATGGCAGAAATAGTGGATTTTCTACATTTTTGCTTCCTTTGTAATTCACTTTCAAAAGGAAGTCAAACTAAGCCAAACTCAGTTCATTTGACTGTATAAAAATTATAAACTATATTCCTCAATAAAGCTGAATAAAAAGAAAAAATATATATATTAAGTATTTCCTCATCCAATATGCTTAAATACTGCTAAATGATGTTTTACTTTTTATTATTCCTAAAAGTAACCAAATGCAGGTAGACAAGGAATTAAAAAAGAAAGACTTCTATTTAAGTATAAACTTGCTCATTTTCTTACTTACAGATATTGCTGGAGAGAGCGTTATATTTCCTATAGATACTTTTAATTCATCCAAGGAAGCCATTGTATGATGTGAGTTATTTGGATGCATAGGTTTAATTTCTATCCGATACTTCTTTGGTTCTTCATCTTCAGAATCAGAATCACTAGATGAGTAGAAATGGTTCTCTTTGGTATGTGAGTATCAGTTAAAAAATTTAGTTTTTAAATTGTCTTAATGCATAACCAGTTGTTTACATATTTAAAAAAGTAACAAAAACCTTTGAGATAAGATAGACTTTAACAGAAATATAACAACTAACTTTTGTTAATAAAAACATGTCAAATGAAGAATATGGAATCATTTTATTATAATTAAAAATTTGAAGACTGTTTATTAAATAGATTATTTTGACTGTATACTTATATGCCATTAAAAATATCCAGATGTTAAAAGGATATCATTCTGATTTGCTTCTGGTTTTATACTATAGCCTTCTTCATCTACATCAGGAATGTTCTATGGAAAGAAGAAAAAGAAAACTCTGTAATGATGGCTCCAACTACAAAAATATTATTAGAGACTAGAGGCCCAGTGCACAAAATTCATGCACAGGTAGGGTGCCTAGAGGCTGCTAGCTGCTGGTCAGGGCGCCTCCCTTGCCCTGGCTGCCTGTCGCCGCCAGCCAGGGGGGCCTCTCTTCCCCCTGCCGCCGCAGGCCTCGCGCCCGGGTCAAACTCCCAGTCAAGAGGACAATTTGCATATTAGGCTTTTATTATATAGGATTAGCAAAATAGTCTTAACTATTACTGAGGTGCTGTATCATATATCAAATGTCAATAGGTTAACAAAATTCTAATACTCTGGGGAAATTATGTCTTTTTAATTAGCTTCAAATCACACTCCATGCTTCAGATGTCTGAAATAGAAAAGCATTGCAAAATGAACAGGAGAAACACTGAAAGGAATCGAACAGGTGTTCAGGTAGAGATGCTAGCAGTTCTGTAGACAACCAATATTCACCCAAATTTTCAAAGTAAGAAAATAAAAGCATAAGACTGTGTCTGGGGAAGGGAAATGATTAAATCAGAGGACTGACAGCTTAAGTTAATGGAAAAATAGAGAACAAAAAAATAGAAAGAAAAGACTATCAAGAAAAGTAAAGCTACATTAAAATACTATTCTCTTATGAGACTGGCAAAAATTCAAAAGCTTGAATTTTGAACTTCAAAACTGTTGGCAAAGCTGTGGGGGAAATGCACTCTTATACTTCACTGTTATAAATACAAAATACTGCAGGTCCTTGAATAAGGTCATTTTGTTTTAAAAATGACTAGATGCCATGGGAACTTAACTCTTGTTTATATCAATTAGCCTATGGTGAAACTGATTTAGTTATATCGTTTCACTTAAGGTCGCAGAACCTATCAACAACATGGAGTACGTACTGTATTGCAACCTCTATAAAGAAAAATTTAATAATATCTAACAAAAATACATTTGTGCTTAATCTTCCACCCAGGAATTCCACTTCAAGGAATTTTCCCCAAAGATACACCCCCAACTATTTAAAAATACATATGCAACAAAATTATTCATCAAGATTATAACTTAAATATTACTGGAAAGCATAGTTGAATAAACTGTGGTACATACACAAAACAGTACTATACAGCTATTTAAAAAGAGAGCCCTGGCAATGGTTGCTCAGTGGTCAGAGTGTCAAACTGCGCCCTGGAGGGCCGCAGGTTAGATTCCAGTCAAGGGCACATATGTGGGTTGCAGGTCCCATCCTTCTCCCCCTCTTCACCCCCAGCCCCTTCCACTCTCTAAAAATCAATGGAAAAAATATCCTCACACCTTGGGTGAGGATTAAAAAAAAAAGTACAAAAGAATATATAGTATAATATCTTCTAAGTAAGAAAAAGGAAAAATAAAAAACATGCCTATCAGCTAATCTTTATTTTTTTTAAAAAATCACTGGAAGGATAAATCAAAACACAAAGTTGGTCATCTACAAGGCAGAACAATGGAGTAGAAGGAATACAGAAGGGAGTGAGTATGCTCTTGTAATTAGGTAAGAGAACATTTCTACTTTCAGAAAAATATATTCACATTCATAAACATGTACATATGTGGGGAGAATGCAAATGTTAAAACAAATTAGTAAAAAGTAAAAGATATACAAGTGTTCTTTGTACTATTTTAGTCTTGCATTTTTTTTTGTAAATTAGAAGCTATTTGAAAATAAAAGTTTTTAAAATGGAAAAAAAAAAGACTGTCAAGAAATGCCAGGATATCAGATACTATTGGGCAGCCAACATCCTTCTATTGGTAAAGTTTGCCATTCTTTCTCCAATCACTTGCTAAAACCTCAGCAAGAGGAATATAAAGGATTGCTAATCTGAGTCAGGCATAGCACAAGATCAAGGAGAACTAAAAGCAGAATAAACACTCTGATGTAGCCAGTAATGAGTTAACAGGCTAGATTAAACTCTAGAAGTAAAAAATCTAATATAGGGTAAAGAGCAGATTACATAGATAAAAATATGACCAGTGATGTAGTTATGACCCTAAAAATAGAGCACTTTATTTCTACAAATTGCTTGTTAATATGCAAATAACAGTTAAAAGTACTTTAAAAATAAACGTGGCCAAATGTAGATTCATTAGAAAACAAAATAAATATTTTTCCCAAAATACTTTATTCCTAATCCCAAGTACCCTAAAAACATACCAGATATTTTAATTTCCCAGAGGTTCTTCTATCTGGGATTTGCAGGTGATTTTTTTTTTGAGTTGTACATTTAAAACCTCTATGTTTTGCACCCCAATACATTACAAAAAAACAACAACCTAACACTTTCCTTGTCTGCACCTTGGTCCATTCAACCATAATTTCTCTATTAGGGCCCAACAATGCTTAGGCAAAGCACTAAGTCAAAAGCAGTATGAAGAAGAAAAGAGCAGTTTATTTCCCTCACTAATCTTAAAGGTAGTTTTGGTGGATTGTTGATAGTGGTAATGATTTAAAAATATATATTGGGCCTGGCCGATGTGCCTCAGTGGTAGAGTGTCAACCCATGAACCAAGAGGTCACCGATTCAATTCCTGGTCAAGACACATGCCCGGGGTTGTGGAGTCAATCCCCAATGGGGCATGTAGGATCTCTCATCGATGTTTCTATCTCTCTACCTCTCTCCTTTTCTCTCAGTCTAAAAATCAATTTAAAAATTTTTAAAAAAAATACATTTATATATATTTGGATAGAGCTCACAAGTCAATGGAATGTTTCTCAATCTCTGTCTGAAATGGGGGAATTGGACAAACCAAAATAAAAGCAAGTCACAATTCCTTGGTAAACTTTCAAAATACACAGGACCTCAAAATAATTTTTTAAATTATATAGACATTAAACCAAAAAGAAAATAAACAATTTCCCTTCCAAGGTAGCCTACTAATATTTTTACTAATTAGTAAGACCAGCTGTAAATAATAGAAAACAACAAAAAAGAAAGCCTCCTTTCCCTGCTCACACCACTGTAACCCTTCTCCCCAAAGATAATCACAATTAAGTTGTCTTGTAACTCATTCTCTTTTATAAAGAGAACATATATACACTAGCACCCCCCAAAATAACTTAGGGGGTACATCCCAAGACCCCCAGTGGGTGCCTGAAACCATAGATAGTACCAAATACTATGTACACATTTTTTCCTATACATACACAACTATGATAGTTTAATTTATATATTAGGCAAAGTAAGAGATTAACAATAGTAAGATATAACAATTATAAAAATATACTGCAATAAAAGTTATGTGAATGTGGCATTACTAAGTAAAATAAGGATTACTTGAACACAAGCACAGTGATACTATGACAGTCAAGCTGATAAACAAGACAGCTACAAACTGATAACAACCAAGACTAAAGGATGAACAGTGTGTACAAGGTAGATATGCTGGACAAAGGGATGATTCAAATCCCAAGTGGGAAGGAGCAGGACAGCATGAGATTTCATCACACTACTCCAAATGGCATGCAATTTAAAACTTATGAATTGTTTATTTCTGGATTTTTCCATTATTTTCTGACTGCAACTGACTGCATAACTCAAACCGCAGAAAGCCAAATCATGGATGGGAGGGACTTCTGTACCCACACATTCATATTTTTAAAATAGCAATTACTTAAAAGTTCATACTTGCTTTTATTTATGTAGTAAGCTCTTTCCATGTCAGCAGACACAGAGCAAGGTAACTATAACATGTTACTTCATCGAGTGAATGTTTAATAATATATGTAACCAGTTCCATCTTGACAGATGTGTTTCCACTTTTTTCTAATATAAACCTTTATCTCTACCTCTATCTCTCCCCCTCTTTTTTAAAATATATTTTTTTTATTAATTTCAGAGAGGAAGGGAGAGAGAGATAGAAACATCAATGATCAAACATCATTAACCGGTTGCCTCTTGCACACCCAGGCATGTGCGCCCTTGACTGGAATCGAATCAGGGACCCTTCAGTCCCCAGGCCGATGCTCTATCCACTGAGCCAAACTGGCTAGGGCACATCCCCCTCTTTTTATGCATATCTTGATTAATCACATATAAGTTTGTCAACATAGTGATAACAGTAAATTCCTAGCAGCAGAATTTCAAGGTCAAAAGAACATGTATTTCTTATTCGGGGAGATACCACCAATGCATTCCTATTTTGGCCAACATGATAGTGAACACAGTAATTTCATTCTAATTTATCAGAATGAGGCTACTATTTTGAACATTTCTTATGCTTACTCACCATTTTTATTTCTTCTTATGAAAATTGCCTGTTTTTATTTCATGCACTTTTCCTACTGGGTGCTTGCCTACCTTTTATATGGATTTGTATAAAAACTTTACAATGGAAAGTAATTAGCCCCTTGTTACATGTCTTGCAAATACATTCTGTCAATTTATCTTTAGTTATTCAAATCCTATGATGTATTTTTTCTAATTTTTTAAGTTTTTTTTATTTCTACACAATCAAATTTATCAATCATTTCTTATATGGCATAATAATTTTGTGTCCTCTTTAAAAGTCCTTTTCTAATTCCAGGTAAGTACTGACTAAAGTTCAAAACTGGTTCATAGTGATCATTACAGAATAGAATCAATGAATTAAGAGAATTAAAAATGTTTTAAGGGAATATATATAAAACATTAAGTACTAAAGGATTTCATGCAATGTTGCAATCATCAAACAAATACTATACATAATTCAGAAATAAAATGTGTGAGTACTAAAAGTAAATGTTAGCCCTAGTCGGTTTGGTCAGTGGATGGAGCGTTGGCCTGCGGACTGAAGGGTCCCTGGTTCGATTCCGGTCAAGGGCACATGCCTGGGTTGTGGGCTCGATCCCCAGTAGGGGGCGTGCAGGAGGCAGCCAATCAATGATTCTCTCTTATCATTGATGTTTCTGTCTCTCCCTCTTCCTTCCTCTCTGAAATCAATAAATATGTTTTTAAAAAATAAAAGTAAATGTCAAACATCTGCTGGCTTTTCCATTAATTAATAAACCAAGGTTATCAAAATAGGTAAGTGGTAAGGTAAATGTTATAATGATTCCTAGAGCTCATTAGGAGTCTATTTCATTATTTTCACTATAAATTTATTAACAAATGATATAGTTTTCTTATTTTAAAGTTGAAATATGAAACAAAATACTAATTTTATCTTAATATAAAACACAGTGTTTCACAAAATATCTAGTTATTTATTTTGATTTATCATTATGCTGTAACAGATCAAACTGTTTTGGGGCCAAAAGAAATAATAGTTATGCAAGCAAAAACAATAAGCAGAGAAGATAGAAAACTTGGCTCTACTACACTTCACATAACCAGTGTTTAAAGAGCAATTCGAAAAATCTGTCTGTTTACATACTACATATACCATTTGGTAAGTCTACTCTTCCACTGTAACCACAGGGAGCTCCATCGGATATCTTCCTTAATTATATATAAAGAAATATACTTATATAAGAAAAACAAATTTAAAAAAAACAAAAAAAAAGCACAGGAAAATACGAACCATGGTTATTTTTTCTAAAATGACAATCTCTTAAATAAAACTTAAATACATGAACAGATACAGTACTATTTTTAAGAGATCTAAGAATAAATTAATAACAGCACCATATTTAAAAATAAAGTAAGCAGATTTGAGATCTGACATACTTCCCCCCCAAAAAGCAATATGCTATGCTACTACTCCAATTTTAAAAGTAAAATGACCATTTTTTAAAGGTAATTAGAAACACCTTCAATTTAACAGGAAAGCATCTGGCAATATAAAGCCAAATATGCATCTGTAAAATAATTTTAATAGTGGATTTACAATAACATGATTATTATTTTTCTTGAAAAGATTTGTAAATAACTCAACCCAAATATGCTGGGTATTTCCTAATAAAAAAAAAAAGAGCTCATTTAAATTGTTTATATCAAAGTAAAAATCTACTTACAAGTGAATCTGCATCAGGGCATTCCCTATTAAAACAAACAAAGTATTAGAAACATTAAGCTATCAGAACTATCTGAAAATAATGCAATATTAAAAGTGTCTACCTTGGTATTTAAGCATAACTTTTATTTAAATGCTACAAAAATACTTAGAGAAATTATTTCATGAAGATTTTTAATAATCCATGACAAAATAAAACAACACAAGTGTTTTTAAAACTACTTTAAAAAGCACTTCTTTTCCTTGAACATACACATGAATCATATCAAGGAAGCTGTCAGTCCTACAAAGATTTAGGGGAGGAGGAGGAGGATCGATGTTTCTAACTCTCTATCCCTTTCCCTTCCTCTCTGTAAAAAAAATCAATAAAATATATATAAAAAAGTATGTCTTTGTTTTACTATGGTTGCAAATATCAAAAAATTTCTATATGTGACACGGCACCAGAGTTAAGTTAGGGTTTTTCAAAATGCTGACACGCCGAGCTCAAAAGGTTCGCCATCACTGTTCTAGTCTAACGTAATATGTAGTTCAGAACTAGTATTTTATGATTTAACTGATAAACAAATATGACTTTGGATATAAATAAGCAAAAACTACTACTTTAAATATAAAACTACACATAAAAACCAACCTTCTCAATTAACCTATAATGTAAAATTAAAGACACTGAAGCCATGAGGAATAAGATTAGAAAAAGTTCTATGCATGCATTCTTTAAAAATTCATAAATAAAAATTAGAGTGCATATTTAAAAGGTATTTGGATTAGTTACATATTCTTGGGTTTGAGACAGATAATGCACATAACATCATGATGTGCCACTTGAACAGACTGAAAATATAGGCAGTAAGTACACCTTAATAGCCAAATGAACAATAAAAAGCACTAAATTAACATATAGGATAAACAATCTCTATCTAACCAAAGACTAAGCACAATCAGAAAAATCTACAAATTAAAAATTTTTGTTACAGGAAGATATAATGGAATATACTGAATAAATGAAAACAGTGTGGAATGACTACATAGCTCTTAATCCAAACCGAAGCGCCAAAGGGACAGGGTAAATACAAATCTCATGTCTTTATATCCACTTAAAATCACAAATTTTTAAAAAGAGCTTCCTTATTATTGGTAAATGAGAAAACCTAAGTATACTCTGAGGAAATGTTCCACCAGAAAAGGCACTGTAATAATAAATTCAATCTCTACAGAATCAAATCAATTAAGATGTTAGAACATTTCTACTTTCTACCTTTTTAAAAAAGTACAGTTTAAATATAAAAGCAAGGGTACAACTTCCAAACAGTTTGTTCTCTGGCTTTAAGCAGAACTCTGCGGTGTTTATGTCACAACACTCATTTGCTTGCCTTCACAGCAGGCTCTACGTGACCTGCAGATGAAGCCCCAGGAAGAGCATACTCTAAGCAGGACCCTCTTCCACAACTGCTGGCATTTCAAAAGCCTGAGCCTATGAGAATAATTCTGCCAAGAACCTTGGGTATTTTAAGCAAAGTGAATTCTAACATTTTTTCTGCCAGGAAGTGTTGAAAGAAGGCAATCATGGTACAATGGTTTAAGGATAATTTTCTGCTCTAGCATTCTCATTGGTAAAAATATTACAATATCCAAATGGCCTATTGATCATACTGAGAAATTACTCATCATGAAAAATTATTTAAAAACATAGATATAGCCCTGGCTGGTTTTGCTCAGTGGTTAAAGCATTGGCCTGCACACCAAAGGATGGTGGGTTCTCTTCCCAGTGAAAGGCATGTAACTCGATCTCAGGCTTGATCCCGGGCCCAGTAAGTACATGAGCAGGAGGCAACCAATCTATGTGTGTCTCTCTCACATAGATATTTCTCTCCCTCACTCCTCTCTCTCCCCCTACCTCCCTTCCACTTTACCTAAAAACAATGGAAAAATTTCCTTGGCCCAGGTTTCACCCTAACCGGTTTCGCTCAGTGGATAGAGCGTCAGCCTGCGGACTCAAGGTTCCCAGGTTCGATTCTGGTCAAGGGCGTGTACCTTGGTTGTGGGCACATCCCCAGTAGGGAGTGTGCAGGAGGCAGCTGATCGATGTTTCTCTCTCATCGATGTTTCTAACTCTCTATCCCTCTCCCTTTCTCTCTGTAAAAAAATCAATAAAATATATTAAAAGGAAGGAAGGAAGGAAGAAAAACACACAAAAAGAGAAAAGGAAAATTTTCGCAGGTGAGGATTAGAAACGAATAATCCTATATAATAAGAGAGGGATATGCTAATTAGCCAAGATATGCTAATTAGTCATGACTGGGTATGCTTGTCATGATCAGATATGCTAATTAGTCACCATCAGATATGCTAACTAGTCATGACCAGTATGCAAACTGACCCTCACTCCAACACAAGAGAGGGATATGCTAATTAGCCAAGATATGCTAATTAGTCATGACTGGGTATGCTTGTCATGATCAGATATGCTAATTAGTCACCATCAGATAGGCTAACTAGTCATGACCAGTATGCAAACTGACCCTCACTCCAACACAAGAGAGGGATATGCTAATTAGCCTTGATATGCTAATTAGTCACAACCAGTATGTAAATTGTCCATCACTCCAATACACAAGATGGCTGCCCCCATGTGGTCAAAGATGGCCGTCCCCCACATGGCCATAAGATGGCCACCACAAGATGGCCAGCAGGGGAGGGTAGTTGGGGGGACTAGACCTGCAGGGGAGGGCAGTTGGGGGTGACTGGGCGGGCAGGGGAGGGCGGTTAGGGGCAACCAGGCCTGCAGGGGAGGGCAGTTAGGGGCAACCAGGCTTGCAGGGGAGGGCAGTTGGGGAGGGCCAGGCCTGCAGGGGAGGGCAGTCATAGGTGATCAAGACAGCAAGGGAGGGAAGTTAGTGGTGACTGAAACAGGCAGTTGGACATCCCTTGAGGGATCCCAGATTGGAGAGGGCACAGGCTGGGCTGAGGGACAACCCCCCCACCACCACAGTGCACGAATTTTGTACACTGGGCCTCTAGTAATTAAAAATAAATAAATATATAAAAACAAATATTGTAAGCTCCCTGAATGAACTGCTGTGAAAAGCATACATTATAAAAATATTTAATTCATGGCCATTATTTTTGTTTGTTACTCCTTGGCCCTTGACCGGAATGGAACTCCCAACACTTCAGACCAATCACTGAGTCAAACCAGCCAGGGCTATGGCCATTACTTTTTATAATATAGTCACTAACAAATGAACTGGCTGCATTAAAAATTTACTTACAAATCAATTGTTTAGACTTCAAAATGTATTTCCAATGTTATAAAAAGAGATTAGATGCCATCCCCTTAGCAAAATACCCCTTTCATAAATGCTCAAAAATAGATATTTGCAGGAGAGATGACAAATGTCATCTATAGATATAAATCACTTTGTAATTGTCTTAATTTGTCAACCAAATACCACTTAGAAGACAGGATAAAACAGACATTTAGAATGGCCAGAAATTCTGAAAAACTCAGATGATAAGAATATAATTAGGTAGTAGGCAAAAACACCCAAAGCACAAAACTCTCGTACTGCAAATATGAGTGCCCATCAAAATATTAAATCTCGTGTGAGTTCTGATTATGCTAGAGAAGTAAGAATTTTAAACAAATTTTCAGCCAATGTCACTGGGTCAACAAAACACTTAAGACTTTTAATTAGAGTCTTTCAATCTGGGTTGAGTAATTACAGAAAGAAGGATTTCTCCAGTTCCACTTTGTCTCTGGCTAATCAAAACTCATTGATTCTCAACCCCAGGTGTATATAAGCAATTACATAGGCTGCTTAAAACAAAACAAAACAAAACAAAACAAAACAAAGACTATGCTGGGGCCTCCTGACCATGAATCTGGTTAAATTGGTCTGAGATGGGGTCAGGCATAGATTATTTAAATTTCCCAGGTAGTTCAAATGTGCAGTCAAGGTAGAAACTTCACTTAGCTAATACTAGTTGAAATTCTGGGTTTTTTTTAATCCTCACCTAAGGATATACTTTTATATTGATTTTAGAGAGAGGAAGGGAGAGAAGGAGGGATGGAGGGAGGGAGGAGGGAGGGGGAGGGAGAGATGGAGGGGGGAAGAGAGAGAGAGAGAGAGAGAGAGAGAGAGAGAGAGAGAGAGAGAGAAACATCAATCGGTTGCCTCCTATACACATCCAGACCAGGGATCATACCTACAATCTGGTTATGTGCCCTGACCAGGAATTGAACCCGAAACCTTTGGTGCATGGGATGATGGTCCAACCAACTGAGCCACACTGGCCAGGACCTAGATGAAATACTTACATGCTAAATTATATATTCTTTGCATACTAATTTCTTATTTTTAAAAAAGGTAACTTGAATTTATACTTCATCTCGATCTAAAAATGATGACTGGTCTAAATGTTTGAAACATGTTAGCGTTTCTTTCTCCAACATTTAACATTTTCCATTTATGCATACAGATGGTCCCCACATACAATGGTTCGACTTAATGATAGACCGATACCCTAAGAGGGCAGAGATGCTACTTGATTCACGATTAGGTTATGTCCTGATAAACCCACTGTAAGATGAAAATGCTTTTAAATGCAATAGCCGACCAAACATCAGTCTACTTAGCCTAGCCTACTTTAAATGTGCTCAGAATATTTACATTAGCTTACAGTTGTGCACCTGTCTTGAGTTTCATCTCAAGAATATTTGCCTTCCTCTTTTCACCAGAAGCAGGAGACACAAATGGGAGTTTTACAGCTACGATGGGACGCAAAAACATTGTACACTATAGAGTATCAATTGTTTAACCTCATAATCATGGGGGCTGCCACTGCCCAACACCACAAGAGAGAATCGTACTACACATCCCCAGCTGAGGAAAGGATCAAAATTCAAAATTCGAAGTACAATTTCTACTGAATGCATATTGCTTTCACATCATTGTAAAATTGAAAAATCATTAAGTTAAACCACTGTTAAGTCAGGGTCCATCTGTGCTGTGTTGCTGTGTTTTTCAGACACTGTGTTCTGAGCATGTTTAACCCCTTCCCCGGCAGAAACGTGTATACACGTTTTCACAAAATGTTCTTTTTTCAGTCGGCGACGAGTATACTCGTCTAAAAACTTTACCTTCAAAAACCAGCTACATACGTACCATTCTAAATAATTTCATCTAGAAACTTCCTTAGGGAATACTATTCTTAACCACAAAAATGGGAAGAAAAAATAATTACAAACTGTTTTCATAACCAGCATCAAAAATACTATATAGAACCACAATAAAAATTAGTCTGAAAAAGAAGCGTTTTTAACAAAAAAATTATTGGGGAAGGGGTTAAAGTAGCATCTTTAAGGCTAAGCTATGATGTTTGATAGGAGTATTACAAGCATTTTCAACTAACGATATTTTTAGTTATGACAGATTTATCAGGGTATAACCCCATTGTAAGTTGAGTAGCACCTGTACATAGTTGCTATGTCCCTCACATGCTTAGAATTGTCTAGAAGGATTTTCATCAAATTGTTGACTATAGGTTTTTCTTGCACATCAAGACTTAGAAGATTTCAATCATCTAACTCTACAACTCAAAGATTTAGAAAGAGAGCAACAAGAAAACCCCAGTGTGAGCAGAAGGAAGGAGATAATAAAGATTTGACTTGCCATGATTGACAGAATTACCAAAAAGAAAAGGGTTCCAATCAATGAAAACTAGATCGAAAC
>NW_006299705.1:769885-772042 GCF_000327345.1 Myotis davidii | reverse complement strand
TACACAATGGAATCCTATGCTGCTGTGAAAAGGAAGGAACTTCTACCATTCGCAACAGTGTGGATGGAACTGGAGAGCATTATGCTAAGTGAAATAAGCCAGTCAATGAAGGAAAAATACCACATGATCTCACTTACTCATGGATAATTGAGACCATTATAAACTTTTAAACAATAATAGATACAGAGGCAGAGCGGCCTCAAACAGAGTGTCAAACTGCAGCGGGAAGGCCGGGGAGGGTTGGGGGGCGGGAGGTAGGGGGGTAAGAGATCAACCAAAGGACTTGTATGCATGCATATAAGCATAACCAATGGACATAAGACACTGGGGGATGGGGGAGGCTAGGGGACTGTCTTGGGCGGGGGAAAAAAATGGACACATATGTAATATCCTTTGTAATAAATAATAAAATTTAAAAAAAAAAAGAAAAAAAAAGACTTAGAAGATTTCATAGTTTGCTCTGCATTTTTAATTTTTTAAAATATGCATTTAAAATATATTTTAAAAAAATAACTAAAAATGCATTTAATTTTATAATATACGAGTAGTTTTAAAGTTTCAATTATAAGACACTAAAGCTTTCATCTTAAATTTTAAAATAAGAAAAGTGAATACTTTTAAAACCAGAGGAGCTGGCAAATACATTTAGAAGTTAGTATTTTTCACCCCTCAGTGGTTCTCAACCTTCCTAATGCTGCGACCCTTTAATACAGTTCCTCATGTTGTGGTAACCCCCAACCATAAAATTGTTTTCATTGCTACTTCATAACTGTAATTTTGCTACTGTTATGAATCGTAATGTAAATATCTGATATGCAGGATGTATTTTCATTGTTCATGACCCGCAGGTTGAGAACCGCTGCTTAGCCATATATAATTTGAGCTATTTACAAGAGAATTACTTTTCAAATTCAAAAAAGGTCTTATTTATAATAAAAGAAAGTATTCTGACAATATTTATTATACTTACACAGACTCTGCATCCTTTTCCTTTTTAATTATTCCTGGCAAGCCAAAAGTCTTTCTTTTCCTTGGTTTTATACCTTAAAATAAATGTGTATTAAAAAATGTGTATTGTTACAGAAACATTAACTGTTCCTGATATATTAAATTTATGAATGCATCTTGTATCTAGACACATAATTTGCTCATAACTGCCGATACTAAATTTGGATGATAGAAATAAGTATATCTATTGCTAAACCCTAATACTGAAATCAGTTATAGTCTCTTTAGACTTATATTAACATAAAATAGCCTATTATTCACCAAAAGGTTTTAGAAGATTCACTTGATCAATGAAATTCTCTTTTCTTCTCTAAGTATTCCCCAATTCAGTACATTATTTGCTATATTAGACTTTATTATAAATATAAGGAAATAGAAGGTCACAAAATATAAATGTGTTATTTTAAGTAAAAGGATGACTCAACATATCCATAAATAGTATAACATGGAAAGCTTATAATACAGCATCCATATGTTATCTCTAATATAAACAATGTTATGAGTGGACCTTACCATAAATGAGAAACAAATATTTTTGTTTGGACTAATCTGGCAGTTCTTCCTCCTCTTCTTACATGACAAATTAATTTTTAAAGGTCAGTTGTGCTATTAAATTGTTGGAGTTCAGCACTTAAAGTTTAGCTGCTTCCTCTTTGAGAACTTGAGCACACCTAAGCTAACTTCTCATCTTATAGGTGAAGAAACTCCAGGGTATTATTTGTTCTTGTTTTTTTAAGTCAGTGTTATATGACTAAGTAAACACTATAACCAGGATTAGAATTTAGGTGTCTTAGAATAATGTACTTGCATTCAAGCAAAACCAACTCCTCCAGTGGTCGGCAAACTGCGGCTTGCGAGCCACATGCGGTTCTTTGGCCCCTTGAGTGTGGCTCGTCCACAAAATACCAGCTCTTCCACAAAATACCAACTTCTGTGCAAGGGCCACGAAGTTTCAATCGCACTGTACGTGCGCCCACACGTGGTATTTCGTGGAAGAGCCACACTCAAGGGGCCAAAGAGTCGCATGTGGCTCACGAGCCGCAGTTTGCCGACCATGGCATACCTTTATCATGTTATATTTTTTAAAACAACTACAGTTTTATTCTCACAAAGTAATATTTACTACCTACATTTTACAAAAGAAAGCTG
>NW_006299705.1:767206-769821 GCF_000327345.1 Myotis davidii | reverse complement strand
CCTGCTCACAAACAGCTAGTAACCATATGAAGTCTAGGCCCCAGAGCTCCTGACTGCTCCAATAGTAAACTTACACATGACAGCAAACCATTTCTCCAAATTCTTACACAGGACTTAGAAAAAATAGAAGTTTGCTGACAAAGTAAGATTTCTAAAACATGACAAGAATAGCAGGCATCTCTTGGGTTTCATAACATGAAAAAGATCCATTTAAATAGAGTATATGTAGACTCTTTCTCAAGTCAAATCATTACTCATTCTGAATGATACTAATATTAACATTAATGCATAACCTCATTAATTACTGAAATATTACCTACTATAGAACAAGCACTATACATTGAGTTTCATATTTATGACAATAGAATGTTTAAAAATGGGTGTCAATGGAGAAAACAATCTCAATGTATATTTGAAGAAAATGCATGTTATATTTAATCTTTTAAAATATATATATTCTAATCACTAATCATCTTTTTGACTAACCTGTTTATTTATTAAGTAAAAATTAGTTTCTGCAAGCCTTCAAACCACATTAAGATTTTTTACATCATTCCATAAACAAGCTCTAGCAATGGATACCAGCCCCTCTTTATTTGTTCAATAAACAGAAGATATTAGCTAGTTATCACACATTACAACTAGTCAACTTACCTTCAACTGCACTAGCAGGGTCACATTCTTCAAATTCAATAAGGCCTAAAAAATATATGTATATGCATATATATAAACAACTGCTAGAAAAAGCTAGTAGAAAACAATCAGATCAAATCCCATTACAATAAAAGTTGGCCCTTAAACAACATGGGTTTAAATGATGCAGGGACACTTATATGCAGATTTTTTAAAATAAATACCTGTATTGTTTTTGATCCACAGGAGTTCGCAGATGCTGAGGGCCAGCTGCATGCACTGATATACACCATTTTATATAGGGGACTTGAGCATCTGTGGATTTTGGCATTTGTGGGGGTTGGGGAACCAATCCGCCCATGGATACCAAGAGACCACTTAAGTTTTTGGGTAGTCAAGTTATATACAGATCTGCGGTTGCATGAAGGTCAGCACCCATAACCCCCACATTGTTCAAGGGCCAACTGTATCTTTTTAAATGTTCTGAAATGTGTGTTCCAGTATTATCTGTGTTAATATCAGTAATGATTTTAAAAATCAAGTAATCTTAACAGTGAAAATAGTTGACTAGTTTATTATTATGATGACAATTTACTGAAAGCCCTTTATATATGATCTCACAGAACTGGAGACACTGATCTAACATGCAGTTTCTGCTTTTAAGGAGCTTGCAGTGTAGTTGAGAGAAAACATAGTAAGAGGGAGTTGCTGAATCCTCGGTTGTGTTCATGGGAAGGACAGGAGCCAAGATAGTAAATAAAATACTACTAGAATGTAAGCTCGGGACCTTGTCTGTCTCAGGCACCACTGTAAAAGGCAAATAAAAGGTTTTCTATATTTACTGAACAAATTAATTAATTACATACTAGCTAAGTGGTAATGCTAGGAATTACAACCCAGATCTAACTCAGCTATTTCCAACTGGTGTGCTATATGTAAGAGGCACACTGGTGTCCCACGGGAATTTTTTTTAAATGCAAAACCTGACCTCTTTTCCCTCAGATTGTTCAATTAAAACAATAGAATGTGACCCTGCTAGGGCAGTCTGGTGTGAATTAATCAGTTATACCTACTTTTTGTCAGATCAGCAATAATATATCTTTGTTGTGCCACAGAATGTTAGTAGTTTATGTACCATGAGATGAAAAAGGTTCAAAATCATTACTTTAGCTGCATAGCAGGTTAAGGAATTTAAACTGCAATTTGCAAGCAATGGGAAGAGTTTTCATGTAAGAAGACACACACACACACAAACACACACACACAAACACCCCTGCAAAGGGGTTTATAGAAAAATTAATTTAGTAGTTGCATGAGTGATAGATTGTAGAAAAGGAGATGATAAAATAGAAATCAGAAAACAACTAAAATAGCCCTGAAGTGACAGGTCTGCTGAGACTAGCCTTAAATGCCATAGAATATGGCGTATTTCATGTATGTAAAAATACCAAATTATTTTAGTAGAGTAAGTAGCAAAAGCATGAATTACTCTTCTATCGAACTATCCCCAAAGCTAAATATCAGACTAAAAAATTATCTTCCATTAAATTATCATTTTAGCCCTGTTTTACAATACATACATTTATACAAGTCCAGCATTGTTGTGAAATAATTTTTAATTCATTAATGGTAATTGGTTCCGTTATAACAATTACCTGTTATCTACACTAATAAAAGAGAAACATGGTAATTGGCGTACGACCGCTACCCTTCCCATTCGCTAATCAGCGAGATATGCAAATTAACTGACAGCCAAGATGGCGGCCGGCAGCCAGGCAGCTTGAAACTAACATGAGGTTTGCTTGCCTCAGTGACGGAGGAAACCAACGTTCCCGCCTGCTGCTGCAGGCCTCTGAGCCTGCAGTTTAAGAAACTATGTAACAAATACCGCCGGACTTCAGCCAGCAGGATCACAACATTGTAATCAAAGGCCAGAAACCTACTTTCAGCAGCAGAGGCCTAAGAGCTGGCGCCAAGACTCA
>NW_006299705.1:760518-766269 GCF_000327345.1 Myotis davidii | reverse complement strand
CGATCTGCCCTGCTCCGTGCATGACATGGGGCGGCTCCCAAACCCCCAATCGGCCCTGCTCTGAGCCCGACCAGGGGCTGCACTTAGGGATTGGGCCTGCCCTCTGCCATCTGGGAGCAGGCCTAAGCCAGCAGGGTGTTATCTCCCGAGGGGTCCCAGACTGGGAGAGGGCACAGGCCAGGCTGAAGGACCCCCCCTCTTCCCCCCCCCAAGTGCACAAATTTTTGTGCACCGGGCTTCTAGTAACAATATATTTAAAAATAGAGTTTGAAGATTAGATAATAGAGGATTTCACTACTATTTCTTCTGAGACATTAAGCTTAACTATAACTGTGTGCAAATTCATGATCAGAGTTCTCATTGATCATTCCATTATGAAAGAAACATTGCTCTACAACTAGGAGCATCTAAAAATATTGGCTAAAATGTCTCCCAATCTAAGGTTTACTTCTTCAGTTCATTTCTATACAAATAGAGCAGATTAACATTTAGTGATAAGCAGAATAAAAGTCATAAAAGTGAGCTGGTAAACAAGGTCCTAATGAATTAATTAGCAATACCTTCCTTACTAGGGTATCTTATGATATAAACTTAAGTCAAAGAAAATGGCCCAGTTAAAAATTTAAGAATTAAAAATCCACTCTATGTAAAGCTAAGATTTCATTAAATGAAAAGGTAATGAGCTTGTTCTTAGATTCCTTTCAAGGCCTATGTTAATGATTGATAAAGAGATAAGAACTGGAAGATCAATAAATGTAAAGAATTTTGGTGTGTGTATCTGATAATTAGCAACTTTGTACTTGGTGTAAATATTATAAAGAATGGGAAATCTGCCCAGCTGGAGTAGTTCAGTTGGTTGGAGCATTTTTCCATGCACCTGAAGGTTGCCAGTTTGATTCCTGGTCAGGGCACGTATGTATAGAAGGAAACTGGTAGATGTATCTCTCTCACATTAATGTTTCCTTCCCCCACGCTAACCGCTCCCCCCGCCCCCAAGCATGTCCTCCGGTAAGGATTTAAAAAAAAAAAAAAAAGCCTGGCCAGGATGGCTCACTAGTTGAGCATTGAGGTCGGGTTTGATTCCCAGGCAAGGCATGTGTCCCGGTTGTGGGCTCAATCCCAGTATGGGGGCGTTCAGGAGGCAGCAGATCAATGATTCTCTCTCATCATTGATGTTTCTTTCTCTCTCCCTCTTCTTTCCTCTCTGAAATCAGTAAAAATATATTAAAAAAATAAAAACAAAAAACTCTCCTAAATTACCAACAGCTGTATTATGTATTATGAGCTTTATCACTCACTAATAAAACTTGAGAGAATATAACCACCTGTCAAATAAATCTGAGCGTTTACAAAAAAAGAATCAGAAATGTGGTTACTCAAAAATTCTCCTACACAGTAACACAGCATATAATTTGTGCCCAATAACCATTTATAGAATTTCTAATACTTAGGCTATTGGCTTACACTAGAGAAAAACAAAACAAATGCCAAACAAATTGCATTATTTACAAGTATGTAAAAATATGTCTAGAAAGACTTTTACAATATCACCTTAGCAAATACAGTATACTAGAGGTCCGGTGCACGAATTTGTGCACCAGTGGGATCCCTCGGCCTGGCTTGCAGGATCAGGCCAAAACTGACTCTTCAACATCCCCTGAGGGGTCTCGGATTGCGAGAGGGCAAAGGCCAGGCTGATGGACCCCGCCGGTGCACAATCGGGGCTGGGAGGGATGCAGGAAGTTGGCTAGCTGGGGAAGGGCTCCAGGACATGTCTGGCCCATCTCCCTCTGTCACGATAGGCCAAACCGCAGCAGCATGCTAACGTATCGGTCAGAGCATCTGCCTCCTGGTGGTCAGTGCATGTCATAGAGATTGATCTACTGGTCTGTCTGCTCCCTGGTGGTCAGCGCACATCATAGCAAGCGGTTGAGAGCCAAAGCATATCATTAGCATATTATGCTTTGATTGGTTGAATGGATGACTGGACACTTAGCATATTAGGCTTTTATTATATAGGATGTTCTTTTAAGATTTTCATGAAAAACAGTATGGAATTTCCTCAGAAAATTAAATATGGAACTGCCATTTGATCCAGTAAATCACCTGGGAATATAGCCGAAGAACTCCAAAACACCAATCAGAAAGAATGTATGCACCCCTATGTTCACAGCAGTGCAATTTAACAATAGCTAAGACAGCAGTGGGCAAACTATGGCCTGCGGGTCGGATCTGGCCTGTTTGAAATGAATAAAACTAAAAAAAAAAAGACCGTACCCTTTTATGTAATGATGTTTACTTTGAATGTATATTAGTTCACACAAACACTCCATCCATGCTTTTGTTCTGGCCCTCCGGTCCAGTTTAAGAACCCATTGAAAAATCAATAAAATATATATATTTTAAAAAGCTGTGGTACACATTTATACCATGGAATACTACACAGCAGTAAAAAAGAAGTATCTCTTACCCTTTGAGACAGCATGGAGGGACCTGGAGAGTATTAAGCTAAATGAAATAAGCCAGTCAGAGAAAGACAAGTATCAAAAATCTCACTCATATATGGAATCTAATGAACAAAGTAGATCCAGAGACATAGAAGCATGGAACAGACTGTCGAATCTCAGGGAAGGCAGAAAAAGATGGGTGGATGGAAAGAGATTAACCAAAGAATTTGTATGCATACATGCATAACCCATGGACACGGATATAGGGGAGTGAAGGGGTTGGTGAAGGCCTGGGGTGGGAAGTGGGGATTGGCTAGAAGAGGTCAATGGGAGAAAAAAGTGAACATATGTAATATTTTCAACAATAAAGATTTTAAAAAAAGATTTTCGGATAGCTTTATATTTGTGAAAATAGTAAAAAGATGCCTTAACTCTATAAAAATTAATCCCTTTAAACAAAATTCTATATATTTTTTCACAAAATCTTTTCCTATACCAGATATATCTTGATGGCTTGTCTCTTTATCTTTTCTAAACATTCCTTAAAATTCATTTGAAATATGAAAATGTCCAATAAATCATTCAAAATGACATTTTTTAAATATAAAATGTCAAATTCTCTCAAATTGTAAAATACGAATTAAAAATTTTAAGCTGAGTACCATGTATACATAAGCTTTTCTATAAAAGATCAGAATACTAAGACAGTTTGTGGTCTAATAAAACTAAATATACCCTTCTTTAAAAAATACATTAAATCATGCATGAAAAAGATTTTCTTTTCAAATTGCATATGCTCCACATGCTGTTTCACATGGCAAAGCTTTGCATGCTTGGCTCAAGTGTCAGTTGACACCTCAGCTGGATATCAATGCACACGCTCTGACTCCCCTTGCAGCTTGTCACTTCTTAACTGTTTCGGAAGTAGAAGGTTTATTCAGCACCTCCCTCAAATGCTGTCCACTGCCCATCATTCCGCTATTTAATCATAAACAAGTTACTCTTCTTGACAGTACCACAGCCAGACTGAGAGCCAGAAAGAATAGTTTCCTACAACTGGAATTTCAACTTTTAGGCTCAATTAATTCTGTTGTCAAAATAAGTAACTTCTCTTAGCACCTAAATTTTATGCTAGGTCACAAGGGCAATTTAGTTTGCATAAAAGCAAATAAGACCATTTTGGCTGTCTCTTGATGCTCTTTACACATTATCTAAAAATGCTATCATGAGATCAATTAAAGGCAGAAGAAACTAAAGGCAGATCTCCAAAAAGTCAACTATCGAAAGCAAAACAATTCTTACATATGATGCTTTAATAACCAGGTAGAAATAAATTACTGCTATAAAAAAAGTTAACCACCAAAGAACATTACAAACTGTTGAAAAATAGACAGAGGTAGGAGAACCAAGATGGCGGTGTGGGGAGTAGACCTGTACGTGCTGCCTCCCACAACATCATTGAAACTACCAACTATAAGACAAACAACCACCATTCAGAACCATGGGGAAGTTGGCCCAGTGGAAGTTCTACAACTGGAAGGAGAAGGAAACACAGTGAGACTGAGTAAGAGCTACAGAGGCACCAAAAACAGAGGTACACAGTCGCATGCCAGGCGGGCTGCAATTGGATGCGAGGTTTTTTTTCAATCGGATTGCTCGGGGCGGGTCTCTGAGGCCCCAGGCCCCACAGGGAGAGGTGGCACAGCCTTGCAGCGGTCGGAAAGCGAGGGAGGCTCTGGCGCGCAGCCGCTCGCCGACACTGGGGGACAGGAAGTCCCGATGACACTGGGGGACACGAAGTCCCGATGTCCCGGAGAAGCGAGGAGTGGCGGAGACTCCGCCTTTGCTATTTGCCCAGCCCTGGTGACTCCCTGAGACCCCGCCCTACTCAATTTACATCCCCATCCAGGCTGTGCCAGAGGCACAAGAGGAAACGCCTGCGCTTTTACAAACTCTCGAATCCACTGAGCTCGTTCAGGCGGGATCATGAGGCACCAGACCCTACGGGGAGAGGTGGCACGGCCTTGCTGCCCTCAGAAAGCGAGGGAGGCTCTGTCACGCAGCTGCTCGCGGACACTGGGGGACGCCAAGTCCCAGAGCCCCAGAGAGGCGAGGAGCAGCAGAGACGCCATTGCTATTTGCTCCGCCCTGGCGACTCCCTGAGACCCAGCCCTAATCAATTTACATCCCCATCCAAGCTGTGCCAGGTGCACAAAAAGACCCACCTGTGCTTTTGCAGCCTAACCCAACAAATTGCAGACTTCAATTCCTCATGGGGGAGACACTCAAGAAGCAGACACAGGAGAACCAAGATGGTGGCATAAGGAAGAGACCTGTGCGTGCTGCCTCCCACAACATCGAAACTACCAACTATAGGACAAACAGCTATCATACGGAACCATGGGAAAGCTGGCCCAGTGGAAGCTCTACAACTGGAAGGAAAGAAAGAAAAAACACTGAGGCTGAGTAGGATGTGCAGAGACACCAAGGACAGAGCCCAACCTAACAAACTGCAGATTTCAACTCCTCGCATAGAGAAGAAGAGGATTGAGACTGAGTAGGATGTGCAGAGGCACCAAGTACAGAGCCCAAGCCAGCAGGCTGCAGATTTCGGTTCCTCGCATCTGGGAGGGACACACTCGGGGGGCGGAGTCGGGTTCGGGGCAGGCCGGGGCCAGGCGCAGCTGGGCCGGCGATGTGGAACCGCTGTACCAGCAGGCGCACAACCACGCCAACCGGTTCCAGTCTCGCATGGGACGCTGGGGTACAGCAGACGGGTAGTCTGTGCACTTGGTGGAGGGCGAAGTCTGAGCAGGCATGCTGGAAGTTCAGCCACCAGGAACGCCTGGAGATTTTGTCTGGTGGGGAGCCGCCCAGCAGGGGACAGAGTGCCAAAGCTGCCCGGCAGGGGACAGAGTGCCAAACTTCGCGCTTCCCCTGAGGCTGGGACGGCCCCAGTGAGGTCGGGACAGCCCCCGGTGAGGTCGGGACACCCCCGGAAAGGTCGAGACGGCCCCGGTGAGGTCAGGATGGCCCCAGTGAGGTCGAGATTGCCCCGGTGAGGTCGGGACGGCCCTGGTGAGGTTGAGACGGCCCCGGTGAGGCCGAAACGGCCAGGGTGAGGTCAGAATGGCCCCAGTGAGGTCGGGATGGCCCTGGTGAGGTTGAAATGGCCCTGGTGAGGTAGGGACAGCCCCAGTGAGGTCGAAACGACCCCGGTGAGGGCGGGACAGCCTCGGTGAGGTTGAAACGGCCCCGGTGAGGTCGGGACGGCCCCGGAGAGATTGGGACAGCTCCAGTGAGC
>NW_006299705.1:740117-760485 GCF_000327345.1 Myotis davidii | reverse complement strand
ACTAGGGGTTAGGGGCTGGGGGGACCTCAAGGGGGGGAAAAAAGGAGACATATGTAATACTCTTTGTAATACTTCAAGAAATAAAAATTATTAAAAAAAAATAGAGGTAAAGCAGCATCCAACAGACTGTCAAACCTCAGCGGGAAGGTAGAGGAGGGTTGGCGGGGCCGGTAAGAGATCAACCAAAGGACTTGTATGCATGCATATAAGCACAACCAACAGACATGCAGACACTGGGGGAGAGGGGGTTTGAGGGCAAGTGCCGGGGGGTAGGGGTGGCTGGGGGAGGTCAATGGGGAAAACAAAGGGGGAGACATATGTACTACTATTTATAATACCTTAAACAACAAAATAAATTTTTTTAAAAAAATTTTCCTATAAAAAAAATTCATCCCAATCTAATTTGTATCAAAGCTTTTAAGAAATGCTAGAGAAAAAAAAGACAATTTATTTAACAGTAATCTTTAATCATGACAAATATTCTGTGGAATGATGGAAAGTATAAAAAATGGTGAAATATTTAATAGTTCCCATTGTTTTGGTATCATTTCTAAATCTCAGGTCACCAACAGGGCAAGTTTACAACTTTGTCTAATTAAAAACTAGCCTCAAAACCCAAATAGTATATCTGGATTACTCAAATCAAGCATGTTCCTGCATATCTCCAATAAAAACCACAGAACACTTGGTTCTAATTAGAAGCCAAAACAAACATGCACAGACCCCAAAATCTAACAAAAAGAATGATAGTGAAGGGGGTAGTGAAAGAGGGAGGAGAGAAAGATACCTATGACTCATAATGAGAGTCAATGTCATGTTCTCAGGCTTGCTCCTGGGTCTGTGCAACTCAACACAGCCACATTCCTACATGCCTGGGATGGTCAACCAGGCAAGCTAACATGAAAAGGAGCGTCAAACTCCAGCTTGTGGTGGTGTGGAAAGGGCATGGAGGCTCAAGTTCTGGTTTTACTGGTTGATTACCTTGGACTAGTTACCTTCTCTTTCGGAACCTAAGTCATATCATTTATAAAAATGATATGAGGGCTAACAATAATTCCTTTTGCCATATTTGCTTTCTCTTTTTCTCAACACATACCTAATAGTACACACATTTTTTTTTCTTTTCTTGCCTGCCAAGTCATTTACAAGTAAGTTACATTAAAATGCCACTTCATTTCTAGAACATTTACTTTAATAAAGGGCTTGTTAAAAAATTCCCTCAATCCAATGGTTCCAAATCCCAACTTCTAATACAATGTTTCCTGCACCAGAATCAACAAGAGCTCTGTTCAGCCCTGGCCGGTTTGGCTCAGTGGATAGAGCGTCGGCCTGCAGACTGAAAGGTCCCAGGTTCTATTCCGGCTAAGGGCATGTACCTTGGTTGCGGGCACATCCCCAGTGGGGAGTGTGCAGGAGGCAGCTGATCGATATTTCTCTCTCACTGATGTTTCTAACTCTCTATCCCTCTCCCTTCCTCTCTGTAAAAAATCAATAAAATATATTTTAAAAAAAGGGGGGGGTCTTTTCAGAGAGAGTGGAAGAGAAGGTGGGATGGGAGGAGGGAAGGGGTTGCCCCCATGCATTGAAGGGTCTGGGGTTGATTTCCTGTCAAGGACACATAACTGGGTGGTGGGTTTGCTCCCTACCCCAATCTGGGCATTTGTAGGAGGCAACCTTTAAGTGTCTCCTCTACCTTCAACCCTCCTCTACCTTCCCGCTGAGGTTTGACAGTTTGTGATCCTGATAAAACCTTGGGCAATTATACTCACTCACTTTTCTCTAGTAACTTTCCTCTTCTCCACAGGTGCTGCAGAAGCCATGCATATACTGAATGACCCAGTCAGAACTGACTGGACTAGAAAGATCACCTGACTCAAGATTTCTTGAACCATTCTTTCTCCCAGAAATTTGGAAATGATCAAAAACCTGGATTAATTCTGAGCTGTGGCTGCAATTAACAAAAAATAAAAGTACCTAAAAATTATTGGGAGGTGCCTGAGAAAGCAAAGAAAGCCATTCTGCAAAGAAAAAAACAAAGCCATTGAAATACAGAGATTACTAGTAAATAAAGGAAAAATGATACCTAGTATGCCTACAGGTATGGGTTTCTTTCTGCAGCCTGGCTCCATTTCTGATTTTGGATCCTTGGGATACCTTGGTTTGTTTCCAATCAATTTCCTTTTAAGTTCAAATTGGCTTGATTTAGCTTCTTTTACATAATGCAAAAAGAACTAAAACTCTGTCCTTGTTATTATGCACATGTAAAAATTATAATCAGCTTACTTTTTCATATTTTGTTGCCACTGTTTATATATTAACATTTTAATAGCTATTTCAAATTAGAGAAATCAGCTTTCCTTAAACAAAGCCTGCACAAAAACAGTTTAATCTTTAGTTCACAATTTAGGATTATTATTACGAGGTTCAGTTACTGTGATATGACTGCAGATGTAGCTGGTGCAGAATGTCAAATTAAATGGTTTCTGAACCAAAGAACAGCAAAATCAGCTGTTGAAGAAAGATTATGTGTGGTTATGAGGTGCAAAATTCTAATCTTATCCTATCCTATATCATAAAAGGGTAATATGCAAATCAACCAAACGACAGAACGACCAGTTGCTATGATGCGCACTGATCACCAGGGAGCAGACGCTCAACGCAGGAGCTGCCCTCTGGTGGTCAGTGCACTCCCATAGGGGGAGCACCGCTCAGCCAGAAGCCCTGAGCCGGGCTCATGGCTGGTGAACACAACAGCGGTGGCAGGAGCCTCTCCCACCTCCACAGCAGCGCTAAGGATGTCCAACTACTGGCTTAGGCCCGCTCCCCTATGGAGAGGGAGCGGGCCTAAGCCATCAGTCAGACATCCCCCGAGGGCTCTGGACTGAGAGAGGGCACAGGCTGGGCTGAGGGAACACCCCCCACCCACCCCTCCCACCACCAGTGCACAAATTTCGTGCACCGGGCCTCTAGTGTATTATAACATCTCTGCTACTATACTACACAAGACATGTTCTCTCTAACACAGGTAGCCAAACACTTTCTGTGGAGTAAGACAGTAAATATTTTAGTCTCTGTGGGCCATAAGTTCTGTCACAACTACTGAACTCTACTGTTGTATGTAGTGTGAAAGCAGCCACAGACAATACACAAACGTGTGAATGTGTTAAAAAAATCTTTTATGGACACTCAAATCTGATTTTTTGTAATTTTCATATATCACAAATGCTACTCTTCTTTTAATTTTTCCCCTAATCATTTAAAAATGTAAAACCATTCTTTGCTTATAGGCCTTACAAAAAAAAGCAGAGTTAAATATGGCTCAATGGTCATAGTTTGTCGACTCCTGCTCTAAAAGATATAAAAGAATCGTTATCAAATGGCACATATATTCCACAGGGCAGAGTTCTACACCTCTGCCCTAGGTGGCTAGGACACAATAGGTAGAAGTGTACTCCTTCACAGAGTAGAGCTTTTCTATTTTATTTCCTGTGAGGGCTCTCCTCCTTTACTCTCCTGTTTGTGCTAATCTACATTATTCTCTCCCCTAATCATTATTCATTCTTCTTTCCTCTTTTTCTGGTCACTGCCCCTTACTATTGAATAGAAAAACCAAGTAATCACAGGATATCTGGTATGGTTTATGGGTCTCTGGCTCTTAGCTATTTTTAATTTTGCTTTCTACACAAGGGTTTCTGCTTCTCTGATTAAAAAAATAATAAATTGCCGGAGCTGGTTTGGCTTATGGATGGAGCGTCGGCCTGCGGACTGAAGGGTCCCAGGTTCGATTCCGGTCAAGGGCATGTACCTGGGTTGTGGGCACATCCCCAGTGGGGAATGTGCAGGAGGCGGCTGATTGATGTTTCTCTCTCATCGATGTTTCTATCTCTCTCCCTTCCTCTCTGTAAAAAATCAATAAAATATATTAAATAATAATCCTATATAATAAAAGAGAAAGATGCTAATTGGCGTTCGACCGCTACCCTTTTCATTGGCTAATCAGTGAGATATGCAAATTAGTCGACAGCCAAGATGGCAGCTAATTTGCATATGTCAGCCCCAAGCCTCAGACTGAAGCTTTAGGCTGGGGCCTGGGCGGAGCCATCCAGCGATCATTGAGCAGGGAACCAGGCAGAGCCAGCCAGCTATGCTTGATGGCAGCAGCGGCAGGGAGCTGGGGGTGCTCTGGCGGAGGCTTTAGGCTTGGGCCAGTCCAGCCAGCCAGGGATCCTTGATGGCAGTTGCAGCGGGGAACTGGGGCGGAGCCAGCCAGCGGTTGGTGGCGGGGAGCTGGGGGTGCCCCGACCCAGGCCTAAACCTGGCCCGGGCCTCCCCCCTCAGCCGGAGGCTTTAAGCTTGGGCCAAGGAGGAGCCAGCCAGTGATCATTGATGGTGGCAGCGGTGGGGAGCTGGGGGTGACCCGGCCCAGGGCTAATAACTCACCAGAGGCTTTAGTCCTCAAAGGGAGGCCAGACTGTGGCTTAGGCCCACTCCCCAAGGGGAGCAGGGAGCAGGTAGTAGGACATCCCCTAGGGCTCCCAGTATGTGATGGGGGCAAGCTGGGCTGAGGGACCCCCCCACCCCCACCAGTGCACAAATTTTTGTGCACCGGGCCTCTAGTAATAATAATAATAAATGGTGAGGGTAGTGGTAAGAAGTTCTATTTACAGGTTTGACATTATTCCAAATCCTTAATGGGTCTAAAAAGATCACTAAATTTTATTTTTGTAATTATTTGCTTTACCCTATACTTTAAAATAATACACCTAATGTAGAAGCCAAAATATTCCAAATACCTAAACTAGTCAATTTCATTTAAGCAGTCTGACCACAGAAATATCATTTTTCCCTTTTTCTTTGTGGCTGATTATTTTTTATATCTATCTTTCTCAGGCTTTTCCTATTTGTATCTTCAAACACAGTATAATCTCTGGAAGTCAAAAGATTGAAGCTATACACCTATATCGCTATATAAAGAAAATACAATAAGCATTTCAACATAAACTTTTCTCTAAACATATTAAGTACTGGCCTACCAAGTTTTCATTTTAAGTTACCCTTTTGTTTCTTATAAATTAAAAACTTGCTTAACTTTTATGAATTATAAACAATATACAGAATTTTACAGAAAGATGATGTGCCCTCCTTGGGGCATACCCATATAAATCTCCTTTTCAAGTGAATTTTCTTTCTTCTAAACTCTAAGGGTCTCCATGAGACTTGCAACCAGGGGAGCAATGGGCAGTGGCTGCTTGTCTGGGCTAACCCTCTGGGTCCTGTCTCCAAGCCCCCTTTTCTCTGACTTTCCAGTGTACTGACATGACAGCAGCCCCACATTGGCTCCCCTCTTTCCCATAACGTCTCTAGAGAGCCAAAGCAGCCCTGCCCAGGCTCTCTCCTGTTGCTGCTTCTTAGGCACTTCCTTGTTTCACTGTCCCCAGCTTTAATAAATATACTCTTAAAATCATAAAATAAATAAATTAACTAATTAAGCAGAATGACTATAAAACAGGAAACTTCAAAAATATGGACTTTAATCTCCTTTGGCAACAAAAATAGATGAGAATAGGTAGAAATACTAGATGTTATTAGAACATAAAAAGATATTCAAAATTAGAAAACACCTGTTTTTTCATGACCCTTTCAGACGAGAGGTGCTTTGATATTTCAAGCATCCAATTACAGTGACTCAAATTCCAGAAGAGCCAGGCAGTACTATACTAAAAAAAGTAATGTCAAAAGCAGTATGGGGGTTCCTCAAAAATATAAAAGTAGAACCACCATAAAATACAGCAATTCTGAGTATTTATTTGAAAGAAATGAAATCTCTATCTCAAAAACTATATCTGCACCCCCCCCTCGCGCCCCCTGTGTTCACTGCAGCTCTATTTACAATAGCCAACACATAGAAACAACCTAAATGTCCACTTACAGATGAATGGGTCAAAAAATGTGGTATATATATATACAATGGAATATTATTCAGCCATAACAAAGAAGACAAGTCTGTTCTATGACAATATGGATGGAACTTGAGGGTATTACGCTAAGTGAAATAAGTCAGAGAAAGACAAATACTGTATAATCTTATATGTGGAATCTAAAAAGAAATACAAAGAACAGGTTAGTGGTTGTCAGAGGTGGGGAGTGGGAGATTAGAAAAAATGGGTGAAAGTAGTAAAAAAGCTATAAACTTCCAGTTACAAAGTCAAAAAGTCCTGGAGATGTAATACACAGCATGGTGACTACACTTAACAATATTGTACCGTGTATTTGAAAGGTATGAAAGTAGTTCTTAAAAGTTCTTACCATGAGAAAAAAAAATTGTAACTATATGTAGGGATGGATATTTAAACTAAACTTATTTTGGTAGTCATTTTGCAATAAGTACAATATATCAAATCATTACAAACTAAAACAATATTATATGTCAATTATATATCAATTTAAAAAGTACTGACAAAAATGTCACTGCATATAATTAGTATAAAATAGTCTCAACGAATAGGGAAAAAATGTCAATGCTCTCAGTGTTTGACACAGAATAACTGGAGACAAAGTGAGGGGTTATATCTCCCAATAGGTAACTGACTAAAAAAAAAAAAGTCATTTTAGCCCTAACTGGTTTGGCTCAGTGGATAGAGCGTCAGCCTGCGGACTCAAGGGTCCCAGGTCTGATTCCGGTCAAGGGCATGTACCTTGGTTGCGGGCACATCCCCAGTAGGGGGGTGTGCAGGAGGCAGCTGATTGATGTAAAAACTCAATAAAATATATATAAAAAAAAAAAATCAAATATATACTTTTTTAAAAAGTCATTTTACAGCACAAGATAAATAACTTTTTGATTTACAAAGCTTTTTCATTGTTGTTGTTGTTAATCCTCACCCAAGCATATTTTTTCCATTGATTTCTTTAGGGAGAGGTAGAGACAGAGAGAAACATCACTGTGAGGAAGACACCTAGATTGGTTGCCTCCTGTACACACGCCGACAGGGGCCAGGGATCGAGCCTGCAACCAAGGTGTGCCCCTGACCGGAATCCAACCCGGGAACCTTCAGTCCACGGGCTGACGCTCTAACCACTGAACAAAACCAGCTAGGGTGGCTTACAAAATGTTTAAAGAACTGGGCCTCTTTTTAAAATGTGTAATCCATAGGACTAAAACTAATTTTAAAAGGATTTCATCCACCAGAGGGGGCACTTACAAAACAGGAGGGGGAAAAAATGTTAACAGCAATCAATAGTATACAAATTGAAGGTTAGAATACATCTTGCAAAGCAAAATCCTTTAAGTCTATGAATTCCATACAACCACATGTAAAATTGATTGCTATTTTTCTGAGAAAATCAAAATTTTCATCGTTATGGGTTCCAAGGCTCATTTGTTCATGTGTTCACAAACTGAACAAATACATGTGTAAGAGCTAAAACTAGTCACCCATAGCAAGTCAACTAGAGAAGTGATATTTATCTTTCCAATAAATCCCATACTCTCCCTCCTTTTTTTAAAGTTAGTACTAGGACCAGCTTTTTGAAAGTCAGTCACAATGTCAATAGTCATCCTGAAATAGTCACCTAATTCTGGGTCTAGTGATTCTAGACAAGCCCATGTCATCACCATTCTTGGACTCCCTCTCACCATTTAGCTTCAGAAATTTTCTACATCTTAGTATATCCTGAGGCCAGTAAATTTAAATTTATAAGGAAATAATATCCATTATTAACTACCTATTAATTAGGAATGTATTAATTTTTTGAAAATAACATCTATTAAGTACTCAATAAATGTAACATTATCTCATGTAAACCTCACGACCCCATGAGGTTACGTACTATTATCCTCCCTTTACAGATGAGGGCATTAAGGCTTAAAGATCTCAATGCTAGTAAAGAGTGGACCACAAACTACAGGGCTAAATACTGTGCTGTACCACAAATAAGAAAACTGAAATTTTTATTGGGGTAATTGTAGATTCACATACAGCTGTTTTAAAAAAAAATACATGGTGATCCCTTGTACACCTTTGCTTGGTTTCCTACATTTTGGAAAACTACACTATAACGCAGCAAACAAGATACTGATAATGATAAAATCTACCAATCTTGTTTAGATTTCTAAGGCATTTTTAACCGGCTGATACATCTTTGCTTTTATTCTAGGAACACTTGGAAATGCTCCATATAAAATTCTACTTGTTCCCCAATTGTTTTTACTCTCTTAATTGGTCTTCACTTATAATTTAATATCTTTTTAAGAAATTTTAGGGTTTCTTGTTGTTTAATAATTATGTATCTCAATATCCTATTCTCTCTATATATGTAAACTAACTAGAATCCTGGCATTTAATCCCAGCTCTGACATGCACTAGTTTAGGTAAATCATTTAACCTCTCAACATTTCTCTCAACCTACCCGCAAAGAGTTGTTGAAGATCACTTTGCCTGCAAAGTGGTTAGAACAGTACCTGGCTAACTTAGCAGAATTAAGTGCTCACTAAACTTTAACTATAATTTACTATTTATTCACCAAAACTTTTCAAACAGCAAATCCATTCATTCCAGCCTCTGTAATATGCTAACCTTATCCACTTGGTCACTAATTCATTAAAAAAATGTACTGTTTACACATAAAGATGATAAACAGATGAATCAAATATATAACTTTTCTTCACAAGCACACAATTATAAAAATTTTTTGTTAATTCTCACCCGAGGATATTTTTTTCCATTGTTTTTTTGGGAGAGAATGGAAGGGAAGAGGAGAGAGAGGGAGAGAGAGAAAGAGAAGCAGGGAGGGGGAAAGCGCAACATCGATGTGAGAGAGACACATCGATTGGTCGCCTCCTGCACAAGCCCTGACCAGGGCCGGGGATCAAGCCTGCAACCAAGATATACTAATATACACTTGATCAGAATCAAATCCTAAACCCTTCGGTGCGCAGGCCAATGCTCTAACCCACTGAGCCAAACAGCTAGGGCACACAATTATTAAAATTTAAGGTAATGGCAACAATGCCAAAAAAAAGTACTGTTAAAGTTCTCTGGCACTTTTGATGGCGGAAGTAACATGTGACCTGACTCTTTAAGAATTTTTTCTTTAGACAAATAAATGGGAAGACATGGGGTAGAAAAGGAGTGGGATATAACATTTTCTAGAATAAGGACATAGGGCAACTAAGATACCAAGAGAAAAGAAGGGACTTGTATAGGAAACAGCAAACAGTTCAGGCTGGCTGCACTGAAGGGTGACTGTAAAAGGAATAATGGAAAATAAGACTGAAGACTGGTCAAGGCCTAATCCTGAAAGGCTTCGAATCCAAGTCCAGAATCTAAGTTTCACTCTGTCTATAATAAAAAGTTAAAGATTTATGAGTAGCACAATTACGAGTTCAAAATTGTAGAGTCAAAACATGAATGTGCTATAACATGTAAAGTGGATTGCTGTGCTAGTATTTAGAAACCTGCTGCTGCAATTAATCAGGGAGGTAGAGAGCATGGAAAGAAGGGCTGAAGGGAAAATCTACTAACAATTGAATTAACATGACTTGAAACTTTGATGAAATGTGGGAAGAATAAAGTAAAGATGATTTTGGTTTCAAGCCTTAGTTCTGTGAACTGCACTGAGGAAAAATGGTTCCTGCACTTCTCTAAAATTAACTTGTCTATTTTCCTGAATTCCAAACCATACTTTCTTTACTGGACTGAATTATTTTTACCTGTGAAACCAATATTGTAGAGTAACTAACAGATTGAAGAAATGTGGAAGACTATGATGAACAGGAGAAGGAAATGAGCTTATTATATTTGATATATCATAACATGCTTATTAAAAGTAAGATTCAGGATACCTATAAACATCTGTTCATAAAACAGGAACCAGGATTCCTGTATTCTTTTGTTCACTGCTGTATCCTCAGTGTCTACCGGTACACAATTGCGGGGAATACTTGTTAGCACTCTACTCTGTTTTAAAAATGGCCTTCTGTTGCTAATTTATTTTAAAAGTATATAAACTGCAACATATTAACTTAGTAAAGGTTATATTAACCATTTTAAGTAATACTAAACTGTTACCCACTAAAGATTAAAACAAAAATCTTAATTTTCAACATATCATCAGACACAAAGTAAATGATACCTAAGATTTGACACAAATTTTCAGGTATCTCCCAAGCTCCATTTTGCAGTTTTGCAATTTAAAGGGAAACACATTAGTTGCTGGATGGGAAACATGAATACATTTCCTTGCAGAGTTTATCATCTTACCAGGTCTTTCCTTCCCAGTGCCTTTTGACTCAGCAAATTTTTGTATCAAGCTTTCAACTGTAGTGTTAGCCATATTATTTATAAATTCTTCATGGACCTATTAAAATGAGATAAAGATAAATTCTTTCTTTTTCTGTACATATTCTTACTGTCAGACAAAACTTCCACAAAGCAATTAAAATTCATTACACCAAATGTGTATTTTTTGAGCCAGAGCCTTTAAGAACTTTCATCTACTAAACATGGTCTGTTGCCTATCTTACACTGTTAGTAGTACTATGGGTACCAATCACTGTTTACAAGAACCCCTTAGATATGGCTGCACAACCTTAGAAATAAATGCAGCTTCTTGTTTCTTGAAATGTTTTGGAACATAATCCTTATGATAAATAAAAATTGCACAGGCAATTAAAAGTTTTAGATCTTTAATAATAAAGAATAACAGATTTCATCTTTCTCTACTATATTTCAATGCATTCCAAGTTGTGATCATTAAACCACCTTTACATTTTTGGAAAATTTCTAAGTACAAGTTCTATAACTTACAGCTGCTGTTCTAAATTTTAAAACAGTAAAACTTCCAAAAAGATATATTAAAAAATTGATAACTTCAGAATTTTAACATAAAGAGAACTGAATATAGTTAACTTTAAAAATTAATTTGAATTATCATCCCTGATGACCAATCAAAAATCCAGTTTATTTTACAGTTAATACATGTAAACACATATTTTTTAAATATATTTTTATTGATTTCAGAGAGGAAGGGAGGAGAGAGAGACAGAAACATCAATGATGAGAGAGAATCATTGATAGGCTGCCTTCTGCATGCCTCCTACGGGGGATCGAGCCCTCAACCTGAGCATGTGGTCTTGACCAGAATTGAACCTGGGACCCTTCAGTCCACAGGCTGATGCTCTATCCACTGAGCCAAACTGGCTAGAGCTGTAAATACATATTTTTTATCTGAAATAATTCAGTGTCATGTTATGAGTTTGGGATTTTTAAAGAGTCATAAATGAACATAAAATGTTCATGAATCAGTTCATGAAGTAAAAACCTACCTGGCCTATTTGCAAATGAATTTCCTTTACAGCATTTGACAAGGATCCTATAATTTCCTTTATGTGAATGAGATGAGTTTCTTCAATGTCTTGAAATTTCTGAGTAACAAATATAAAAAGTAACATATAAAATATGTATACACACATACACATAAATGCTAAAATCGAAAGATCTTTTAGAAGTTATCTCTATACATTATGTGAATGAGATGAGTGTCTTCAATGTCTTGAAATTTCTGAGTAACAAATATAAAAAGTAACATATAAAATATGTATACACACATACACATAAATGCTAAAATCAAAAGATCTTTTAGAAGTTATCTCTATACAGCTAACCAAATTTAGTAAGTTATTCATTATGTAATATTTAGCAATGCTTCTAGGCAAATAGGTTTAGTAAACATACTGAAATATAGCAGAGAAAAGTTACCTTTTTGTTGTTCCATTTCTCAGGTAAACATGAACTTTTTCAGTTTGAACATAACACAAATTAAAACCTATTATCATGGTCAGAAAATAAGAAGACCCAGAAGATATGGGTGTCTGTCATAAAAACCAAGGGAGAAGTGTTTCAAAAACTGAAAAACTGTAGTTTACCTCTAAACACTTTATAATCTAGCCTCTCAAAATGTCTTTCTAATCCTCAAAAATGTTAATATGTAGTCTTCAAAAGATATTCTGTGGTCAAATAAATTTGGGAAGTCTATAAACTCTTTCTTAGCAGTTCTCAACTGAAGGTGGGGATACATCAGATCACCAGGGGAATGTTTTCAAACTATAAAACACACAGATCCTCCACTACTACCTGGGGGTGGGGGTGGAAAGAGGTGAGAATGTTGTTTGGAAGAAATTCCCGGGTTATTCTTGTATTTATTACCCAATAAGAAAACTACTGCTAGACTTGGCTTCATAATAAACATTAAAAAGTCTGAAAATTATTGCATAACAAAATTTGTTTTATTTTGCCTAACCCAGTGTTTTCCAAAATTTTTTGACCAAACCACCCTGTTTGTCTTTCTTCATCTCTGAATATCTATTAATATCTCACAGAACAATCTTCCTCAAAATAGGATTTGGGAAATGCTGAACTAGCCATTTTCAAACAAAATACATTTGTTAAGTATTATGCACTAAGCAAAATAAGCCAGTCAGAGAAATCACATGATCGCATTCATATGTGAAATCTAATGAACAAAATAATCTGATGAACAAAATTTCAGAGGGAAGGGGGGGAGGAGGAGATTAACTGGGGAATTTATATGCATATTAGAGAACCCCGCAGAACCCTGGCGGAAGCTGTGTGGAGTGGCCGCTGGGCCCCGCCTCCAGTGTGCACGCAGCCATCTTGTGACGGCGTGAGGATCACCTAGGCTTTTATTAGTAAGATATGCATAGCCCATGGACATAGCAATAGTATGGTGAATCAGGCGTGGGAGTGGAGTGGATGGGGTCAATGGGAAAACAATAACAACAAAAAGAGAAGCATCTGTAATACTTTCAACAATAAAAATAAATTTAAAAAAATAATAAACACACTAGAAAATACATTTGTCATTTCCATGCACAAGCCTGATTGATTACCCTTCCTGACCCCCTCTCCTCCTAAATTAAATTAGTTTTAAGAAATAGGTCTAAATGCTTCAGTTTTTTCCCCTGGTTAGTTTATCAAATTAAATTCCATCACCCCATATTTAATATCTAGTTTTCTTCAACACTGAATTCCATGATCAAAAATCAATAAGCCAAATGATCATGCCCATATTTGTGTTAAGCTTCTGAACTTTAAAAAAAAGTGCAATTACAGTTTGGGCAATAATACAATAATAATCCAAACACTTCAATCAGTTTTATTCATGAGAAATAACAGAGTTAGAGTGCTTATTTTGACTAATTTTGAACAAGTCAATGAGAATACCAACAGTGCAAGATCCTGAATTAGTCTTAAGAACTGGGGAATATTCAGCAGGCGCATGATTCTAGTTTATTTTCATATTATAAAAGTCACCCTCAAATTTCTGTAACTCAATGAACCAGAGATTGTCTCATAGATAGGTAGACCAAAATCCAGGAAAGCTTGGTCAAAACTGCATATGATGACCCCTAATTCCAAGAAAATTGTACTACCTTTTCAGTCTCTTTTGAAACAGCTACAGTGAATAAGGCAGATCCTTAGCTATTTAGAAAAATCTTGAGCATGAAACTACACACAAACTCAACACATGATTCAAATGCAATTCTGAAACTGTGCTGCGTTTTCTTGGTGGGTAGATACTGCTAAATATCCTCAAAATTAGTGACTGCTAAACTCAGAGCAATTCAGCAATGGAAATATACTCTCAAGTATTTGAATATAAATAAATGAATATAAACAAATGAACTTTCTTGAACAAATGAGATTTTTTTTTCTCCTTTCAAATTCACTGTTTGTATGTACTGTTATACTAGAGATATCTACAGAGAAGCACTCCAATTCTAAAACCTTATTCTGGGGGTGCTGCTTAAACAAATTTCAGTCTCCTTGAACTCGTCATCAAACTGTTAAAAGTGAACAAAATCTCCTTATTGGTTCAAGTTTTTCAAGTGTCATTAACTGACAGTGGTAAAAAGCATAAACACAAAGAGAAGTCACATTTTTAATCATGTTTATTCTCACCGCAAATGAAAAAAATTAAATCGCAAATACTCCAAGTACATTCTAACCTTTTTCACCCCAGGGACTCAATTTCCTTCCCCACTAGTAAATATAGGTCCTGCCACCCAAATTTGATACTCATTAGACTGACAGGTCCTTTCCTACTGGGATTTAAGTCAACCGCTTAGGCTGGAACAAAAGGAAAGTGGAGATGTATAATAATTCTTTTCACTTCTAAATAACCCAAATTAAAGTCTACTGTCTATTAACAAACAATAGTTAATCTATTCTGCCAGTGTAAGAAAGAGAGAGAGAGAGAGAGAGAGAGAGAGAGAGAGAGAGAGAGAGAGAGCACATTAGCACAGTATACCATCATCTTTATTTAATAGCAGCATGGCTATTTATATATCTGATCAAATAAATTAATGTTCCCATCTTGGAAATGTCAGGATAAACAATTAAAATGCCAATTTTGGGGGGAAAATGTAATGAGAAAGCAAAAGAGAAGGATAAGGAGAGAAAAAAAATGAATGCTAAAAGTAGTTTTATAGCCCAGCCAGCTCAATCCCCAGTACGGGGTGTGCAGGAGGCAGCCATTAATGATTCTCTCTCATCATAGATGTTTCTATCTCTCCCTCTCTGAAATCAGTAAATATATTTAATAAAAAAAGAAAAGAAAAGAAGGCCCTAACTGGTTTGGCTCAGTGGATAGAGCGTTAGCCTGCAGACTCAAGGGTCTCAGGTTCGATTCCGGTCAAGGGCATGTACCTTGGTTGCAGGCACATCCCCAGTGAGAGTGTGCAGGAGGCAGCTGATCGATGTTCCTAATTCTCTATCCCTCTCCCTTCCTCTCTGTAAAAAATCAATAAAATATATTTTTTTAAAAAAGAAAAGGCATACTTTTATAAAGTACTATAAACAAAAAACCCTGATTCTAGCAAATTCTAATTCCTGTTTTTTTAAACAAATAATTGAAAGGCAAAATATTTTCACTGATAGGAACTAGTCATTTTAATACAAAATCAACAATAATTGCCTTATGAGTGTTCTGATTTAGAAGACAAAAGGGCACTTGCTGAAGTCTACAATGATCTTAGTTGCTATAGAAATTAAAACTTTTTATCTCACTAGAATTAGAGCCTAAACTTAACACAACTAACTATAAACCCTCCTTGAAATATTATCATTTCCCAACTGCCATGATATTATACTTCCCAGTTTTCTTCCTTCTCTGGCTTCTCCTACTTGGGTTTCAGCATCTCTTCCTCTATCAAATTGTCAATAATGAATCTCTCAGAGTGTGGGTGGCCCTTTCTTCTCCCACACTCAAGGTGATGTCATTATGGCTTTGTGTGCTGACAAGCCCCTATTTTATATAGGCTCACAATCCTTTATTCAAAACCTCTGGGACCAGGTGTTTGGGAATTCAATATTTTGGATTTTTTAAATAAAGATAATATGATGCTATTACCATATATTTGATAATACTACCAGCAGAATCTGCAGTGGCATCTGTTTATCAAAAACATTAGTATTTTTAAAAGAAAACACGTACATTTCGTCTAAGTAATATAAATAAAGAATATAGAAACAGCCTCACATCAGTTTAAGTCAAGTTTTGCTGCAAAATGAGTTATAGAAAAACGCTTTTTGTTTTCAGAGCTTTTGGAATCCAGCTTACTTAAATCCTCCAAAACTGCCCGTTTGTTGTCTCCACTTAGGTAGGCTGTTCAAAACTGAACATTTGGTCCCCTCTGACTCCTCAAATTAACAACAGTTCTTCATCTAGTCTTTCCCATACAGACTTACAAGCCAACACTCAGAAGAGATCTTGATCTCTCTAGAATTCTTCCATCCATCCCACTCCTGCCATCTCCAAATGCATTCACTTCTCACATTCTCCAAGGCCACCACATTGGCCCTCATCCTTCTCATCTCACTATTAACTGCCTTCTAAACTGGACTTTTTTTTTTCCCCAATGATTTTTTGTCTCATGGGCAGGAATGTAGAACAACAGAATTTTATTTTTTTAAATATTTTTGATGCTTTCAGAGAGGAAGGGAGAGGGAGAGTTGATTCTCCTTTGTCCTCACTATAATCTATTCTTCACAAAACTGCAAGAATTATCTTTTAAAATTCGGACCAGACCATGTCACATACTTGCATACTACCCTCCAATGTCTTCAAATTACTCTTAGAAGAAAACCAAACCCTTACTTAAGCCTGGTCTTTGCCTATGTTCTCCCTAACCTCATGCCTCACCATCATCTCTCCTTACTCAGTTTTAGCAAGCATTTTACACTTTATATAATGTGACAGCCCTTTTACATCTCTGGATCTTCATAGCTATATGGTCTCCAATGCCTGGATCACTTGGCCCTAGAATGAGTCTCTTACTTATTCTTCATCTCAGTTTTAAATGTCTCTTCCCAAAAAAATGCCTTTCTTAACTCCCGACTCCAGATTAGGTTAACTTTTATTAATCTATCTCATGGAAGCCTATTCTTTTCCCTTATAACACTGTAATAATTTATAACTTTATATTTAGGTATGTATTTAAGGTCTGCCTCCCTCCTCTATACTCCCAGAGCAGGGAGATACTTGTTTTATTTAAGTAGATACAGTATACACCCAGCACAGAGCCCACAACAGGGTAAGTAAAGATGGATGTATGTATGCCTACACGCAAGCAAGCCTTTGGTTTCTGATATGTGAGTCCTTCACCACTCCCAATGAGAAGACTCCCTAGAGTCCAAAAAGTCAGATTTTGTTAAGTCCTTCCTTCACTTATTGAGTGCCTATCATCATCTGAAAACTGTTTTAAGTGCTGAGGAAATAGCAGTGAACAAGTCAATACCTGCTCTCACAAAACTTACATTTTTGTAGAAGACAAAATTTAAAATATATATGTATTTTTTTACATACATACACACACACATATGCAGGTATGCGTGCTTCACCATGTTTCTAGCCCCTCAGACATGACGACTAAGAATAATGTTCTAAGAAGAGCGTTCCTCCACCATCCTCAGTAACAGAGTGATGATCATGCAGCTGACCCATGAAGAACAAGTAGCACAACAAATAAATCCTTGCTACTGTAAGTCACTGAGATTGGCGGGGGGGCGGGGGGGATTCTTTGTTACCTCAGCATACCCAGCCTATCCTGACTAATACAACAAATAAAATTCATGGTATGTTATATAATGAAAGGTGCTATGGGGCGGGGCAGTGGGGGGATGCGCAAGAGGACAAGAGGGTGGGGATGGAAGTTTTAGGAATGATTCATAAAAGGCACCCATCTTAAACCTAGGCCTTTAATTAGGCTCTAAGAACAACAAATCAAATATAATTACCCCAAGCTTATGGAAAACAGACGTATTTTATTGCCTGTCTTCTCTCGCTAAAATGGAAGTTTTATTTAAGCAGAGAGTTTTGTTTTGTTAACTGCTATATCCTCAGCACCTCAGCACGAAGTCATTTCCAGTTTTCTTCTTAAGCAGAAGTCAATTTTAAAATCTATATATAAGGCCTGGATTCATCATTTACCAATGTCCTCATTTTCCCCAATTCTCTTTAAATAGCCTCTTCTGAATAATCCATTATATTATAATTATTGCATCTTGGTCCTCAATCTCCGAAACAAAATGTGTATTTTTAAAACAGCATTATTAAAACATTGAGAATGTGCATTTTAACATTTCTAGTACTAAAAAAGTATATGAAAGAAAAATTATATTTAATCAATATATAAATATCCTATCTTAGATTTAAAGCCTTAAAAATACCAACCTGAGCTGTTTCTGTCATTTTCTGTTCAAAATCAGCTTTTGCTAATGCATATTTTTCCACATAGAGTTTATAGGTATCTGTAGCTTTCTTAGATTTAACAGCTGCCTGTAACAAAACAAAAACATTTTGAACTACAAAATTACCTTTCTTCTTTCTTGATATAAGTTAAAACAAAATAACAATTTAATGCATGTTAAGGGATGAGGCAATTTTAGAAGGTAATTGTACTGGGAACATCTATTTTTTTTAAAGCAAGAAACATCTCTCATAGGAAACAACCAAATACCAAAACTATATTAAGTAAAAACAATTTTCTAAGTAGTACATATGCTTAGTAATACCGTAAATTCTTAGAATAAAATTACAGAAACTAAATGTCCTAGTAGTAACATACTTGACCACTTTTGTAAAGTCATTACTAAAAGGGAAGTTGGGGCATTTGTTCTTAAATGAGGAAATTATGGTTTAAAAGCAATAACTACATTTCTTCTCATAAATAAAAGATGGGTTTTAACAGATTACCTATTGATAATAAAATAAATCTTACATCTTATTCATTTTATTCATTAGAACATTGTAAATAAATTTACTGATATACTACCAAAAATGTTTCCGCTTAAGTGCCTATAATTTTTATAATAAAGTCCTATGAAGCAAATATAGACATATAAAATAAGTACTTAGTCACATTTCACAAATATGAGTGCTTTCTAAATGGAGTTTTATAAAAATAAAGGTTTGTGAGTAAGGGTAAGACACATACTATGTCATAATAGTATTTGTTTTCAAATTTACCAAAGGAAAAATTATTCAAAGAACTGGCACACTTTTTTTAAACTACCTTCATACTAATAATAAGCTTATTATAGTCCTGCCTGGGTGGCTCAGTTACTGAAGCATAGTCCTGTATCCCAAAAAGGTTTCGGGTTCTATTCCTGGTCAGGGTTCATATGGGAGACAACCCACTGATGTCTCTTTCACATCGATGTTTCTCTCTCTCCCCCCCCCCCTTCCTCTCGCTCTAAAAATCAATGAAAACATATCCTCTGGTGAGGATTAAAATAATGATAATAATCTATTATAGGGCAAAATAAATTTACTTAGACTTGGATTTGAATATATCTAAATCAGAGACCCACTACACATCTAGTATGACATCACCTCTGAGCAGAACAATCAGAAAAAAGCACTCTTCCTCTGAGCTGTCGACCCCACCAAGGCAAGTGAACCACAGGCTGTATTTCAGCCACCAACTCACAACCTTTGGACACAACTAAATGCTACAGCTTTGCTCAAAATGTTAACTAAAAATAAATCCCTTAATTTCATCTAAATTATTACCTATATTAAACCTTTTCTGGTTTGTATCAAGGCTCAATCATTTCTTTAAGTGTAATCCCTAGTTACCATGTATTTTTCAAATGGTCCCTACACACACACACACACACACACACACTCTCTCTCTCTCTCTCTCTCTCTCTCTCTCTCACACACACACACACACACACACACACACACACACACACACACACAAAAGATCAGTTATTTAGCCCAGAAGTATTTTAACTCTCCAAAAAGTTTCAACTAATTTAGTTAAGAAACTTTTGCATTAATGACATGAACACCATATCAATTCACTGTTTGATGTGTATGTTACAGTATATACTATAGGTAAATGTTCCCATAGTTCACTTTTTAAAAATATGTTTATTGATTTCAGAGAGGAAGGAAGAGGAAGAGAGAGAAATATCAATGATGAGAATCACTGATTGGCTGCCTCCTGCATGCCCCCTACTGGGGATTCAGCCCAAACCCGAGCATGTGTACTGACTGGGAATCAAACTAGTTCATAGGTCAACTCACAACCACTGACACCAGCTGGGCTGTAGCTCACAATTTAAGTTTTTTGAAATGTCAACTTTTTATTGCATCTTGCTCATAGTTTTTTATAAATTTTTGGAAAAAATTAAATATTACACAGACAAATGCAGCCCCATTTCTTTCCCAGTCTCATTCCCTCCATTTGTTCTGCAAAGGTAATTCCATTCATGTGGCTGTGTTTACTGTCCCCATGTTTATCTATAATAAAAGTGTAATATGCTTATTAGACCGGACGTCCTTCTGGACTATCTTCCGGATGAAGCCAGGGCTGTGAGGGAAGCCCAGGTCCCTGGTGCCAGAGGGAAGCTGGTGCTGGCAGCTAGGGGAAGGAAGGCCTACTCTTGCACTAATTTTGTGCACCAGGCCTCTAGCAAATAAATATAAAAAGGGTTTTCTGACAAAGAATCCTTACATTAAAGACTATGTCAAAGGCATCAAAATTTATATATTCTTCCCTCAACATTATACTTTTCAGATGTACCCATTCAGGTCATTCTAGCTTTTTTATTTTATTTTTATTTTTTGCTTTTTTTACTTTTGTAATAGAAATTTTAGCACACACACAAATAAAGGGTAATAACTCCCATGAACCTAACTTCAAGATTCCGTCTATTCCTCCCCCTCTAGTATTTTTTCTTTTGCTAGAGTATTCCCCTATCTATCAGTTTACCCTTTTACTTATTTTACCCATTTATTTAAGCTGCTGAATAACCTCATTATATGAAACATTCTC
>NW_006299705.1:706159-740076 GCF_000327345.1 Myotis davidii | reverse complement strand
ACATTATAGTTGTCTTACATAAGATTTTTTCCCCAACCTGACAACCTATTTATAATTAAAGAAATCTAATTTATTTATATGTATATGGTTACTTATAGCAGAGGTCCTCAAACTTTTTAAACAGGGGGCCAGTTCACTGTCCCTCAGACATTCCACACATGCGTACTGTGGGCCCGGGACGAGTAGGCTGCTAAGATGGACAGGCAGCGGCGGCAAAAACACCCGGCGGGCCGGTTTTTGGCGGGCCGCATGTGGCCCGCGGGCCGTAGTTTGAGGACCCCTGACTTATATATTTAAAGTTATTTCTAACAACTTATTTTGAGTTTTCTTTACTTTGCTTTCTATTTCCTTCCTCTCTTCTTATTGATAAATTTTAATATTCTCTTTGTTGATTTAAGAGATGTATTATCATACTTATTTTAGTACATACACTTAATGTACATATTTGGCTACTACTAAATCTAATATACCATTAACAGTAAAGCACACCATTAATTGTGAACCACTAAAATAAAAAAATTCTGTCAATTAAACCATGAAATAATGCTTTCTTATAACTTAAAATTTTATTTTATACTTATTCAAATTGCTATTTTAGACTTACTTTGAGGTAAATTTTTACTCTATACCACTCCTATACAACAGAATAAGAAGGAAAGGAAAATGAATCATTTGAGATACTCCTAAATCTTCATATTCAGGTTCTGACTCAATTATTTTCCAATTCAGGGATCATTGATATCTGTTTTTCCCACATATTATCCTCTATATCATCAAGAGCAAAAGTGTTCCATTATATCTCCAGACTTTCTTTTAAACACTGGAGCTTACATTTTCTTGATCTTACCAAAACGTCTTAACAAAAGGTTTTCACACAACAATCAGAATTATTCCTTCCTTAACTGGTCTTAAAATGATGTGTCAACTGAGGCATCAAAGTAATGCAGTTGCCCAATCATGCCACCTGCATAACAACTAAGTTCTCATGGGCAATGAAACTACACCACAAATGCCACATTAACAACAGTGATTATATGATACCATTGACTGAAAATGCATTCTAATTTCAGAGATGTGAGGGGGAAAAAATATCTGGTAGCTTTTAATAACCTTTTTCTCTGGTGTCTAGGTCTAAATTTAACTTTATTTAACATGCTTAATACCAAAAATGTACTTAAATCTGAGGCCTCTTGAATTTCTTCCAATTCTGAAAAATTCTCAGCTGTTATATTCAAACACTACCTGCCCACCATTCTCTCCATTTTTTCCTTTTGAATTCCATATTAGATGAATGTTAGTAATCTCTATTTCTCTGTATTATGCTGGGTGGATTCCCGCAGTAATATCGTCCAAATTCTCTTTGCCTATATCAAATCCAGTTTGTCTTCTCTATTCCTTTTTTTTTTTTATTTCAATAGCACATTTTTTCAGTTCCAAGTTTTATAATTAGCTACTTTCCTATCTAGTAGATCTTATTTAATTATGCTTCTTTTAGTTTTTTAATCTTCTTTAACATCTATATATATAAAAGCCCAGTGACCAGAACGGTGGAATGACGGGAACGACCGGTCGCTATGACTCACACTGCAGCGGTCAACTGGCCCAATGCCCCTATCAGGGTGGGCCGGCCAGACCCAACCCATGCACAAATTTGTTCACTGGGCCTCTAGTAAGTTTATACTGACTTACCTCTTTGAATCTTGACACACATAAATGTTTTTGCTCATCTGTTTTATAAATTTAAGTATCTGGAGTGCATTCTTATTCCAATTGTTAAATTTATTGGTGTCTGTCTTAGTATTAGATTTCTTAGATGTGCTCTAAAATTTGGATGTTTACTCATTTCAAATGGGAGGTTTCTTGTTTTTTCCTGCCTCTTCTCTCTCCAACAGTCCTGCTGGACAACTCCATAGAATACAATGTAAATGGTACCTCCTAGAATTGTGTTACGTTCTATCCTTATGCTCACCCATTCCCATCCAGCAGTTTTCAAGTTTACTATCAGCAAAGCCCCAGTTTACTATCAGTCTTATAAAAGTCATTTTTCATTACTTCCCCAGAAGAATACTGGGGATATGGCCAAAGTAGTCATGAATTGATTACTTGGCTTGACTGAACCACAGTCAGAACTATATGCCCCAAATCCCAACTTCCAATAAAGCTTTACCCTAGTTAGCAGCCCAAGAGCCTTTTTCCTTCTCTACCTATAGTTTGATACAATGAGTGGAGCTCTTGTGATTATCTTTTTTTTTCTGATATTTCTTTGATCAAAACTAAAAACAGAACACAGTGTATGTTAGAAAAAACAGCACAGAAAAACTGACCATGTCAGAGTTCATCACTATTAGTCTTGAATTAATCCTAATGGTCAGGCTAATTATCAGGACAGTCAATTACTCTTTCCTACTTTTCCTTATTCCAGATCACAGCCTGAAAGTGATTGTCGCTAAAGTCCCTGGAGATGTCCTATCAATGTAAAGCATACAGCAGTAATAGGAAAATATAGACACCAATAACACTACCCAGGATGAGCGAGTCTCACCACTTCAAAAGGTTGATTCGCTGGACCGGGCTGTTCACAGCAGAAAAATGACTGGTCAAAGTGTTCATTTTGCTCTGAATCTACAACAACATTCTACTCTGTAAAGTCATATTTTCTTTTGTTGCCATAGCAATGCTTATTGTCTCTTCTATTAAACAACCTTAGTTTTGAAAGTAATCATGTTCTTTCAAAAATAGTTGTTTATGGTATATTTCACCAAACTAGAATATTCCAAAAATTGATGTGGAACCACAAAGGACCCCAAATAGCCACAACAAGCTTTATAAAGAAGAACAAAGTTGGAGGACTCACACCGCCTGATATCAAACTACCAGTATACTACAAGGCTCTAGTAATCAAAACATCATGGTAATGGCATAAAAACAGACATATAGATCAATGGAAAAGAATAGAGAGCCCAGAAATAAACCCATGACATTAGTCAGTTAATATTTGACAAAGGAGGCAAAAACATACAATGGGCTAAAGGCTGTATTCAATAAATGGTGTTGGGAAAATTAACAATAAACTTAACTACCTTCTTATACCAGATACAAGAATAGACTCGACATGAAATAAAGACTTAAATGTCACACTCAAAACCATAAAAATCCTAGAAGAAAACATAGGCAGTAAAATCTCAGACATTTCTCATAGCAATATTTTTTCTGACCTCCTTGGGCAAGGGAAACAAAGGGGAAAAAAATAAACAAAAGGAACTACACCAAACTAAAAAGCTTTTGCACAGCAAAGGAAACCAACAAAATGAAAAGACAACCCACTGACTGGGATAACATAGTCACCAATAGTATCTCTGATAAAGGGTTAATATCAAGAACTATTCAGGCCCTTCTCCAATAAGGACATACAGATGGCCAATAGACATATGAAAAGATTCTCAACATCACTAATCATCAGATAAATGACAATTAAAACCACAATGAGATGTAGCCTCACACCTGTCAGAATGGCTATCATCAATAAATCAACCAACAACAAGTGTTGGGGAGAATGTAGAGAAAAGGGAGCCCTCATGCACTGTTGGGAATGCAGATTGGTGCAGCCACTGTGTAAAGCAGTATGGAGTTACCTCAAAATATTAAAAATGGAATTGCTTTATGACCCAGCAATTCCACTTCTGGGATTTATCTGAAGAAACCTGAAATACTAATTTGAAAGACTACATGCACCCCTATGTTCACTGCAGTGTTATTTATAACTAGAGGCCCAATGCATGAAATTCATGCAAGAGTAGGCCTTCCTTCCCCCACGAGCCGGCACCAGGTTCCCTCTGGCACCTGGGACCCAGGCTTCCCTAACAGCCCCAGATTTGTCCGGCAGGTCATCTGGAAGGACATCCAGTCTAATTAGCATATTACGCTTTTATTATTATAGATAGCCAAGATTTGGAAGCAGGTCAAGTATCCATCAGTAAATGAGTGGATAAAAAAGCAGTCATGCCCAGCCAGTGTGGCTCAGTGATTGAGGGATGATCCATGAACCAAGAGGTCATGGTTTGATTCCCCGTCAGGGCACATGCCTGGGTTATGGGCTCAATCCCCAGAGGGATGCAGGAGGCAGCTGAGTGATGATTCTTTTTCATCATTGATGTTTCCATCTCCCTCTCCTTTCCTGTCTCTGAAATCAATTTTTTAAAAAAAGCAATCATGCATTTATAAAACAGACTACTCAGCCATAAAAAAGAAGGAAATCTTACCCTTTGTGACAGCATGGATAGATCCAGAGAGCATTATGTTAAGTGAAATAAGCCAATCAGAGAAAGACAAGTACCATATAATTTCACTCATGTGGAATCTAATGAACCAAAAAGCAAACTAGAATAGAGATAGACTCATAGAGAGCAGGCTAACAACTGGAGTGAGGGCGGGTGGGGGAGGGGACAGGTATTCCAGGGGTTTGGTGGCAGGGGGTGGAGAGATTGAGCAAAAAAGAGAGAAAAAAACTCATGAACATGGACAACAGTGTGGTGACTGCCAAGGGTAAGAAGGATGGTGAGAGGTGGAGGAGGGTACAGAAGGGATAAATGATGATGAAAAGAGGCTTGACCTGGGGTGATAAAACACACAATACAGTGTACAGATGATGTATTGTGGAACTATGCACCTGAAACCTGTATAGTTTGTTAACCAGTGTCAGCACCAATAAATTCGATAAAAAGGAAAAATATATGTGTGTGTGTGTTTGTATATATATATATATATATAAATTTTAAAAATAGTTGTTTTTCTGTTTACTCAAGACCCACTTTTATATGACTCAATATCCTTTTGTACTAATCCCATGAGATTCTCCATTTCCCATACTGTCATAAAGTTTGCTTTGGTTTTATGGAATTCATATGTATAATTCTGCAATATCTATGTCGCTGTAATGCACGCATCAGTGCTGCATTCAAGGAGGGGACAGCCACACTGTTGGTGTATTCTACCATTTTATCTTTTATTCCTGTAAGCCTTGCCAAAAAGCTATTTAATCTCAATTGCCATTGTTTCAAACATTGTCTTGGCTTGATCCATTTAAAAAGGGTGTTGTGTCAGAGCTATACCCATGTGTCTTCTATCTTGGACACTGCTGTGACTGTAACTTGTAACCAGTTTCAGGTCAAGTTCATTTTCCAGCTGTTGAGCCTGTTTCCTGAGATCTTCCCAGTAATTGCTGGTCCTTGTGATTATCTTAAATATGGAACATTTAGTCCCCCTTTACCACACAAAAGCCAAATCCGCTGCCTAACTTATTTTAGGACTTTGAGTCCGACAAGCCTGCATAATAAGTCTCTACATGCCACCTCAGGTTTCTGTTCCACTTTTGGTTCACAGAGGTAGTATTCTTTTTGGACCCTGTTATTTGGTTTTACATTTTATTCATAATTGCTATCTGAAATTAAGGGTACTTTAAAACTGCGAAATTACTATGCCTCATCTTTCTCCCTCTCACAATTTTTATTTATTGCACAACATTAAAGGAAATAAATTAACCCAAATTCTATCAACTCTTGATTTTTCAATATTCTCTTCTAGTTTCTGCCCAAGTATGCACACTTCTGTAATTATTATAATTGTAATATGGTTAAAATTTTTACGGATATTTCAAAACTTTACAAAGCTTTTAAAATTATCGCTCCCTATGGCTCATTCCTAATAGAAACTATACCACATCAAACAAATGAATGGTTAAACTGTTTTGAAAGGAGGGGGAAAAAAACTACTTTCAATTAAAACATGAGTGGGGAAAGGGTTGTGGTTTACCACAATACTACATAAATGTACTCAAAGTCAGCAATAAATTGACCACAACCTGTATTTAAAGCTTATCTTCAAGTATCTATGCCTTTCTTGCTTCAAAAAGTTTTACCTCATTGTTAAATCTTATACCAAGCAGTATCTCATCACTTATCTTTTATAAATATATCCTGTAAAGTGTTACAGACAAGAAGAAATCATTCCTTTTTATGTATTTGCTAATCTATTTACCATGCATAACATATTTTGTAAGTCTACCTGTTTCATTCAGGTATATCATTAACACTCAGAGGTACAGTGTCTTCATCTTAAATGTGAGATCATTCTTGAATATTAAATGCATTCTTGTATATGACAGTATTTTGAAACCACAGAGGATTTATTTTTATTATAATTACCTTTTCTATTTCTCTTTGTGTAGCTCCTTCCTTTTTCAAACGTTCTTGTTCTACACACTTGGCATTGTAATTTTCCTTGGATTTCTGGAGGGCCTGAGTTATGCTCTGAATGGTTTGAACAGCTTCCAGAGTTCCTGCAACTTCTTCTTTAGTCTGTTTGGTATGAAATGATTCATCATAAACGATCAAGCTGTAAAGCACTCAATATCTGACCAATTAATCCTTTATCAAGAAAAAGTTGATACCTTTTTATGAGACTTTACTTGTTCTTCTCCATACTTCTGAACTTCCTTTATTAATTCTTGTAGTTTTCTAACAAGATCCAAGTGACAATTAGCTAATTTCTCTGTAGATGTTTTGAACACATCCCATACTGGTGCAAATGTTCTAAGGGAAAGAAAATATGGGAATAATTTACTAAAAGAAAAAAAATTTAAGGCTCCAAAATAGAATCAATGGAATTAATAATGTTATATTCAGCAATTTTAATTAGGTAAAAGATAAAAATTAAATGACTGCCTTGGCTGGCTGCTCAGTGGTTAGGGTGTCAGCCTGTAGACTGAAGGGTCTCAGGTTCGATTTCCAGTCAAGGGCATGTTCCTCGGTTGCAGGCTCCATCCCCAGCCCGGGTAAAGGACACATGCAGGAGGCAATCAATAGATGTGTCTCTCTCAAATCAATGTTTCTCTCTCCCTCCCCCCCTTCCTTCTTCCCCTCTACTTTCTCTTAAAAAAAAAAAAAACAACTCCAGGTGAGGATTCAAAAAAAATTTTAAATACTTCATCAGAAATAAAAGTTCCTTTGAGTTTAAACATGGAAAAGTTAAAACTTGCACATGAATTTTTAGTGTCATCATTAATAATTATATAAGAACTAGAGGCCCAATGCACAAAATTTGTGCACGGGTAGGGTCCCTAGCGGCTGCTAGGGCCTTCCTTCATTCCGCACCGCCCCCTGGTAGTCTGCGCACATCATAGCAAGTGATTGAATCCAGGTCTCCTGGTTGAACTCCCGAGGAGACATTTTGCATATTAGGCTTTTATATATATAGAAGATTATTTTAAAACTATTATCTAAGCCCTAATCAGTTTGGCTCAGTGGATAGAGCATCGGTCTGTGGACTGAAGGGTCCCAGGTTCGATTCTGGTCAAGGGCATGTACCTTGGTCTCGGGCACATCCCAAGTAGGGGAAGTGCAGGAGGCAGCTGATCGATGTTTCTCTCTCATCGATGTTTCTAACTCTCTATCCCTCTCCCTTCTTGCTGTAAAAAAATCAATAAAATATATTTTAAAAAAAAACAACTATTATCTAAAACCTTTTGAGGGTCATTATATCTGTGTACTTCAATATACACTAAGAGAGTCCCCTTTTTACTACATAGTTCAGGATGCATGACATACTTTCCTACCAGCTTTTCTCAATATTGATAGTTTAATATTTTCAGCAGGTTCAAGTACTTCCAAGAATTACTTACTATGTTCTAATAGCTTAGATAGTACATAGAATGCCCATGTTAAATTTGGTCAATAGAGAATGATCTAAGAATAATTTTACCCTATAATTTCCTCAGGTACTCCCTACAATATTTTCAACAGTATCTGCTTTGTCTTATGACAAAATTTCTAATAAAAAAAAACAAAGCAAATAGCAGCACTGATCACTAAGTCAAGAGAACAGAGAAAGAAATTACTTATCCTAGTATGTACTCTGTGCCAATTACTACATTTCCTACCCAGTAGGAAAGCTAATTAACAATGTTCATTTTAAGCAATAGTAAAGAAGTTTAAAGAAGCTTATTAAAGTAGTTAGGAATGGCCCTAGCCAATTTGGCTAAATGGACAGAGGGTTGACCTGTGGACTAAAGGGTCCAGGGTTCGATTCTAGTCAAGGGCACATGCCCAGGTTGTGGGCTTGATCCCCAGTAGGAGGCGTGCAGGAGGCAGCCGATCAATGATTCTCTCTCATCACTGATATTTCAATCTCTCCCTTTCCCTTCCTCTCTGAAATCAATAAATATATACTTTAAAAAGAAAACACTTAGGATTGTTCTGATTAGATATCATTTCACACTTTAAAATCTCATCAGCCCTAAATCTGGCAAGTAGATGGAAAATTTCAAAAGAAAAAAAAAGACACTAAAACAATCCACTCACAACAGCATCAAAAGACTTGTGCATCACTTCATGTAAACCTAATACATGATGATAGTCTAGATTTCACAAAGCAGGTAAGATAGGAGTGTCCCTTTACTTTACCAAAGGATTCTTTACAGAGAAAAGCAGTTCAACATAAGATTTCTTTAAATATAGGTTTCTTTAAGGAATTTCAAATATTATTATTCCATTTACAAAAATTAGATATATACAACTTTTTTTCTGGTTAAATAATACACATGAATCTATGTAACAAAAGCCTAAGCAACTGTTATGGTGGAACGACCAGAATGACCAGTCGCTATGATGCACACTGACCACCAGGGGGCAGACACTCAAGCAGCAGCTGCCCCCTGGTGGTCAGTGTGCTCTCACAGGGAGAGCACTGCTCAGCCAGAAGCCAGGCTCACACGTGGCAAGGGCAGTGGCAGTGGCGAGAGCCTCTCCCACCTCCACAGCAGCACTATAGAGAAGTGAGCCAAGAGGTAAGGAGCAGCAAGCCGGTGGGCAGGAAGGAGCGAGGGATCCTGGATTGCGAGAGGGATGTCTGGCTGCTGGCTTAGGCCTGATCTCCTGGGAGACCAGGAGTTCAATCGCTCGCTATAATGTGCGCTGGCCACCAGGGACAGTGCAGAATGAAGAAAGGCTGGCAGCCGGGAGCTGGGGGAGGCCCTAACCAGCAGCCAGAAGGCCCCAATCAGCCCTGATCGCTGACCAGGCCTAGGGACCCTGCCCATACATGAATTTCGTGCACTGGGCCTCTAGTAGTTATATCCTATCTAATAATAGACAAACAGGCCTCCCATTGGCTAATCCGCGGGATATGCAAATTAACCGCCAACAAAGATGGCAGTTAATTTGCATACGTAGGCTCCACTGGAAGCCTGATGGCCCTAGGCTGGTGGAGCAGCAAGGCCTGATGTTTCCTGGGCCGGCAGAGCAGCGAGGCCTCACGGCTCCTGGGCTGGTGGAGCAGCGAGGCCTCACAGTCCCGGGGTCGGTGGAGCAGCGAGGCCTGACATTTCCGGGGCCAGCGGAGCAGTGAGGCCTCACGGCTCTGGGGCCGGCAGAGCAGCGAAGCCTGATGTTTCTGGGGCCGGCTCCGGCCAGAACTTGGCCAGAGTAAAGGCCGGCCCCCGGGGAAGGTCTGGGCCCCAGGTGCCAGGCGCAAACCGGTGCCAGCAGCCAGGGGAAAGGAAGGCCTATTGCACGAATCTCTTCGTGCAACAGGCCTCTAGTATATATATGTGTGTGTGTGTGTCTGTGTGTGTGTGTGTGTGTGTGTATATATATATGTGTGTGTGTGTGTATATATGTATATATATATAATGTCAGCACTTATATAATGGACAGTGTCACTACGGTCTGGATGAACTAAGGAGTACAACTCCCCTTTATGCAGGCCATAGTCAGATTTTTATTTAAACTCATTCAATGACACTAGAGAATACCTTCATAAAATAGTCGTTCTTAACCAGTTTTTTGAATTGCAAAACCATATGTCAATCTGGTATAGACCCTCTTCATCAGAAATGAGTTAATAATACCTACCCAAAATTTTACAGTAAATTTCAGGGGATTCACAGATGCATCAGAAACCCATATACAGAGGAATCTTTTACTAATATCACTATAAAAATCTTTATAAATGTTACACAAATTATTTTCACATCTGAGCTAAAATACCTCTCCCCAAACTTTAGATAACTAAATGAGATTAAGTATTCTTTCCAGAGTTGTTATGGCTATGAACACATCTCATTTTAAACAAATTTTTATTAGTTTTCATTTTCCAAAGAATACATTTCTTAAAAGATTTAATGAGAGTCTATAAATAATCAAACATTTTAAACAAATTTTAACATTTCAATCATTTAATTGAGTTTTAAAGCTCACTATGTAGCAGAATTTAAATGAAGCTAGAGAAAAAAATGAACCTACAGAAAACTAGAATAACATGCATTACACTTAATATTTATAATGTCCAAATTATACTACTGAATGACTATGTCATTTAATAAAGGGCAAAAAATAAGTTTTACATACTTTGTATTCAGTAATTCAACAAGCTCAATTATATTTTCAATCAAGTCAATAAATAAGTACATTATATTTTACATTTATGAGCTATTATATCCTCAATGAAATCTAATATTCTGAAGAACTTTGCCTAAATCAGCATTAAAAAAAGAGTTCTCCAAAGAAATTAACTCACCCAAGTTGTGAATAATTGCTTGCAGATTTTGCTAGTTTTGTCATTGACCTGAAGTACGCCTCTTCTATTGTGGCTCTATTAAATAAAATTTCCAAAAAATAATAATAAAATAAATAAAATTTCCATATTATAATATTTCCTTTAATTACCAAACACATAGCAAAATTATCAAAATACAATTAAAACTGTAGAAACAAAAAGATAATTCCAAGTATATGCTAAAAATAAGTATGTGGTCATGAATTTCTGGCCCTTTGTGCACATCTACTTAAAGAATTAATCTGGTATAGAACTAAAATAATTTATATCACCAGAAAACTTACATGAAGTCACCACTCTTTTTACCTTTAGTACCAATGGTTATTTAAACAGGAAATGCAACAGTGCTGCTTCTTGTATTTTTCTCTCTCTATGTAAACTGATTCAGTGTGAAAGTCATTTGTTTTTAATACCTACTTAGTGTACTTAATATAGTTTATTTTCAACATTGTGATTTCATTATTATACACATTTACTAGAACAAGAGATTAATAACACTCTTTTGCACAATACTAAATATTAATTATTAGCATGTCTGAAATCCTGAACTTCAAGGTTTAATCTATTTTGTGATTAAATCTAAAACACAAACAAGTATTTCCTACTGTAATACTGTCTTATATAACTACTGTTCAGCTTATAGGATTTTAGGCTTTAAAAAAAAGATCACCCCTAGCTGGTTTGCTCAGTGGATAGAGCGTCGGCCTGCAGACTAAAGGGTCATGGGTTCCATTCTGGTCACGGGCACATACACAGGTTACGGGCTCGATCCCTGGTGTGGGGCATGCAGGAGGCAGCCGATCAGTGATTCCTTCTCATCATTGATGTTTCTCTCTCTCCCTCTCCTGTGCTTTCTGAAGTCAATAAAAATATATTTTAAAAAAAAAGATCAGCCGAGACCGGTTTGGCTCAGTGGATAGAGCGTCGGCCTGCGGACTGAAAGGTCCCAGGTTCGATTCCGGTCAAGGGCATGTACCTGGGTTGCGGGCACATCCCCAATAGGAGATGTGCAGAGGACAGCTGATCGATGTTTCTCTCTCATCGATGTTTCTAACTCTATCTCTCTCCCTTCCTCTCTGTAAAAAAATCAATAAAATATATTAAAAAAAAAAAAAAGATCAACCAAAGCCATTAAAAGCATGAGGTAAAAAAATTTTTCCCATAGACACATAACCTACATATACAACATATGAGACAGTATTTGTTGTATATATTGGCCTTCTTCACACTACAAAACTTTAAGTTCCATCTTACCTCTGTAATTACCCTGTCCCGTCTCAATCTGTGCTACCCTTAACAGCAGAACAGCCTACAACCACCACTGCCCTTCCGTCCAGATCTCCACACTGCTCTTGCATCAAATCATGTTTAATATCTTAATGCCTCAAGCACAACTCTACATAAAATATCTTGAGCACCTCAAACTCAGATTATCCAAACTAAGCTTATCTCCAAACTCTTCCCCTACCCCACACCCATAACAGGCCAACAAAAAGGAACTATTCACAGTATCTGCCTCTCACTGTTGGCATTGTGACTGTTTTTTGCTCCTTAACTTTTTTATCCTTTTAATAAACTATATTACAAAGGTAGTACTTTGATCATCTAAAAAGTTAATACGGAAAGAAATATTAATATCTTAATGGATAAGTTTTAACAGCAAGAAATAAGAAGTGGTTCAATTTCCAGAAATAGTGAATTGATACAAAAACCTCCCAATAAGGAAAACTAGAAAAACACAGAGGAAGAGGTGTGTGATTAAAAGGCATCCGAGAACTAAAGAGACAGTTAAGAATCAGTGGGCCAAGATCCAAGAGAAGAATATCCAGAGAAGTGAGTCAGATATGTAGGGCAGCTTTTCCCTTGGGGGCATCTAGAAGAGGCAGCTAAGACTAAGTGGAACAGTGCTTTTCACAGCCTCACAGGGCAAGGGAAACAAAACTATAGATTGAGACCTGCCAAGGTGGGAATTATGGGAAATTCCAAATCCTTCAAATTGAGACTTCAAGAGTAAGGATGAACCATAAATAAGCAAAACCTCAAAGGGACTGCAACCCGTATCTTTTCAAATACTGATACTGGATCCTACATGATGTTTATACACATTCATAAAACCACAGGCACATCCTATTATCAGTGATGGCGAACCTATGACATGCATGTCAGAGGTGGCACGCGAACTCATTTTTTTGGTTGATTTTACTTTGCTAAATGGCATTTAAATATATAAAATAAATATCAAAAATATAAGTCTTTGTTTTACTATGGTTGCAAATATCAAAAAATTTCTAAATGTGACACGGCACCAGAGTTAAGTTAGAGTTTTTCAAAATGCTGACACCCCGAGCTCAAAAGGTTTGCCATCACTGTCCTATATAATATCCTATATAATAAAGACCTAATATGCTAATTAGACTGAACAGCAGAACGACCTTCCGGACAAAGCCGGGGCTGTGAGGGCCGGCCAAGGCAGCCAGGGCTCTGAAAGCTGAGCCTCTTGCATGAATTTCGTGCATCGGGCCTCTAGTAGGAGACAAGACATGATTAACAAAACCCAACAGGAACAAACTGGCAGTGTTCTAAAAGCTGAGATTAAAAAACTTAGACCTTATGAGTTTATGTATTATGTTTAAGGAGATAGTAGATTAAATCAAAAATTTCCATAGAGAACTAGAAATCATTTTTTAAAAGTGGAGGAAACCAGCTCTGTCTGCCATCTAAAGATACAGAGAGAAGGTAGTGATCTGCAAGCTGGGAAGAGAGCTCCCACCAGATACCAAAACCTGTTATAACATAGAGTTTGGACTTGCCAGACTCCAGAACTGTGAGAAAATAAATTTGTTGTTTAAAAAAAAAAGTGGAGGAAACCATAGCAAATTTGAACAAAGATATAAATTCCATATTTGAAAAAAGTTATGTCAATGGATGAGGTTTAACAGCAAATTCAATACACTGTAGGGAGAATTAGTAAATTAGAAGACAGGTGAGAATAATCTCCTGGAATAAAGTTAAAGAGACAAAAGAATGTAAAAATAAAGGAAAAGAACACAGCAAAAGAGTCTAACATATGTGTAAAAAGGGAATGGATGTGTCAGAAGAAATGTCTATAGAGATAAAAATGTGGAGTATTTTCCAAAATTGACAAGATATCAAACCATAGATCCATGTAGCCCAACGAACCTTGAGAGGATAAATAAAACGATATCTGCACCTAGTCACACACTAGTAAAACTGGAGAAAATCAATGACAAAAAAGTAAACCGTAAAACTATAAAACTCTCAGAGGATAACACAGGAGAAAACCTATCTGATCTTGGGTATAGTGATGTCTTTTTAGATACAACACCAAAGACATGACCTGTGAAAGAGATCATTATTAAGGTGGACTTCATTAAAATGTAAACTTCTACTCTGTGAAAGATAATGTCAAGAAAATGAGAAGAGCCCTGGCTGGTTTGGCTCAGTGGATATAGAGCATTGGAAAATTCTTTATCCTATACATATGCATACTCTATGACCTGGCAATTCTACTGCAGGGTATACAACTAATATAAATATATATGTGTATATGTACACCAAGACATATGTGCAAGAATATTCAAAGCACCCTAGCCGGTTTGGCTCAGTGAATAGAGCGTCGGCCTGCAAACTGAGGGTCCTGGGTTCGATTCCGGTCAAGGGCACATGCCCGGGTTGTGGGCTCAATCCCCAGTGGAAGGCATGCAGAAGGTAGCCTATCAATGATTCTCTCTCATCACTGATGTTTCTTTCTCTCCTTCTCCCTTTCTCTCTGAAATAAAAAAAAATATTTTTTTAAAAAGAATATTCAAAGCAGTATTATCTACAAGAGCAAAAAACTGAAAACAATCCAAATTTCTGTAAACAGTGACAATTACATTTTGACATATTTATACAATTTGAGAGAGAAGTATCGATGTGATAGAGACACGTGTATTGGTTGCCTCTCACACAGGCTCTGGCCAGTCCTGTACTTTCTTTCTCATTAACTCTTTCAAGAAATATGAGTATCTAGATGTGCATCCAAAGTACGTGCCCTTGACTGGAATCAAACCCGGACCCTTTGGTCTGTGGGCCAATGCTCTATTCACTGAGCCAAACAGGCTAGGGCTCAAAATAATTATACTGAGTCAAAGTATCAGACAACAGAATATATCTTGCATGATTCAATTTATACTGATAATACAAACTAACCTAAGTGTAAGAAGCAAATGTAGGGTTAAAAAAAAAGGAAATGAGTGGTTGCTTAGGGATGGTGGGAAGGGACAGGAGGGAAGGATTACAAAGAGGATGATGAGTATGTTCATTGCCATGATTATGGTAATTTCATGAGTGTATGGATATGTCAAAATGTATCAGATTATATGATTTAACTATATACAGTATATTGTATGTCAGTTATACTTCAATAAAGCTATTGAAAGAAAGAAAGGAGGAAGAAAAAAGTCTGAATGGCTGACTTAGGAAGTTATTTAACCTTTATTGGGCCCACAGTAAATAAATTATCAGTTTTGTTCTTTTTTAAATGTGTTTTTATTGCTTTAGAGAAAGAAGGGGGTGGGGGAGAGAGGGAGGGAGGGAGAGAAAGGAAGAGGGGGAAGGCAGGGAGAGGGGGAAGGGAAGGGGAGAGAAACATCAATGTGAGAGAGAAATATCAGTTGCCTCCCATACCCACCCCAAGGCTAGGGATTGAATCCACAACCCAGGTATATACCCTAACCAGGAATCATACCAGTGACCTTTTGGTGCATGGGACAACACTAAACCAACTGAGCTACACTGGCCAAGACAGTTTTGAAAGTTAAATGAGATAATGTATGCAAAATCCTTAGTGCATAAGACTTTCTTTCTCATTAACTCTTTCAAGAAATATGAGTATCTAGATCAGCCGTGGGCAAACTACGGCCCACGGGCTGGATCCAGCCCATTTGAAATGAATAAAACTAAAAAAAAAAAAAAAAAAAACCCATCCCCTTTTATGTAATGATGTTTACTTTGAATTTATATTAGTTCACACAAACACTTCATCCATGCTTTTGTTCCAGCCCTCCGGTCCAGTTTAAGAACCCATTGTGGCCCTCGAGTCAAAAAGTTTGCCCATCCCTGATCTAGATGTACAAGGCTCTGTGCTAGGTGCTGGGGCACAAAATACTATATACTGTTCCCTTTATAGGGGAACAAAACAAAAAAACAAGTAACAAAAATGAATAATCAAAAATTTTATAAATACTAGAAAAAGTTATATGATGTTGAAAAAGATTATAATAGGTGCTTTTACCTAGTCAAGACATTAATAAAAGGATTCCTGGCAAAATGAGCACAATTCTGAGCTCTAAAAAATAAGTAGGTATTAACTAAGTGGAAACAGGAATAAGCATGTACAAAGCCTGGACTAGAAGAAGCCTGTCAATAATATGGCCAATGTCCCTGGAGAGGAAAGAGTAGACTGGTGTAACCTAAAATTTGAAAAGCAGTTTCAGGTCAGACTATGCAGGCGTACCTTAAGAGCAACAGGAAGCCTTTGAAATGGTTTAAACTGGAAAAGTAACAAACTGATCTGTAGTTTTGAAAAAGCACTCCAATGATAGTGCAGAGAATAAATTGCAGGATAACAAGAATGAATGTAGATAGACCAGTCAGAGGCTATCACTGCAGTCCAGGCAACAACAATGGATTAGATTATAATATTATCTTGGATTAGGATAACCTAGTTACAGGTTCGGTCTATCAAAAAATGTTTACTGGACTTCCGGTCAAGATGACGGGTAGGTAAATGCAGTACTCACCTCCTCCCACAACCACAGCAAAATTAAAATAAACAACAGAAAAACCATCATTCAGAACCACCTGAAATCTGACTGAATGAAAGTCCTACAACTAGGGATTTAGAGACTGGCAAGAGGGGTGGAATGGACCTTGGTTCGAATCTTGGCCTCACCTGGACACCTCCAAGGCCAGCACATAGCAGCTATCTGCATATTACTTTGTTACTCATGTGGGGTGGCACCGGGCAGAAAAAAAGGCAGTGGCTGACCTTGGCCTGTACCTCCAAGAAGGCTCCAGAGCCAGCCCACCCAGTGGACAGCCTCAGACCACATCGAAACATCACCACCCAACCATATCCACAGGTGACACACTCAAGGGGCAGATTCAATGAGCGCCAGAGCTCCACTGAAGTAAATCCTGCTCTGTGGGGTGGGCACCAGCACAGCTCCAATCCTTACAGCTGACCTGCCTGGGGGTAAATCCCTCTCACTGATGTGCCAACAGCAATCAAGGCTCAACTACAAGAGTAGGGTGTAAACAGCCCACATAGGGAGGGAAGTGCACCTCAAGTGCCCAGCTTTGGTGACAGGGAGGCTGTGTCACGGGGCCCTACAGAACACCTACTACATTAGGCCACTCTACCATATCTGGGAGATGTAGCAGCTCTATCTAATACATCGAAGCAAACACGGGGAGGCTTCCAAAATTAGGAGACAAACATTTCCCAAATGAAAGAACAGAACAGAACTCCAGAAAATAACTAAACAAAATGGAAATAAGCAATTTCCTAGATCAGTGGTCGGCAAACTCATTAGTCAACAGAGCCAAATATCAACAGTACAACAATTGAAATTTCTTTTGAGAGCCAAATTTTTTAAACTTAAACTATATAGGTAGGTACATTGTTATTAACTTAATTAGGGTACTCCTAAGGCTTAGGAAGAGCCACACTCAAGGGGCCAAAGAGCCACATGTGGCTCACGAGCCGGAGTTTGCTGACCACGGTCCTAGATGAAGAGTTCAAAACACTGGTTATAAGGATGCGCAATGAACTTCAACAGCATAAAAAGGAACAGTCAGAAATGAAGGATACACTGTCCTGGCCAGCGTGGCTCAGTTAGTTGGAGCATCACCCCATACACCAAAAGGTGGCAGGTTCAATTCCCGGTCAGGGCACATACCCAGGTTGCACGTTCAATCCCCCAGGTGGGGCATGTGAGTATGGCAACCAATCAATGTTTCTCCTCACATCGATATTTTTTTTCTCTCTCCCTTCCTCTCCCTAAAAATAAAGAAAAATAATTATTATTTTTAAAAAATAGAAATGAAGGATACACTAACTGAAATGAAGAATAATTTACAGGGAATCAACATTAGAGTAGATGAAGCCAAGAATCAAATAGTGATCTGAATCATAAGGAAGTAAAAACACCCAATCAGAACAGTGAAAAAGAAAAAAGAATCCAAAAAAATGAAGACAGTGTAGGAAACCTCTGGTACAATTACAAGCGTACCAACCAAAATTCACATCATGCAGGTGCCAGAAGGATAAGAGAGCGAGAGAGAAATTGAAAACCTATTTGAAAAAATAATGACAGAAAACTTCCCTAACCTGGTGAAGGAAATAGACATACAAGTCAGGAAGCACAGAGGCCCAAACAAGATGAAACCAAAGAGGCACATACCACGTCACATCAAAATTAAAATGCAAAAGGTTAAAGACAAAGAGAATTTTAAAAGCAGCAAGAGAAGAGCAGTTAGTTACCTACAAAGTAGCTCCCATAGACTGTCAGCTGATTTCTCAACACAAATTTTGTAGGCCAGAAAGGAGTGGCAAGAAATTCTCAAAGTGATGAAAGCCAGCATGGCTCAGTGGTTGAGCACTGACCTATGAGCCAAGAGGTTCGATTCCCAGTCAGGGCACATGCTCGGGTTGTGGGCTCGATCCCCAGTATGGAGCTTGCAAGAGGCAGCTGATCAATGATTCTCTCTCATCATTGATGTTTCTATCCCTCTCTTCCTCTCCCTCTCTAAAATCAATAAAAATATATTTTAAAAAATAAAATAAAATAAATGAACAAGCAGAAGAGAAACAGACTTATAGATACATAGAACATTTTGATGGCTGCCAGATGGAAGGGGGTTGAGGGAATGGGTTGTTACAGAATAGTCATAGAAATGTATAATACAGCACACAGAATATAGGTAATAATATAATAACTATGCATGGTGTCAAATGGGTGTGAGATTTATCAGGGTGATCACTTAGTGAGTTATGTAATGTTTAATCACTGGGGTGCAGACCAGGCTAATATAATAATGTGTATCAACTGTAATTGAAAGATAAAAATTATTTTTAAAAAATATATTTATTGAGGGCCTACTAAAGAGGCAAGCACTCCCCCATGCGCAGGAAATAGAGTAATAAGCAAAACCAACACACACAAAAAAACCCTACTCTTATGAGATTTATATTCTAAGATAGACAAATAAATAAGTAAAATGTTGCTTCTATTAGATAGCTTAAGTTTTATGAAGAAAAATAAAGCAGGGAAGGGGGCGTGGAAGGAGGGGTTGTCTCACTGCTCACAGAATCATAAAGGGATTAGATTCTAGGCAAAGAGATGGCCCAGGAGTCCTGGACTTCTTATGGTTACTGATATAAACAGGGTTAAAAGGCATGACTACTGCCTAATGGTATCAAGGTAGTTATAGTAGTGATGCAAGTGTTGGTGCAAAAGACAGGCTAGGGGACATGTCAGAGATGCAGAGTTCTGGGGCCACTCCTTTACACCTGCCAATGATGACACAGAAGCCAGAGAGGGATAGCTTTATCCATAGTATTTAGAGTTTTGGGGCTCCCTCTTAACTCCAGTAGGTGGAAGCCATAAGAGGATTGGTGTTACATAAAAAGTTTGTTCTCCATTTTCAGTTAACTGTATGAAGACAGAAGTTGTATCTTTACCACTATACACCCAGAATCCAAAGAAGGGTCTGACACACAGCAGACATTAGATATATATTGTTGAAAGAATAAACGAAGTATTGTATCTAAAGGCATATATCCCTCTATAATCAAGGTAAAGACTTTAAATGTATTCATATAAAAACCATCAAGTGGGCCCAACTACAAAACAACTTTAATCAAATAAAATTATAATGATTTTTAATAGTTTCTAAATTAACTAGTATATTATAAAGTCTTAAAGGTAATCATATTTTGTAATTTTGCAGAATTTGAAAATACATACTTAGGGCCTCTTTAAAAATAAAAGTTATAATAATAATTAAACTACAACAGAGGTGGGGAACCTTTTTTCTGCCAAGGGCCATTTGGATACTTATAACATCATTCGCAGGCCAAATTATCAACTTAAAAATTTGCCTGCTATATTTGGTCAAACATTTAATTAACTCATCCCTAATGCTTTGGCAGGGCCACACCAAATGATTTCGCAAGCCTTATACAACCCGCAGGCTGAACATTCCCCATCCCTTAACTACAAGTTCAGAAAACTTAGTCTTTTCAAATTATTTTAGTATGTTTTCTTTACTGACATGTTTATTTAAAGAAATTGTAATATTTTATTCTTCAAAGTTCCTCAATTTTTCTATTGTATCACCTTGCTAGCACATTCAATGAAAAGTATTTTCAGGCAGTGATATATAAATCAGTTTAACAATGCAAATTATAGTATACTTTTAACAACTGTACTTGAATACAATCAAAATTTTCTCATTTATATTCTAAAATTTAACTTGTAATAAATTGTTAAATGACATGAAAAAATACATACCTTTCTCTTACAAAATCTGCTAGCTCTTTTGTCGATATCTGTCCATGTTTCATATTATGGTAAAGAACGTCAAAGCCACTATTTTTTTCCCCCTACAATTTAAAAAGATTTTTAGTTTAATAAAAAAAAAAGAAAGAGAGAGAGATCAACATAACATTAACAAATATGCAATTCTAACAGTCAGGTAAGCTATCTTTCCTAAATGTAGCCATTGTTGCTCACTATAAGACTTTAAACTGTATCAAATAAATATTGTAAGGTTTCATAAAGTTTATATTTATTATATACTAGAGACCCAGTGCATGGATTTGTGCACCCATGGGGTCCCTCAGCCTGGCCTGCACCCTCTCCCAATCCAGGATCCCTCACGGGATGTCGGACTGCCGCAGGCCTGCGGAAATCAGGCCAAAACCAGCAGTCCAACATCCCCCAAGGGATGTTGTAGTGTGTGAAGCGGCAGGCGGCCAGGGAGGAGCCCAAGCCCAGGCTGGGCCACGCTGCTCCCACTCATCCCAGCACCACTGCACCTGCTGCTGCCGCTGCTCAGTAACCTCATTGAGCAGCGCTCCTGCTGTGGGAGTGCACTGATCACCAGGGGGCAGCTCCTGCATTGAACGTCTGCCCCCTGGTGGTCAGTGCACGTCATAGCGACCAGTCGACGGGTCAATTCAATCATTTGGTCGCCTAGGCTTTTATGTACATAGATGCAATCATGTATATATGCATTCTATAATCACTCATAAGGGTATATTAATGAAACTAAGCCTGAAATTTTAAGGAATAATATGTAGTATAATTTAGAAAAGATAACCATGTACCTCTTTAAATACATTACTAAATACCAAAATTCAATTCCTTGAATAGGCATTAAGGGATTATTTAACACAGCGATTTTCAATCAGTGTGCTGCAAGAATTTCTAAAACATACAATACCTGACTATTTAGTCAGGAGAACTGACCTCTTTTCCCTTATATCATCAAATAAAATTTAAAAAATGACAACAGCCAACACAACAAAAGCCGTCCAGTGTGAATGAATCAAAATTACACCTATTTTTTGGCAGATCCACAAAAAATATATTTTTTGGTGTCCTGCAGAATTTTAGTAATTAGTTTATGTGTGCCATCAGATAAAAAGGTTGAAAATCACTAATTTAACTCAAAAGTCTGTACTTTAAAATTACTAAATCTTGACATCTTAGTCAAGTCAGCATATTACTAATCATATAAGCATTGAATACAAGCTACTTTATAATTGCTAATATGAGTCTTTCAGTAAACTTAAGCAATTTGAGAAGTGAGAAAGTAGATAAAATTTTAAAAAGAGCATTAACAGTCTATTAGCTAGTCCTCAACTAATGGGAAATTAAGAGAACCAGACCACTACACAATCCTACAAAACCTTTAGTTATTTAATCCAATAAATGCTAAGTTAGTTAGTCATAGCAAAGAAAACATTAGAAATATCAATGTTATAGGTGAAGTAAAAGACTATCAATAAACCAAGCTCGCCGAAACCGGTTTGGCTCAGTGGATAGAGCGTCGGCTTGCGGACTGAGGGGTCCCGGGTTCGATTCCGGTCAGGGGCATGTGCGTGGGTTGCGGGCACATCCCCACTGGGAGATGTGCAGGAGGCAGCTGATCGATGTTTCTCTCTCATCGATGTTTCTGACCTTCTATGTCTCTCACTTCCTCTCTGTAAAAAATCAATAAAATATATTTAAAAAATAAAAAATAAAAATAAAAAAATAAACCAAGCTCAACAACTCTCTTCACAAATGTCAGTGTTACTTTTCTTCAGTGAAAATAAAGAATGGAACATTTTTACTGGAAATAAAAAGCAATATCATAAGCAGGTGTTATGCAACGTGAAACCTAATTTTTCCAAAGTTTGCCAAAAACAGGAAACATATTATAGGAACTTCCAGTTATGTTGACGTGATCCCTAATAAACTTGTCAACTAATATACCAAGTAATTAGTTTGCCATTCATACAATTAAAATGTCATATTCGAATACCGGGTGCTGTAAGCTTTAAAAAAAAAAAAAAAGCTATATTCATAAGGAGATATCTTTAACATTATGAATAGCCACTTTCAATCTTCAGGAAGAATGTAACATTAGCCCTAATCGGTTTGGCTCAAGGGATAGCATGTGGGCCCGCAGACTGAAGGGTCCCAGGTGCGATTTTGTTCAAGGGCAAGGCACCTCAGTTGCAGGCTCGACTCCCGGCCCTGGTCATAAACTACAGTCTCTTATGAATCCAAACATATCCATTTAGCTTCTACAACTTTTTCATGTTTAAGATAAATATAAAGTTTATTATCTAACTCTAGTTTTTACTTTCCCTGGCTTTTGCATGCAAATTTATTCCAGCCAAAATAAGAACAGTTTTTGAAATAACCATTATCACTAGTCTATAGCAAGTGAAAATAACATCATGCAGATTAGTAAATAAAATTACAAATAATAACAGGCCTGAAACTTCTGATGGATTCATCCCATTATCTGACTGTAATATAGAAATTACAAATGATTAGACGACCCACCAACTCTCATAATATGAATCCTGAAAGAAACAAACCTGAAATCTAAAACCTTAAAATCCAAAGTCTAAAGCTCTTATGCCCCAAATTTCTCGCCTAACATACCTACTACTTCTCATTTGCAAATAATTCTAACAAATCCAGGTTATCTGAGTTCCCAAAGTGTATTATGCATATTTAAACGCAAAAATGGAAAAGAGCTGAGAGTGAAGGGCTATTTAAACCAGCACACAGACCTAGCTGGTTTACCTCAGTGGACAGAGTGTCAGCCTGTGGACTGAAGGGTCCCAGGTTCGATTCTAATCAAGGGCACATGCCCAGGTTGTGGGCTCGATCCCCAAGGTTGTTTGAAAGAAAGAAAAAGAGAAGTTGGGAGATTCCCTTTTTCTCTTGAAGAGTAGTTTTGCTTGGTTTTGTCTTTTCTTAACAAACTGGTTCTTGCTACCTCAATTTCTGAAAGTTGGTATCTTCCTAATAAGAGCAATATATTTTTAAACTTCAGTTTGAAATAGCTGTAGATTTATAGGAAATGGCTGAAAAATGTACAGGAAGGTTTTATATATAAGCAAGATTTTTTTTTCTAAATTGGTCAAATCTTATTCAGTTAGAAAAGTCAGCTTTCCCTAACAGTTGAATATGGTTGCTATTTATGTTCATTGGTAACAGATGACTGCAGAAATCATAATGACACATTCTTCTATGGAGGCCTGATACTGCTTTTTCTTTTTTTAGGTAAAAAAAGTAAATTGGATTGAATTAAAAAGGAAGGTGCAAAACAGTATCCCTAATCGAATTTCATTTTCTCTGAAAAAAATAACATGTTGTATATACAGGGTTGGGCAAAAGTAAGTTTATAGTTGTGAGTATGCAAAATGCAGTTTAATCTTGAATTACTATTTATTAACTATTTTATTTTCCATATGAACAACTGTAAATCTCTGCCCCACCTTGTACTTATACAAAACGAGTCTAAAAGCATATACAGCAAACTATTAACAGCAAATTATTTCTGGAAAGTGGAATAATGAGCATAGACTAACTTTCCAATAAAAAATAAATAAACCAAGTCTTCAATATATAAGAGTTAAGAGCTATCATGACAGTTTTAAAATGCAATTTTCTTCCAAGTACACCACAACTATTGATATCAAATTTTGCTTATCAATGACTGTTTTTTTCCTTCTGCTCAAATTTTTAAATTATTCCTTTTTTACAACAGTTTTATTGAGATATAATTCACACACCATATAATTCACCCATTTAAAATCTGTACACTGTAATAATTTTTAGGATATTAATAGAGTTGTACAACGATCACCACAATCATTGTTAGAACATTACTGTCACCCACCCAAGCAAACAAAAAACCCCCATAATCAAATGCAGGCATACCTCAGAGATACTGTGTGTTCAGTTCCAGACCATCGCAACAAACTGAGTATCGCAAAAAAAACAAGTCGTAAGCTTTATGCTGGTGGAGGGACTTGCCTCCAATTTATAAAAAAAACAACATCTGTGTAGTGCAATAAAGCAAAGCACAAAATGAGGTACACCTGTGACTAGATTTTTAAGAGTATTTACTAATCAGTGATGAGCTTCTTTTCAGGTGGTTAATTCATTAGTTTAACAAGTAAATACATATGTCCACAAAGACATCTGTACAAAAATGTTTATAGCAGCATTAATCATAATAGCCAAAAGATGGAAACAACCCAAAAGTCCATTACCTGACAAATGAATAAGCAAAATGTGATATAGCCTTCAACTAGAATATTATTCAGCCATAAAAGGAATAAAGCTCTGATATATCCAACAACACTGATTAACCCCGAAAACATTATGCTAAGAGAAAAAAGCCAGTCACACAAGACCACATACTGTAATGATTCCATTCATTTTAAAAGTCCAGAATAAAAAAATAAAGAGAAAATAGATTAATAGGTTGCTTGGAGGTTGGAGGTAATGTAAGGGATGATAAACGGTACCGGATTTCTTTTTGAGGTAATAAAAATAGTTTTAAATTGATGATGGTTGTAAATATTATCAAAATTGACTGTGAATATTACCAACAACCACTGAATTGTATACTTTAATGAGTGGATTACATGGCATGTAAAATATAGCTCAATAACATTACCCAAAAAGTTCAGTAAATAATATTTTTATCTTCTTTAATCAATAAATTCTTGCAGAGAAACTTTTCAGTATTAACCGACAAAAACAACACCATTGCTGGCCCAAGGAGAACAACTGCTAAGATGGTTTGCACAAGATAGCATCTTTTATCTGCTCATCTTAATGCACTTTACAAAGAGGTATCACTTTCACAGAACATCCACTACCTTCGACCTGGGGCAAATAAAATTGTCCTATAATCCAATATAAATAAGTTTTAAAGAACTCTGGATAGCCCAGCCAGTGTTATCAGTGGTTGAGCATGGAGGTCAGAGTTTGCTTCCACAACAGGGAAGATGCCTGGTTTGTCGGCTTGATCCCCAGTAGGGGGGAGTGTGCCAGAGGCAGCTGATCAACAATGATTCTCTCATCATTGTTTCTGTCTCTTTCTCTCTCTCCCTTCCTCCCTGAATTCAATGAAAACATTTTTTTAAATCTTTGTATATTCCTAGTATGAAGTAAAAAAAAAGTTTTGCCATCCTTTGAAGATGAAAGTCCAGAATCATATTTCCTCTTACCACTCCAATTTAACTAAGACTACTACAGTTAACAGTTTGATGTATTATCAGTCCAGATTCCTCTTCTCATACATATAGTAACATGCTACAATTTAATATGAAAATGAGGTCTACTATGCATATTGTCTTAGACCTAAATTATCATCTGAAGTGAAATTTAACTGAAAAGATAACCTAAGTAAGGTAACAAGTCACTGAAAATGTTGATTTTTTTCCTAGCCTAATACAGTCTACAAGTAAGACATCCTTGAAATATCAAATTAAAAATTTTAAATAAATCATCAAACTTATTTTAGAAATCCAAAGGCACCTTTATCTTTTTCTGGTGCCTTTATCTTATAGCACAACTTTATACCTAAAGTTTTTTAATAGATTATAAAATACAATCTAACATATTTCCACTTGAAGAGAAATGAATATCTCTATTTAAACGGCTATGAAATTCCCATTTTAACTAAAATGGAACTCAAATACCTAGGTTTTAAGAGCCACAAAAATAGTAGAAAAGCACAAAGCTATAATCCCCACAGATTTTTAATTTATTGATTTTAGAGAGAAAAGAAGGGAGAGAAACATCGATTTGTTGTTCCATGTATTTATGCATTCATTGATTGCTTCTTGTGTGTGCCCTGCTTGGAGAGCAAACCTGCAACACTGGCATTATCAGGATGATGCTCTAACCAACTGAGCTACCCAACTAAGCTACTGGCCAGGGTAAACCCCACAGATTATAGTTAATGGTTTGAAACTTCTCTTTCAAAGAATCTTTTAAGGGCAACAGTAAGTTAAACACTTCAATTTTGATGAGTCCAAGAGCTGAAAAGTAGGAAAAAGATAGAGTGTAGACTGTATGAATTAAAAAGTTGATTTTACCCATTTTCTTTTTCAATTAAAAAAATATATATTTGGGGGGGGAGGGAAGAGAAAGGTCAGGAGTTACTGTCATGTGAATAACAACATGCCTAACCTACCTCTGAACTCCAGACAGCTTAAATAAATGTCACTTCCTACCTCTCTATATTCTCCTTTTACTCTAGCACTTACCAACATTTATTAGCTAACCTTGGATAAGTCACTGCAAAGTATAGCATTAATACATTTCTGACGGTCTCACTTTGACTTCTCTGAAAAACAAAACAAAACATTTAACCAATTCTGAAGATACTCTTTCTCCTTTGACAAATGGCCCCTCTACTGAAGAATCTTCTAGACCAGTGGTTCTCAACCTGTGGGTCACAACCCCTTTGGGGGTCGAACGACCCTTTCACAGGGGTCACCTAAGACCATTGGAAAACACATATATAATTACAAATTGTTTTTGTGATTAATCACTATGCTTTAATTATGTTCAATTTGTAACAATGAAAATACATCCTGCATATCAGATATTTATATTACAATTCATAACAGTAGCAAAATTACAGTTATGAAGTAGCAACGAAAATAATTTTATGGTTGGGGGTCATCACAACATGAGGAACTGTATTAAAGGGTCGCGGCATTAGGAAGGTTGAGAACCACTGTTCTAGACACTTTTGATAGGAATTCAACAAATATACAATGACAGCCTTCCAGTACCATTTTTACCTTAAAAACGGCTAGGAAAAAAAGAATAAAACACATTCAAGCTGTTTTTCACACATGATCACTAAAAGGATTCTGCAGAACTGTTGACAAGATATTACTAAAGCAAAAAAACAAACAAAACTGATTATAATATGTAAAACGAGCCCAGCCAATGTCGCTCAGTGGTTGGGCATTGACCTATCAACCAGGAGGTCACGGCTGATTCTTGGTCAGGACATATACCCAGGTTGCTGGCTCCGGTTCCTACTGGGGGGCATGCAGGAGGCAGCTGATCAATGATTCTCTTTCATCATTGATGTTTCTATCTCCCTTTCCCTCTCCCTTCCTCTCTGAAATCAATAAAAATATTTTTTTAAAAAAAATGTATGTAGAATGAGCACTGCTCAGCAGTCAAAACTACTCAGTGCAGGTGCAAAAGTTACTCAAAACACATTTGTTGGTTGACTGATGAGTTTTAATTATAACCCACCTCTTCCCAGTTAGTTAAATCCTTAAAGCCATCTAATAAATATTACATATGGATTCTACAAAAATAGCAGATGCAAACAGTTGAGAGATAATTTTCATTTTTATATCTTTCAAATTTTCTGTAATCTGTAAAAAATGTAATTTTCATTACTCTCAAAATGAAAATAATAAAACTTAACAAGTTCAGCTTTCTCAAAAACCCTTCAAGCTATACTTGCAAAGACACTGAAGGCTACCACTTAAACTGGCATCCTGTATACATTAGTACTTAAATCTCAAGTCCTCATAATGCTTAAGTGAAAAAACAAAACTAGAAGTAACCTAAATGTCCAAAGGGGTGGGTTTTTTAAAAAAAATTATGGCCTCTCTATTCCACGGAAACCTATGGAGTCACTAAAAACATATTCAAGAATACTTAATCACATGAGAAAAATGCTTGGTATCACTTGAAAATTATAAGATACAAAACTATATAGTATCCCTAACCGGTTTGGCTCAGTGGATAGAGCAGTCAGCCTGTGGACTCAAGGGTCCCAGGTTCGATCCCGGTCAAGGGCATGTACCTTGGTTTGTGGGCACATCCCCAGCAGGGAGTGTGCAGGAGGCAGCTGATCAATGTTTCTCTCTCATTGATGTTCCTAACTCTCTATCCCTCTCCCTTCCTCTCTGTAAAAAATCAATAAAATATATTTTTTTAAAAAGACTTTAAAAAAAACTATATAGAACCCATTTAAAATTTCATATTTCTAAGTATCTTAGAGGATAGAGGGAAAGGCTATAGGTAATTTTTACTTCTGTATTCTTCTGTTGTACCTATCTATATAATAAAACCCTAATATGCAAATCGACCAAACGGCAGAAGACCAGCGGAATGACCGGTCACTATGATGCCCACTGAACAAGGCAGGAGCTGCCCCCTGACGGTCAGTCGCCCCCCGCCCCAGAGCATGAATTTCGTGCACTGGGTCTCTAGTTACATCATAATTATGGTTATAATTAAAAGGAAAAACCATCTTCACTGGCTGTTGTTTCACCCAACTAAAAACTAACATTTTTTAGTTTTAAGACCCCAGCAACACCAATTTGCTTTACTTATATTGAACCTTCCTTCCCTAAAGCCAAGCAAGCATGCTTGTCAGTATTTTCCATAATTTTTTAAAATATATTTTTATTGATTTCAGAGAAGTAGGGAGAGATAGAAACATCAATGATGAGAGAGAATCATTGATCAGCTGTTTCCTGCACAACCCCCACTGGGGTTCTAGCCCATACCCAGGGCATGTGCCCTGACTGGGAATCGAACTTTGACCTCCTGGTTCATAGGTAGCTGTTGTACCTATCTATATAATAAAACCCTAATATGCAAATCGACCAAACGGCAGAAGACCAGCGGAATGACCGGTCACTATGATGCCCACTGAACAAGGCAGGAGCTGCCCCCTGACGGTCCGTGCGCTCCCACAGGGGGAGCGTCACTCAGCCAGAAACCAGACTCATGGCTGGTGAGCGCAGAGGCAGTGGCGGGAGCACTAAGGAGCAGCAACCCAGCGGCAAGGAGCAGTAAGCAGGTGGGTGCTAAGGAGACATTTTTTAGTTTTAAGACCCCAGCAACACCAATTTGCTTTACTTATATTGAACCTTCCTTCCCTAAAGCCAAGCAAGCATGCTTGTCAGTATTTTCCATAATTTTTTAAAATATATTTTTATTGATTTCAGAGAAGTAGGGAGAGATAGAAACATCAATGATGAGAGAGAATCATTGATCAGCTGTTTCCTGCACAACCCCCACTAGGGATCTAGCCCATACCCAGGCACGTGCCTTGACTAGGAATTGAACCGTGATCTTCTGGTTCATAGGTGGACAATCACTGAGCCATGCCAGCTGTAATTTTTAATCCTGAAATTCCATCAAGGAACATGTTTGTGCCTCAAGAACTGATGGAATTATGTGCCTCATCTTCATCACACAGTTCACTAATCACTTCCCAATTTAATCCTCTCTGGTCATTCCAGCAACATTCTCTATCTAGCATCTTCATCAATAGATACAGCTATACATTTCAGTTGCTGTTTTTGTTTCTCCCCATATCTGACCAATGTATGCTAACTTCTGTGGACCCAATTGTTATTAAAATTCTTCAAACTCTAATATTCTTTAATTTTTCCACACTAGGTAAATTAAAAGCCAATCCATTAATCCCTTTCCTTTATACATCTGTATAACACCATATTTCTATAGGGATTTCTTAGGATTAATTGTTCTAGAATTATGAAATCAGGACGGATTTCATAATTTCAAAAGATACCCCATGACTCAAAAAAACTACTTCCAAAGGTCTTATGCTAGCCAAATATGCAGGATGATACAAAGCATACCTGTTCTCCCATGCCTTTGCCTAAATAATTTAAGTAGTTCTGAAGGGATTAGAGTATTTAGGATTTAGTGGGCAGGGCCAGAAAAGAACCCAGACAGAAAATGTTTATCCTTTCCATATCATTGCTCTAAAATCCTTCCCCTGAATTAAATTTATGCAGACTAAATCAGTACTAATTTCTTACTTTCAAATTCCTCCTAGATTAAGGCAAAAAATACAAAATAACCATCCCACCCCCACCCCCACCCAAAAATCCAAGGACTTCAAAAAATTTGGTGCCATCTAAAATACTGTAATTTTATAATGTCTGCCCATCAAGTCTACTTGAACCTAGTTAGATGAAATCTGTAGTTTGCATTTTCATAGCCTGTTGCAGTTGAAAACAATTTGGGCATGGCTAACTGGCTGTTATACAATTATACATTTTAATTTAGTGGATGTTACTTGTTTGTATATACATAGGTTATCTCAGGAAAGCTATATAAGGAATTGGTAACAGTGATTGCTTTTGGGGAGATCTTGATGACAGGAGAAAAGGAGATTTTTTTATATACTGTATTTATTTCCTTTTGTAACTTGAATACTAAACTGTAAATTTCACAAATCTGTTAATGTAGATATGTAAATATACATACATATATACTTTTTGAATTTTAATACACCATCTGATGGGATCATATCCTAAGCAGGTACTCCAAACTACAATATTTGGAAATTTCAAGTAATAGAAAGTCTATATCCTGGGTTTTTATGGTCACTTCAACTAATTTTTTAAAGACATACATTTTTAAATAACCCCAAAGAATGTGTGTGTGTGTGTGTGTGTGTGTGTGTGTGTATGTGGTTATTAGTCTCTCATCTAAGATACTAAATTTATATAAAAAAATAACAAAATTATACTAGTAAAATGAAATCAGTAGTTTGCATTTTCATAGCCTGTTGCAGTTGAAAACAATTTGGGCATGGCTAACTGGCTGTTATACAATTATACATTTTAATTTAGTGGATGTTACTTGTTTGTATATACATAGGTTATCTCAGGAAAGCTATATAAGGAATTGGTAACAGTGATTGCTTTTGGGGAGATCTTGATGACAGGAGAAAAGGAGATTTTTTTATATACTGTATTTATTTCCTTTTGTAACTTGAATACTAAACTGTAAATTTCACAAATCTGTTAATGTAGATATGTAAATATACATACATATATACTTTTTGAATTTTAATACACCATCTGATGGGATCATATCCTAAGCAGGTACTCCAAACTACAATATTTGGAAATTTCAAGTAATAGAAAGTCTATATCCTGGGTTTTTATGGTCACTTCAACTAATTTTTTAAAGACATACATTTTTAAATAACCCCAAAGAATGTGTGTGTGTGTGTGTGTGTGTGTGTATGTGGTTATTAGTCTCTCATCTAAGATACTAAATTTATATAAAATAATCAAGCAAAATTATAATGTTTGGATTCCAATGTCCTATTAATAGCAATTCCAGGTGTTTTGTTTTGTTTTGAATATATTTTATTGATTTTTCACAGAGAGGAAGGGAGAGGGATAAAGAGTTAGAAACATTGATGAGAGAGAAACATCGATCAGCCGCCTCCTGCACACCCCCTACTGGGGATGTACCTGCAACCAAGGTACATGCCCTCCACCGGAATCGAACTTGGGACCCTTCAGTCTGCAGGCCAACGCTCTATCCACTGAGCCAAACCGGTTAGGGCGCAATTCCAGGTTTTTAAAAATCATTTTAATCCTCTGTTCATCCATGTAATCACATATCAAATTTTAGATATGTAACCAAGTGCTCCAATTTTATTTAAAAACTTAAGTATGACAATACTAGTGAAATCAACAGACAAATGGAATGAAATTCTTGTACTGGTTAATCAGTAAAAGAAATAAGGAAAAGAAATAAGGAAAAACTTCAGGAAAAATATACCTAAGATAATTGTTCATTCTTGATGTGCTGATTGGAGATAATCTTTGGAAAAAGTTACCTAAGTAAAAATGTCAGTTTACCACAATGTGATGTATGTTAAAGAATACTTGCTGTCTTTCAGAAAATGCTGCACAGCTTATATAGGTTAGTTCTACTATGTAAAATGAGATTTATAAGGTATTTCATCAAATATGTTGTGCTTACTTATTTTACCCCTTCAATAATTATCAATCACCTATGCCCAGCAGGTGTGGCTCAGACCCATGCCTCAAGAGGTCTCAGGTTCCATTCCAGGTCAGAGGCATGCAGGAGGCAGCCAATCAATATTTGTCTCTCATCAACGATTGTATCTCTCCCTCTCCCTTCCTTTCCAAAATAATCAATAAAAACATATGAAAATAATTATAACCTATGAAATCCATTTGTTTTAAAAAAATTTTAACTCCTGAATTTAATAATCTGAATTTATACAAAAACATGAAGCTAATTTAATAACTAATACAATGCTTACATAAAGAATCTCAAAAGTATTATTAACTGGTACTCAACTCTTAGAGAATGAAACAGCATATCAAGACGCTTCCTCATTGTAATATTTGTTGATATCTTTTTTAAGTTATACAATCTTCTGATGAGCTAACAACTGATATTAAAGACAATAGTATAGTATCTGCTATGAATATTATTTGCTGTCCAATTTTAGTAGAAAAGAAAAACATTTTCAGCTTGATTATCAATGGCACTATACTTTGTGGCAAAAAATGCCTTATTAACAACAAAACACCTATTGTGTAGGAAGTTCGAATATATTTTTCTCTTTAAAGTATAGTATTATGTAAAAGAATTTGTAACATAGCATATACTTTAAGTCAGTGGTTCTCAACCTTCCTAATGCCCAACCCTTTAATACAGTTCCTCATGTTGTGGTGACCCCCAATTTCATTGTTACAACTTAATTAAAGCATACCCAAAGCAATCTATAAATTCAACGCATTTCCCATTAAAATACCAACAGCATATTTCACAGACCTAGAACGAACTCTCCAAAAATTCATCTGGAATTAAAAAAGACCCCGAATAGCTGCAGCAATCCTGAGAAAGAAGAACAAAGTAGGTGGGATCTCAATACCAGATATCAAGATGTATTACAAAGCCATTGTTCTCAAAACCACCTGGTACTGGCACAAAAACAGACATATAGATCAGTGGAATAGAACAGAGAATCCAGAAATCGACCCGAACCAATATTCTCAATTAATATTTGACAAAGGAGGCAAGAACATACAATGGAATCAAGACAGTCTCTTCAATAAATGGTGTTGGGGAAATTGGACAGATACATGCAAAAAAATGAAACTAGACCACCAACTTACACCATATACAAAAATAAACTCAAAATGGATAAAGGACTTAAATGTAAGACAGGAAACCATAAAAAATACTAGAGGAATCCAAAGGCAACAAAATCTCAGACATAAGCCGAAGCAATTTCTTCACTGATACAGCTCCTAGGGCATTCATTGGAAACTAAAGAGAAAATAAACAAATGGGCCCTGACCGCTTTGGCTTGGTGGATGAAGCGTCAGCCTGTGGACTGAAAGGTCCCAGGTTCGATTCCGGTCAAGGGCATGTACCTTGGTTGTGGGCACATCCCCAGGAGGGGGTGTGCAGGAGGCAGCTGATTGATGTTTCTCTCTCTTCGATGTTTCTAACTTTCTATCCCTCTCCCTTCCTCTCTTTAAGAAATCAATAAAATATATTTAAATACAAAAAAAAATAGTATCTATCAGGTTTGTTGTGAAGTTTAAACAATATAAGACATAGGAAAGCGCTTCATTAATTCAGAACATCCTATATATTAGCCATTTAAATAACCTTTAAATTTTCTTTGATAAAGATGTTTTTGATGCCACTCTGTCAATCTAATTATATCTAAAATAAACTTAAAACTATCAAAAATAGTCACTTTCCACCACATGTGTTTAAATTAGCATGTGTAGCAAATCTGGAGGCGGACAGAGTGGAGAGCCAGGAGTCGGTCTGTCTCATGAAGACTGTATGCCATCGCTGAAAACAAGCAGCAGTCACTTTCGGCCTTGTCAAACTTCT
>NW_006299705.1:701961-705680 GCF_000327345.1 Myotis davidii | reverse complement strand
CGATCCCCCCCCCCCACTCTCTCTAAAAAAAAAAAAAAATCAATAAAATATTTTTTAAATAAATTGCCCTCTGGGGGTTAATGGGGGGGGAATGAGGACACATTTGTAATTCCTTAACTAACGAAGAATTTAAAGATAAAAAAGGGAAAAAAAGATAAAAACCATATGTAATTATATATGTGTTTTCTGATGGTCTTAGGCGACCCCTGTGAAGGGGTCGTGACCCACAGGTTGAGAACCACTGCTTTAGGTTAAGAAACACCATACTTTAAAGACTTAAAGGCAGGATGTGCTGCTTTCAAAAAAGCTTGAAGAAAGTTTGAATGGATGAGTCAAACTTTCCTCTAATAAAATGCCACAACAAAAGGTTTGTCTTTTTATATGTAGGGCAAAAAACAATTAATAGGTTGTTTGGTTACAAATCGAAAACTTGAAAGGTTCTCACTCTGACAAGTTTTATTCTTTTTGACAGTGTCACTTTAAACATTCGGAAAGAAATGTGAAGTTAATCGTAAGTTCTCTATTTTAAGAAATTTTAAACCCTGGTCGACTAGCTCAGTTGGTTAGAGCACCATTCCCATACACCAAAGTTGCCCATTCCATTCCCAGTCAGGACACACACAAGAATCAACCAATGAATGCATAAATAAGTGGAACAAGTCTACATTTCTCTCTCTCTCTCTTTCTCTCTCTCGAATAAAAAATATTTTTTAGAAAATTATTTTATAAATGATCCTAAAATATGTGAATCTTTAAGTTGTTGCTTTAAACAGACAGCTATCAAATTATCAAAAGTTATTTAGTTCCTAGACTTTCTTAGTTCACTTAACCCTCCTTAGGAGCTTTTTAAGCTCTAATTTAGAGCTTTTCAGCCCCAATCCTAATCTTGAAAGTAAAATAAAATACAGTCTATTTTAACTATTTGTACTCAATAGTGAAATGAAGGCAAAGACTGCAACATAAATTAAACTTGAGATTCACTATAGATTTCAGATGGCGAAATTTATTCCTCTTTTAAGAGACACAAAAAAGGGTACCTACACCAAACTTGTACAAAAGTGTTTATAGAAGTATTATTCATAATAGCCAAGAACATCAAACAAGGCTATGTCCAAATCTGTTAACAGAAAACAAAAGATAACTTTAAAATGCTAGTATATAATTTGTAATTAAGTTCAACTTTCAAAACACATTCATGCATCAAAAATGTGCAAAACATTTTAAGAATGTCAATTTAAATGATTGCTAATTGCTATTGTAAAACCTAAATTCTAAAACTGATAGGCAAAATCAAAAATTCATATGGAAATGCAAGGGATCCAGAATAGACAAAATAATCATGAACAAGAACAAAATTGGAAGACTCATACTCCTGATTCCAAACTTACTACAGAGCTATAGTAATCAAAACAACGTGGCACTAATGTAAGACAATGGAATACAACTAAAAATCCAGAGATAAACAAACCCATACATGTATGCCCAACAATTTTCAACAAGGATGCCAAGACTATTCAATGAAGAGAGAAGATGCTTTTCTTTTCTTTTTTTAAAATATATTTGTATTGATTTCAGAGAGGAAGAGAGAGGGAGAGATAGAAACATCAATGATTAGAGAGAATCATTGATCAGCTGCCTCCTGCACGCCCCCCTACTGGGTGGGGATGGAGACCGGAACCAAACCCAGGCCAACAGTCTATCCACTGAGCCAAACCAGCTAGGGCGAAAAAGGATGCTTTTCAACAAATGGTGCTGGGACAACTAGATATTCACATGCAAAGAATGAAATTGGACCTCTTGCTCCTACCACACACACAAATTAACTTCAAATGGATCATAAACCTAAACATAAGAGCAAAAGCTATAAAAACCCACAGAAGAAAACAATGGAATTAAATCTTTGTGACCTTGGAGAGTATTTGAGATTTGCTCCACAGCATATGTTGCCAGTTTGGCTGAAATAAACTCTTACAAAAAACCCCTCCCCCCTCCCCCAAATCTTTGTGACCTTGGTCTAGGAAAGACTTCTTAGATAAACAACAAAAGCATAACTGATAACAGAAAAATTAGGATTTCAAGACCATCAAAATTAAAAATGTCTGTGCTTCAAAGTACACCATCAAGAAAATGAAAAAGACAACCCACAGAATGGGAGAAACTATTTACAAAGTCATATATCTAATAGGAGACATGTACCCAGAATATAAAAAAAGACTCTTACAACTCAATAATAAAAAGACAAACCAATCTAAAAATGGGCAATGAATCTAACCATTTTGCCAAAGAAAATACATAATGAGCAATAAGCACATGAAAAGATGTTCAACATCATTAGCCACCACAGAAATGCAAATCAAAACCACAATGAGATACTACTTCATATCCATCCACTGTAATGAAAAGGATAACTAGTATTGTCCATCATGTGGAAAAATTGGAACCCTCAGACACTGATAGTGGAATTGTAAAATAGTGCTGCCACTCTGGAAAAGTTTGGTGGCTCCTTGAAATATTAAACAGAATTACCGTGTGAACCAGCAATCCCATTTCCAAAAGAAATGAACATATATGTGCACACAAAAACTTGTAACGAAGTGTTCATAGCAGCATTATTCATAATAGCCAAATAGTAGAAACAACCAAATGTCCATCACTGGTGATGGATAAATAAAATGTTATATATATATATATGCAATGGAATTCTTAGCCATATAATTCTTAGCCATATAATGGAATTCTTAGCCATATAAGTACTGACACTTGCATGCTACATCATGGATGTACCTGGAAACAAGCTAAAAGAAGCCAGTCACAAAGGACCACATATATGACCCCATTTATTTAATATGCTCATAATAGATAAATCTGCAGAGGCAAAAATATACCGATTAGTTGCTGAGGTATGAGGAAAATGAGTAGTGACTGCTAATGGATACAGGGATTCTTTCTGAAGTGATAAAATTGTTCTAAAATTCACTGTGGCGATGTCTGCACAACTCTATAAATATACAAAACAAATCCTTGAATTGTAACAGCTGAATGGGTGTATTGTATGGTACGTTTTGGGGGGGGGGGACACCTTATGTGTAGTATTTATGTTGCTTGGACAACAAGGTAGATACAAAACCAATAACTATGAACTGATTTGATTACTAAACAAGTTCATCCCTGAGACACTTAGAAATAAAGTATTTAAGGCACAATCCTGATTCGCTGGAAGATTACTCCTTTAAATATTTCTAAATCTTAACATGGAACTGCAGTACTTGCAACTGTCAAGACATAAAATGAGATTCACCCGAGACACCGGAGTAAACACGTTCCTTTCCTGTCCATGGCTGAACAGTACTTCCCATGACAGCAAACAATAACCGCGGCGCACACTCCACGGGGAGGGAGAAGCCCTTCCCACAAGAACCTAATCCTAATACTGAGCTAACAGCGGGGTGTGGGGAGAATGAGGAAGGGGAGGGAGCACGGAGCACTGGAAGTCTCGGTGCACTTAAGCCCCAGGAATCCAGGAACATTAAACTCCACTTTTATACGCTTTGTGGGCAGGCCCAGAGGCAAAGTCCTGGGCGCTGACCGGCGAGCCCAACTACGAAGCCGAGAGGAAATGCTGCGCCGGCCCCAGCGCGCACGGGGTTTCGTGTGGAAATGGTGGGGGGCCAAAGGGCTCAGATGGGGGCCTGCGGTGCGGGCAGGAGGCGCGCTCCCTC
>NW_006299705.1:689435-701733 GCF_000327345.1 Myotis davidii | reverse complement strand
GCCCCAGGCGCCCCCAGGCCGAGGTCAGGCGCAGAAAGCCTTGGACTCCGAAACCCACACCATTTCCAGCATCCTCCTCTTACCCAAAAATTCTCGACGAAATGCGCCATGACCATCGTGCCGCTGCCGCCGCGCCGGGTTCTGCGTCCGCGCCCGCCCGCCGCTGTGTAAACACGGGCCCGGCCCCCACGGCGCCCCCGCCTTTCAGAGCCACCGCCTTCTTCCCAGAGCCCAGCCCGCACCCGCCAGGGCGCATGCGCCACCTAGCGGCCGCCGCTGCGGGGCGGACTCCTGGAAGCCGCGGCCAGTGCGCGCATGCGCCCCGCGTCCCATCCCGGGGGTTAGTCCCCTTTTCTATCCCTGGCGCGGGCGGGGCTCGCCTGAGCGTTCTCTTGGGAATGGTGGGGAGCTGGTCTGCTAGGACTCAGCGGGGAGGCTGCCCGCACCCTTTGCGGCGCGATGGGTACTGGCCCAGCGACTGAGCTGAGAGGGGGGCCGGCCGGCGGCCGTGGAGCTGGTAGCCTGGCTACCCGCTCTTTCTCCCCCCAAGACTCGCCTCCCCCGATTCGAGGATCCCGAGGACCCCGGTGGATGCCAAGTCTGAGCCAGCTGGAATGGAGGAAACTTGGCCGTGAGCCACCTGGAGGGGACTCTGAGAAACCTTTGGTCAACAGGGTGCCTTTCCTTGACCGGGAACTAAGAACCAAAACAAAACTTTCCGAGGCCGGAAAAGGAGGAAACGCCCAGTGTCGCCAAAGAGCCATTGGAGCTGAGCGAGATTCGGGCACCGAGTCCATGACCTCTAGCCCGCCCGGAGCGAACCGGCTGCAGGAACAAACGCAAAAGCAACGCATTGCCCTGACCCAGGCGGCTTTAAAAAAAAAATCTCTGCCAGGACTTGCCCGTATAAGTCTATGGCTCTCTTAGCAACTTGCACATTTTGGAAAAAGAAACAAGTTTGAACATGCCTCAGCATAACAGAAAAACTAAATCCCCTTCCCACGCCTTGCTTCCAAAGGTTAAGGGGCGGGGGGAATTAAGCCTTTGTGGAAAGGTCTCTAATTCACTACCACCAGGCCAGCAGCTCTTAAAGCCAACCAAGCCCCAGAAACAGAGTCAGGGTAGCTTCGATCATAAAAACACGTCACACCTCCTCAGATCTTGTGACTTCAAACAACATGAACACAACACTGTTTCTTCATTGGAAATTATTTTCATCCTCAGAAGTAAAAACCACATGGTGCCTCTAACGTGGATGAAACTATAAAGTGTTTGTTGAAATTGGGAATAATTGGAAAATGATACTGTATCTTTTATATATATATAATTTTCTTATTAATTTGAGAGAGAGAGAGAAGCATCAATTTGTTGTTCCACTTATTTATGCATTCATTGGTTGATTCTTGGTGTGCCCTGACCAGGGATGGAATGGGCAAACTTGGCATAACCAGACGATGTTCTAACCAACTGAGCTCCCCGGCCAGGGCCTATTTGTTTTTACGAATATCTTTCAGCCCTGGCCGGGGAGTTCAGTTGGTTAGAAGGCCATCCAGATACACCAAGGTTGCGGGTTCCATCGCCAGTCAGGGCACATACAAGAATCAACCAATGAACACACAACTAAGTGGAACAACAAATTGACATTTCTCTCTTCCTCTCTCTCTAAAATCAATATTTTTTTTAAAAAGAATACATTTTAGAAACATATAGGATATAGTGATATAAGACATCTAGAGTTTGCTTAAAAACTCATGGAGGGAGGGAGGATGACTAGGATTATAGATGAAGTATGATTGACCATGAGTTATCCATTGTTGGAGCTAGGTAATGGAAACATGGTGGTTCACTATACTGCTCTCTTTTTTTATATGTTTGCTATTTCCTTCCTTTAGAAAATCTTCATAATATTGTCATTAACACCTAGTTTGGGGGAAAGTCAAACTTAGAAATATGCTGCAATTCTCTAAGCCATAGCCCTATCTTTCATCATGCTGAAGAAATTCTAGAAAAAATGCAGCTGTCTAGATCTCCATGCAAATGCGGTTGGCATTAAATTGCCTGTAATCACTAAGCACTTAACTCTGGACCCATGCTTTCAAGAACCTTACATATCATAAATGCACATATTTATTTAAAAACACCTGGGTGCCTCTGCCACTCCTGGTCTAATGTTGAACACTGGCCTACAACCATAAATACCCTCTCCCCTAACCGAAGCTATTTGGCCCCAAGGGAAAACTTCCTATATCTTGCCTTGTGTCTTCAAATCAAAAAGTGGACTCGAACTGCACTGAAAATTTGTAGGTGGTAGAGCTGCCCGTTTCAGAGATAAACTGCTGTGGAGTTCAGGCAGAATCTGAGTAGCAGAAGTGCTTAGGTTAAAAAAAGAAGAAGAAGACAAATATTTAACTTGTGAAATTCTTCCTCTCGGCTTGAATGCCATAAATGCTCCCAGAGCAAAAGATTGTTTTGCACAGCATAGTTGTGTCAAGCACATGTTCCTTCTCTTAGTGTTCCAAATTGTGCTCCCAACGCTGACAATTTACCTTAGTACATATTCAAATGGTTGCATGTGGTACACTGGCCTCCCTTTGCACTCTTATCTCTGATCCCATAAATATCACATAGGCCTGCCACAAAGACAAATATCCTGTGTATTTCGGTTATTTGCAAGGTTTATTAGGGCCAGAACACCATATGCTGTAATTGTCTGGTATTTAAATTGTGGGACTTTATGGTAAATAGTTATTAAGGTTACTAAATTTCAGACAGTATGGAGCAGTAGAAAAAGAATGTGGGTGGTATCAGCCACCTTCTGTCCTCTCGAGTGAGGTTTCCAGGGATGCACATATACTCAGAATGTGGGTGGTATCAGCCACCTTCTGTCCTCTCGAGTGAGGTTTCCAGGGATGCACATATACTCAGAATGTGGGTGGTATCAGCCACCTTCTGTCCTCTCGAGTGAGGTTTCCAGGGATGCACATATATTCTGGCAGAGCATAGATAAGGTCCGGAGGGGTAGCTCACTCATTTGCGTTGAAGTATTTGTGCCACACACACATTTACCCTTGCTTATCCAAAGAGATTCTGAAATTATTAAAAACTGATATAGATAACAGCAGTGTTCCACTCACTGCCTATAATACCTAATACTTAAGAGTCAGTCCCGCAGTAAATGTTCAGTGAAAGAACGGATGAATGATTGAGCCTATTATAGAAATGCCCAGGTGCATGAGACTTTAGATATACAATAAATCCATTCTTCTTTTACTCATACTTTTAATTGGTGCTAGATCTTAAAACCTAAAAAAATATTATTATTTGAGTTCTACTTGATTTAATTTTCTACATTCTTTTAACTATTTTCAAAAGATTTATTTTGGGCCTGAGTATACTTTGTAAAGGATAAGCTACCTTTTGTAATAAAAATAAAACTGAAATAATAATATTCAAGATTGGCTCTAGCAGATCTTCCATTGGAAGGGATCCCTAAACAATTTAGCCTCCAAATTTTGGGTGCCTCCATCATCAGATTCATCTTCCTCTTAGACTCTCTCCCTAATTATACCTGCTATCAACATGTTGGCTTCCAGAGGATGCTGTTGGTCCCTATTAAACTGGGCCCAAGATGCATGTTATAGCCCAGAGCATACCTGGACTGCTCAAGCATAACTTGGTAAGTGGTAGCAAATAAGAGAGGGGACATTAACACAACATAACCTAAATCTAAATTCTCTAGTTTACAAAATATGGCTTGTCTCCAAGAATTGAGGGCAAAACACCCAGAGAACTTCCCTCTTTTCATTCCTTAGTTTGATCTCCCATTTCCAAACCTGGGTTTACAGCTTACCGCACATTAATGAACATTTAGTTACAAAGGTCATTTCCTCATTATTTCATTTAAAACTAGTTCTATCCCAGAAGAGTTGGCAATAAAATAAAACTCATTTTTCCATTATTTTTAATATAACATTGCAAATGTACTTCCACTTATTTCCAAGAGGAATATGGCAGAGGAGATGCTCCAATAAACCTCTCCTGCTCCCTGCTAACTTCTTCAAGGCACAGCATCCTGTGTCAGACACCATAGCTCTTCTCTCTACTCATCTCGCACTTGACAATAACAAATGGCAAAAGACCTAAGGTCCATGGAAAGGCAGAAGAGAAACAGGCAGATGCCTGAAGTCTAGTGTTCTCTTGTTTTTCCCTACTCAAATAGCAGCATATTAAAAGCAAACGCTTTATGCAAGACAGAAAGAAAAGCAAAAGCTTCACAGATAGTATCCAGGCAGGAAGGGAGATAGGAACAAGTTAATCAAACTGCAGAATGGAGCTAAAGCCCACCCTCCACGCACTCTTCTCTGTTCAGAGCAGCTTGCTAGGCATACCTTTCTCTCCTACGTGCACCTGGGAATGACTGTGTGTTCCCTGATGTGGCATCATTTCTTCCTCCAGAATGTCATGTGCTTTACCAGGGACTCTCTTACCTTTCTGTCCATGGAGGAAGCACAAAAACACCTACAAATGTTCAAGGGTTTACACTGCTAGTAATCACATGGAACCCAAGATGGGTTTCAAAAATCAGAAAACAGAAATTTCTAAATTACAGGAAGTCATAAAGGTGATGCTAATGTAAAAACTTACATTAATATCTGCCATTAATAAGTGGAAAGGCAGAAGGTGACATGGAAAATACATATATGTAAAAATTACAAATATGTAAAAATATGCATGTAAATAGAGAAAAAGAAACATGGAAAAATGTATATGTGTTAGAGTATTGAGAGTATGACAATTATTAAACAATTATATTTTATTTTAATGTAATAACATAGTAAGATATAAAGAACAATCATTGTTCTTTGTTTTTGTTTAAATATAAGTATAACTAAGCCAAATCTTCCTTAAAATTTTCACTAACTCTCTCCTCTTATTCAGGCAATAAGCAATTATTGAGTCTTTAATACAATGAAAAGACTGTCTCTGCTCTTAAGAAATTAAAAATCTGCCCGGTTGGCATGGCTCAGTGGTTGCCCTTTGACCTATGAACCAAGAAGTCATGGTTCAATTCCCAATCCATCAGGGCACATGGTTGCAGGCTCGATCCAGGCTCTATCCCCAGTGTGGAGCTTGCAGGAGGCGCAGATCAATGATTCTGTCTTATCATTGACTAGAGGCCCAATGCACAAAATTCATGCAAGGGGCTCGGCCCCCGCCTCTGCAGCAACCACCTCTGCCTCGCCTCTGCTTTGGCCCCCGCCGCAGTGGCTTCGCCTGGAAGGATGTCTGGTCTAATTAGCATATTACACTTTTATTATTATAGCTATTTCTGTCTCTTCCTCTCCCTTCCTCTCTGAAATCAATAAAAATATATTAAAAAAGAAATTAAAAATCTATATAGACCCATAATGAAGAAGATAATAGAGATGATAATTACAAAAAAATGTACCTACAAGAATAACTCACTTATAGTGCCCAATAAACATCTACACTAATAAAAGAGAAACATGCAAATTGGTGTCACTCCACTACACCCACCAGCCAATCAGGATGAGTATGCAAATTAACCCGACAAAAAAATGGCAGTTAATTTGCATATGCAGGTGCAGAGCAAAGACTAAAGGCTCTGGCCCGAAGACTGAAGACTGAAGACGACTGAAAACTGAAGACAACTGAAGACTGAAGAGGCTCGGCTTCTCCGCTGTGGCTGGAGCAAAGGCCTAGGTCCCGGGTGCTGGAGAAAAACCGGTGCTCGCAGCCAGGGGAAGGAAGGCCTATTGCATGAACCTCTTTGTGCAATGGGCCTCTAGTTTATTACATTAAAAAAAATGAATCACTGTTTGTTCTAAACGATAACTCAAAAAAATTCAGTTTGTGTTCTTTTCTTTCTTTTTTTTTTTTTACAGGAAATTACCCTGGATTCACTGGGAGTTTCCTCAATTAGTGCAGTGGTTTGTGAGCCCATGAGGTATAGTGGAGTACCGAGCAATTTCTGAAGTTCAGTACTTCTAGGACCAGCTAACTCCCTAGGATGATCAATTCATTGGAAAAAATAACTATAATTGCGTGCATAACTTTAGTTCTGCATGGTAAAAGCACCTTTTATGTATTATCTCAGTGAATCTTCACAACAGCCCTATAAGGTCACTACTATTATTATCCCAGTTTTTGCAGATGAGGAGACATGCTCCAGGAGATTAAGTACATTGCGAAGGTCATACCAGTAGTAATTGGTAAGCTACTGTTAACTTGTGGTAAACATTAACAGTATTAAACAACTGTTAACAAAGGCATGAGGAAAATGTTACAAAGGAAAGTAAGTGGGGCCTCTAGCAAGAGAGGAGGTCAAAGGAAAATGAGGGTCAAGGGTGAAAGTTAGATTCATCCACCCAGAGCTCTTATTTATGTGTGTTGTTTTTTAAGTGTGGTCTGGTGTTCATCAGTTGTCACATTCTTTCCAAAAGAAGTCCCTTCTTTGTTTATTGTCTCTGTTAAGCTAGGTGCTATAAATGGATTTGAATGCTAACTAATAAGGATCCTATAAAAATTTCAAGCACATTTTTTTATATTACTGTTTTAAAAAGTCTTCTTTCTCCTCACTGTCAGCTCTGAAACATGCTAGAAATATAATTGTCTAAAAACTCAGATTCTAATCAAATTCCAGGGCTGTCCCACCCTAAACAGGACATCTGGTCATTGTATTAAAAACCAGTCCCCTTTTACAGGCAGAAGGAAACACAATCAAGTCAGCTTGGAGACATGACTACAATGTTCTCTATCAAAATCCTTAAGAAAGACTACTAAAATTCTGATGAACTGTTTGCAGGGAGTCAATTGGACTGGGCCAAACTAGCCAGATCCAAAAGTAAGGAAGTAAAATTTCATTTCGAGCCTTACAATTCCTCTGGATGACATTTGTCTTGATATACTTTTTAAAAAAGTGTTTCAAGAATAAACTGTCACCAGTTAGTTGTTTTTTTGTTTGTTTTTTTTTCATTTAGGTCCAAATAACTGTATGTTATTTTTTTCTTCCCCACTTCCCACATGCCAACTAAAACCACTCCTTTCCCTTATTCAAAGCTATCTCCAAATATATCTCCTCCAAACAACAACAAAAGTTGCTAAACTGTCACCTTCTGCATAATCTCACTTATATTTCTTTTCTTCCATATTCACTGATCCATCCTTTAGATTAAGTTTCTATTTTGCCATAAAAACCTATAGACTATTTTTTGTAGCATCTTTCTTGGTTTTATTTATTTATTTATTTATTTATTGCATGTGTATGTGGTTGGGTTGGTGGTTGGGGGTGGAATTCAACCTTTCTTTACTCTTAAAATCACATCATTTCCTACTTTTCACTTTATCCATGAGCTCCCATATTGGGGGAGAAAAGGTGTCTATAGATATGTACTGATATATACTGTCATTCACTCATTCAATAATTGTGTGTTGGCACTGTTTTAGATGTGTGATATAGAGCAACAAAGAAAACAGGTAAGTCTTACCCTCAGAAGAAATCTTACAGCCCAGTAGGAATAATGGGCAAGAATAAAATACTGTAAAATAAATAAGTAGATATATAGCATAATGTCTGATATATCTCAGTAGAAATATAGTATAGTGGTAAGTACTATAGTAAAAAAAAATCAGGGCAAGGGCAGTATAACATTTTATTTAAAAATAGCAGATGAGAAATTACATAGAATATGGTTCTGGTATTAAACTGCCTGGGTTTTAATCCTGGCTCTGACACTTATGAGTTCTGTGACCTTTGGGGAAGTTACTTAACAATTTGTGTGACTCATTTGTACATCTGAAAAGTGGGGATAATAACAGCACCTATCCCAAATGGTTGGAAGGATTAACTGATTTAAAATATGGAAAGTGCCCTGGCCAGTGTGACTTGGTTGGTTGGAGCATTGCCCAGGCACTGAAGGGTCTTGGGTTTGATTCCTGATCAGGGCACATACCCAGGTTTTGGTTGGATTCCCCCTCAGGGTGTGTATGGGAAGCAGCCCATCAGTGTTACTCTCTCACATCGATGTTTCTCTCTTGCCCTCTCTTCCTCTCTCACTAAAGTCAATTTAAAAAGTAAAAATAAAAAAAATATGAAAAGCACTTATGCCCTGGCCAGTGTGGCTCAGTTGGTTGAGTGTCATTCCATGCACCGAAAAGTTGCCTGTTTCATTCCCGGTCAAGGCACATACCAGGTTGTGAGTTCCGGAGGCAACAATTGATATTTCCCTCTCACATCAATGTTTCTCTCTCTCCCCCACCCCTTCCTCTCTCTCTAAAATAAATACAAACATATTAAAATACATAAATTATAAAATATTGAAAGCACTTAGAATAGTGCCTAGTATATAGTAAATTCAGTAAGTGCAAGCTATTAATGTTATTAAGAGGAACAGGGAGTGACAGGTGGGTGAGGAGCTATTGTAGAGCAAATGTTCAAAGATGGCCTGAGGAGGTGAATGAAGTAAAGGAGAAAATGATGTGATGTCTGGAGGAAGAAGTACCAGGCAGCAATGAGGTTGGCATGGCTTGAGTAGAACAAATGGGTAAGAGTTATAGGAAATAAGGTAAAAGTCAGGGGCTAGATCAGCCACCTTCCTGTAGGCCATAGGAAACCTTCAGTTGTTGTTCAAAGAGCAGTGAGGGGCCATCAGAGGGCTCCCAGCAGAGGGGTGTCATAGCCTAATATTTAGAAGGACCATCCTAGCTTCTCTGTGGAGCGTAACAGGGGCAAGACAGCTGGTTATAAAATATTTACCAGCACACCACTATGTAATATTCAAAACATATTAATAAGGGGGGAAAAGCAAGGTGTAGAACAGAATGTATGGTATATTTTCATTTGCATAAAAATTCTATATAATAAAAGGGTAATATGCAAATCGACCAAACTGAGGAATGACCGGTCACTATGATGCTCACTGACCACCAGAAGGCAGATGCTCAATGCAGGAGCTGCCCCCTGGTGGTCAGTGTGCTCCCACAGGGGGAGTGCCGCTCAGCCACAAGCTGGGCTGATGGCTGGCAAGCGCAGTGGTGGTGGCGCTCTGACACAGCGCTAAGGATGTCTGAGGGCTCCCGGACTACTAAAGGGCACAGGCAGGGCTGAGGTGAACATCCCCCCTGAGTGCACGAATGTCGTGCACCGGGCCTGTAGTAAAATTATACCTGTGTGTGTTTGTGAATAGATTCAAACATATATGTCACAAACATTTGACAAATATACAGAAATATTTTATACATATATATAAATTCAGGCAGATTATGTGTTTATTTTCTTATGTATGCATATGCTATCTTGGGAAAGATATGTAAGAAACTATGACTGCCTTGGCGTTTAATCTTAGTCAAAAGGTTGAGAAGCGAGTGCAATTGCCTTTGAAGAGGGAAACTAGGTAACGAGAATAAAAAGACTGGCTTTACCACTTTTTGAATTTCATTCCATGTGATTGTGCTACATATTTAAAATGGGATAAACTTAAGCTTGAAAGAAACAAATCAAAATTTTACCCAGACATTAAAAAATGGTGGTGGGCCTTAGCCAGTTTGGCTCAGTGGGTAGAGTGTTGGCCCACGGACTGAAGGGTCCCAGGTTTGAGTCTGGTCAAGGGCATGTTCCTGGGTTGCAGGCTCCATCCCTGGCCCTGGTCGGGGTGCTTGCAGGAGGCAACCAATTGTTGTGTCTCTCTCATGTCAATGTTTCTCTCTCTCTCTTTCCCACCCCTCCACTCTCTCTAAAAATCAATGAAAAAATATCCTCAGGTGAGGATTCAAAAAAAGTAAATGGTGGTGGAACTGGGGAAAACACAAACATCAGCACCAAAGGTATTAAAGTATGTGTATACTAATAAAATAAAATGAAATAAAATAAAATGTTTTTCTGTTGTCTTTTTTACTTCAATGACTATTTGATTAGTATCAGTTGTGTGTAATTATTGTCATACTTTATTTCCTTGATTTTATAGAATTATTTTACTGTCTCCTCACAGTAAATAACCTGTAGAGAAATCTTAAACTAGCCTGAATGGTTTTTCCTTTTTTACATCACTTTTTCAACCCACCTGTCTAAAAAATAAATGTTGTTCGTTTTTCTTTGAAGTCAAATAAATTTATGACAATATATCTTATTTTGGATGTTGCACATCCATTTTTTTCTGTGACCCTGTTAAGACAGACTAGCCAATTATGATAGATCCCAAATGAAATGATAGTATCAAAACAGGAATGTATTTCTCTTTAGGGTAACAGTCTATAACACTTTCCAAATCACAGGACAACACTTCTCCACACAGTGATTCAGGGACTCCAGCCTTAGTCTTGGTTGTTTGGAAGAAGGGAAGAACAGACTTGGTATGGGACAAGCCGATTTTGTCAATGATATGTTGTGTTTCTTCAATAAGTTGTTACAAGTCTTTTATTTCTAGAATATTTTAAATAGATCTTAAATATTACTTATATGTTCACTTGAATAGATTATATCTTATTTCAGTGTTCAGAATAAAAGACACCAATCAGGCCTGAATAGAGTTTTCATTTTTTTTGTCTCTCAAAATTGTAATTTTCCTCTCTGATCCTTTTGTAGCTTAAATTTTTTTTCATTTTATTTTTTTTCTTTCATCACCTGCCCCCTGTGCACCTATCTCACTGTGTTTTCGGCAATGCCTATTTTCCTTTGTGCTGCTGGCAATATCATGTTTACATCTGCAATTTTTGTTGCCTTATCACTTCTCCCTGGGCCCTGCTGTTTCAGGTTTCATCAACATGAAGAAAAACCTGTCTTCATATTTTTATCTTATCATCCCTGAACACTAATATTTCTGCTTTGTGCTCTTGTTTAATAGATGAATTTTATAGAGATAATTTTTCTAAATTTAATTAATGACAGTTTGGTCTCAATTTTTATCTGCTCCATGGTGAGAATTCTTCATTCTTCATCTGCCATTTGTTTTGCCTGTGTGTTTTTTTTTTTTTAACCCCTTTCATTCTTCTTGTCTCTTTTTACAGTTATGCTAGCTATTCAAAAAAAAAAAAGTTACTTACCCAACTTTAAAGAAAGTGAGCCCCCCTCGCCCCCCAGACTAGTTATCTACTCAAGTTTTGTATGGAGAGGCCAGGACTGTAATCACAGTCAGCAGAACCTCTCCCATAACCCAGGGTTATGTGTGTGTCAGTTCCTTTGTTTTTCTTCTCTGCAGCCTACTTGAGGACAAGGGATGTCACAATGCCGTCTTTCTCCCCCAGCCCCTCCCTGAACAACAGACTACTTCCTGAAAAAAATGATTAGTCTATGATATTTCTTGCTAAAATCTACTTCCTCAGCTTTTTCTCAGTTCCAAACTAAGTTCAGAGAAGTTCCACCACCAGAACGTCACTCTATTGTTGCAAAAGGGAAATGACTGATTTTTGTCTGAAGCCACCCACTTTAAAGTCATGGGTTCTGCTGGCTTTTCCCCCAGGCCTGTAGCTCTGGGCTCCATGCTTCTCGGTATCTCTGACATTCACTGCTTTTGTCAGTCCTCCTTCCTATTTTAGCTTCAGTTACCTTCTAGTTCATCAGCTAAGGAGTTGGCATTACTGTTTCTCAGTCTTATTGTTTATGGGTGGTTTCTAAAAGAAGAGGCAGGCCCTGGCCAGTTTGGCAGTGGATAGAGCCTCAGCCTGCGGACTGAGGGGTTCCGGGTTCGATTCCGGTCAAGGGCACATGTCTGGGTAGCAAGCTTGATCCCCAGTCGGGGGTGTGCAGGAGGCAACCAATCAATGATTCTCTCTCATCATTGATGTTTCTGTCTCTCCCTCTCTCTTCCTCTCTGAAATAAAAAATATATATATATATATTTAAAAATAAATAAATAAAAGAGGCAGGAAAGACTTAACTTTTGTTTGTCATGTTAATATCTACATATTTTCAGCAGATAATTTTGCACAAATTCTGCCTGGCATTTAATAGGCCCTTTCTGTCCAAGTCCCTCTTTAGTTCTGGGAAATGTTCTTTGATAATTTTTCTCCCTTTTAGTCTCACAGTTTTATAAGTTCTATATTTACAATTTTAATTATATCTATCCTTCAGGTCTCTTGACATTACTTCTCTTTCTCTCTCTCTCTCTTCCCACCCTTCCTCCCTCCCTCCCGCTCTCTCTCTCTCCCTAACCTCTCCTCTCCTCTCTCCCTTTTTCTTTCTTCCTTTTTTTTTTGGAATACCATTTTGGAAGAATCTCTCAGCTCAGTTTTCCAACTTGATAATTGCATATTCAGTCCAATTATTCAGTTTACAACTCATTTT
>NW_006299705.1:684038-688861 GCF_000327345.1 Myotis davidii | reverse complement strand
CTTGACATTACTTCTCTTTCTCTCTCTCTCTCCCCACCCTTCCTCCCTCCCTCCCGCTCTCTCTCTCTCCCTAACCTCTCCTCTCCTCTCTCCCTTTTTCTTTCTTCCTTTTTTTTTGGAATACCATTTTGGAAGAATCTCTCAGCTCAGTTTTCCAACTTGATAATTGCATATTCGGTCCAATTATTCAGTTTACCAATCTCATTTTTAAATTTCCATCAATTTTGGTTGTTTCATAGCAGCTGTCTCTATTTTTTGGATATGATATGCTTTTAAGTAACTCTGTAATATATTAAGTAATACTAGCTATGCTTAATCTGTTTCTATTAACTCTATAGATGTTTTTAGTGTGCGCTAGTTCTGTTTGTTGAATTTGGTGCTTCCTTTTATACTCTTAGTTTCCCAAAAATGTTTGTTGATTCTTGGTTTTCTGTTCCTATTTGTAGGTGCAAGTCCAGACTGGACTTTGTTCATGGTTGGAATGTATTTCTTCACTTCAAATGAGAACTCCTGTTTACCCGGCAGTGAATGCAGGTTTTGATTACGGGAATCTGCCTCATGGGATTGTGGAGGGATAGGCAAACTATGTAGGTAATTTCTCTTCTTAGCGTGGTTTTTCTGACCCTTGGGGCATTGCCCTGTTTCTTTAATCTTAGCTAACGCTGGAGCAGTGATATGCTGGTAAATATTTAACAGCCAGCTCTGAAGTGGCGGAAGGAAGCCTTGATTTGCAGTATTTGCTGAATTTCATAGTATAAATTCTCCTACCTTGGCCAATTTCAAGCTGGCAACAGAAGATCACTGAATGGGAGTTGGGAAGAGTTGTGCACATAGACTCCCAGGAGCCTGGATTTAGCACACCACTGCTCTGAGTCTGCTGTGATAAACAACTAATTCAAAAGCTGTACCTGTGGCTGTCATCTGAGCCCATACAGGGGAGCCAGCTGCTGCAGAAGCAACTCTAGGAGTTGGCAAGTTGGTAGAGTTTTAGGAGTGTGACTCAATTGTTTCTCTCTTTTGTTAACTGCTCAAGTGCTCTGTTCCCTATAAGGGTTTTTAGGTTCTTGTGCTCTGCCAATTGATTCCCATTTCTCCTATCTTTTTGAAAATTCCTTACTATATGGGTCTGCTGGAAGCACCCTTTCTGGTTTTCCTCTCCTGCTTTGAAAGAGAGGAGCAGTCCAGCAGGCCCCTTGCCTCCTGAGGACAGTGAGTGGCATGGGGTAGCACATGTCTTCCGCAGGTGGCCAGAAGCAGAAGGATCCAGGTGAGCATTTTCCCATCTCACAGGCCAGGGGAGAGGGCTGACTAGTGGAGGATGGTCCGCCCCAGATCTCCTCCAGGTGACTCTTTGGTTGATGCTCCTTGGACCCTAACATTTGGAAGGTCCTTTCTGGCCAGGAGCAATTTTACTTCATCCTGGAAACATGGGCAGATGGGCACAAAGGAGAGTAGTCTGTCCCTGGGGTGGAATCCTCTTTAGGTTAACAACGTGGCAGGCAGTATTCTGAGCCTTTACGTGAATTAACTCATTTAATCTTCATGCAGTCTCCTGAAGTCGATTTTATTATCTTCAGTTTACAGCTGAAGAAACTGAGACACAGAAAGGTCACACAGTCCATAAGTTCATGAGGTAGGATTTAAACCCGAAAACTCTGTGGCAGTTGCAATGAGTCAGTAGTGGTGGTGGCTTCCAGGTAGGTGTGTGGGCAGGTATGCAGTGGCTTCTCCTCTCATGGAAAATTCCCAAAGCACTGTGAAACAAGCGGGTGGCAATGGCTCCCAGGTCCTTTCCAGGTGTGCAGGGTCACCTGTAAACTCAGCAGACTATGTCGCAGGTCATATGAAAGAGGCAAGTTTACAGCAAGCCTATTTCCTTGTGACAGAATGTATTTTTCCCCAAGGAGAGGTGAGGTCTGTGTTTCCTCCTTAAATCTGGGCAGGGTTGTGACCACAGTAAAAATAATGTTATGTGACTTTAGAAGCTAGCTCATAAAAAGCAGTACAACAGGACACTTGATCTTGAAACCCAACCACTGTGCTGGGAAGAAGCCCGTAGCCCATGGAGAGGTGCATATAGTCAGGAACTGAGACCAAAGGAACACGTTCCCAGCTGAGCTCCCAGCAACAAACAGCCAGAACCAATTGGCCAGTCAAATAAATAACACTTTTTGTTGTTGTTGTTAATCCTCACCGGAGGATATTTTTCCATTGATTTATAGAGAGAGTGGAAGGGACGGGGAGAGACAGAATCATTGATGTGAGAGAGACACATGGATTGGTTGCCTCCCTCATGTTCCCTCCCCTCCACCCCCACCAGGGCCAGAAACTGAGGATGGAGCCTGCAACCGAGCCATGTGCCCTGGCCTGCTGGTCTACTGGCTTGAAAAGCCTCAAGTGACTCAGTAGCAGTGGTCACTTTTAAGTTTAATGAAATTTCCTGGGCTCCCTGTGGAAGTAACTCCTCTCTGGGAAACAAGACCTCTACATCCACAGAACCTACAGTTGGAACAGGAAGCACACCTTCCCCAAGTGGGTGACTGTGAGTGACGGGGTGGGGGACTGCTGGCATGGATTCTGTTCTTTTGGGACATGTGCTGGGTGAGGCAGTGCTTATCAGTCAAGGGCAATGCTCAGGAGAAGGACGCAACTGTGGGCTGTTATCAGCCTACACTTCATCAGCTGGGGGATGGCTAACTGGTTTTGCAGGGGATCTGGGCGGGCACCAACTGTACCTGCTATACTGACCAACTACCGAATATAGCTTTGGGAAAGAAGTATGGTTAACCTTACCAGCTGAAGAAGTCCAACATGCCGAGGCACAAGCTGAAAGAGAATGTGGATGAGTAGGGGAGGAAGGATGTTACACATATCAACTTGTGTTCTAAGGAGTTGCAAAAAAGAAAAATTATTGTAGCAGCCCCCCAGGGTCTTTTCCTTGCCTTGTTATTAATATATATAGGCCCAGCCAGCATGGCTCAGTAGTTAAACATCGGCCTATGAACCAGGAGGTCATGGTTTGATTCCAGGTCAGGGCACATGCCCGGGTTGCGGGCTTGATCCCCAGTGTGGGGCGTGCAGGAGGCAACCGATCAGTGATTTTAATCATTGATGTTTCTATCTCTCTCTCTCTCTCTCTCTCCGTTCCTCTCTGAAATTAATAAAAATATATTTTACAAAATACATATAGTAACCAATTTTCTTTCTCACCTCTTTCTTTCTGTTGCTAATCAATACAAGATAAATCAGTGGTTGATACTTTTAAAAATTTAGTCCCTAGGATACAAGGTATCAAGGTACAGTTGATATCAGAGGTTAAAAAAATTATTCAGAAATCCAACTGGATTTTTTATTTACTTTAGTTCTTAGAGCCCACCTCTGAAGCAAATAAATGCTCTCTGAAACCTATGGGTGGGAGAGCAGAGATGGGGAGGAAAAAGGCAGAAAAGAGGAGAAAAGAAAATCCTATGCTTAAAATTACCAAATTTTAATTTGACATATAGAAAGCCAGGATACACTTATTGATATTGACATAAATAAATAAACAGTAGGTAAAGAAAGCTCTTCCTTACAGTGACAACAAAAAATGTAGAAAAACCAATTTGGTAGTCCACATAGTTACAATTGATTCAGGAAAGAATAATAAATAAATGCTAATATTAGAGGATGAAAGTTTAGTGAGAAATGGGATAGTTGCATAATTTCAAAGTATTGGCCCATAAGATACTTATTACATAATTACAAAAGGGGAAATAAAAACGACACATTCAAGAAACATGGTAGATAGCATCTTAATTAAGTTGGCATAGCTAATAACAGTACAGGTTGGTATAATGTGTCTCCTAATATAATAGTATTTCTTCCAAAAGTGCATATTTCTGAATCCAATAGTAGAGTTCAAAACCACACTTTTAAGGTCTTTAAAACCACACTTTTAAGGGATGAACCCAAAATGTGGGACATTCTATAAAATAGTTGGTTTATCATGAAAGACAATGACTGAGGACTCTTATCACATTTTAAAAACCTATGTATTTTTATTGATTTCCGAAAGGAGGAGGAGGAGAGAGAGAGAAACATCAATGATGGGAGAGAATCATTGATTGGCTGCCTCCTGCACGCCCCTCACTGGGGATCAAACCCTCAACCTAGGCTTGTGCCCTGATAGGGAATCAAACTGCAACCTTCTGGTTCACAGGTGATGCTCAACCACTGAGCCAAGCCAGCCAGGCGGAATCTTACCAGATTTTAAGAAAGAAGAGACATGCCGAGGAGCCAGGAAGCCCAGAGGTCAGAGTGGGACCATCCAGTTTGCAGCTCCGTGGAACCATAAAAGACACACTCAGGGGGCAGACTCAGTGAGCACCAAAGCCCCAAGTCTAGCCCCAGAGGGGTGTCTCCAGCACAGAAGTTCTCCCACTGCAGACACAGCTGATTCTCACAGCCAATTGGCTTGGAGGTCAATTCCTCACAGTGATAACTACAACAATCAAGGCTTAACTACAACAAGACTGTGCACAAAGCCCACATGGGGGTGCACCAAGAGCGTCTACCTCAGGTAATTGGGACACTTAGCACAGAAAGGCACTCTATCGACGCAGCAAAGCATAAAAAATGCCGAGACAAAGAAAGAGGACACAAACGACAGAATTGGAGGAAAGCAGACTGTTGGATATAGAGTTCAAAACCACACTTTTAAGGTCTTTAAAGAACTGTCTAGCAGCCACTGATAAACTTAATAAGGCCCTCGAAAAGACTGGTGAGACCGCTGATAAATGTAGTGAGATCCTCAAGAAATCTAATGAGACCCTTGATGTTGTGAT
>NW_006299705.1:681714-683777 GCF_000327345.1 Myotis davidii | reverse complement strand
AGTGCAGGCCAGAAGGAAGTGGCAAGAAATATTCAAAGTGATGAATACCAAGAACCTACAACCAAGACTACTTTATCCAGGAAAGCTATCATTCAGAATTGAAGGTCAGATAAAGAGCTTCACAGATAAGGAAAAGCTAAAGGAGTTCATCACCACCAAACCAGTAGTATATGAAATGCTGAAAGGTATCCTTTAAGAAGAGGAAGAAGAAAAGGTAAAGATACAAATTATGAACAACAATCATGCATCTATCAACAAGTGAATCTAAGAAGCAAGTGAATAAATAATCTGGTGATCATAATAGAATCAAGGACATAGAAAGGGAATGGACTGACTATTCTTGGGGGGGAAAGGGGTGTGGGAGATTCGGGAAGAGACTGGACAAAAATCATGCACCTATGGATGAGGACAGTGGGTGGGGAGTGAGGGCGGAGGGTGGGGTGGGAACTGGGTGGAGGGGAGTTACGTTGGGAAAAAAGAGTAACTAATGTAATAATCTGAACAATAAAGATTTAATTTAAAAAAAAAGAGACATGCCACCTGAGCATAATGAGTTATATGGTAATTTTCTTTAGCTATAAGCGACATTATTGGAACAATGAGTAAAATTTGAATAAAGATGCAAATTAGATCCTAATATTGATATTTTTCCATGGTCACATGAGAGAATATTTTAGGACATACATATTTAAGTATTTGTGGATAAAGGGCATCTGCGACTTACTCTCGAATGGTTCAGGGGAAAAAAGTATGTTACCTATTTCTCTGTAATAAATTACCCCCAAACTTAGAGACTTAAACAACAATAACATTTACCCATTAATTTTATCCAAAGGAATAGCTGGTGTTGACACAAGAACCTGTTCACACAAGGTTCATCGCAGCTTCACTCATCATTTCCAAAAATTGGAAACAACCAAGAAGTTCTTCAACAAGTAAAAGACTAAACCGTAATATATCCATACAATCTATATATATAAAAAGTCTGTGGTCATCATGCCATCATGCCGTAAAGACCAATGAGCAGGAGGCTGCGTGCGCACTGTGGGGCAGGACTCTGGGACTTGGGGCCATCCCGTGGAGTGGGCAGGGTCCTGGGTCTCACGTGATTTTTGCATGCTGAGTCACTAGTATACCAATAAAAGGAATGAGCCATTGATTCATGTAATATGAATGAATCTTAAAAGCATTTGCTCAGTTAAAAAAAGCCAGACTCAAAGGCTATATAATTCCATTTATATGACATTATTGAAAAGGCAAAACATAAGGATGGAAAATAGATCAATGGGTATCAAAGGTTGGAGGAAGGGACTACAAAGGTTTCCATGATTAAAATTTTTTAGGGTGATGGAACTATTTTGTATGGTGCTGGGATGGTGGAGAAATCATTTTTTATGTTTGTCAAAACCCATAGAACTGTTACAGTATGCAGCTTTTAAAAAACAAACCAGGAAGTCGAAGGAGGGGCGTGAGTGAGGATCAAAGTGTGAAATGCAGATTGAGACAAGTGACTCTAATTGTATGTCAAGTGTGTGACATAATCTCACTATAGGGGGTGGTAAGAAAAAAAAAAGCTGACCTACATGAACTTTATAAAATGATGTTTTAACAGGATATTGTAAGGCAGGAGACAAAGAGAACTGTTAGTAAACACTGTCAGTTGTTTCTCATAGGGTATGGATTAGTAATCCTGAAACTACATGTTTACAAGGGTTGAACAAACAATTAAATACAGTGAAGATAATTGGAGCCAGGTTTATTACTTTCAGAGAAAGAAACCCTATCTAATAATAGACAAACATGGTAATTAACCATACCTCCAACACACTTCCCATTGGCTAATCAAGGTGATATGCAAATTAACTGCCAACCAAGATGGCAGCTGGCAGCCAGGCAGCTGAAGCGAACAGAAGGCTTGCTTGCTCCAGTGATGGAGGAAGCCAAGGTTCCCCGCCTGTCGCTGCCGCTGCCGGCCCTGCACTCTAAGAAACAATGTTGCAATTATAGAAGCCAAACAATCCCCAGAAACCTGCTTTCAGCCTTATTATTTTAATTCTTGTTCT
>NW_006299705.1:678813-681395 GCF_000327345.1 Myotis davidii | reverse complement strand
GCTGATTGCTGCCAGTACAGCGGTGGTGGTGGGAGCCTCTCCTGTCTCCTCAGCAGCGCTAAGGATGTCTGACTGCAGTTTAGGCCTGCTCCCCACTGGCAAGCAGACATTCCCCGAGGGCTGCCGGGCTGCCGGGCTGCCAGAGGGATGTTTGATTGCCATCTTAGGCCCAATCCCCTGGGGAGCGGGCCTAAGCCAGCAGGTGGTCATCCCCTGAGGGGTCCCAGACTGCGAGAGGGCACAGGCCGGGCTGAGGGGACCCCTCCCCCAAGTGCACACGTTATAAATAAACAAGGCAGGGGCAAAGGTGAAGACTAGCATAGAGTTGGAGATGTCAATCTGAACTCACCAACTGCTGTCTTTTTATATACTACTTCAGTTGTAAATTTAGATATGTGGGGAAACATGGGTTAGTATACAAACATTTATTTCCTTGCTTTGTCTGGGAGGACACCAGGAACAGTGACATTCCAGTAACAGTTAGCATACCCAGCACCCAGATCTTGGTTTTGAAGTACCATTCTCCAAATAAGGAACCAGGGCTCCTTAGACAAATAGCTGATTCTATGACTGGGGCAGGAAATATAGATGATGAGCCTGGAGCATCACTTAATCACAGAAAGTAAGGAAATGCTAAAAATAAAAAAAGAAAAGGATGGGACATGTCAAAAGCACACAGAGACCAAACTGAAAGTGTTCCCAATGGTCAAAGCTGGAACAATTTGAGCAATAAAATAGTGATGGTATTAGATTATAATTCAAGGACTCTGGCTGAGTGGCTCAGTTGGTCCTATTTGATACACAAGGTCTTGGGTTTCATCAACCAATGAATGCATAAATAAGTGGAACAACAAATAGCTCTCTCTAATTAATAAATAAATAAGCAAACAAACAAATAAATACCCAAGGAATAAATATCCTGAGTTATATGCTGATATGAATATTACAAATATGTGGATATAAATGATTAAATAAAGAAATAAATAAGGGAGAGGGGGCACATCTTCTTTAGAGGGTATTTCCAAATAATAATATGTATGCCCTCCCTTTCCAGGAGGTGAAGTTTAATTCCCTTTCTCTTAATTGTGGGCTGGACTTAATGGCTCACTTCCAAAGAACAAAGTATGGAAAGGAAAAAAATAGTCACTTTACTACAGAGAAACCTAGTTGACATCACATTAACCAAGTGATCAAAGTTAATATCACTCGTAATAAGTTACACTGTTATCATGTATCCCCTCATATGATGCAGTGAAAAGGATGCTTCACCTCTGTAGTATTCTTCAAAAAACCCATAATGCCAGTTTAATAATGCGGAAACATCAAACACCTTGAAATGGATAAGTATCCCACAAAGCACCTGGACAATACTTTTTAAAATTGTACGATCATCAAAATCAAGGAAAGTCTGAGAAACTGTCAAAGATTGGGGGAGATTCAGGAGACATGATGACTGAACAAAAGTGATACACAAAAGTTAAATGGAGAGACGACAGGAAACTACATGTAGGTTATGTTGGGTGGTGACAAAGGGCCCCTGTAAGGAGGTGATATTCAAACTAAAATCTGAATAACCAAAAGGAGCCAGTGAATAAAAAGGGGAGAAAAGTTCAGACATTGAATCATGTGTGCAAAGACCTTACAGTAAGGCTTTCCTTATTTCATGTGTTTGGGGAGCAAAGAGGTCAGTGTGGCAGGAGCTTTGAGAAAAAGGTTGAAGGTGAGCTGAGAGATGTAGGAAAAGCCAGATGACACAAAAACTTGTGAAAATTTGATTTGGCTCAAAAGAACTATAGGAAGAAAGTAATTTAAATATAAGAATTTCTTCAAAGTACTGGGGTAGGCTAATTAATTACGCATCATGGGAGAGGAGGTTGGAGAACACATGTTCCAGGGACTTTGGGATCACAGAGAACAAAAACATCTAAAAGGAAGGAGAAAGGTTGTATACAAATTTGAACTTATACATGTTCTGTCTTTTATTTTCCTAAGATAGGAGCTTTTGAGATATTCAAGGGTCTTCCTAAACTGTTTAATAAAAATATTTTTACTGAGATATTCAATGTTGCCCTATCTGGTTTGGCTCAGTGGGTAGAACGACAGCCTGCAGACTAAAGGGTCCTATTTTGATTCCGGTCAAGGGCATATGCCCAGGTTGTGCAGAGAATCTCAAACAAGATGAACCCAAAGAGTCCCATGCCAACTCAGATCAGAATTAAATGCAAAATATTAACAACAAAGAGAAAATCTTAAAAACAGCAAGAGAAAAGCACTTAGTTACCTACAAGTGAGCTCCCATAGACTCGCAACTGATTTCTCAACACAAACTTTGTAGGCCAGAAGAGAGTGGTAAGAAATATTCAGTGATGAAAAGCAAGGACCGGCAATCAAGATTACCTGCCGGGAGCCGGTCCATCCTTGCTGTTTCAAGGGACCTGGCGTATACGGCATACTGTTCTTAATATGTTTGCTCACCTTCTTGGTGCTATGTGTTTTAACCAAGGTCACCTCTCTGAGAAAGGTTGTTTCCCCAGGTAGGGATTTCCCCCTGAAGTTAGGGTTGGAATAAATGAGATGATAAG
>NW_006299705.1:676914-678633 GCF_000327345.1 Myotis davidii | reverse complement strand
ATCACCTGAACGCTCCCTCTGTGTCATTCCTTCTTCACCGACTCCGCCCACACCTTTGGGGACCCATGGACCTGCTGGGGTTGGACCCCAGCAATTACCCTACTCAGCAAAGCTGTCATTTAGAATTGAAGTTCTTATAAAGGGCTTCCTCCCCGGCTGCTCCCAAAAGAGCTTCCTAGACAAGAAAAAGCTAAAGGAGTTCATCACCATAAACCAGTATTATATGAAATGTTAAGGGTCTTCTAGAAGAAGAAGGAAAAAGAAAGTATAAACAATAAAATGGCAATAAATCCATATCAATCAACAACTGAATCTAAGAAACAAAATAAAGGAACAGAAACAGACTCATAGACACAGAGAACCTTTTGACGGTTTTTAGATGGGAGAGGGCTTGGGGGCATGGGTGAAAAAGGTGAAGGGATTTAGAAGTACAAATTGGTAGTTACTGAATAGTCATGGGGTTGTAAAGCACAGCATTGAGAATGTGGCCAGTGACGTTCTGTTAGCTATGTGTGGTGTCAGAAGAGTGTGGGATTTATCAGGATGATCACTTGGAGAGTTGTATGGTGTTTGGTCACTGGGGTGTACACCTGAGACGAATACAATATTGTATATCAACTATAATTGAAAAATTAAAAATGACTTTTTAAAAAGCATAATCTCTGGAGCCAGACTGACAAGTTCAACTATTTGAGTTCAAATCCTGATTCTACTACATGTGACTTTAGTTTCTTCCTGTATGAACAAGCATAATAGAACTGACCTTATAGATTCTCAAATAGGTTCAATGAGTGAATATACATAAAGCACTTAAACATGGTTCTTATTTATTCATTCATTCATTCAGCAAGTATTTATTAAGGCCTACCATTATTTCAGGAATTGCTCAGGGCACTGCAGACACTCAAGCAAACAAAATACAAAATACACCTGTAAATGATTTAAGTCCTGATATCACTTCAGGTTCTCCAGGTCCTTGCTAACTCAAAGTCCATAAACTCGCAGGATGATATCACCTGGGAACCTGTTAGAAATGCATATTTAGGCCCCACCAGACTGACTGAATCAGCATCTGCATTTTAAACAGATGGTCAGCTGATGTGTGCACATTAAAGTTTGTGATGTCCAACTTAAATCATAAATTCTGTACTTGTACTTAAAGAAACATCTTGAAGACACCTGTGTTCTAAGGAAGAATGGCATTGAAATTTAAAAATTGCTCTAAAGAAAAACATTATGTTAATTGAGCTTAAGGGGTGGAAATCTGCTTATTATATGCATATGCCTTATGTTCCTAAAAAAAAATATTAATATTTCAGGGTTAATCTAGGTAAATGGCTCCATCTAGTGGAAATATTTTGATTTGTACATCGAGTATAATTTAAACTAGTCTTAAGAAGATCTCAAGAAAATGAAAATTCTAAGAATCTTAAAGAAAATGGGTATGCCTACAATTGACAAAAAGGATGAAGCTTAACAAAAACAGAAATGTTTGTAAAAATCCTAGTGTACAGGGAAGAAAGGTTTAGTAACCTCAATTCCTTCTTTTTTACATATAAAGTGTGAGCCTTTGAACACAAGTTAAATTTCTGAATGTCTCACTTGTGATAAGGACATGTGTTAAAAAGACGTATTAAATATATTTTTTGGACCCTAGCTGGTTTGGCTCAGTGGATAGAGCGTCGGCCTGCGAACTGAAGGTTCCCAGTTTCGATTCCA
>NW_006299705.1:673510-675481 GCF_000327345.1 Myotis davidii | reverse complement strand
GTCCTCCTCCTGAGGGGTCCCAGACTGCGAGAGGGCACAGGCTAGGCTAAGGACACCCCCCTCCCCACCCCGAGTGCACAAATTTTTGTGCACCGGGCCTCTAGTGTGTGTGTGTGTGTGTGTGTGTGTGTGTGTGTGTGTGTATACATATACATATACATATATATGTGCTTTCAAAGTGAAAATGTAAAAAAATAACATACTTAGAAAAGTTTACTAGTCAATATGCCACAATTGTGAATATAGTATATTATTTGATCTAGTAGAAAGTATTTTAATACCTCAGAAGTTTAATAACAAAGCTCTCGTGGATCTTTAGTTCCTGAGTACACTGTGAGTGCACTCTAAGTACACTGAATTGAAATCACCTTGAGTTAACACTTCTGAAGTATAACCATAAACTTGTCTGTTTTTTCTTTTTATTCAGGCCTGATTTTATTTATTTTTCTAAAAAAATAATTTATTGCTTTCAGAGTGGGAGGGAGAGGGAGAGAGATAGAAACATCAATGATGCGAGAGAATCATTGACTGGCTGTCTCATGCATACCCCCCTCTGGGGATCAAGCCCACAACCCAGGCATGTGCTCCGACCGGGAATCATCCATGACCTTCTGGTTCATAGGTCAATGCTCAACCATGAAGCCACACTGATTTTATTTAAAAGATGGACTTGCTAAAAAATAAGGAAGGTTGGCATGCCTGTAGATGGTTACTTGATAGGCCTCTGGTGCTAGGAAGTTATGTGCAAAATACACGAGTATACTTATGTATCATTTAAGTAACAATAAAATGTATCCGCCACACAGATTTTTCATGATTATACCCTCTTCTCTCCTTCCAAGATGTAATCATTTTGTATTACACATTTATGATTCCCTATTTAAAATTTTTGAATTTTATATAATTGGCTTCTCTATAGGTATTCTGAAATTGGCTTCTTTTTTTAGTGCTATTTTAAAAAGTCATCTATCCTTTGGGACATTTGGGTTGTTCTTTATTTTTTGCTATTACAATGCACATAAATTCTTGTGTCTTCTGGCACATAAAGGAGTTACTGTAAGTTATATGACTACGAGAACTGCTGAGTCTTAGCATAGACAGATGTTCAATTTGACTTGGTAATGACAAACTGGTTTCCAAAGTAGTTGTACTTTATGCTAAGTGAAATAAGCCAGTCAGAGAAAGAAAAGTATCATATGATCTCACGTATTTGTGGATTCTAATGAACAAAATAAACTGATGAACAAAACAGATCCAGAGACAGAAGATTCCAGTCTCTCAGAGGGAAGGCACAGTGGGTGGGTGGGAAGAGATCAACTAAAGAACTTGTATGCACATATGCATAAGCTATGAACACAGACAATAGGGTGACGAAGGCCTGGAGTTGAGGACAAGGGTGGGCTAGAAGGGGTCAATGGGGGGAAAAGGAGGACATATGTAATACTTTCAATAATGAAGTTTTTTAAAAAAGAAGAACCCCAGCCTTTGTCAGAGTATTACCAGCTTAGCCAACAGGACTGTTACAATACTTTATAGCAATAAAACTCAAGCATATAGTTTTCTTTCGGTTCGTGGACCTAATTCCAACATGTGTGTGGAGGCTTCCCCACACCAACAAGTAATTCTAGAACACCAGCAGGGTTTCCAAGAATTCAACTAAATTCTGACAATATCTACTCAAAGATAGCATCAGAATCCACAGGTAAAGGAAAAGCATCTAGTTCCACAAGACCCTCTCCACTTCCGTCACTAATTGCTAGCCCAGATTGTTACCTGTGCTTCAGACCAACTGCCTATAAATCATAGGTTCCCTAGGATCCCTTATTGGGGTTGATTAATTTGCTAGAAAGACTCACAGAACTTAGGAAACCAGTTTACTCACTAGATTACTGATTTATTACAAAGGATATTAGAGGTATAAATCAACAGCCAGATGAAGAGAGAGATAGAGCAAAGCACAAACCAAAGGAG
>NW_006299705.1:668876-672437 GCF_000327345.1 Myotis davidii | reverse complement strand
AGAAAAAAGAAGAAAAAGGTAAAGATACAAATTATGAACAACAAATACACATCTATCAACAAGTGAATCTAAAAATCAAGTGAATAAATAATCTGATGAACAGAATAAACTGGTGAATATAATAGAATCAGGGGCATAGAAAGGGAGTAGACTGACTATTCTTGGGGGGAGGGGGGGATGGGGTGTGGTGGGTGTGGGAAGAGACTGGACAAAAATTGTACACCTATGGATGAGAACAGTGGGTGGCAGGGGTAAGGGCAGAGGGTGGGGTGGGAACCAGGTGGAAGGGACCTATGGGGGAAAAAAGAGGAACAACTATAACAATGTGAACAATAAAGATTTAATTAAAACAAACAAAAAAAACAATGAAGATTTAACTTTAAAAAATGAAGTAGTTATACTAAGTCGGCATTATTAATGTTCTGTCTCTCTATGGTGCACCTTTAGAAACAACTGGTATTTCCAATTTTTGTGAAGTTAGTGAATGTGAAGATATGGTGCATCTTTTCATTTATTTAAGGGCGATCCTATAGGTTAAGTACTAAGGGAATGAATAACCACAGGCTGATTTATATCAACAAGAGTTACATTCTTAGGCATCTCAGTAATGTTATAACAAAATTTTAAAACATTGAGGAACTGCTGGACTGAATTCACGTGTATTTATTTATTTATTTATTTATTTAATTTCACGTGTATTTAGATGTCTCCAGGTAGTTCTTTTGGGCTGGCTATTCATGAATCGGTAGTTTTAATTCCTATAGCCATAATTTAAAAAATCATACTGATCTTTTTGGGACTCATTTTTAATTTTAAATGTAGACACCACAAGCTGATAATCATTTAGGGAAATACTAGTATATTAGAGGCCTGGTGCACGAAATTCATGCATGGGGGTGGGGAGGTGGGGGAGGAGTCCCTCAGCCTGGCCTGCACCCTCTCCAATCTGGGACCCCTCGGGGTTGGGATTAGGCCTAAACCGGCAGTCAGACATCCCTCTCGCAATCTGGGACTGCTAGCTCCTAACTGCTCACCTGCCTGCCTACCTGATCGCTCCTAACTGCTCTCCCCTGCCGGCCTAATTGCCCCTAACTGCCTCTACACCGCCCCCCACCACCGTGGCTTTGTCCAGAAGGACGACTGAAAGATGTCCGGTCAACCCGGTCTAATTAGCATATTACCCTTTTATTAGTATAGATTAGTCAGCTGAGACCAGGGGTCCTCAAACTTTTTAAACGGGGCCAGTTCACTGTCCCTCAGACCATTGGAAGGCCGGACTATAGCTTAAAAAAAAACTATGAACAAATTCCTATGCACATTGCACATATCTTATTTTGAAGTAAAAAAACAAAATGGGAACAAATACAATATTTGTATTTGCATGCGGCCCGTGGGCCATAGTTTGAGGACCCATGGCTTAGACAGCCATAACAAAATATCATAAATTTGTGTGGCTTAAAAAACAGAAATGTATTTTTCTCATAGTTCTGGAGGCTGGAATTTGGGGTCAGGGTACCAGCATAGCATTGTCCCATACCCCAGAAAGTGGTGGATCGATTGCCAGTCAGGACACATGCCCAGGTTGCAGATTCAACACCTAGTCCAGTGAGTGCGGGAAACAATGGAACAATGTTTCTCTCTCTCCCTTCTTCTCTCTGAGATCAATTAAAATTAATGATAAATAATGTTCTTTAAGTATGGTTTTAACAGAAAAGACATTAGTGATCTGGGAAGTGAAAAACTTGTTATAACACATATATACAGCATGACCCCATTTAAAAATATATATATTTATTCATTTCAGAGGAAGGGAGAGGAGAAATAGATACATCAATGATGAGAATCATTGATCAGCTGCCCCTACTGAGGATCAAGCCTGAAATTTGACCAGGAATCATATCATGTCCTCCTGGCTCATAGATCGATGCTCAACCACTGAGCCCCACAAGCCGGGCCCAATTTTTATCAGTATCAGGCACATGAGGTACATTGGCAAGATCTCACTTCTAGACGAAAGTCTGAAATTGCCCAAATTCCTTTGCAGCTAGGTTTCTGGATATGAATTTATTTCTGCCGATTGGATGCGCTTGCACAATATTTTGAAGGCAGAAGTGAGATAGAGGCATCTTCTCGCAGTTTGGGCTGTTTGCTGCTGGTGATCATGTTTGCAGAGACGTGGAGGTTTTCTGCAGCGGAATCCAGACTGTGCACAGGCAGTTGTGGCAGAGGCAGTGCCCAGTGACTTGTTTGTGGGAGCTGGAGGGCACTTGCGGGGGCAGCAGTTTCCTGATCCCCAGGTCACAGCTGTGCCAGTGCCCTAGAATTCAGTTGTGGCTGAGGGGGCACCTCCTCCCACTGGGCAGGGAGTCTTTCCTGGGGGCTCACCCTAATACCCACTCCTCTAGCTTTCTGATATTTCCCAAGCACTAATTCCCTGTACTAAATTCTTTCCTGCCTAAAATAGCAAAGATCTAAAAACATTTTGATCCTTTATTTTCAATGAAAACAATGCTGCACAGGGTCAGGTCTGAGAAGTGGGTGAGGTATTGCGGAAGGCTCCCTTCTTTGAGTCTGAGCTTCCTCTTCTGTAGAACCGAGACCAGAGATTATCTGTTCATAGTTACTGAAGACCATGGCAGCTGTGTTTCCTGAAGATGGCCACAGTTCCTATCCCTCCTGTGCCCTTGCCACTTACCACCAAGTCCTCTCTTGAAGTGGGGCTGACCTCTGAATTCCAAGGCCAAGGCCGAAAAGGTGCAGGGCTGCACCCCCCCCCCCCCCCAGGGTTTCCAGCTCCGGCCCTGACCACACCACCCAGGGCTCTGTCTGGCAAGGGGCCTTGCCCTTCTGGCTCACTTCCCCTCCCGTTTGCTGCCCAGTGCCTCACTGCACATTATAGCCCACCCGCTGGTGCTGCTGGGCCCAGCAGGTGGGGTAAGAGCCCACATCAGGCCTCGCACCTCCTGGCTCCTGTGCCACTGTTCCGACCTGGGCCAGACACCCAGGTGCTGTGCACGGCCCGCGGGGACTGCTATGGTCACCAGGAAAGCCTCCCCACCCCATCCCCGACTCCAGCACCCTGATCCCAGGTCCACTTCTGCCAAAGGAGAGCTTTGCCTGTGCAGCTGCCCGAGGCTGAGACCAAGCAACTCCAAGGTCCCCAAACCCCAAATTTCTGCCAGTCAAGGCAGTTGGCTGGCTGGCCCCACCCTGATCAGGGTGTTGGGGGTGATCTGGCCCGGATCAGGCCAGTTTGCTGGCCAGTGGGTGTCAGCGACTAGTCGTTAGGGTCTCTGGCTTTTTATATATATAGACTAGGGGCCCGGTGCACGAAATTCGTGCACTTGGTGTGTGTGTGTGGGGAGTGTCCCTCAGCCCAGCCTGCCCCCTCTCACATACTGGGAGCCCTCAGGCGTTGACCCCCATCACCCTCCAATTGCAGGATCGGCCCCTTGCCCAGGTCTGACGCCTCTGACAGAGGCGTCAGGCCTGGGCAGGGGACCCTCATTTCCCCCCATCACTGGTTCTGCCCCCATCCCAGGCCTGATGCCTCTGGCCCAA
>NW_006299705.1:628017-668137 GCF_000327345.1 Myotis davidii | reverse complement strand
CGACTTCCTGCTATCACTGGCCAGGGCGGAAAAGGCACCTGATTCACCTGTCAGTGGCAGGGAGCTTCTTCCTGCTTTCCCTTTCGCCTCCCTGCATTATGCCTACATATGCAAATTAACCGCCATCTTGTTGGCAGTTAACTGCCAATCTTAGTTGGCAGTTAATTTGCATATAGCCCTGATTAGCCAATGAAAAGGGTATTGGTCGTACACCAATTACCATTCTTGTCTTTTATTAGATAGGATATCTTAGGCCACTTTGGCCTGTCCGTCTTTAAGAGCTTCCACAAATATGAAAAAGCTAAAGGATTCAAAACCACCAAACCAGTATTACATGACATGTTGAAGGGTCTTCTTTAAGAAGAAGAAAAAAAGATACAAAACATGAATAAAATGGCAATACATATCAACAATTGAATCCATAAAGCAAAATAAACCAACAAGCAGAACAGAAACAAATTCAGAGAACACTTTGACAGTTGCATGGTGGTGGTGGTAGTTGGGGGGCGGGGAGTTGAGGGGATTGGTGAAAAGGTGAAGGGATTAAGATGTACAAATTGAATAAAAAATAAAATTAAAAAAAATGATGTACAAATTGGTTGTTACAGAATTGTCATGGGGATATAAAGTACAGGGAATGTGGCCAATGATGTTCTGGTAGTATAGTGTCAATGGGTGTGGGATTTATTGGGATGTTCACTTAGTAAGTTATGCAATGGTCTAATCACTGGGGTGTACACTTGAAACTCATAATGTATGTCGATCACATCTCATTATGGTTTTAATTTGCATTTTTCTGATGATTAGTGATGTTGAACATCTTTTCATATTTCTTTTGGCCATCTGTATTGTCCTCTTTGGAGAAGTGTCTATTCAGGTTCTTTGCCCATTTTTTAATTGTGTTGAGTTTTATAAGTTCTTTATAAATTTTGGATATTAATCCCTTATCAGCTGTATCATTGGATGTTCTGGAGAAATAACTTGTGAATATCCAACAGTAAGATGGTTGTCTAAATTGTTCATAGAATATAGTGTAGCTATCAAGTCAATGTATATTAACAGGCAAGTTTAGATAATAAAAATGTACAAATTCACTAACAATAGTTCATTTATTTTAAATTGTTTAATGGAGTTCTTTAAAAAGCAACATAAGCTTGAAATGGAATACTTTAAAATAAAATTTAAATTGTCAGACCAAGAGTGCTATTATTTGCATAGAAATGAATTTCATTCATGACTGGCACAAAAATCTAAAGCTTAGTGTAACAGTATTTACCATATCACTTTTACCAATGGTTTAGAAATTGTGTTTAGCTTCTAAATTTTAATTTATGTTGAACTGAATACTGACCTATGTGGATGTCTCAGAAGATTGTTTTATATCAAGTTAACACAAGACTGAGATTAAATATTACAATATGATAGTCACAGCTTCAGCAGTTTCTATATTCCAACTGTACAATTACAAGAAAGTCCAAACTCAGAACTGTGTAGTTCATATGCTACTTTTCCAAGCATTCCTAAAGCATTACTATAGCAAACTATTGGGAGTCAGGTTGATTAACTCATTACAAAATTAAAATGGTGTCAAAAACAGATATAATATCAAGTAAAAACAACTTAAAGTTTGTACTTTAACTATTATGCTTTTTATTATCTTCTCCCACAACCTAAATTCTGGAGTCTTAAAACTCTTCTTTTTTAATCCTTACCTGAGGATACTTTTTCATTGATTTTTAGAGTGGAAGGGAGGGAGGGGGAGGGGTAGTGAAACATCGACTGGTTGCCTCCCACACACACCCTGACCCCAGCCGGGGATGGGGCCTGCAACCCAAGTATGTGCCCTTGACAAGGAACTGAACCCAAGACTCTCAGTCCGAGGGTCGACACTCTAACCACTGAGCCAAACCAACCATGGCTTAAACTCTTTTTTGAAGATGTATTTTAGGACACGATACCCAAGTTTCAACCCCAGCCCATCTCCCACACACCTGAGCTCTCTCAAATATTTTCACGTGCAGGTAATAAATGGGAAAAAAACCCAAACCCCATTTCCCTTAAAATTTCGTGGGTTAAACTGATCTAATCTCAAGCCCTTCCCTGTTGGAAAATGTAAATCTCAAAAAACCGAACTACTCTTCAGTTATGCACGTATTTCCCCTGAAACATAACACATTTAGAAGAAACTAGTACTTTTATAAATGTTAATTCCCAAAATTATAGGATACATTCATACACATTCACGCAATCTATCCTTATAATGCTTTATTCAAACTTTACCTTTTAATTATTTTTTACAGAGCACTATCATTCCCTCCTCCCCCACCAAATGCTGATAGAATCAACTGTTGAGACATACATCAATAGGAGTTAAAATGTGGGGAAAATAGTTCTTAACTATTACTACACAGATAAGAAAATATTCAATAAAGAAGAGTGCACCAATGTGTAAACTAAGAGGAAAAAAAAAAACTAAAAAAAAACAAAACAGCCCTCCCCCCAAACAACAAAAACAATACAAAAGACCTATCTGAATCCAAAATGGGAGGAGGGAGAGAAAGCTCATTTCCTTCATTAAAAATCAGAGTGAAACATCTATAGTTAAACAATTTTATTAACATAGTCAAGCAGTGATTAACATTCACATCTATTATGTCACATCATACAAATGTAAATACAAAATTACTACAGTACAATATATATTCTCTGCATGATCCAAAATATTTGGTGGCCCCAAAAAACTCTCTTTAAAATTCAGCAGCTTATCAAAAATTAAAACCGTATTCTATTTAAAATGAAGATCTGTTAGCACAGAGTTAGACTTCAAGAAATATCAATTTAGTACAGTTTGAGAAGTTGCAGGAGGGTATGTTTGAAGGACACATTCTAACATAGTGTGGCAGGTACAGGAAACATCAGATTTAAAGCTTTTAAGCATAACTCATACAACCTAAGTTGTCAGCAGAAAGATCCAGTTATTTATAATTAAAGCTAAAACTACTACATTATTGCACCCATTATTAACATGAATATTAAGTGTAAAACGTTTTTATTAAGTGAAGTCATTAACCACGTTTAAACATCTCTTCTCACAGATAATCTATTAAGTAAAATTATACAGTATTGTCTAATTATCATCTCCATAAAAAATCATCCAATCTTAATTGTGTTATATATCCAGAGGAAAAGAGTAATGAAGTGAATGGTGATAGGACAGTGGAACCCCTCTATGAGGCTGGTAGCAGGAGGGGACCAACATTGCCTTGAAGGCTAACCATGTTACAGAATTAGACTTGCAAAAATAGCAAAGTTGGCTTAATTCCAAGCCATAGTATAAGGGGATTCTATGCTAAACAAAAATTCTAATAAAAGGGAAAACAATATTTTCCTTATTAGTGATATAATGCTTGGCAAACTGATTTGGTTTGATTTAAAAATGTACAAGAGGTGAAAAAAATCATTTAACTTCCCTCAAAATCATGCATACATTGAAAAATATGTCCTGGGATACAAATCAGAATAAACAGTTGCTATAATTTAAATGCATACCTTAAAATTAATATGTATAGTAATTAGGAATAAAGATAAAGAACTCTATACATGTAATACCAATGGGGGAAAGATCTACATAAGACTGAAAAATTAGTCACAAGTCACCTGGAGGGTGTACAAGTGAATGAAACTTTTATGTAAAATTTAATTTTTAAGAGACATCAGAAATACCACAATATTTAATACAGTATGAAAGGTACTAAGTAGATATACAATGCTCTTGCATGGTATTACTACTAGATAATATTGTCACACAGTTCTTTATTGATCTGATTTTTTATCTAGATTATCCCAGGCCTTTAACAGCCTGAAGACCAGTTTTCTTAAAGATTTTAATGCCTACACTTCAATAACAATACTACTGGCAAGTTAGTGCTTCCTCCTTGTACTATTTGCAAAAAATAATTCAAGCAAAGCTGTACTTTAAGGTACTACTGAAGGAAGGATTAAACTGCAGTTATGCATGATACACTCTTCTCTTGGGAAGAATGTTTTTGCACCGTTATCTGTTAATACATTCAATATGAATAATATAAATTATACAAAGAAAAAAACACACACCTCCACTGTTTTTTATTTATGGCAAAATATTTCTGTTAAATTTAACTCAAGTGTTTGAGACAAATTCTGGCATTTCAGTTATGCAGGGTAACTTAATACAGAATAGAAAAATGTCCACTTTGCTATCTTGAGGGTTTGAAGAAAAGGAGGACCAAATTAAATTCACTTTCAAGGTAAACCTACAGGAGGAATTTATACCACCCTAGTCTGCTAGAATAAGGAAGGGAAAACCAGACTACATGGGAAGATTCTTCATGAAATACACTAAAAAACAAAGACTATAAGTATAATGATCCTTTATAAGCATATGTCACCAAAGCAAACAGGATACAAGAGTATTCACCTGAGATAAAACTTGTATCTGAATATTTTGTAACTGAGTAGACAAAGCATTTCAATAGAGGAAAGTCAGCGGAAATTATTTTAAAATATACATCTGATACTATTTTACAATATATGCAATTTAAGCAATTCAGATCAATGAAAAAGTCTTAACAAAAAATCACAGTGTTTATCAATATGTTAATTACAAAATGTATGCTACTTATTTTGTTTTTAAAGATGTAATGGCTTGGTTAAGTGTTTTAAAATCTATTCTGAAATCTAACTTGCTTCACAAAATCAAGTAGCAATAATGTAAAGCATCAGAACTGGCTCTTAAAGATTATTTACATATTGATTATTTGGGAAATAATCAACCAAAAAATATAAAAAAGTGATTTTTTTTACATAGTATGAAGTTATTAAAGAGATTAGACAATACAAAAAGCAAAATTCTTTCCTGAATAATGAGTATCTGTGGCACTATATTTATTTACTAATGGACTAAAAAATGAACTGCCAAACATGCATTTAAATTATATTAAATACACTTTCTGTTTCCAACTTAGGTTGATCAGCAGCTTTTGTTCTGTTAGAATCCTTCAAAGAGAGAAGCTCAAACAGGAAAAAGAAGGCATATATAAAACAGTAAACACTGACCTCCTGAGGTTCCTACAACATAAAAATATTCAAGTAGAAAATCTACATCACTTAGCAGCGGCTATGTCTGTAGTTGAGCACACCAACAGCACTTTAGTGTGTAAGGAGCAGATGAAGTAAGCCGTGCTTTAAGCATGCCAAGAGGCAGAAACACTGGAATGTAACAAAGACAAACTCACAATTTCAGAGACACTCAGTCAACATTCAAAACTATTAAGACTATGCCACAAGAATTAAGTTGCTTATACATATATATATATATATCCCATGATGTATTATTAGAATGCTAAATCAGAGCTTACCTCAAAAGAACTTAAATGGCTTCTGCAAATTCTTATGCTATACTAAGTATCTGAAATATAAATTAGGAAAACAATACCTCATGGGGAGGAGTGGGGAATAAAAAAAAACCCAACCCAATCTCAGGTTGCCAGTTATATTTAGTTAATTTATTCTCTATGTTTAAATTAAATTTCCTTTTAATTAAAAAACAGGTTAAGTGATTATCAAATGAGCATATTCTTATGTGACATATCTGCCTAACTAAAATCAATTTTTAATCAACCAGGTGACAATATTGCTTTTTCAGTCAACATATAATTACAGGTCCAAATAATTTTATTAAACGTTGTTTTTGTTTAAAAGCTTTTAGAGAAGAATTTTGCCATTTTCTTTCAATTTAAAATATTACCTATTCTAGAATATTAAAATATCTCCCATATTAAATTCTGAAAAGTATTTAAAAAACAAACTAGAGAGTATCACTAGAATTTAAGGGTAAAACAGCTATCCCAATTAGGTTTTAGAGACTAACTAGGAAGCAAATTTTGAGCTCCCAGCGAAGTAATGGTAGTAAAAAGAGAAAAATGCTACATCCCCTTTGGATCCAACTTATAACTAAAAAAAAATTTTGGATATGAAAATAGCATTTAATTTCAGGCTCTACAGACTGAAATTTGCAAAGCCAAAATACAGGAAAGAAGGTGAAAGAACATGTTAAAAAAAATACATACATACACACACACACACACACACAACAAAAACCTTTCTGCATGCTACCATGCATTTGAAATTTTTTAAAACGGTATTTATAAATTCACACACATACAGCTCAAACTTCAGTGCAATGGCTGTATCATTCAACACCTTTAGAAGAATAGAACCATGCAAAGAGGAGCAACTGCTTATAAAAATGGTTATTCAGTATTTATTCTGCAAATGCAAAGGTGACAAACTAAAATATAAAAAGGTTGTTATGGCTTAACATTTTTTTTTGTTGCAGATTAAATATGCAGCATTGAAAAATGGAAAGGTGTGGCTTCATCTCTGACCAGCAGAGTTAAAAAGAAAAATCTCTCCATTTTCCTTCATCATCATGGGATACACTGTTCAGGCAATCCAAATTAATAAAGACTTGAAACTTTATATGGAGACAAGATCAAGTGTACCAGTTAGGATTTCACATTCACAGTATATAAGAAAATACACATGGAAGGAAAAGTAAAGGGTTAACTTAACAAGGATTTATTCACAGGAATACATGTAAGTAGAGAAAAATAACAGAAAAGCTAAACAAATGAAATGAAGAGGATCCAAATCAACTTTCACTCTGTAGCTTTTTACTTGCACCCTGTGTGCATATATCTAGGGCACAGAGGGCCACCAACATGCGCCAATACAGTGTAGGAACCCTGCATTACATCCATTAACTTAAACATATCCTTAAGATCATGCTTTGAACAACAAAAAAAAGCTTAGAAGGCATTATGTTGAGTGGGAATAAACATTGAAATATAGCAATCATGTCTTCAACTTCTACAATTGTCTTTATGTGCCAACTAACATTTATGTAACCTCTTACAGATCTTTTACCATGTAATTGAAGTTTAGAAATTTGATAAAATCACTAGTAGTATATAACCATGCAGAAAGCACATCACACTGACAGCACAGAGGCAAAGATTTTGCACAGGTATATCAGCTTTCCACATTGTGCAGGTTACACACAATACAATATCAATCTTATTCCTAACAGATCCTAAAAAGGTATTTCAAGGCCTAGCTGTAAACTACAGTACTTTATATACCTATATTCTTAATAAAAATAAAATCCACAGATCTAAAAAAGGAATTTTAAATGCAGGGCTATATTGAATTGGTAAACTGCAACACAAACTGGCGCAACAGAGGTAAATGAATACCAATCTCACTCTACGTGATGCAAGCATGCTACTTACTTTCCCACTAATTTACTTTCAATCACTATGAGCCAGAATGCATGCCTGAACCTTAAACTGCACTTTAAAATTAACGTCTTGGCCTAGAAATTAAATCTAATGAAGTACAACCATCAAATTATATCCACTACATTAATGTTTTAATGCGAAATCAAGAGTTCTTTTTTTTGATATGTCCAACCCCACTTATTCCTCCCTCCCTGCCCACCCCAAAAAGGTAAAAGGAGTGACTCATTTGGCATTTCACAGGGTGCTTCATTGTTTAAATTAGATTTTTTATTTCTGACTTTTTTTGGGGGTACCTTAAATTGTAACTTCCAAGAACCTGCTTCTAGTATGGGTCAGCAAGCTGATTTTAATTCTATTAGCTTCATTTGTGTAGTTCTTTATCAGCATGCAAAAACAAGGTCCCATTGCATGGGAAAATTTATAAAAACCTTTAAATAATAATAAAAAAGCTTCCTTACTGTTTGTAACCCCCATTCTTAGGTTTCCTTTATTGTGCGTTATATAAATTTTCCTCTTTTATCCCTATGCATCATTTATATGGTTCTTGTTTTGGTACAATTCCCCATAATATTCCAGAATGTACTGTTTTGTGAGTTGACTGAATAGGTTTTTTTTTTTTGCTTCTTCACATCCAGTGCGGAGTTGTAATTGAAGACAGATTTCCACCCACAAAGGCTCCAGATGTTAAAACGTTTCCCAACATCGACAATACAGTGACGGCAACACCTCCCTCCCGCCCCTCCCAGTAGGGTTGGGATTGTACTGTATTCCCTACTGGTTTACCCTTCCCCCCTGTAAAGGGTAACATTTTCCCTGGGTGCAGAGGCTCCCTCATAGTCTCCAAGACTGAAGGACCTGTAAGAAAACAGTTTTATAGTTTAACAATTGTTTCTCTTTTGAAGTCAGTGGACCACAAAATTAATCAAGTAATGATGCAATCTCTACCTAAAGAAAATGAGAAATTGGACAAATTGCCTAATGATAACCATGTTGCTTCCTTCTCCTATAGTCTCAACTGTCACCTGCATCAGATACAAAAAAGGGACGCCAAGCTGGGGACAACCATAGAGAGGTGCGTAGCATTTTATATAGACAAAACATCCCTTTTTGCCAGTATTACCAACATAAAGCCAACAAAAATCCAATCTATATTTAAAAAAAAAAACCAACCCAAAAACTCAAAGAGCATTACTTATTTTTGGTTGTCTGATGTTTTCACACAGGAGGTATTAAAGGTGTCCGCTACACTCAGCAAATATAAAAAAGTAAATTTTAACACTCCCCCCCTCTTTTAAAATATATTTTCATCAATTTCAGAGAGGGAGAGACAGAAACATCAATGATGAGAGAGACATTGATTGGATGCCACCCTCACGTCTCCACTAGGGATCAAGCCTGCCACTTGGGCATGTGCCTCAACTGGGAACTGAACCTCAACCTCCTGGTTCATAGGTCCACGCCCAACCACTAAGCCACACCGGTAAGGCAACCTTGACTTCTTGATGCTAATTAATAATTCTTCTGACCCTATTTCACTCAGTCATTTTCTATACTCTCAGAACACTTGATTTTCCTGGTAAGGACTTTTTCAATGGTAGCATTTTTAATGATGAAAGTGACACCAAGAACTATAGATAGATTACTGGGAGATTGTAACTAGTATCTGACAGTGGAACTTTCACAACAAAACTCTACGAACCACTCATGTCAAACCTTGGATATTTATGAAAGTTCATGTGAATTCACAAAGGTGACTAACCCATCTGTGGAGAAGTGCAAGCAACCCCTTTTCTCTGCCTATGAAAAAAAGGGTAGAATACAAAAAAAGGCAGGAAAATATACTGATTGACTTTTATTTCTAATTAGAAAACTAAGAATTACTACATACCTTGTCTTAGAACATGGTCACCACAGTTAACTTGTAATTGGTGATATGATAGGGACAACAGAAGGTAATAAATCTGAAAGTGCTTGAGATTTAGCCCACGGTTGAATCTTTTGGCCCTTGATGCATTCTCATGATTTAACATTAAGGGAATCAAGCACTTTTCCAAAATGTTAAGGCCATAAAACAGCTATTAGGACTCAAGACCTCCTGGGACAACACACACAAAGGATTCTGAGACATTCCAGAGGGTACAAGTGTATTTCTACTGTCATCTAGGTTAATTAGAAAACCTAGATGTTGGAATCTTTCCAGGTTTAAAACCTAGCTCAAGATTAAATAAGCAAGCAAGCAAGCAAGCAAGCAAATAAAACACCAACATAAAAAGGTAATTCAGCCGAAACCGGTTTGGCTCAGTGGATAGAGCGTCGGCCTGCGGACTGAAAGATTCCGGGTTCGATTCCGGTCAAGGGCATGTACCTTGGTTGCGGGCACATCCCCAGTAGGAGATGTGAAGGAGGCAGCTGATCCATGTTTCTCTCTCATCGATGTTTCTAACTTTCTATCTCTCTCCCTTCCTCTCTGTAGAAAATCAATAAAATATATATTAAAAAAAAAAAAAAGGTAATTCAATTTGCTACACAACTGCTGGACACACCCTGAATACATTCTCTGGCCTTCAGTAAAATATGTCTCGCTTTATATCTAAAACCTAAGGTAAAAACCCTAGTTCACTGTACCTGCAGTGGCCCATGTTCCTAACATTTGTTGAACCAACTCAGTGTGTTAGGCAACATACCCAATTTTGGCATCAGATATTATAACAGCATTTAATCCTCAAAAGAACTCAATGAAGGAACTGAAGCCAAGAAACCAGAATTGTTCGTTCAACTTAGTATGGAAAATTTCAAGAAACAAGAGTCCAAGTGAACTTACTCTCTACCACCCCAAATCAAAACAATCTTCCATTGCCCATTTAGAAAAAACAGAGCTAGACCCATTGGTAGGCGTTCAATAAAAATGTACATTGAGCTCAGCCGGTGTGGCTCAACAGTTAAGTGTTGACCCAGGAACCAAGAGGTCACCAGCTCCACTCCTGGTCAGGGCACATGCCTGAGTTGCGGACTTGCTCCTAGTAGGGGGGTGTGCAGGAGGCAGCTGATCGATAGTATTTCTCTCTCATCAATGTTTCTATCTCTATTCCTCTCCCTTTCTCTCAAAAATCAATAAAAACATATTTTTAAAAATGTATATTAAAGATTGAATAATCTTATTATTCAATAATAATAAGATTAGTAGCTAAGAATAAATATTCTTAGCTACTGAGACAAAACCCATTTCCAGTCTACTTGGGTTTTCCCTAAAGCTCACTACATAGTAAGTCCTTGATATATCAGAAACTATAAACTCATGCTTTAAAACTAAACCACTTCTATTCTGGTGATCTCTTATAGGGCAAAAAAGGCAACAATGAAAGCAATGTTAAGTATTCTAACTAGCATGCCAGCTTGGATTTCTTTCTATCTAGGACTCAAAGTGGAACCATGCATTTTATCTTGCTTGATGGTTCTCTAAATAATTCTACTTAAGTAATTTAAAATTTAAAGTTTAATATAGCATGAGATTGTTTTATCCAACCTCTGTAGAAAACAAATAGCCCTATTCTATTCAGTAGTTTTAGATTACAGTCCTAAATTTCTTCATCCTGAAAAATTCTAAGCTATTCACAACTTACCCCTAATTATGGGACTGCAGCTCAAGTGCATGAGGTTAAACACCATAAAAAGCTGCAAGACGCTCTTTTAAGGGAGGCGGAAACTGGTCAGAGAAACGCCTCCAATTTTCATCTCCAACTTGATTTTTAAATCCATGAAGGATCTGCAAAGAGTGAAAGAAAAATCATTAATTTATCAATAACAAAAGATAAAACTCAGATCTGCATAGCTTCAGAAATAAAAAACTCTGATTTTATTATTTTAAAATTTTATCCATTTTAAAGTAATAATTCTCAAACTTTGTTGGATTCTACAACATTCTATGTCTTGCCTAAAAGCACCTCACTGAACATGCTAAGCTTTTTTTGAGAAGTTTAGAATTTAGCAAGTGTCATAGTAATAGATGCTAAGAAATCTCTGGTATAATACTTATGAAAAACAAAAAGCATAGAATTCACTCAAAGAAAAAAAAAGAATTCACTCAAAGGAATAAAATTTCTATGCTATACTAAGTTTTGTCAAGTTGGAAATATAAAAAGCTTTGGGTTCCTGGCTTAAGTATATATAGTTCACTAATTTTATTATTAGGTAATTCAAACATGTAACAGCATTTTACTTCTTTTTTTTTTTGTTATGGTTGAATGCTGACTAGAGTTAATCAAAAGGGGGGCACTACTAAAACAAAGAACTATGTAGGTTTAATCCCTATGGAGATCACTTAGATTTACTTCATTCAAGTCTGTATTATATTTTAAATCTCAGTCAGCCATCTTTGAAAATGTTAATTTGCACAGGTGGGTAAGTGAACCACAGGTATCAGTGGTACTGCTTGAAAACAACTTTTTTATTGAGAACAAAGGTCATAGGTTGTATAGTCTACCAATATTGATTTGAAGAGTCTAGTTTTATATGAAATGTAAAAATAATTCAAACTTTCCATCTAGGACTATAATAATTCCAAGATGCGTATCATAAAGTCTTTTTAGTTACCTTACAGAACATGTCTCTCAGATCATCTTTTGGGTTAATCCATGATGCAACGGCATCACAAAAAAATATAAAATCCTGTAACAAGCAAGAAATACATTTTAGATTGATATATTTGTCAAACACATGAAAAAGATATATAAACTTCAGAATATGTATGATATAATCCTAGCCAAAATAAAAAGGAAAATCAACTATGATTATAAAAATTGTAAGTGAATTGTTTAATGGTTGTCCTTATTCCTCTACCATGAACGAACCTCTCCTCATTCAGTTTATATTGCAATTTAATGCCCTTTTACGTTTTATTTTACATCACACAACAAAACCCATCTAGTAAATGTTTAGTATTAGCAATGAACTGAAAGTACCAAATGAACACCAATTAAAAACTTTCTTTTATTGGATTACATAAATAAAGTAATAATACAATTCTAAGTAGCCTAAAAATAATTTAAGATAGTTAAAAGCATACAACAAATAAGCTTAATTTGAAGCATAGAAATGAATAGATCTAAATTTTAAGACCAATCTTCATATAGAAACTGAAATGACCAAAAGTTAGAAAAAACTAATTATGTAGCTACAAATAACACCTAACCCAACCCAACCCAACCCAACCCATCCCAATCCAAAATAAACAACCCCCTCCCCAATGCTTAGACAATTTAAAAGATAATTGGATTATTCTGACTATAAAAACAAGCAAAGCCTTTAAATATTTCACTAAAGTTTTTTAAAATATAGATTATCACACTGAAAACACTCAAGATACAACATTCAAGATGTAGCTGATGCCCTGACATGTTCACTACTTTAATTATCAAAGTGTGATGTTAAAAACTTAAAAATATGTACACACATGTAGAATTTGTGATTAAAAATTTAAACATAAGAAAACTTAAGATTTTTCTTTTAACTATATCCAAATACATATGTAAAAAGTAGAAATTTCTACCAATTCTTAAGTTGGTAATGATTCATGACCATATACATGTGTTACTTCATGTATAAATTAAAAAAAAAAGTAGCTAAAATTCTAATGGGAAAATGTTCCTTTTAAACATACATAGTAGACATCATATGATACCTCTAAAACACATTTAAGGTGATACTAAAGTTCTTAAATAATGAACAACAACAAAAAAACCACCCTAACTTACTGCCAGAAGGTTATTGTCCAAGTAGGGACCATCTCTAAAGATAGTAAGTTATTGTTTTACAAATGTGAAATTAATCAAGATTTTTTCCAGTTCTAATTTTTAAGTTTTTAATGCCTGTCACCCACATTAATCTGAATTTTATAAGCTGGTAATGTAATGTATGTTTATAAACCTAAATTAAACAACAGAGTACTTAATACAAGATAGAAAATATTAAAAGGTTTCAATTAAAAAATGTTTAAGGGGGATGGGAGCATGAGTATGTGGGGCGGGGGAGAGGTTGAGGGATAATGGGTGGGATGAGGACACATTTGTAATACCCTAACTAATAATAATAAAATAAAAAAATAAAAAAAAATGTTTAAAACACCCATCTTTTGGAAGAGAATGGTCACTTTCTTGAAAACCCTGCTTACACATTTACCCTTTATAATTTCTATTGAGGAACCTGGGACTTTTAACTGGGAGTGCGATGGCTTGCATTTTATTGATTTCTTATATATGGTGTCAATCAACACATTTCTATTTTGTGTGTCTTGCAAATTTGCAGTTGGATTCAGAGATCTGGTCAGACTCATGCTTGATACTATTGCCAAATAATTTTTTTTAATGCTAAAACTGTCTAAACATAGTAAGAATTAAGACAGGAAACAAAATAAGGATAAATAAACCATAAGCTCTCAAAATTAGTTTCAATGGCTGATTCACTATTCTATTTTACTCACTACTGAGTTTGGCAGTTTGATTTTAAGTAACAGAAAGAGTATTCTACTATTAGGTCACTCTCTTAAGTATAAATATCCTCAAACTCAACAAATTGATATTCAGGGATGGGAGACATATACAAAGTAAATAAATGAGGCCTAAATGTGAATGAACAAAGCTTTGGCTTTATTCAGTACAAGAATGAAAATGTATTCGCCCAATCTGCTACTACATTTCATGACAAAATATTCAGAATATTAAAAGTTATGAACAAATTCTTGGGAATGTCTTACTTGAATTACTCCACTGGGATTCACACTGATCATGGTACAAATTCCACGAAATGCTGAATCCTTTTCCTCATTGTCCCTTATGTTTCTCAGAGAGGTGCACCTATTAAATTATAGAATTGAGTTTAGCATTTAAGTAAGAAGCAGCTTCGATTACAATACTAATGAACAGTATTTAATGGAATAAGCAACACTGTATAATGTTTATATTTAAAGAATTTTCATAAGGCTTAACTTTCTCATACTTCCTGAATGAGGGCCCATCTAATTTCAAATAATAAAAGCCGTAAAATTCAAATTTTCTTATTAATAGATTGCATCTATAAAATGGACAATTGATTTTAATCTCTCATTTAAACTATTAATGAGCTTGAGCCATGAGTAAATTACCAATTTAAAAAAGACTGCATTATAACTTGTATTCCATTAAACACTAAAATGACTGAATTGAAAGATTATCAATTAAAAGAAGCAGAACATAGGATATACTGCCACAATATAAACTATTATCTTATGGTGTAGATGTTTAACTTTTACATTAATAAGCAAATAAGATTTTTATACATAAATTTAAACATGTATTTCTTAATGCAATTCAAGTTTTCAAATTAATTATAAAAAGGAAACATAATGCAAAAACCTAAATTTATAGAATTTGCATGCATCTTTATTTTACTGGTGGATATTTAAATGCTTTTTATGTGTAATCAAGCTTCTTAACACAGCAAGCATGTGACAATCTTATCCCATGCATCAATTAGTCGTTAGCCACAACATAAAATAAATATACATGACGATGCTGCTGAAAACCTCACAAACCTGATAGGACAAGATTAGTCACATGGTTGGCAATGATTAAGGACTGTGATTTTTGTAACCAACTGAAAATATATCTAAAAGTGAGATAGAAAGAGAAAGAAAGAGTGAAGAAAAATGAATTAAAAAAAAAAGATTGAATAATACACACCAGGGTCTTATAAACTGCTGTAGCATGGGGGCCACCTCTTGAGGACAAACGTAACCAAGACGACCAATTGTTATTGCTAAGGTAACGCAATCACGGTTATACACCACCAAACGCCAACCAAGACATGAGCAAATGAGGGGGAAGGAGAAAAAATAAAGAAAAAACAACAAATAACTCAGAAACAGAAACCAACAGAATTTGTGTATGATAATAAACATAAGATTTCACCAGTGCTGTTTACTACCACCCCCTAAAATAAGGGGCAGCAACATATATGGCATACTCTTGAAAAAGGAAAAACAAAAGGAATTAAAAAAACTTTAAAGATTGAGAGAACACCAAAAACCATGATAGAATTGCTTTTCTCGCTCAATGAAGTGTCAATTTATCATACTTTCTGTTAATAAAATGAGCGATTATTTGATTTAGAAATTCTTCAGTTAAAGCCAGTTGAAATTTCAGAATTTAATAATGAAATCTATGTTTTTTCCCAATAATTAGTAAATGCGAATGATTACATTTCTGAATTGTCTACTCAAACACACTTCTCAGTTAAAACAGTTAAAATTTCCTTCTCACTTTTCCACATCTCTTTTTATAAGTGATTTTCATTTTTGAAAATTATCTAGGAATTTAATCCAAACTTTGGTCAAGTTTTTTGTTTAACATTTCCAAAACAAACCAGTGGACCATTGGTTGCCTGCTGTCAAAATCAACTCGAGTTTTAGGTATTATGGTACACACTGAATGGATTGAAAAATTGCTGTGCTATGTCAAATCCCATTCTGAAAACTCTCTAATGGTGATTAACAACTCAGGTAATAGTCCACTAATTTCATACCACATTGACATAAAGGAAATTCAGACAGTCCACTGTAATGACATGTGATATGTGGACCAAAGGAACAAATATTCTGTCTTTGCTATAAAAGGCATAGCACAAAGTAGATAAACATTGTACTGATTACATGCTAAGATTCTATGCAAAATGGGAATTAATCAAACATATATTCACCATCAAAATTCAGGAAGTCCTTATACTTAAAAGGGCTAAAACAAGTGCAACTCAGAACTGTATTCTGCAATTCAAAGATACATACATATAAATACATTTATACACAACGTGAAAAAAAAGAAAAACACGAACAGAAAACAAACCATGAAGTGCTTTAATGGTGTTCTCTCAAAAACTTACAGGTTAACCTTTCATAAAAAAAGGGTGAGGGGTAAAGAAAAATGTTTAAGGATTACTTGAAGCAAACTACACAGATAATACTAAAATCCAGCAGATTCATATGAAGCAAGAGAAAGAAAACCTATGTTCAAAAGACACAAACTATGCAACATTCTCATTAAACAGGCAAGTATGAACAATCCAATGAAACATGCGATAAAGCAGATGATGGTCCATTGAGAAAGTTCAGTGTAGGATATACTGATTTGGGAAAAAAGCAAATAACTGCATACACTAAGGAATTGGCTTTATAAAATATTAAGATAATGATAATTAAGTTGCTAAAATCTATAGACATTAGACATTGACAATGATTTTATTTAATAATTACTTCCTTTTTTGGGTGAGGAAATAAAACATTTTCTGCAGCCACTTGTATTAAGAGTAATTCAGTGAATCCAAGTGTGTTTCTTAATCATATCAAATTGCAAAGTATTACCAACTACCTTTTGATTTACTTAGGGTAGAATCATATTTAGAATATAATCTTATAGATAAAGCCAATTTGTTAAAGGAATTCACCAGCTGATATCCCACAAGAAACTTTAACATACATTACACTCAACATTTATTTGCAGTTACGCATTCACATTTAAAAATAAATAGAAAGTTTCTTTAGACTTAATAGTAATTTTATAATGGCAAGTGTTCCAAATCTGAATGTCATGTATAGGTACTGCATTCTAAAGAGATAAAAACCAGACAGGATTTCATAACCATCCTACACAAAGACTTTTTTACTTTTTAGCAAGAAAATCTGATTCGCTTTATGATATAAACAGTACCCATACAGCCAAACAGCCATATAACTGTTTCATAATTAAAAGATTTCCTTCCATACCAATAAACATAACAATTTTAATCACATTAGGCCAAAATAAGCTTTCTATAATTAAGAAACATAAAATTAAAATGCCCTTGAAAACAATTTTTATTTAGAAAACCTTATTTTAATCTTTATCCAATATTTTGGTAAGACCTTCATTGACTATGAATATATTACTGGAATTATCTTAGTATATAAAGAAAGAGATGTGCCTGATTGAAAGCAAAATTTACATCTTGTATCATTATTAGCAAAAACCTAAGAAGGTGGAGGGAAATCACCCTGAAATGTGTTCTATAGTATGGTATGGAAGGTACTCTTTAATATAAACATGCTCTCTAAATGCAAAAGAGAAACAAGCCTCCTGAATAAAAATCCCACAAAGTACTGCCTAAGTCTTCAATTTGAAGGAAAAGTATACACAAAATAGAAAATACATACGTATATATACCATTATAAACTAATTAGCCACTACATTGCAATCTATCTTTGGCTATATTTTTACAGATTAAAAAAAAATCATTACTTTGAGCTCCCAGTTGCTCTCTGAATTAATATAAAAGTAAAATTTATATTTCTCCATCCTTATTTTAGCTGGGGTTCATTTTAGGAAGTATTAAGACACTAAATAGGGGGAGAGGTGATATTTTAAACAAAGTTTCTGAAGATTGGTTATGGAATGCAGCTAAAAACAGTACATTCCATTTACTGAGAATTCAAAATAGCTATTAATAATAAGCTGGGTTTCCAAAGCTAACTTTGGTTTCTCTATGCATCTTAATTTAAAATTAAAAGGCAAGTAATTTTCTCTTCACCAAAACAGTTCAGTCATATGGTACCTGTATTCTCTAACAACGTCTTTGGTGTGTTGGGTCTGTTAATGATTTCTACAAGCTGGTGCAACACCATAGGAATATAAGGCTGCATCTCTATACCTAGATCATCCCCAAAAGAGAAAAACAAAAGAAAAATTTCAATGTTAAAATACCAACTTTGGTTCCTTTTTTAACTGTGACATATGCTATTATTAATATGTAAAGTTAATTTAAATTTAAAAACAAAACATGAAAAAGGCAATTACAAAAATATTAAGGCATTTAAAAACTTATACTTTTAAAGAAGAAAAAAATCTTACCCATTTGAATGGAGATTTCTCCAATTGCCCATGTGGCATTATTACAGACTGATATGAACTCTGGATTTAGGTTGGTTCCCAATATTGGCATGAAATCAGCTAGAAAAAAAATGTTTAAAAATGTATACTTATCAACAGCAGTGTATTATACTTTAAAGAAAACCTACTAGGTGGAAACTGAAAAGCAGGAAAGAAATAGCAATATTTTAAAGGTGTTGGTAAATACTTATCTTAAGAAACTGAGAGAGGCAATATCAGAATTTTCATATGAAGTAGATCAGGAAACATAAGATTTGGAATATTTCAGGTTTCACTAAAAAGAGTTGACATAGTACTCTTGTCATCAGACTGAGAAAACTCAAAGGTAAGGGAAGCATGATACATTGCAAATTTTTTTTTTCAAAGCTAGTTTATATCACATGCACAATTTTTTTAAAAAAGCAGTGATTTTGGTTTTTAAAGTAACTTTTACCCTAGTGCTCAGATTGTGGTCTCTCAATATCATTTTGCACTTAAAAGGAATGAAGGTCTCAGAGAAATGTTTCACTGCAGGTTAAGGGCAGGAAATGTACCCAACAAACCTGTACTAGTTTATTATACCACAAAGAACTCAGGAGCCAACTTAAGCTACCAATGCTTACAGGTAGGACAATTTGGGTACACTCAAAAAACAAACACAAACTAAACTCTGAAACATAATATAGATACTGGGAATCAATTCATTATTTTGAAAACTAGCAAATAAAGAGAATCAAGCAATGATCCTGCCTCTCCTATAGAATGTGTACTTCAGGGAAACAATTTATTGATATGGAAAATGTCTCTGCATATGTATTCTCACTATTAAATAAAGAATTAGAATATAATTTTTTAAAAATCAGTGGATCTAAAAACCAGGATTTCTCAATTTTAGTAACACTGATCATTTGGGCCAGATTATTCTGTTGTGTGTGGGGCTGTTGCGTGCCTTGTAGGACTTAGGCCAACTTCGTCTCAATGCCCTACATACCAGCAACACACCCCTAGGGTTAAACTAAATGTTCTGCAGGAGCCCTAGCCTGAGGAATGAAGGATCCCAGGTTCAATTCTGGTCAAGGACACATGCCTGGGTTGCAGGCTCAATCCCCAGTAGGGGGCATGCAGGAGGCAGCCAATCAATGATTCTCTCTCATCATTGATGTTTCTATCTCTCTCTCCCTTTTCCCCCTCTTTTGAGATCAATAAAAAAATATTTTTACAAGAAAAAAATGTTCTGCAGGATGGGGCAGCACAAAGAATTCCCCTGGTTGAAAATCAGTAATCCAGAAAATAATCATTATTATTGGTAACATAAAAAAAGAGAGAACTAGACATTGTGTAACCCCTAAAGAAGGGACACATGATCTATAAGTCTTACAAAGGAATTAAATCCTTTCATACAAGTCTAAACTCATAAAAACTCAGTTAGATGGTTAATATTTGTAAGAACAAGCTTCACACAAGACAAGAATTCAATACACTTTCATTTAGAGTCGTTAGGCTTGAACTTCATGATTTTTTTAAAAAAATATATTTTTATTGATTTTTTACAGAGAGGAAAGGAGAGAGACAGAAAGCTAGAAACATCGACAAGAGAGAAACATCAGCCGCCTCCCGCACATCTCCCACTGGGGATGTGCCCGCAACCCAGGTACATGCCCCTGACCGGAACCGAATCCAGGACCCCCCAGTCCGCAGGCTGATGCTCCATCCACTGAGCCAAACCAGTTTCGGCTGAACTTCATGATTTTTAAAAATATATCGTAATTAATGTTATTACTCAAAGTTCAGAATACAATTATTTTTCACAGAAGTACAACTAGGAATTGGGTGAAGAAACTTCCAGTCTATAAGAAATAAGTTCTGGGGATGTAATGTATGACATGATAACTATAGTGAACAATTCTGTAGTGTATATTTTAAAGTTGCTAAAAGAGCAGATCTTAAAAGTTCTTACCACAAGGAAAAACAATCTTTTTAACTTTTTGAGGTGATGGATTTTAATTAAACTTGTTGTGGTAATCACTTCATAATATGTACATAAGGTGTACAACATATCAAATCACATGCTGTATACCGTAAACTATAGAATGTTATGTATCAACTGTATCGCAAAAAAAACTGGAAAAGAAAAAAACCCCAAAGCACAACTGTATGAAATGAAAAAACCTTTTAGGTCAATGTTTTAAACCAAGGTTTATTAAATCATGCATAAATAACTCATCCAAAAAAAATGGGATATAGAAATGAAGAAGAAAAAAAAAGTAACCAAAATCCCATTTAACCCATGGATTTGACAGCAATTCAGGTTACATTATTCAATAAATCCCTTGTTATCTTCACAGAAGACTAAGACAAATGCTATGGTATTAAAACAGAAGAAAATCGCCGAAACCGGTTTGGCTCAGTGGACAGAGCGTCAGCCTGCGGACTGAAAGGTCCCGGGTTCGATTCCGGTCAAGGGCATGTACCTGGGTTGCGGGCATATCCCCAATAGATGTGCAGGAGGCAGCTGATCGATGTCTCTCTCATCGATGTTTCTAACTCTCTATCTCTCTCCCTTCCTCTCTGTAAAAAATCAATAAAATATATTAAAAAAAAAAAAAACAGAAGAAAATCATTATTTACTTCTTAAGTAAATTGCTTGAAAAGTATCCTATGATATCTGAAAAAGTATGCTGCTTTATCATGAGAAAACCTAATAAAAGGCTGCTGAGTAATGGTGAGTTCAAGGGGACAAAGAACAGGAGTTCCTGTCCTTCCTGCTTCAATCAAAGAAGCTTTAACCAGTCAAATGTACATTTATAAATGTTGGGATTCCATGAAATTACATTTTAATAATAAAAAACATAGCTGACATTAAAATCACATCATAGCAGTAGAAAATATTCCTACCTATACAAGGCTTAACATGCTGAAAGCAAGCTTTTGTCAGATCACCTAACAGGGCGAAGGAACTCTGTCGAACTTCTGGCATTTTATCCTATAAGAAATAAGCAGAAATTAACCCAAATGTGATACAGAGAACCAGGTTTCAATTCATTTTACTTTCACAGGTCTCACCTGCATGCACTGATACATTAGTGTTAGAATGTTACTTCGGGCTACTAGCTGTTCAATGTTGCCTCCAAGTCCTTCAGCCAGGCCACTGAGTAAATCAAGAGCCACTATCATAAAATCTTTATCTGGAGCCTCATATTGATCTGGTTGAGCATTGTTCAACTGAAATTAGACACAATTTTTTGAAAAATTACTTTGAATCAATTGTTGAAAAATTTCATTTGTATACATTACACGTCTCCTTAGAAAAATGCTTATGATGCCAAGAAAGAGATACAATTTTTTTTTTAAATACCATGGCTTGCGCAAGAGTCTTCTGTACTAGGTTTACACAACGCTGATACACAGGTTCACAGTATGGAAGGAAGCCAGACTGCAGGGCTGTGGCAACTGAAGATAGGCACTAGAAAGAATAAAGCATGAGTGTAAAATTTATGGATATCGTTAACATTATGATAAATGCTTGAAAGTATACTAATTCAGATTCAGGTTACTTCTGAGCTTGCTCTACTAGTCTTTTCAAACCTCTCACCTGGATGCCACTCATTGCTGTTAAGTTTGCCAGCCGGAGGTTTCCTCAGAAAAAAAAAATGTAAGAAAGTAGTTTCTAGCCCTGGCTTTTGTGGCTCAGTTGGTTGGGTGTTATCCTGTGCACCTTCGATTCTGGTCAGGGCACATGTGGGCATGCAGGTGGCAGCAGATCAATGTTACACTCTCACATAAATGTTTCTCTCTCCCCTTTGCTCTCTCTCTCAAAATCAATTATAAAAGTTTCTATAATGAATGTCACCTGTCAAGAGCAGATTAAGTTTATATATTCCTATTTTTTTCTCAAATATTAGAGATCTATTTACTTATCCTCCCATTCTGGTAAATGATGTAGGTAGACTTTACTGAGCACATTCTGAGCCCCTGCTTATTTAGCCATAACAACTCTTCTTGTGTTGCTGGACCCAGAATTAGTTATTGCTCTTGGTCCCAGAAGTTTATACTTCTTGGCTAGGGACAATCCATGGCAGAAGTGTGACCGTAAAATGATAGGGGGAATAAGAATGACAATGACTGAATTGGCTCTACCAATATCAAGTCATTTAGGTTTAAATTACTACATTTGATAGTGTGCTGAGTTATTTAAATATATAACATTTCTTTTTAATTAAAAAGTATTTAATTAAAAAGTATTTAGTATACATAGAAGAAAATTTCAAACTAGACAGAAAGGGTACAAAGTGAAGTCTCTCTTTATTAGCATCAAGTCCTAATGCTACGTCACATATATATGTGAGTATATGTGTCTAATATAATAGATATGTATAAAAAATTAAACTGTAGTTGACCTTTTAACTATGCAGGGTTTAGGGGCGCCAACCTCAACTTTTGACTCTCTCCAAACTTAAGTTGTCCCTTGGTATCCTCAGGATATTATTTCCAGGACACCCCCTATGATATCCAAATCCCATAAAAAACAAGTTTTATCAAAGGCATCTATCTAGTCAGCCTTCCACATCCATGGACTCCCAAAAGGGGATAAAAACCAGTACAGGCTTTTATGGGGGAAAATATGCATATAACCAGACCTTTGCAGTTCAAACTGGCACTACCCAAGTATCATCGGTGTATTAATTATGGTATAGCTATATATCTATATCAAGAAATGATTAGAGATAGATGTATATGATATGGGAAGATCTCTATGATAATTTATTATCAATTAAGAAGAGCAGATTAGAGCCCTGGCCAGCTTGGATCAGTGGTTAGAGCATCACCTGGAAACCAAAGGGTTGCGGGTTTGATTCCCAGTCAAGGGCACGTACCTGGGTTGCGGGTTTGATTCCCAGTCAAGGGCACGTACCTGGGTTGCAGGTTTGATCCCTAGCCCCAGTTGGGGCACATGCAGGAGGCAACCAATCAATGTCACATTGATAATTCTCTCTCCCTCTCCCTCCCTTCTACTCTCTTAAAATCAATGGAAAAAATATCCTCGGGTGAGAATTAACAACAACCAAAGAACAGGATAGAAAACATATAATTTAACAATATTTCTTAGTATAGGTGCACCATAATTAAAGTAATGAGAAGTTACATATTTATCCAGCATTTTAACAGAAATAGCTCAGGTTGTAAAATTTTTAAACACCGTTTAGATTTGGACATGTTTTTTTGATAAAACACAGATAAAATAAATGTTACCAGTTTAGCATACCTCAAGTAAAGGGAAGAGATCTTTATCTTCGTCCTTTAACATGTTCCATTTCTGGATCAGTGGAGGCATTAGCATCTGAATATATTCCTATTTACAATAATAAAGAACACATAAAGCTCCACTGTCATACATTAACAAGTCCATTTTGAGTCTATGAAAATTAAAACCCATTTAGAGTAATTGTGTAAAATAATTACAGAATGTATTTTAAGACTCTTTGCACCTTTAAAATTTTTATTTTGCCTATCTTTTTAATTTATATGACTTTGTTCTAGTTTTAAGTCATCTTTTATCCTTTTTGAAACAAAATATATACAAATATACCATACATAAAAATTACTTGATCACAATCAAGAATGATTCATGTAAGTTTTACTCTTTAGTGACTGAATTTTTTAATTCTGGCACTTGTGACATGTAATATGGCTCTAGTTGTACAGTATGTTAGAAAGGACAGGTTTACCTTATTGGGGCATTTGTAGAAAAAGATTCGTAATCATTTAAGTATCTTTATTTAAACTGAAGAATCCATAAAACCAAGTAAATAAATGTAGTAATAATATAAACAAGGGGCCGCGATTCTAAAGGTTCTGATTTAAGACATTCAGAAGAACACCCCTCCAAACAAAACAACCAACCAATATCAAAGTAAACCCACAAACCAAGTGTCTTGCATCAAGTTTTAAGTATAACTTATAAACACAGACAATTTCTTAAGAATTGCCATGTAGCAATGATAAACAAAATCTATTCCTTAGCAGAGAATTTTGAGCTATATTAAAATTCTAATACTACAAATCCAATCCCGTACTCTTCTTCTACTCTGAACACTACTAGAGACAGTTTGGCTCCCTAGCCATATTTCTTCTGTATCAATCACTATTAGCATTTTTAACCTATTACCCCAATTTCTAATTGTTTTATCTAGTGTATTCCCCATACTTGAAAATTCTGGTGAGAAAACAAAAATGTCTAGACGTGATACTCTAAAGCAGCGGTCCTCAAACTTTTTAAACAGGGGGCCAGTTCACTGTCCCTCAGACCGTTGGAGGGCCGGACTATAGTTTAAAAAAAAAACTATGAACAAATTCCTATGCACACTGCACATATCTTATTTTGAAGTAAAAAAACAAAACAGGAACAAATACAATATTTGTATTTGCATGTGGCCCGCGCGCCGTAGTTTGAGGACCCCTACTCTAAAGCTACAGTATTTATAAAGTGGTAGATACAATACTTTAAATTTTACAAGGTATAAAAACTTTATTCCTTTTCCTTTAGTCAGTCTACAAAGTGTTTTACATTCATGTGAGATGCTGCTGTTAATTTCCAAACCAAGCACATATTTATTTTCATAACAGTTAATCACAGACACTTACTGGTTTGTTTAAATGATGTCCTACTGAATCTGCTAATGTTCCTATGGCATCATAAAGAATGAGCAAGTTCTTATGCTGGTATTTGCTAAATGCAAAGACCAAGGTATCAAGTATATAAGCAAGGTAAGGAACAAGTTCTGTGCAAGCCTCCTCTTCTAGGGTAGCAAAGGCACTGTAATTAGAGAGAAAGAGAGTATTAGTGTTGGGAAAAGGAACAGTTTAACAGCTACTCAAGTAGGTACACTAAGTGACAGATGACAGGTCAGTAAGGGACTTTCTGTGGAGTTACAGTAGTTGACCTACAGACTAATGTGAATCGGCTCTTTGTTATTGCTTCAAGAGTACAGCCCCTCCCAGCACAACTCCAGACACCCATGGAAATTAGGCTGCAAGATAATTATACTGTTGTCATAGCCAGTGAGAGGGAAAAAAAGTTTAAGAAACACAAAGGCTGATGTCTAGTTAATCACATTTGTATTTACAAAATCATAAGGTGTAAGCTACAGATAATAATAAAAACCGCATTAATGGTTTAATACCAACATTTCATACAAGGTTGAAAATTAGTTTCTCATTGACATACCCACTCCTTTCCCACCCAATGAACATTTTGTTATGAATCTGTCCTACCTGCAGGCAGCTTCTTGTACTCTCTTGTTGCTATCCAGGATACGCTTTAGCAATTCTGTCATTAATGGCTTCAGGTACGTGTCTGGGGGCTGGCTGACTACCCAATGTGCATAGCGGCTCAGAGTCCAGCACGTTATGGAACGTACAAGAGCCTTTTTATCAGAGAGGCACTGAATAAGGTGAGGAATGAGCTCAGGCAAGTATGGAATCATGCCTTGCATACAACCTAGGAAAAAAATCAAAAACTTTCAGAAAATGCTAAAATATGGTTAAAAAGCCCTTTCAGTAAATATTAAACTGACACACAAATCCATGAAAAATATTCGGATCACCTCCACTGTAATAAATATACTGTAATAATCTGTTCTAAAATTATTAAAAACTGAAACGAGACCTAACTGCTCTTAAGTATCTTCCAACAGGGTAAAGAAAGCTCATTTTACTTCTGCTACACAAATTATGACTTTTATAACTGCCTTTAAAATGCTTCAAGTTCTTCTAAATAGATGTTTACAACTAAGGACAGAATAATAACCCTTATACTAGCAGAGAACGATGACACTCTTGACTTATAAGAGTGATGGCGAACCTATGACATGCGTGTCAGAAGTGACACGCGAACTCATTTTTTTGGTTGATTTTTCTTTGTTAAATGGCATTTAAATATATAAAATAAATATCAAAAATATAAGTCTTTGTTTTACTATGGTTGCAAATATCAAAAAATTTCTATATGTGACACGGCACCAGAGTTAAGTCATGATTTTTCAAAATGCTGACACGCCGAGCTCAAAAGGTTCGCCATCACTGACTTACAATATTTTTTATACTTATTTATGGAACAAAGTTGTTTTTCTAGCAATGGTAATGCTTCTGACATCAGAGTCCTTGTCCTCTCATTCTATTTCTTATATCATAACAAAAGCATTTGAAAAATATTTGGCTGGGGTTAGAAGCAAGCCGATGGCTGTTAAGTTAATAATTATTAGTTAACCAGTCTAAAGCAAACACTTTCTTATATGGCTTTTGGATTCAAATATCCTATCCAAGGTTAATGTGGATCATAGTTTTCTCTACCCCACATCAGGAAAACAAGAGCAAAGCATATAAATTTGAGTCAACAAATAGTCTTTGCTTATAGAGTAACAATTTCTTAAAATAGCCTAGTAGCATTGGCATTCTATATTTCAAATGTGACTTAAGACTTACCTTCAGCAATTGCTCCTAAAACCAAGATGCCTGATTCTTTAACAACCCATTCAGGATGAAAAAGTAATTCTTTCAAAAGGGGCAAAATATGTGGCAAAAGCTCATCACGATACACATTTGCAAGAACATCTAAGGCAGCAGCAGAACATTTTCCTAAGGAAATATTTAATTCAAAAATATTACATTAACCTCTATTATTGTTTAGTTATACATATGTAAAATGAGTATTGCTATACACTTTATTCATACCTTTACAGAGTTTCAAAGAATTCAGTTAAATTGGAGGCTGTCTGTCACATGAAAAAAGTTCTATTAACAAGAGTATGTTTTTATGACCAAGAATCAGCAAACAAACTATAAATTGGAACAAAAGTTGCCAGTACATGATGCATAAAATATGCTAGACTAAGAAACTATTCACTATCAGACTATATAACAACTCAGATTTCATTTAACACAATAATTTAGAAAAGAACAAAAATACAATTAAGTGTCCAAATTTTCCCCAATGTGAACTAGGCAAGATAAATGATTACAAAGTATTAGACAATGGTAATACATCCATTCTTTAAAAAAAGCTGTTATATTGACAAGAACTAATAACTTACTCATCAATAAGGGTCTTAAGTTATACTGTATGGTAGATCCATGCAAATGATTATGCTGCCATGAAACAGATGAAATCTAAAGATATAGAATGTTATACGATACTAGAGGCCCGGTACACGACATTCGTGCACTCAGGGGTCCCTTAGCCTGGCCTGCGCCCTTTTGCAGTCCAGGAGCCCTCGGGGGATGTCTGACTGACGACTTAAGCCCTCAGTAGGATACTCTTGTGCTGCCTGCTGTGGAGGCGGGAGAGGCTCCCACCAACGCTGGAGCACTCACCAGCTGTGAACCCAGCTTCTGGCTGAGCAGCGCTCCCCCTGTGGGAATGCACTGACCACCAGGGGGCAGCTCCTGTATTGAGTGTCTGCACCCTGGCTGTCAGTGTGTGTCATAGCAACAGGTCAGACACTTAGCATATTAGTGACCTGATGCATGGATTCATGCACATGGAAAGGAAATTAATTAGAAGGTGACTGCCAGGGTGGGACTGGGCAAGATGAGCCAGACATGCCCTGGAGCCAACCTCCTGTGGTCCCTTCCAGGCCGGCTGCACCTGGGTTGGTGCCATAGCTCAAAAGACATCTGTGGAATGAGCGGGGTCCCTTGGTAGGTAGGGTCCCTAGGCCTAGCCTGTGAAGATCGGGCTGAAATTGGCCCTCGGACATCCCCCCGAGGGGTCCTGGAGTGCGAGAGGGCACTTTGCAAAGTTGCTGTCGTACAGGGTGTGGAAACACAAATGCAAGTGTGCAGTAAGCCAGATCCAGGGCCCACAGTGCTCCAGTAACAACGTAACCCACGGCTGAAGATGGAATCCAGTAGCCCTGCGAGGAATTGGGCTCCCTCCTCTCTGGTTTCGGGGTGCGTCATCCGAGAACTGCTGCTGCCAAGTCACTGCAGCTCGGCAGCTACTGCGTTGAGCATCTGCCCCTTGGTGGTCAGTGTGCGTCACAGCGACTGGTCGGACGGTAGGAGGGACACTTAGCGTATCAGGCTTTTATATATATAGATATGGAAAAGAACGAGCAGAGTACACATAATCTGATTTCATTTTTTCAGCCTTTTCTCCTAAAAGAGATATACATGTTTTTCTGTATGTGCACAGAAAAACTTCTGGAAGGATATAGAGATGGGTGAGATGTAAAGAGGAAGTATCCCCCAATCAAGTGTACATTATTACTTTTGAAGAGTCATCTATATTATGTTAATCCACCCCACACTCAACATGAAAGCAAGGATATAGTGGGAGGTAACTTGTGAAAGTGAGATTTGGGTTCTAATACTAGATGTGTCAGCACTACTAGCTATGTTGCCCATGGGCAAGTTTCTCTTTTTGCAGTTTCCTTACCTACGGAGGGCTGCCAGAAAGAGTAAATGTGATAATGCATGCTAAGTCCTTGACCTAGTGCTAGGTATGTTAGGCACTCTAACTGGTAGTTATTTAACCAAATGAATTACACAGTCCAGGCTGATGATTCATGTCCTTAACCACTTCATAGTTAGTAGAAATCCAAGCACTCTGAATTACAGCAGTGGTTCTCACTGGGGGCAGTTTTATTTCCCAGAGGAAACATGGCAACGCCTGGAGACATTTGTTGGTTATCACAATTGTGTGTGTGTGTTTGTGTGTGTGTGTGTATGCATGCGCGTGTGCACGTGGGCTGCTGGCATCTACTGGGTAGAGGTCAGGATGCTGGTAAACATCCTATAACGTGCAGGATAGCCCCCACAACAAAGTCATGTGACCCAAAATGTCATTAGTGCTGAGGTTGAGTAATCCTGAACTAAAGCAGTGGAGTTTTAAAAACGAGTACGCAAGCAAGCAAAACACAGGTATCTAGGTTCCTCCCAACAGTTTTTAATTAGAGTGTGGTCTAGAATGCCCACAAATGATGTGGATTTGCAGCTAAGGATGAAAATGAACAGAGATTTAAAAAAAATATTTTGTAGTCTGACTATGACAAAGCAATTTATATTTCAGAATTATCCATGATAATCAGCCAATCCTCATGCAAATTAGTACAAAAATAAGTTTATGTAAGATAAACAGAAAGTTTATGGCCAAAGTTTATGGTTCCTATTTTTTAAAAAAATATATTTAGAAGAAGGGAGAGGAAGAGAGAGATAGAAACATCAATGATGAGAGAATCACTGATTGGCTGCCTTCTGCACAACCTACAATGAGGATTAAACCCGCATCCCAGGCACGTGCACTGACCGGGAATCGAACTGTGAACTACTGGTTCATAGGTCGACGCTCAACCACTGAGCCACAATGGCTGGGCCCTATTTTATAATATCAAACAAATTGAGAAATGATAGTTTGAATTATATTTAAAGAATAAGTAAATATAAGAACAGGTCCATCAGAAAAACGCAAACCAAAACCATATCTACTTCACATATACCAGGACAGCTATGATAAAAGTTAACAACTGTTGGCAAGCAAGAAACTGCAATCTTAAGACACTGATGGTGGGAAAGTTAGTGGTGGAGCCATTTTTGAAAACAGCCTTGTAGCTTCTCAAAAGGTTAAGCAGTTAACAAATGACCTAGTAAGCCCACTCCTGAGTATACATATATTGAAGAGAACTGAAAACATACATCTACACATACACTTTACAGAAGCGTTCACAGCATCATTACAACAGCCAAAAGGGGGAAACAACCAAACGTCCATCAGCTGAGAAACGGATAAATAAGATGTAATAAATCCATACAATGAGGTATTTTTTCCACATGCTACAACATGGGTGAATCATACAACACCTCATATTGTATGATTCCATTTATAGAAAAGTCCAGAACAGGCAAATTCATATCTACAGAATATAGACTAGTAGTTACTTAGGGCTGAAGGACTCAGAGAAAATGGAAATGACTGCTAATGAAAATGGAAATGACTGCTAAGGAGTTTCTTTCCGGGGTGATGAAAATGTCCCAAAATTTACTGTGGTGATGGTTGTACAACTATGAATACATTAAAAACTACTGAACTGCACCGTTTAATGGGTGAATTGTATGGTATGTAAATTATTCCTCAGTAAAGTTGTTACCAAAGCAGGCAACTGTGCTTTTCCCTCTCCAACTTACTTAGATTCCAGTCAGAAATTGTATCGTCATCATCAATTTCATCATCATCATCATCTTCCTCTTCAATGCCATCTTCATCATGCTGCTGGGCCACGGTCCTTGATCGATGAAAACGTGGCCTTATATCCTGTTCACTGTCAGGAATTGTTTCATCTTCTTCAACATCACCCTGTGTTGTTTTTTTAAAGGGAAAATTTTGGTGATAATCATTATAGGTTAATAATATGCACATGAGTGAAAGAACCAGACCTAGAGATGGGTCATGCACCCTTTCCTTGGGAAGGGAGGAATAGACTATGACATGACACTTGTTAGGTATCAGGTACTTTCAACCACATTGTATTGCCTCCCATCAAGCTGGTACAACCTAGAGTACCTAAATCCCACGCAGATAATATTTAAGGCATTTTTATGCTTCTGACTTTGAACTCTGCAGCATAATACATATATAAAACAGAAGCCTATTTACATAGGATTTATTCTAAATGTTTTATTAGTTGAATTCAAAGATTTACTAAGTCAATAAAAATAATATTCCCCATTCACCAGAAAACAAGTTTTCTTACCTTAAGTAGGATAATATCTATATCTGAGTACTTCATGCCATTCACTAACACAGGAATCAACCTATAAGAAAATAAATTCATGAAACAAGGAACTAAAGATGAATAAAATTATGAAGGAGTCTTAACAAATTTTTGTATACCAATAATACCAATGATAAGCCCTGGCTGGTAGCTCAGTTGGTTAGTGTGTCATTCCAATATGCCAAGGTATCAAGTTCAATCCCTGGTCAGGGCACATATAAGGAGCAACCAAAGAATGCATAAGCGGAACAATAAATCCATGCCTCTTTCCCCCTAAAATTAATAAATAATAAAAACAAACCACCAAGGAGACAACCACCACTAACATTGTCTTAGAGGATATTTTGTGCTGTCTGACCTTCTCAAATGATGAGTATTCGTAATATATGTTGTATTCCTTTTACAACTCATGTACAAGATCCGCCTCAGAGGTTCTCAACCTGTGGGTCACGACCCCTTTGGCGGTCGAATGACCCTTTCACAGGGGTCGCCTAAGACCATCCTGCATATCAGATATTTACATTACGACTCATAACAGTAGCAACATTACAGTTATGAAGTAGCAACGAAAATAATTTTATGGTTGGGTCACAACATGAGGAACTGTATTTAAAGGGCCAGAAGGTTGAGAACCACTGCGCTAAAAAGAACAGCAATTTCTTCTCTAAGAATTTATCCAAATATACCAACAAACATTTGCTTAAAAAAAAAACTTCACCTAAGGATGTTTCCATTCATTTTTTTAGAGGGGAACAGGGGGAAAGAGAAACATTGATCAGTTGCCTCCTATACACTCCCCGAGTGGGGATTGATTGAACCCGAAACCATTTGGTATACACAATGCTCCAATCAACTGAGCCACCCAGTGGGGCTCACAATGCATTACTTCAACTAAAAATAAATGCAGCCATAGAAGTCAAACATATTTATGACTGGCTTTAGTTGTTTAATGTTTGAAGTGGTAATTTTTTAGCCTGCTAATGTTATAGGCTTTCACTAATAGCTCTTCAGTTTTTGTAAAAAGTAATATTTATATAACTCTTAGAATTAGATGATCCTATGTTAAGAAACAAGCAAATCATAAAAGTGGTACCACACATTAGGGAGAAAAGTAATAAATGGATTTCCTAAAGAAAAAAAAATCTGCTTAGCAGGTGGTGTACTTTATTTCCAAATAAATTCCAGACAGACACTAGAATAAAATATAGGTGAAATTATTGCTTACTTGGTGGGCAAAGAATTTACTGGAAAAGAAAGAGAAGTTTACTGACTATATGAAAATGAGAACATTCAAATACTGTAAATACTAAAAATAGATAACTCTGATAATACTACCACAAATTATAACAAATGATTTTGTTCTTTGCTCATCCAGATGGTTAGGATTGGAGAAATTATAATTAATGGCTGATAAAAGTTGTGACACGATGGGACAATCTAAGTGGGGTATAAATCCGCATGACTTCACTTGAGAACAATTTGGAATATTTAAGAAGAATCCCAAAATGTTCAGTCCTTTGATCCTGGCACAAATCATTTCTAGGAATTCTATGTGAGAGAAATAACCACTTATGAACAAAAAAAGATGCTTACTACAGGATTATTTGGTTAAAGAAAAGAAAGGAGCAAACAACTTAAATAGTCAACAACTGAAGATAAGTTAATCATATATATGTGGTACGCACACTATGATGGAATAGTTCTCAAAGTTTAAAGACTAATGACCTACAGGAAAAGTATACAACATTCAAGAACTGAAAAAAGCAAACCACAAAACAGTATTATCAGAATTTTAAGCACTAACTATGGCTAGATGCTACATTAAGTGTTTTATAAATTATCAAATGTAATTTGTCCTGAAATAGCCTGAATATATGGTTTTTGGTATATGGTAACAATACATCAAAGATACTAACAGTGATTACTCAGGGTGGTGAAAATCCAAAACATTTTAAGTTTTCTGCATTTTAATTTTCTTCCATGAGACTGTATTGCTTACTTTTCAAACGTTAGCAAGCATTACTTTTAAATATCTGATTTTAATGCAGATTAAGTCATTGCATTGTACATCTATAACCAATACATGTTTTGTTAACTATCTACACTAATAAAAGAGAAACATGCAAATTGCTGTCACTCCGCTATGCCCACCAGCCAATCAGAGCAACTATGCAAATTAACCTGACAAATATGGCAGTTAATTTGCATACTCAGGCACAGAGCAAAGACTGAAGGCTCCGGCTGGAATGAAGACTGAAGACTGAAGAGGCTGGCTTCTACGCTGCGGCCACAGCTGAGAAGCCAAGTCTCGTTGCAGCCGGACCAAAGGCCTGGGTCCCAGGTGCCAGAGGAAAACCGGTGCTGGCAGCCAGGGGAAGGAAAGCCTATTGCGCAAATCTTCGTGCAACGGGCTTCTAATATCTCAATAAAACTGGAAAAAACATAAAAACAAAACCCTGACCCAACAGCATTCATTGAGTTAAAACAGCCTTAACAATAGGTTAACCAAAAATTTCATAACATCACAACTAGTGGGAAATCATTTTCTTTGGTAAAAATCCCACCAGAATCCATGGTCAAATTACAAGAATTATATAAAAAAATGACAACTGTGCCACAAATTATCCAAAATTAAGTATGAGTTAGAATAAACCATGCTCACATGATTTTAAAGAAATTCAGTCGCTTCTTGAAAAAGCTCTACTAATACCAACAATAAAATTAATTTTGACTTGTTTAGAACTTAACTCCCAGATGATAGAAGAATTCAACCAAAAATACAAAAGTGAGGAATCACTTAAATTTAAGAACAAGGTAGAATTCATTAAGAAGGAACACTTACTTAGGAAGGTGTCTTACAAGTACATCTTTGCATATTGGTTGCTCAGCCAAAGTTAGCCAAAACTCACAGGCTTCTAAAGCCACATTTTCATCTTGATCTTGGGTCCTCAGTAGCATGTACTGTAAAAAAAAGGAGCCTTAATATTAATCAGTTAAAATCATGCAATTAAAATAAACCTCTATTACAGCAAGTTAATAGTCCTTTGCTATGGCCTGTTTCAATCTAGGGTTTACATTTTTTAAAAAAGCTTCCTAGTTAATTTTAAAATGCAACCAAACTTAAGAACTGCTGCTCTTGAATGTTGCCTAATGAAAAGTATTCAATGCATTATTACTTAGCTGTTCTGTATGGATGTATTTTGTTTTATGAAACCACTGAGATTTTTTAAAATATGAGTATTAATAATCAAACATTAAGTCTTCGTAGAAACAGCAAAATAAAAACCTCCATTAAACCTTAGACTCCAGTCCCTTCACCATGAAAAAAAGAACTTTCTTTAGGCACTTTCAAGATGTCTCTTTCATAGGATATGACATTTCTTTCTTTCTTCCTTTCTCCCTCCCTCCCTCCCTTCCTCCTTCCTTTTTTATTTTCACAGGATATTTTCCCATTGATTTTTAGAGAGCATGGAAGAGAGTGGGAAAGACAGAGAGAAACATCAATGTGAGAGGCACACTTTGATTGGTTGCCTCCTGCATGAGCCCTGACCTGGGCCCTGGCCAGGGAGGAGCCTGCAACCTAGGTACATGGCCTTGATCAGAATTGAACCCGGCCCCCCTGCAGGTTTGTGTCTCCACTCTGGCCCTAGCAGCCCAGTGACATGGCCGTGGGGCTGGGGCTGGGGGCTGGCCCCCCTTGTGGGTTTGTGTCTCCAGCTCCAGGGCCGGGCACTGGCTGCCCTGTCTATTGTTCTCTCAGGCTCTGGGCTCGCGCCAGGCCCCTTCTTCTGAGCTGGTCTTGACCGTTACAGCATCCCAGCCTAATTTGCATATTACCTCTTTATTTATATAGATCTATTCAAGGTGTCTCTTGTAAGTATATATTTCATGTATTTAGAGATATATATGTATATATAATACAATTACAAAAGTCTTTTTTAATTTAGAAAGTGACATTTCTTAGTGCAACTATAATTTTTAGTTTCCCACAAAATAAGTTTATCATGTGCTTTGAATATACCAAGCCAAATTCACTCTTAGTTGGAGAAACACTGCTCCCAAATCTAAAGGCATATTGTCTAAATCTCTTTAAAAAATCCTTATATGCAAAATCAAAATAAACATAAGAGTCACACATTATTCCCAATGTACCTGGGACTTGGAATTGGGGTTAAGTGATGAATTCTTCATACACATCCTCTGCTTGATTGAAACATCTCACATGGCAAAATATGGCAATACAACAGTGTGGTGGCAAGCCAACCCCTATTACATTCCATATCATATCCTACTACTATGCAGAGTATCTATACTAATAAAAGAGTAACATGCTAATTAATTAGATCAGACGTCTTCCGGATAAAGGCACGGTGGCGGGGCCGAGGCATAGGCGGTTAGGTGTGATCAGGCAGGCAGGCAGAGGCGGTTAGGGGCAATCAGGCAGGCAGGCAGAGGCAGTTAGGGGCATCAGGCAGGCAGGCAGGCAGGCAGACAGAGGGGGTAGGGGTGATCAGGCAGGCAGGTGAGCAGTTAGGAGGCAGCGGTCCCCGTAAGATCGGGCCTAAACTGGCAGTCGGACATCCCTCAAGGGGTCCCAGATTGGAGAGGGTGCAGGCTGAGCTGAGGGACCCCCCTGCCCGTGTATGAATTTCATGCACTGGGCCTCTAGTTGCTGAAGAAACAATTGTAGCATTATAAATTAGACTCCCATCCCTGATATGGTCCTAGCAAATGATAAAATGTCTTTCTTAACTTTCTGGTTAACTCCAAACTCCTTAAGCTTTCAACTAACTCCACCTGATTCTTCTAAACACTTTATGGAGGAACAGGCTCCTCAGAGAAACTGTCATTTATTCCCATATTATACTGCTACATATGCTTATCTCTACAATTATCTTTCCTTATGTTTTACAAAAGGAGTTGCTGCACATCATGAGTGCTAGCCTTTTAACAAATCTTAGACCACATCCTTTAAAAAGAGATCTCTCTCTGTACCACAAGGACCTCTGAAAGTGAAAAGGGAGGAACTAGATGCACAATATTTAATTTACTTGCAAATTATTTTGTTCTAGAAATAATTACATCTTATTATTTATTCCTTCCTTTAAATATGGCTCAACTGTGATCAATAATTTTCCTAGTAAAATTATTTTAATCACATTTTAAAATCTAAATAGTTTGCCAGAACTATAGTGGTGATGTATTTTCTACTCAGAAATCTCTTTGTTAACATAAATCACAAGTTGATCAGATCAACTTTACCAGTAATGGATAGAAAACTCTTAATGACACAAGAATATACCACAGAATCTCTTATTGAGCATTTAGCCTAATTCATACCTAGTAAACACAAATAATCGAAATATTTCCTAGTTATCCTGGTTAAAAGCTATTTACTACTATAAATAATTTTTCCTCTTTGAAACATCTTAATAAAAGCGATCAGTAAAAGCAATCAATCTTAAAACATCTTTTAAGTCTCACGAAAGAAATATCACCATAAAGATAATTTATAATTTTAAGAAAATCAGTTACTATTTTTATAGTCTCCCCCTAAAATGTGTTAAATAATATATATTAGAAAACAGTGGTTGCATATTATACATATTGTGCCCAAGATTTTTCGTGCAAGAAAGATGAAAGAACATTTAAATTGCCTGTGTTACCTCAACTATATTATGCATGTGAGGAAGCAGGCGATCCATTCGAACTTCAAGCAGCATCACAAGTGCCCGGCACACGTTTTTCCGTACCTCTGGTTCTTCATCCCCAGCCAATGCAAAGAGGTTCTATTACACAAGAAATATTTTTTTCTAATTAAGTATTCCAATACATTAGAAAAGTTTATAATAATAACCAGTAATCTGCAAGTTGGTAACGTTTAAAAACCCTAAGAAAATATAGTACTAATAAAGACTGAATTAATTGGTTTACAACAGTGGTCGGCAAACTCATTAGTCAACAGAGCCAAATATCAACAATACGATGAATGAAATTTCTTTTGAGAGCCAAATTTTTTAAACTTAACCTATATAGGTAGGTACATTGTTATTAACTTAATTAGGGTACTCCTAAGGCTTAGGAAGAGCCACACTCAAGGGGCCAAAGAGCTGCATGTGGCTCGCGAGCCGCAGTTTGCCGACCACGGACCTATAATATTTTATTTAAGTAGAGGCCTGCTGCACGAAGAGATTCATGTAATAGGACTTCCTTTGCCCTGGCACCTGGCACCCAGGCCTTCGCTCTGGCCGGGCTACAGCCAGAGCTGGCCCTGAAGTCAAAGCCTGCTCTGCCAGCCCCAGGGCTGAGGCTTTTGCTGCTCCGCCGGCTCCGGAGCCGTGAGACTTCACTGCTCCGGCCCCCAGGCCATCAGGCTTCACTCCACCACTTGGAGCCTATGTATGCAAATTAACTGCCATCTTTGTTAGGTTAATTTGCATACTCTCCTGATTGGCTGGTTAGTGTAGCGAAGGTATGGCTAATTTACATGTTTGCCTATTATTAGGTAAGATAAGTGTAATATGTAAATCGACCGGACGGCAGAATGACTGGTCACTATGATGTGCAATGACCACCAGAAGGGCAGACACTCAACACAGGAGCTACCCCCAGCCTGCTACCCCCGATTGCCTGATTGGGGCCTGCTGGCCAACCTCTCAGTCCCTCCCCTTGGCCAGAAGGCTCTGATCGCCCAATGGGGAACAGGGAATGGGTGGCAGCAAACATGGGTGACACTAGGCCAGCCGTGGGCAAACTACGGCCCGCGGGCCGGATCCGACCCATTTGAAATGAATAAAACTAAAAAAGATCGTACCCTTTTATGTAATGATGTTTACTTTGAATTTATATTAGTTCACACAAACACTCCATCCATGCTTTTGTTCTGGCCCTCCGGTCCAGTTTAAGAACCCATTGTGGCCCTCGAGTCAAAAAGTTTGCCCACCCCTGCACTAGGCCAAGGTGGGTGCAAGTGGGGCCCCGATCGCCCCACTGGTTGCCCCATACACAGAGGCTGATTTTCCCTGGCAGCCGGGGAAGACTGGCCCAGATCACAAGCCAGGCCTAGGGACACTACCTGTGCACAAATTTCATGCACCAAGCCTCTATTAGATTATAAAATAAGACAGATGTAGAATGATAACTGCCAAAAATCATAGTTTTGGTAAATAATCTTAAAACCATTCTTTCTGAGAGAGTATGATTGGTTGTGTTTTGAGGTAACTTTTAGTTTGTGAGAATAAAACCAGGTCATTGGGACAAAGAGGCACTCATCCAGTTGATCCAGAAATAGCATTAAAATAGAATTTGATTTACTCTTGACAATTACTGACTGTCAAGAGATTTAGTCCTACCAACTCTGATCTTAAGGTGGTAACAGGTGCAGATTCTATAAAAGCATCAGTAATTGGGAAATTATAAATACACACACCCACACACACACACACAAATATACATACATACATATACTGAGTTTCTGAAAATTAATCCTAAACTGCCATTGTTCACCAGGTCAACTACTGAAAAAATAATATAAGTAATCAATCTCATACTGTTCTTAAGAAGTTTCTCTACAAGGTTAAAAAACAACAACAAAGAGTGTGAATGAAGAGAATGTTCAGTCATCGCAACTCCAGGATGTTTATTTAACTTTACAGATAAAGATACATAAGTTTAGATGTTAAGTCACTTGCTAGCCAGTGAGGGGATATGAATTTGTTTTTCATGAAATCATGGGTAAGTCCACACTCATACTACACCAACAGCCTCCACTAGAAGAACAAGTTGTCTCTTGGTGAGGCTACAAGCAGGGATGTGAAAAGAAAAAATAATAAAGTTTTCCTATCTCACTTCTGAAATTCTACTTTATATACAAACACACATATACCTTAAAAACACTAAAAAGATCATTAAAATAAATAAATAAAAATCCAATGTGCCCCATTGTCTTTTCCCATGAAATCACAAAAACGTCTCCAAATAGATAAACCTAAAACCTCATTAAAAGAAAGGGGTAAGACAATGGAGAAGTTCAAATATCAAATATGGCAGTATGTGAAGTACTGTTTCTAGCATTTAAAAAACTTTGATTTCCCAAACAACCTGATGCTTTCAAAACTCTTTAGTTCCTTTTTTAATCAAATATATTTTATAAGGTCAGAGAAGAATAATGTTTTTTCCATCAGGTGCTCCTTTTGTATGCTAGATTACATCTTTCATTAAATTTGATGTTGTCTTACTTAATATGAACACACAGCTTTGCCAAGGTAGGTTATAGCCGCATATTAGTAACCAATACACTTTCCATCAATAATGTCAAACTTAGCAGAGATGACATTAGCCCCTAATGAAAATACTAGTAATGGAAGAAAACAATGCATTTATTCATTTAGTAAATAGTTACTGAGGGACTCTAGTGTGTGTCAGGCACCTCCACTGGAGGGTTACTGGTCATGTAGGATGGAAAACAGGTTGACTCTTCTACAGCTATCAAGTAGCAGAGAAGTGTTAATATGGCATAAATGCAAATGGAAAATATTTAAAATGTTGGGAAATGTTCTTAAATTTTTATTTTTAGAGAGAATTTAATTCCTTTTATTATCCTATCTAATAAAAGAGAAACATGGTAATTGGCGCATGACCGCTACCCTTCCCATTGGCTAATTAGCTGCCAGCCAAGATGGCGGCCGGCAGCCAGGAAGCTTGAAACTAACATGAGGCTTGCTTGCTTCAGTGACGGAGAACTCCAACATTCCCCGTCTGACTTGCCAGCCTCTCAGCTGCAACTCTCAGCAACTATGTTGCGAATAAAGAAGCTAAAAAAAACCCAGAAACCTGCTTTACTCAGCGGAGCTTCAGCCAGCCGGACGGCAACATTGTATCAAATACAGACGATAAACAAAGGCCAGAAACCTGTTTTCAGCAGCCGAGGACAGAGCTAAAGCTGGCCCAGAATAAAAAAAGAAAAAAAGGAGCAATGGGGAGCTTCAGTCCCAGCCTGAAAATGGCCCTCAGCCCCTCACCCAGACTGGCCAGGCACCCCAATGGGGACCCCCACCCTGATCCAGGACACCCCAGCTGCAACAAGCCC
>NW_006299705.1:609098-627547 GCF_000327345.1 Myotis davidii | reverse complement strand
CTGGGCGCCCCAACCCCCCAATTGGCCCTACCCTGAGCGTGACTGAGGGTGGCATCACAACCTCCTGATCCACCCTGCTCTGTGCATGACAGAAGGCAGCGCAATCGGGCTTGCTCTAAGCCTGACCAGGGGCTGCAGGGCAGGCACCTAGGGATTGGGCCTGCCCTCGGCCACCCAGGAGCGGGCCTAAGCCAGCAGGGCGTTATCTCCCGAGGGGTCCCAGATTGTGAGAGGGCAGAGGCCGGGCTGAGGGACCCTCCTTCCCCCTGAGTGCACAAATTTTGTGCACCGGGCCTCTAGTAAATTATATTTCTGTATAAGATGCTGGTATGTCCATTACAGTTCCCTTGAACTGTTGAAGAGTACTAAGAGGAAATACCATTATAACTACAATTTCTAAAAATAATAATAGCAGTAGTTAACAAGCAGAGGGCTTACTCTGTGGCAGGCACTGTTCCTATTTACAGCATATATATAATAACCCAACAAGGTAGGTCTATTATTAGCCTCATTTTACAGATGATGAAATGGAAAACACCAATTCATTAAGGTGCCCAAGGTTAACCACTACTAAACTCTAGAGCTGGAAGTTGAACCCAGGTAGTCTTACTCCAAACTTCTAATATTATGCACTAACCTCTGTATCAAACTAGACTGAAAATACCTTGAGGCATAAATTTATTTATATATCCCTAGCACCAAGTACAATGCATGATTCATAGTAAGTACTAAGCAAATGAGAAAAACAAAACAAGATTTCCCCCCCCTCCAATAATTTTCCAACATAAATGTGGCCTTTGAAGGATTTTTATTTTAAGAAAAAAGGCTCAGAAAAAATAAACTAATTTATTTGGTGAACATAAAAGTTAAGTGGGTAGGGAACTTAAACAATCCTTTCACAATAGAAACCAATAGAAAACAGAAGTACAGCAGGTCCTATAACACTAGAGGCCCGGTGCATGAATTCATGCATGGGTGGGGTACCTCAGCCTGGCGGGCAATCGGGGCAGATAGGGGCTGATCAGGGCCAGTCGGCCGGGGGTGGCGGGGGAGACCACAAGAGGTTGGCTGGCCATGGGGGACTGGCTGTGGGAGCACACTGACCATCAGGGGCCAGCTCCTGCATTGAGCATCTGCCCCCTGTGGTCAGTGTGAGTCATAGCTACCAGTTGGTCACCTGGTTGTCCGGTAGTAACAGTTGCTTAGACTTTTATATATATAGATTGATGAGATGTGGTAGGAATTTAACTCTTGTTTATATCAATCAGTCCTATGGTGAAATTGGTTTCATAATACTTACTTGGCTTAAAGCTACAGAACATACTGATGACATAAAGTGAAGACTTAGTGTACTGTTCTTTTAGCTTGTGCCTTCAGATTCTTTATCAAGTTAAGTTTATTCAACCTCACCATATTGCAAATGACTTGGGAAATTTAATTTCCATATGCAACTGAACAGTATATTGAAGCAGAAATTTTTATGCTGAAGATATTAAACATACCATAATCAGTATGTACATCATTGATACAAGTGGAAAAATCAGTGACAAAGGAAAAGTTTATAGTTATAAAAACTATATGCAATGAACATTATCTAACCTTCTCAAAAACAAAGGAGAGGATAAATCTTACCTCAATAAAAGAATCAATGTGCAACATCAGAGCTTGAGTTCTACTGATGATAAACTGATTGACACATGCAACAGCGTGAGACCTAGAAACAAAATTTAAGATTTAGCATATGCTCATTGCATCGTTTTTCTATTTGCAAAAATCTTAAACATTCCTCTATAAAAATATTACGATGTATGTACAGCAATACACATACACACACCCTAAAAAATGAGTAAAATTTCTGTTATTAACACAGAAAGAATAGGAATAATATATTAAGTGAAAAATGCAAGTTGCAGAGCAATATATTATTGCTTCTATAAAAGTGAAGTGTCTGAAAGAACATGTGCACATTTTTAATAGTAGATAACTGAAAAATGGAAGGCTGGATGGGTACATAATGGTAATTTATTTTATTTATCTACAGACTTAAAAATAAGCATACTTTGAAACGAATAACTTGTAACATTACAGTCTATTTGTTCTGACATAATCAATTCAATTCCATAGCAATTCTTAATGGCACTACTTAAAATCATTCTTAGCTCACAGGTCATGGTCATGGTTGGATTTCACTGGCCTAGATATTACTCTATAATGTGGCTACTCTCTAACCCTAACTTCATTTCCTACTATGCTACAAATTTTTTTTTTCTCCTGTCACTCTAAAAGGCCTCTTCGTAACTCCAGAGCCTTTGTACTTGCTATTCCCCCAGTCTTTCCCTTTATCTTGCAAAAATTTACTACTTTACTTGGTGCAAGGTCTATACAAATGTTACCTTTTCAGAAAACCTTCTATACAAAATATTTCTGAGTCACTATCTAACCCCTTTTTCTCACTTTTCATAGTATTTAACATGAAATTGTATTATTTATCAATTATTACCATCCTGTAGGCCAGGGGTCCTCAAACTACGGCACGTGGGCCACATGCAAATACAAATATTGTATTTGTTCCCGTTTTGTTTTTTTACTTCAAAATAAGATATGTGCAGTGTGCATAGGAATTTGTTCATCGTTTTTTTTTTTTAAACTATAGTCCGGCCCTCCAACGGTCTGAGGGACAGGGAACTGGCCCCCTGTTTAAAAAGTTTGAGGACCCCTGCTGTAGGCCTCCTCTTCTAATAACCCAATAGAAAAAAGAAGACAGAAGAGAAAATCACCACATACAGCCAAAAAACATTAAGATGTTCAACATGATTAGTGACGGAAAAGCCATTTTGAAAAACCATTTTATACTGTTTGATTGGCAAAAATTAAAATGTGTGACACCACCAAAAGCTGAATATGTATACCCAGGAAATCCCTGTGTCTCAGAAATTCCTTCCCAAGATTTTATAATTTCCCTAAGAGAAAATCGTGAAAATAGACAAAAGGAGACAAGCATATAAATGTTTCAGTAGCACTACCCACAAAAGCAAGAACCTGGAAGCACCCAAAGGCCACTGGGTGTGCGTATACATGAATAAACTATTTAACTGTCACACAAAGGAATAATATACAGTAGTCAAAACAAATGACCTATAGTGACACAACATGGATGAATCTTAGCAACATATTAAATTTAAGGTGCCAAAGATTAAATTCATATACCTTTTATAAAATTGAAAACCAAGATCAATAAAATTATTTTCTAAAAATTCCAAGAAAAGGATCAAGTTGGGATTAGATATAGGTTATTTTCAAGGCCTTTGCTTTTATTATATTTGGTGGGTTTGAGTGATTATTAAAAATAACTAATAAATAACTACAGATTGAATGGAAGTGGGAAATGATGAGAATGTTACGAAACATAACCCAATTTGTGCACCTCTACTGTGATTAAAAAAATAAAATGCCTCTGATTTTTAAATTGCTTAGTCATGTGATGGATAAAACTGTATTTGTTTGCCTCATTCTATATTCTCAAAGTCTAATAGTTACTGTGAGAGGGAAATACACTCACAGTAAATACCAGTTAAACTGTATTGATAAATTATTAAATAATTTTGTGGAATAAGACTACATAAAGATGTAAAATATGTTTAGTGCACAGATAAAACACACAACAGATATCATTCACTCAAATATACATTAAAATAAAAATATTTTAACAGTATATTCAACAGAATTTCAAATGGGCAGTAATGAACATTCACTAAATGGAAACATTTCTGTATTGCTAAACTACGTGTACCTTGTTAAGTTTTAAGTACACGTATTATAATTACAAAATAAATTTTTATATCCAGTAATGGTGTACCTATTATCAGGAATATTTTTTGGTTTTTCTGATTTAATTGCTGAGAACTGGTCACAAAAAAGTAAATTTCTTAGAAGTATGCAAATCACCACACTTTCATACCTCAGTGAAAATGTTCAATGGGGAATACTTTCCAAGGGAATATGAACTCCTCTATCTAATTTCCTCTGCCAGGAAGAGTAAAATTTTATTTTGAAAATATTTATTTGCATGACATTACCCACAAATAAGCATCTATTAAGTTCCTGCTGTGAGTTTAACACTAGATTAAGTACTGCGTAAGAAGACAAGTAAAATTAAATCGAGGTAAAAACGTAAGAACTAAATAAAGAATTTAAGCAAGAAAAAGATTCCCAATTTAACCTCTGGTTACACTGTTGAAATCACAATCCTTCGAAACACAGTTTGGAACCCTGAAGTAAGCCCCAGTGGACATCTGAACCAAAAGTTAAAGCATATACACTAACGTTCATTCAGTTGTATATCCCTGAATCCTCTAGAAACTAATTTAATAATTTCTACTATACATAGTAATATATTTGATTATTCTACATAAAAGCATGATGTACTGACAATCATAAAAAAAACAAAAATGAAATGACAACCAGAAGAGCAGACTTTTCCACAGAAACAATAAGCAAAGTTCAAATTACAAAAAGCATACATAATTGAAGGGGAAAAAAGTATAGCAGGCTGGAGAACTTTTGGTAAAATTACAAAGTCTTACACACTTCAATGTAATAAAGGCATCATGATAATTATAGCATGACTAGAGGCCCAATGTACAAAAATTTGTGCACTTGGGGGGGGGTCCCTCAGCATGTCCTGTGCCCTCTTGCAGTCTGGGACAGGCCTAAACTGGCAGTCAGACATCCCTCTGGCAGCCCGGGAGCCCTCAGGGATGTCCACTTGCCAGTGGGGAGCAGTTAGACATCCTTAGAGCTGCTGAGGAGGAAGGAGAGGCTCCTGACACCACTGCTGTGCTGGCAGCCATCAGCAGAGCTCCCGCTATGGGAGTGCCCTGACCACCAGGGGGCAGCTCCTGCATTGAGCATCTGCCCCCTGGTGGTCAGTGTGTGTCATAGTAACCAGTCATTCCCAGTCGTTCTGCTGTTAGGGTCAGTTTGCATATTACCCTTTTATTATATAGGACAACTGATAACAAAATTAATCAAAGGCTTATTTAATATTCTAAATATAATATTTCAAAACTAGATGCTAGGCCAGGGGTGGGCAAACTTTTTGACTCGAGGGCCACAATGGGTTCTTAAACTGGACCGGAGGGCCAGAACAAAAGCATGGATGGAGTGTTTGTGTGAACTAATATAAATTCAAAGTAAACATCATTACAAAAAAGGGTACAGTCTTTTTTTTTTTTTTTTAGTTTTATTCATTTCAAATGGGTCGGATCCGTCCCGCGGGCCGTAGCTTGCCCACAGCTGTGCTAGGCAGTTTCAAGGAATTACAGATACAGAGAAAAAACCAAAACAGACTATGTTAACTTCAGGACCAACCAACCATGTCCACTATGTGATTTCAGAGTGCACTAAAAAATCTTTCCACTGTCAGGATTAAAATGTGGTGTTGTTTTTTTTAATAAGTAGGTTGTAAGCCCCTTAAACTACAATAAATAAATAAATAGGTATATGTATATGTGTGTGTGTGTGTGTGTGTGTGTGTGTGTATATATATATATATATATAAAGTGTAACCTCGGGAGTTCGACTGACCAGGATTTTGATCACTCGCTGACCACCAGGGGGTGGTGTGGAACGAAGGAAGGCCCTGGCCGGCAGCTGGCAGCTGCTAGGAACCTTACCCGTGCACGAATTTTGTGTACTGGGCCTCTAGTTACTTAATAATTTAGATGTCATACTTGAGGAACTTTTATTACACAGCTGCCAATAAAAGTACCTGCACTTGCCAAGATTCATAAATTAAAAAATACAAAAAACCAAACAAACACCTCCAACACACTGAGTTTTAACCTTTCACAAGGAACTTAAAAGCATACTGTTAACCATTACAAATGTAATTAAACATGTAGAACTGACATATTCAATGACAATTTCAGCAGCAAAAGTCAGTATTTTACGGGCTGTGTTTTTAAAGGAATAAACGTAAGTTATCAAAACTCACCTTTGTGGAATATCTAATAGATTTTGCTAGTTACAAAAATAATAAATAATGTAAAAATAAGGAAGTGGTAAGAATTATATCAGAGTTTATAAATTAAATTTAATATTAGTTATATAGATACCTTATTTTTGGACTACTGTGCTTGAAGAACTGTAAAAATTTTGGAATCATGATGTTAAGAGGACGATCTAAAACATCACTATCTAAAATCTCAGCAGAATCTTCACATATCTTCTGAAGGGCACCAAATGCTCCCTATAAAAGACATTTAATTAGAATTAATTAAAAACTGAAGTCATTTTTAAAAGTAAATTGAGGTATATTGCCTAATTTGTATGAATTGTTTTCAGTTCACATAAAATGCTTCCTCAAAAAAATCTGTAAGTTTAACCAATTTTATGACAAATTATTAATCTCAGTTTTATATATAATGACACATTTTTATTTTACCATTAAATAACTTAGAATGAGAAGCTATTTTGGTTGGCAGAGACTGTAATATCTAATTCAAAACCCTAATTTCTGAAATATTCTTACCAATTTAAGTCAACAATACTTTTTCTCTTTTAAGTACTATCAGTTTGTAAAAAACTATACTTACATATATCTAACCATTGTACCACTTCTCTTCTTTGAAGCATAAAGGAGGTCTTAATATCGTTAAAAAATTGTTAAAAAGTTACATACATGTAAGCCATTTATTGGGTAATGGTGACAAAATCTGTTAAAAGGGCAGGCAATTCAAATTGGCAACTATTTCTCTAGTCATTTTTACACCAAATGGGCTAACTTAGAGCTCTTGCACACAATATATAACCTATTAGTTCATCCACTTACATGCTTTACTGCTTTTAATTCCATTAGCAACTCCCAGGAACTTATTCTCCACAGTACAATTAATTTATGAATACTCTCTTTAAAGAATGACTTATGTAGTAGCTACTCCACAATTTCAAGACTATTGCAGCTAAAATTTTTTATTCTTGGAAAGTGCTTAAAATTTTTATCTTTTTTTATATTACTGTTATACCAAAGCACTATTTAACTTGTTTAAAAATATAATTGCCTTTTTTTTTATCCTCACCTGAGGATATATTTTTTAATGATTTTAGAGAGAGAGGGGAAAGGGGAGAGAGAAAGGGAGAAAGGGAGAGAGGGAGAAAGGGCGAGAGGGAGGTGAGAGAGAGAGGGGGGAGGGGGGAGAGAGAGAGAGATCAGTTGCCTTCCGTACATGCTCTGACTCGGAATTTAACCCACAACCTTTTGGCTTATGGGACAACACTCAACCAACTGAGCCACCAGCCGGGTGTACTATTTAACTTTTAATAAACCGTTACCTGATGGCTAAATATTATTCAGTTTTCCTGTAATGTTATCAGTGTATTTCTAAGGCATTACTTGAAAATACATATATATATGAGAATGCAAGTGTTTTTTCTTAGAATCTTTTCTAAAGACTGTTTTGCTAACTATCCTTCTCTCCCTTCCCCAACTCAGATCTGACAACAAAGTACCCCATCACAAGACCTCCTAATTTATTTTTTAAATACAGTTTATTGATTTTTTACAGAGAGGAAGGGAGAGGGATAGAGAGAAACATCGATTAGCTGCCTCCTCCACACCCCCCACTGGGGATGTGCCCGCAACCAAGGTACATGCCCTTGACCAGAATCGAACCCGGGACCCTTCAGTCCACAGGCCGACGCTCTATCCACTGAGCCAAACCGGCAGGGCGACCTCCTGATTTTTAATGTTAGGTTATTCCTGTGCCTGCCTTGCCAAGCCATGCTCTTGTTTTGATAGGAAGATGGGCCACTGCCTTATGCGAAACACCTATAATGGTTTCCACTTAAAACAGATTTCTACCTAAACTGGAGCCCAGTTAATGAGAGAGTCTTAAAGTACTCATTAACAGTGAGAAATTGTAGATGAAATCCAGACTCCCTCACCTTCCCAAATGAAAAGGTTGCTACTGATCTGATCAGTGGCGAACAATGAGATACTACAATCAATGCATGATTAAAATTAGACATGTCATACAGTAAGAGGCACAAAAACAATTTAGAGAAGCTGAAAAAATACTCATGGTCTGGGAATTTAGTCAATTTTAAGTCTATCTTCAAAAAATACCACCTGAACTGATTAAGCTTGACAATGGCTATTATTATAGACATATACATATAACCAAGGAAAGTTTTCAAATACAAAAATGGGAGATATTTCTTTGTAGGAAATATAGTAAAAATGTTTTAAAACTTAGTCTTTATAGAAAAGACTAAGAAATGATCACTAATGTAAAACACAAAGGTAATTTTAGGTTTTTAAGTTTTGAAATATTTCCAGAGAAAAAATTTCAAAGGTTTCTTAGTATACAACAGTACAAGAAAAATTATATGATGAAGCAAGTATTTTTACCTCACAAGTGTTGTAATCTTCAGAATCCAGTAAACTACAGAGTTTTGGTAAGAGGTCAGGCCAATTCTGCAATTCTCCCTTGGAGGCTATGGTTGTAATCAAAATACCTTGAAAGAAAACACACACTTTGTGGAAATCTGACTGCATTATGTTAGATATTATCATGTGAACAACAGCACACAAACATGAGCAATTCTCCCTCCCCAATTTACTAAATGCCCCCAATCAGCCTAAGACTTCCAAACCATCTAAATAACATTCATCAAGAATCCCCATATCACCACAGCATAAATCAGATCTGTTTCTAACCTGTTTTTTTAACACTTTACCCTCTTTTTTATTTTTAACAAGTATCCGTACAGAAGACTACAACTTGCCCTTCTCCAAGAATAGTTCCACTAATTAAAATCACTATTTTATAGAATTTACAAAAGAATAAAATATGTACAAAAATGTTAGTATCATGTATTCCTGGGTGAGGAGTATGAATCTGTTACATTCAAATAAAAATACATCAAGAAGCTAATGACTCCCCAGCTTAACCTAGGATCACAGCCATGGAGGGACGTAGATACAGAGAGAGAAAATAGAAAGTTTCCCACTTACTGGATCAAGGATGAATTACTGGGAAGATCTAGGAGAACTGAGTGGCACATACTGACAATGCCATTCTGACTGGATTATTTCAACTGTGTAGTGCGGCTTAGTTGTGATAGTTACACATATATGTAACAAAAAAGTTTGTGTTAATCTTTTCCTCTGCCTTAGTAAATCTTATATTAGTAACAAAGTTATATACTTGCCAATTATACATCCTTTTATTTAATGAGTATAAACTCTGATAGGCAAATTATAGGTACTCTAAGCTTCAAAATACTAATTTATAAAATTTTTTTAGAAGTGCTCTTTTTAATAGTTATTTTGAGAATTCAGTGAGATATGCACACAAAATGCTTGGCATATAGTAAATGCTTAATGATTACTACGAAATAGCAAATTCCATTGTTTGTGTGTTTGAATTCTTTTTGAATTTTCTACCATTAGTCTTGAGAAGGCTGCTCCTAATGGTAAAGAGCTACAAAATGTAAAGTTAGTCAATATTTATTCTTAGCTAAAAATTTTTAAATTATGTGGTAAGGGTTAATATATGGATAGCATGTTAAAGATATCAGGCTTACTATAAAATAAGTTTATAGTAAGACAAAAAAGCAGCAAGACTAATAGTAGGTCTGTACCTTCTGCCAATTATTCTTTCCCAAAGTTAAAAATATAGAACTTAGAAAAAGAGAAAGCTCTAGATCTGCCTAAATGAAACCAAGCTGCCTTAAAACAAGCAATGATAAAAAATAAACATAAGTAACACCCTGGCACTAATAGACCGCTAACATCCATTACTTCTGCTAGGAGAGATTGAAGAATGTTGAAATTTGAAATTCAAATTTATAAGGCTCCATATAATCTCATCCACTACTGAAAAGTCTTCTAATGCCTAACACAGTTGCAAAAAGTGAAACATTTTAATTTTCTGTGTACAAAAAGATGGGAATAAAACTTGGTGTGCTCAGCAATACCTATTAAATTTTAACTGTTTAAACAGCACACTTTGACCCAGTAATGCCACTTCTTTGCACTAATTCTACAGAAAATTTCCCACAAGTGTATAAACACATTAAAGGATGTTGACTGAAATAATAAAATCACAAACCAACTCCAAGAAAAGACAGTGGTCCTAAATTATTATCACTTATTAATGCCCCATTTTCACCAACTTTGATTAAGCAACTTCCAGGGACCTTTGGGTCTCACTGGACAAGAGAGCTTTTATTGCAACCATAAATATATCCAAAGCATTTAAGAGTAGCAATGAAAAACTTCCCCATCACAATTTAACTTGAAATGGATGAAATGCCTATGAAAATGGTGTATCATATCAAAAAACAACCGTTACAAACAAGATAAGCAAAATTTTAACAACATAACTTACCGACGGTGGCTCTAATCAGAGGAGAGGAGTCACCAATATTGTTTAGACATTCGCTTTTAATAAAGTCTGTTACACCATTTGGGAAGTTCTGAAAATGAGCTTTCACATTATTCTTCAAAATGAGACCACTCAATGATCGTGTGGGTTCATCTGTAGTAAAATAACAACAGTACTGAGTTTAAAAGTCATTTTCATTTTAAAATGTTATCAAGAACAGTAACTTTAAAAATATTTACATTCAAAAACTGATTATATTTCAATAATTTTGCTATAACCAGGAAAAAATATCATAAATGATTTCAAAAGATTAGCTCCATGATTTTATAGTTTAGGGTTTCTCAACCTTGGCACTATTGACATTTTGGGCCAAATAATTCTTTGTTGTGGGGTGCTGTTCTGTGCACTATAAGATGGTCAGCAGTATCACTGGCCATAGATGCCAGTATCAATTCTCCAAGTTGTGACAACCAAAAATGTTTCCAGTTAATGTCAAATTCTGGGAGAAATTGAGGGAGAGGAATTGCACTGGGTTGAGAACCATTAATTTAGTTTAAGAGTTAATTTAGTTTATATATGACCCCTGTATTCAAGCTTTATTGAAACCTGATATAAACATCAAATTACAGATCTGAAAGTGTTAGTTACTAAAAATATCTCATTAAAAATCAAGTGGACAAAGAATATACGGGGTCACCTTCACATACAAATAATTGTCGTTCATTTATACCATGTTTTTCACTTGCCTCTGAGCTAAAAAAAAAAAAAGGGAGGGGGGAGTAAAACAAGTTTAAAATTTCCGTAAGTTTTCTTAAAAACAGAATTTACTTTTTTTTTAATACTTTATTTTTTTTAGAATATATTTTATTGATTTTTTACAGAGAGGAAGGGAGAGGGATAGTTAGGAACATTGATGAGAGAGAAACATCGATCAGCTGCCTCTTGCACACCCCCTACTGAGGATGTGCCTGCAACCCAGGTACATGCCCTTGACTGGAATCGAACCTGGGACCCTTCAGTCCGCAGGCTGACGCTCTATCCACTGAGTTAGGGCAGAATTTACTTTTAAAAAAACATTTAATTCATAGGTGGTGTTAAATGTTCAAGAAGCAATTTAATACCTGCAGACTATAACTGATGTTACCAATTGGCACCAGCATCAACAATATTAGCAATAGTTAACATCTTCTGAGTGTGTATCAGGTACTAAACACCACTAAGTGCTTTGCAAGTAGTTTGCATTTAATCCTCACAACCTCATGAAATGGTAATTATTCTCACTACACAACTGACGAAACTGAGGCCTTTGCCAAAGTCACACAGAGCTAAGTGGGGAAGCCAAAATATCAACCTCAGGGGTCTGCCTTCAGAGCCTACACTTGATGCACTGTGTACTTTCACTCTCCTCAAAGGGCTAGAAGACATGAAGAGCTGCTATGTTGAACAGAATATGCTTTTACAGCACTACTATTTCACATACCTTATTAAAAAATAAATACCCGAGCTCGTTTTAATTAGTAGTACGCTCCTAAAATCTGACTGGCACTGAAATCGTCAAGGGTAAAACACATAGAGAGGCAAAAAGTTGGCAAAGTTTCTTTGTACATAAACCCCACTCAGGCCACCAAGCAATATAGCCAGAGATTTTATATCACCATTTAAAATCTTCTTTCTAATATTAAACCCAAAGTTGTGATGTAATTATACTGGGAGGATAGGGTTGAAGGTAGGATGAGAAAAGAGCTGTAGTCTCATCAACCATAGTAATGTGGTCAATGTATAATGTTTAAAATGAAAAAGTCTTGAGAGTAGAATAAACATTTTTTATAAAGTCAATGTGGAGGTCAATACCGATAGAAAGAGTTATAAGATTTAAAAATGAATTGAAAATTTTGACCATGGGAAGCAAAAATCAGGAGAAGTTGGACAGGAAACTTTCCTTATTCTGTTAAAGTCTGTGCTATTTGATTTTTAAACTTGTACATTACTTTGTGAAAAATAAAAAGAAATTCAAAAAATGAGAGAAAAATAAATAGAATCTTTTCTAGTTTCAATTACAACTTATTCCAATAAGTAGATTAAAATGAAAGAAAAGCCCATCCAGGGTGGCTCACTGGTTGAGCGTTGACCCATAAACCAAGAGGTCACTGGTTCGGTCAGAACACTGTCCGGGTTGCAGGCTCTATCCCCAGTAGGGGGCATGCAGAAGAAGCCAACTGACGTTTCTCTCTCACCGATGTATTTATCTCTCTCCCTTCCTTTCTCTCTTAAAACAACAAAAAAAATTGATAGGCTTCCCACCTCCAGCACACCCATGCCTTTTCCCTTCCCTTACCTCCCACCCCTCACCAGGCCAAAACAAACAAAAAAATCGATAAAAACATTTTTTAAAAAGAAAAACAGTTCTAACTTCTTTTCAAAATTTAAAACCGTCATAAATAGCCAAATATTTAACTTCCTCAAGCAACAAACTTTTTTGTCTTAAGTTAGCCCATTAGTTCAGTAATATAATTTTATTTTAAATGGCATGTGTATTTATTTACAAGAAATACACTATGTTGTTTTGGTTTTTTGTGTGTTAATCCTCACCCACGGATATTTTTCTACTGGTTTTCAGAAAGGGTGGAAGGGAGGGGGAAAGAGAAACATCAGCGTGAGAGAGACATTGATTGGTTGCCTCCTGGACACACCCTAACCAAGGCTGGGGATTCAAGCCTGCAGCTGAGGTAGGTGCTCTTGACGGCAATTGAACCTGGGACCCTTCAATCCATAGGCCGAGCTTTGCCCACTGAGCCAAACCGACCAGTACCACTATATTGTTTTCACAATAAAGGTTACAAGATGAAGGGTTTCAATAAATAGAAAGTGAAATGATTTAAAATATTTTTAATTAAAATGAAAAATATCCTCTGTCCAAAACCCACTTAATAAAGCCACCATTGCCTTTTATTAAAAAAAAACGACTTCACTTCACTGGGCCTCATTTTGCTCATCTGTGAAATGAGGGATTTAGATGAGCTCATTTCTGAGGTCTCTTCCAGATTTAAACTTTTACTCCACAATTCCGTGTAAACAAATACACACACACACACAGAAACATCAACTGTATCAATTTGTTGTTCCACTTATCCATGCATTCATTGGTTGATTCTTTGTATGTGCCCTGACCGGGGATCAAACCTGCAACCTTGGCGTATTGGGATGATGCTCTAACAAACTGAACTACATGGCCAGGGCAAGAAATACATTTCAGTTAGTGTCTGGAAAACCTGAATAAAATCCCTTCCAACATTTTGTGGTTTTGTAACTAACAGGTCTTTTTGAAGGCAGTTGCACCAACTTCTGCTACTTGAATGTTTGTCTGCTTTTTCGAATACTTCTTATGTACCTTTATACACCAAGAAAGCTTTGAGAAAGAGTATAATATTTTAACCATCTAAATATTTGGAATTAGGATGACAGTGTAGAAAGCTTGGTGAAATAAGCTTAAAATTTCCAAGTGAATCACAGTTTAGAAATATTCACTTACTAAGATCTTTTAAAAACAAATAGCATTGCCCTAGCTGGTTTGATTCAATGGATGAGTGTTGGCCTGAGGACCGAAGGGTCCTGGGTTAGATTCCGGTAAAGGCATATGCCTGGGTTGCGGCTGGCTTGATCCCCAGTGGGGAGCATGCAGAAGGCAGCTGATCAAAGATTCTCTCTCATTATTGATGTTTCTATCCCTCCCTTTTCTCTGAAATCAATAAAAAAGAAAAGAAAATGCCCGATATAAAGGCTTAGGAAAAAATAAAACAAAACAAAAAGAAATAGCATTGATTTAATTACCAACTACTGTAGTATACAGAGAAAATATACTTTATTAAGAAACAATGTATTCAATGGGGGGAAAGAAGGAGACATATATAATACTTTAAACAATACAGAAATCTTAAAAAACCAAAACAATGTATCACCCTGGCCAGTTTGCTCAGTGGTTAGAGCGTTAGCTTGCAGACCAAACAGGGTTTGATTCCCAGTCAAGGGCATGTACCTGGGTTGCAGGCCTGATGTATCTCACATCTATCTCTCTCTCTCTCCCTCTCCCCGCACCCCCGCCTTCCCATCCACTCTTCTCTAAACATCAACGGGGGTAAAAATATCCTCGGGTAAGGATTAACCCCCCCCCCCCACCACCCACCAAATATCATAAGTACACTTATCAAGGTAGGAATATTAATTTACGTTAAAGATATACTGATGGAATTTCTAGTTTCTTAAAATGTAGGTTTAGAAAGTTTTGAAGCTTCTATTATATTCCTCAATCACAAATTAAAACCCTTACAATTTAGATCAGGGGTCCTCAAACTTTTTAATCAGGGGGCCAGTTCACTGTCCCTCAGACCATTGGAGGGCCAGACTATAGTTTTAAAAAAAAAAACTATGAACAAATTCCTATGCACACTGCACATATCTTATTTTGAAGTAAAAAAACAAAACGGCAACAAATACAATATTTGTATTTGCATGTGGCCCGCGGGCCGTAGCTTGAGGACCCCTGATTTAGATTATTCAAAAATAATTCAAAATAATTCACTCTACTGTATGTGGATTATTAAAATCTGAATACAATTTATTAGTTAGATTTTACTACGCACTAAGGCCATTAACCGACTAGAGCTTGGAGCTCAAACCTTGCAGATGGTCTGGTAGTCTAACAGGCATTTTATAGGTGAAAAAAGAGGTAAATGTGTCTCCGAGTCTGAGACTTATTTCCTAACTCCAAATGCAGTATCTTACTGCACTATGGCTTCTGAAACACTAATCACTGAACAGGATTATTACAGTACTTTCATTTACAGGTTAATACATATCTAGTGCTTTTTGGAAGGCAGCTATGCTCACCACTATACCACCAACGCAACCTTCTAGTGCTTTTTGTATCTGACAATGTTCCAAGAAGGGAATACACAATTCAAAGAACTCTATGAACACCTCTCATTACAAGGTAATCTCTGTAAGGGCAGATACTCTTGTTTATTTTGCTCACTTCATTGCCTCTGAGCCTACAAAATACCTGGCAAAGAAGTATATTAAAAAAAAAAATCAAATGACTGTCATTTAAAAATCATACAGGTTTTCAGAAATTGTCACAGAAGTAATTTAAATTTAAGATTTATAGAATAGTTAGTAAACTAATTTAATGTATAATGTTATAAGGTTTTAAAAAGTTACAAGTGTCTATAAGTAATACGTTCCCATTTTTTTTCCATTAAACTTTTAAAATAGTGTATGACCATCTAAAAGAGGGTAGAGAGCCCTAACCAGTTTGGCTCAATGGGATAGAGCGTCGGCCTGCGGACTGAAGGGTCCCAGGTTCGATTCTGACCAAGGGCATGTACCTTGGTTGCGGGCACATCCTCAGGTGTGTGCAGGAGGCAGCTGATTGATGTTTCTCTCTCATCGCTGTTTCTAACTCTCTATCCCTCTCCTTTCCTCTCTGTAAAAAATCAATAAAATTTATTTAAATAAATAAGAGGGTAGGGAGGGCAGAATTAATCAAGAGATTAATTACTTATCTCTGAGTGATGGGATTATAAGTGATTTTTCATTTTGGTTATATGTACTTTCAACTGTTTTCTATAAACACACATATATTAAATTAATTAGTAAATCCTGTATTCATTCTGTGTGTTAAAAGGAATAAAGAATAAATCTTTATGCCATTATTGTACAAGGACTGAAGCAAAATCCCAAAGTGGACTTTGCAACACTCCTTTCATTTGTAAAGAATGAGGGAATTGTCATAAAACCATTCAATTAACAAGTGAATGCATACTAATAAGCATCTAAATGCTTAGAGTAGTATACTAACTCAAATCTCTTTGCTTATTTCACATCTCTAAAGCAGGTGGTTACTACAAAAGGAAATCCTTTGAAATGAGTAATTCCCAGTATATTTTAACAAGCCCTACAGACATGTTTTGTAGTTTTAACATAGACCCTACTTACCTTCAGATTTTAATTTTGTCAGCACAAAAATCAGGTAGTTGTTAAAATCTGGATATTGATTGAGTTGTTCCAGTTTCTAGAACAAACAGTAGTTAAGGAAACTTCTCAATGTAATCTAAGAAAAAAATTTAAATATTTTTAATGTAAAATCAAGAATTCCTTTTTGTGCTATTTCTAGCCTTGGCTAAAATAAACTTAATATTTTATATCAATTATACTCAATACAACATAAACCAAGTTCCATCTTTGGCATGCTCAAAATCGCAAAATTATTTTTCATAACAGAATTTCTTTGAACTTTAAAAATCCCAACTAAGAATATTTTTACCTTGAAAAGTGCTTTTATTACTCATTTGTTCTTCAGAGTTCAAACATTAAGATTAAATGTCATTTATGCACAAGCCTACATTCCAATTTTATTACATAAAATAAAGTCAGTGTTATGAAATTACTACACTGCAATAGTGCTATAATTGTTTACCACCCCCAGGATCTAACATTTTCAGTGGTACAAATATGCAGGTATTTTATCCTGTTGGCAGTCAACAATGGCTTAATACTGTTTTGTCTTCAAGCCCTTTTAATCTCTATTATACTTTTTACTAACATCCTTAATTGTGTTTTAATCGACAGAAATATTCGTGTTTTTACTCAATGGACCTAACTTTATTAAAAAATTAAATGCATGATACAAACTCAAGGTATACTGTATTATCTATTTATTACATAGTGGAATATCCTCAATATTTAGTGGTCGAAATGTAAAACTAGCAAAATCACTATCTAGAAAAATTCCAAGGTGTGACTGACTACTTTATTTGTCCTAGAAAAACCTATTGACTTTGTTTCTTAGTGAATGGCCAGGACTAAGAGCATATTGATAGGCTAGTAATTTTTCATAAATATTTCCTGACAAGGTTTACTTTCTTACAACTGCCACTATCTATACATACTATTATTACAATGACCTTTCAAAAAGCTCTCAAGCTTATACAAAAATAAACAAAAACATTGATACATTCTTTCCTAAAGAGACACAAAAGAACAAGTTCATCACTAGGCACTTTGAAAATACATAGTAGTGTGGATATTTAAAACTGGTTGCCTCTATCTACTGAAATTTACCTTGTTCCTTATGTAGACGGATAGATGGCAAACAATGCTCCAGGTACACAGAATAAACTTTAAATTTGATTGTTAGCCCAAGTACAATACCAGGCATATAAAAGGTACTTAATAAATACGTATTAAAGTATGATATTCAGTGCTATACAGTATTAGAAATTACAATGTGGTTTAGGGCTTGGCTAACTTAAACCATAATAGGGTTTAGGATACAAGCTTCAACAAACCCCAAAACTACTATTCTTCCCTTGGTATTAACAGTATTCAAATAAAATGGCTTAAAAAAAAAACTCAAGCAGACATCCATTTTTAAATGAGCAGCACATTAACCAGGAAGCTAAGATTTGAAGTTACAGCAATGCAGTACTTCCATGAAACTTATGGTGCTTTCTTTTGATGTAATTATATACACACACACATTTCCTTTACTGTTTTAAATTTAATTAAGCCCAAACTATACTAAAGGAGCTTACTTATCAAACTCCATATTTAGTAAATTTTGCTGCTTATTAACAATAAACATCAAGAGGCTTTTTTGCAAAAATAGACGTTTTTTTAAAAAATTAACTTCTTTGGTCTTAAAATAACAGATAAAAAGTTTACTTATGATCAGGTGAGTGAATGTGTTTCCTTTATTGGCTCCAATTAGAATTCACCGTGGTCCACAGTTTAGGGCACTACTGAGCACACATGGCAGGTTTTGCTTCTTCTCTAATCCTTTCCGCCTCTAGCAATAGGACCGCTACACCAGCTAACTCCATAAAGGCTTGGATAATTGAACAGGCATCCTTGAGCCAAAGATTTAAAAAGAAAATCTCACTTGGGAGCCAGCAACAGGTGCTAGCACGAACAGCCCAGGGGCAGGTCTGAAAGCCCCCACGTCTACGCCTCCAACCCTCACGGGCCAAGAGCCGGGAAGTAACCCCAGGCCCCGAACGGCGG
>NW_006299705.1:602792-608810 GCF_000327345.1 Myotis davidii | reverse complement strand
TACTTGTTGCACGGTTCTCTGGATGGTGGTGTCTGGGGACTGGGACTCCTTCAGCAGCTGCAGGATTTGCTGAAGTCCTTGCTCGTCAGGTTTCCACTCATACTCCATTTTGGTTTGCTGCAAATAAAGCCAGAGACAGGAAGAGACGGAGCAAATGTTACTACTCCCCATGCACAGGCCCGAGGGCTTCCCGCGCCGAGCAACCCCTTCCTCCCCGCCCGAACGACCCCTGCGCTCCCCAGACGCCTCGGACCTGTCCGGGCGCCTGAAGGAAGTCTCCGACCGCGAAACCCGGGGGAACTGATCCTGGCAGTTCGGCCGCCAATATCTGCTGCTCCAGCCGCCGCGGCCGCCGAGCGCAAGGAGCCGACCAGACTGAGTCACCGCGAATTTGCAATCTGGCCCCAGATCCGCTCGCGGGAGCCCCTGGGTCCTAATGCCACGCAGTTTTCTTCAACCCTCTCCAACTCGAGCTCCGTCAGATTATTGATTTAGAAGTCAAATCCTTATCAACCCCCCCACCCCCCGCCGCGAAACACCTGAAGAGATCTAAATTTGGTTATTAGTCACTAAGTTAACATGGTGCAAACTGTTTGACTGAAACAGGAAAAAAAACAAAAACGGCTAATTCCCCTGACAGCTCAACAGTACTGAGAAGAAATAAAAATGTTTACGTTTCAATGTGATGTACAAAACCAAATACTAATAGTCTAAAATATTAAAAATGCACTGCAATCACAACTCACACCTCAATAAACACTAAATGTTGCATTTACATCTGCAGAACTTGATTTTCAAAATGCATTATTTCCTAAAATAAAGTTCAAGTTTTGAAGTCTTATTACGTGAAATAAATTCCATCTGAAATAACCACTTTTCACAACTAAGGGTTTTGGGCTGAAGGAAAAACAAAAACACTGAAATTTACAATTGATAGTGTTTAATTTTATTAAAGTATTTTCATATATATTCTTTAAAAATATATATATATATTATTGATTTTTTACAGAGAGAGGAAGAGATAGAGAGATATTGAGTGTAGATTTTTTTTGGAAAAAATACTTCTTTTTTTATAGAGCCTACACAGGTGCTATTCCTTAAGTCTTGATATGAAAGTAATTCAAATATTATGAATCAGAAGTGGGCTTTTTAAATATATACATTTTGTTGATTTTTTACAGAGAGGAAGGGAGAGGGATAGAGAGTTAGAAACATCGATGAGAGAGAAATATCCATCAGCTGCCTCCTGCACATCTCCCACTAGGGATGTGCCCACAACCAAGGTACATGCCCTTGACCAGAACAGAACCTGGGACCTTTCAGTCCGCAGGCCGACGCTCTATCCACTGAGCCAAACCGGTTTCGGCGTATATTCTTATTTGATTCTCTCATTGGGGAGGTATTATTTGCCTCATGTGGCAACCATGGGACAAGAAGATCTTAGCAAATTAACCAAAAGATTAGGAGGAGAATACAGGTTTCTTATACAAGTTGCATCTGTTGTAATCAATTGAAACTACTATATCAATGAAAGTTTCATTAAAAGTAAATGCTTAAACAAAACAAGACTTAAGTATAAAGCATAAATTATTTGTAAAAAACAAATTGAGTCTGCTGAAGGAGAAGATTTTTCATTTGGCTCTACTACTCCGTGATGGTTTGACAGCTGAAATTAGTGCCTTCCTAGGAGTACCTTCCTAGTAGGGGTTAAAAAAGATTTTACTACATCTCTCACTAGCATTATTTTCTTTTCTTTTACCAGTACCTTTTCCTCTCTCCTTATTCACCCTTATTTTCTGTTTAATATCCTGTAATCCAGCTTTGCTCACACCTTCTACAGACTTCCCAAACAACCCAACCCCCCAAAACTGTCCATATCTAAAACAAAAAGGGATCATCGGAACATAATATCTATTAATAATATTGTAGTGTTTTTATTCCAGTCTTCATTTTGTATGTTTATATGTTCGTTATATTTTAGAATGAGATTGTCCTGTTTCTTGCCCAACTTTATATATTATTTAAAGTAGTATAAAAAAAAATAGCATTCCATTGTATTGCTGCCATTTTTAATAAACTTTTGATTGGTATAATATGTATATAAACCTGTATCTTAAGCATACTAGGTGGATTTTTATAAAGTGAACACACCCGTGTAACCAATGTCCACATCAAGATATATATCTATATATATCTATATATATCTATATCTAGATATCTATATATCTAGATATAGATATATATAGATATAGATATAGATAATTATCTGTATCAAGGTTTCTCTTTGTACTCATTCTGTCCTCAACCCACCCCAAAGTAATCTCTATAATTTCTATCATTATAGAGCTTTCCCCTTTCTCTTTTCTTTTTTACTTCAGAAACTTTTAAAATATTTTCACACCTTTCTCTAATTTCAAACATACATATAGTTGTAGTTATTTTTTTTAAGATCATACTACATACTACACCAGTGACGGCGAACCAGCTCGGCGTGTCAGCATTTTGAAGAACCCTAACTTAATTCTGGTGCCGTGTCACATATAGAAATTTTTTGATATTTGCAACCATAGTAAAACAAAGATTTATGTTTTTGATATTTATTTTATATATTTAAATGCCATTTAACAAAGAAAAATCAACCAAAAAGATGATTCGCGTGTCACCTCTGACACGCGTGTCATAGGTTCACCATCACTGTGCTACACTATTAACTCTATAATTTTTTTAACAAATAATATAGCAAGGCCATCATTACGAGCCAATGCATACAGATTTAACTCACATTTTAATAGATCACATCGGTCGTTGGAATTGATAGAAAATAATCTGTTCAATCGTTTGTTGATTGGCTTCCGGGTTGCTTCTACTTTTTTGCCACTATGAAGAACACAGCAAAAAAATTCTTGTACTAATGTCCCTACAAAGTAGTGGTAACTCAGTGGAAGTATTAGGCCAAAAGTATGTGTACTTAAAAATTTCGAAGTTATTACTAGATTACTTTCTAAAAACCGTTATGCAATTCACACTCATCAGTAATATAATCAATGTTTCCTATATATCCACCAGCACATTCTTCTAATTTTGTGTGTGAATCTAATGGCTAAAAATTTAATTTCTCCTGATACTGGAATGGGGGTGGATGGGGAACCTAAAAGTCTGAGCCACAGTTATGAGTTGGAGCTGCTGTATGCACATCAACCTGTGGAGGTGACATCTGGATAGCTTACTTAACTCCTTAGTTTCCCGTTTGAACCATAAACTAAAGCCAGGGGTCAATACCAACCAAGCCCGAAAGGCATCTTCACCATATCCATCCTGAGGATAACTGCCCACAATATCATTGCCACCCTGCCTTCTTTATCCCTGCACTCAAATAAATAGAAGTCTTTTTCTTTTTAAACAACTTAGTATTAAGAACATTTAATATGATCAGCCTATGATGATGGGATAAGAAGAACTGAGATAAACTGTTCCCTCACACCTTACTCAAGTTATCTGGAATAAAGCTCTCAAAAATATGTGATTGGTAATATCTTGACAAGAGATCTCAGGCCACTTTGCACTTCCATACTTTTTTTTTATTGTGGTAAAATATACTTAATTATAAAAGTTGGCATTTTAATTGTACAGTGGTATTCAGTACATTCTCATTGTTGTGCAACTATTATCTCCTCTATCTCTGGAACTTATCACATTTTAATAACCTTTAAAATTAGGAGATCACAGGGTTATTTAAATAATATCTGAAGTACTTTAAGCTAACTAAGCACACCAGAACTATGAGGCAGAAATAATTTAAATAGTAAACTATATATTAATTAATAGAATATCAAGATTAATACTAGATTTTCTTAAAATAATTATTCTTTCTGCATGTTGAAGACAGATCTAAATGTTTCAAAACAGGGGAGTAGTACTTCAAATTTTTCTCTTTTAGAGTATTTAAATTATGCTGATAGGTACATAACATTCAATGGTGACCCCCCCCCCCCAATAAATATATTTCAATAAGCCAAGACAGTTTTTGAACTATCTAGATAGAAGATGGTACCAGAATAAAAAGTATCCTGGAAGAGGTAAGTTATTGTAAGATATCATTTTGGGCTTTCAGAAGACTAAAACTTAAGAGTCCCAAACTATTGAAGAATTTAAATGTACATAAAAATTACCCTAAATTATCTAGAGTTGAGAATGATATGAGGTAACAATGCCAGGCTGGTTTATAAAAGTAAAAACATCTAGTTTCTTCCCTGTTGAGGGGTGGTAAAATATAGTTTAAAAAGCAGGCAGGAGGTCTGGATTCAAGCCACAAAATTTAAATCCTAGTTCTTCCACTTAGTAGCTGTGAAAACCTAGACAGTTAATCCCTCTGAGCCTCAGTCCCCCAACTATAAAATGAGAATATACCAACTCTGTAATAGGATTATAGGTACCTGCTTGGCATACAGTATGATTTAAAATACAGCAGTTTTAATTGTTACATCAATGGTTTCTAATGCCTACAAGATAAAATCTAACTTCTATTCATGGAAGAGGCTTTTTATGATCTGGTGCATCACCTTCAGGGACAACTTTAGTCTCTTACCACTCAACCTCCAACTTTATGCTCCAGCAGCAACATCAACTGCACCCTTTATACCTCTGAGCATCTGAATAGGAATTGCTGATCTGGAATGTCCTTTAAATTTGACCAGTTGGCAAACTCCTTCTTGCTGTTCAGAGTTATGTTCATCTGTTCAATTTCCAACTATTTATTAGGAGTCTTCCTTGGCACTATGATTGATACTAGATACTACTTATCTTCTCTGACATTATTCCAGGACCTCCCCAGAAGACTAAAGTGTTTTTTTCATTGTAGATCTATACTTTATAGCTTTTTCCATCTTAGAAACTGTCATATTGGCTTAGTTTTAGCAATGGTTTCCTTGAAAGCAGCGACAGTGTCCTTTGCCTTCTTTGCCTGGCAGGCTGACTCAATAAATAGTTGTTGAATAAATACTATTGTTACTGCCATGAATTCAACTAAGTAAATATTAAGTTGAGCAACTACCATCTGCTTAGTGAGCACTGAAGATTCTAAGATGTGTAAAATACCATTTTTGCCCTCACTAAGTTCTCATTTTAGTGAGAGACACAGATGTGCTGTCTATGAATGAAGTATGTGAATAAAGTGCACTGGGAAGAGAGAAGAAAGCAAGTATATTTGGCCAGGAAAGAGAAAAGTGCTTTTCCCTCATCTGGTTCAGAGCTTTTTTTTTTTTTTTCTAATTTCAATCAAATTCAAACAACTATTTACTGAGAAGTCAGATGTTTTCACCTATATGGCGAATCACTATGAATGTGATAAATGTTGCCATCAGTGATGTGATTTTCCATAATGGTGAACAACTCTTGGTAGGGTTCCAAACAAAATAAGATACAGTCTTCCTTCAATAATTTTGTGCCTGGAAAACTCAGCATTTAATTAAAAATCCTAAAAAACATTCCATGTGCATATGTAAAATTGTGTTAGGCTCTAGGTTCTGACTATAGCTATAAATAGGGTTTTTTTCACCCATGTGACCATCTAGTGCAGTGGTTCTCAACCTTCCTAATGTAGTGACCCTTTAATACAGTTCCTCATGTTGTGGTGACCCCCAACCATAAAATTATTTTCGTTGCTACTTCATAACTGTAATTTTGCTACTGTTATGAATTGTAATGTAAATATCTGCTATGCAGGATGTACCGTATTTTCATTATTACAAATTGAACATAATGAAAGCATAGTGATTAATCACAAAAACAATATGTAATTATATATGTGTTTTCCAATGGTCTTAGGCGACCCCTGTGAAAGGGTCGTTCGCCTCCCAAAGGGGTCGCAACCCACAGGTTGAGAACCGCTGATCTAGTGGGACATTGAAAAGTCATGCAGTGCTTAAGACAATTATTACTGGTGAACATCTAACACCCTTCAGCCCCACACACTAAATGACAATAGCACCTCTAATTAATAGGACAACACCCAGAGAGAAA
>NW_006299705.1:597061-602738 GCF_000327345.1 Myotis davidii | reverse complement strand
GGAAAGCACAAGAGGCTGTGGGGACATTATGCTAATTCAGTGAGGAGATCAGGAAGGAATTTCTCAAGAAAGCACTTTTTACCTGGGATCTAACAGAAATTACCAAAATGTGAAAGTGAGAGGAAGGCAGGGGCCAGGAAGACCTCACCAGGGGTGGGCAAACCACAATGGGTTCTTAAACTGGACCGGAGGGCCGGAACAAAAGCATGGATGGAGTGTTTGTGTGAACTAATATAAATTCAAAGTAAACATCATTACATAAAAGGGTACGGTCTTTTTTTTGAATAGTTTTATTCATTTCAAACGGGCCGAAGTTTGCCCATGGCTGTATAGGCCATGCTAGGAGGATTAGGCTTTATCCTAAGGCTAACAAAAAAGTTGTGAAGGGGGTTATAACTATAAACTGATAAAATATATAATCAAATAAAAATAAGGAAAAGAAGCCCCAACCAGCTGCTCAGTTGGTTGGAGCAACATTTGTACATGAAAAAGGTTTCAGATTCTATTCCCAGTTGGGGTACATATGGGAGGCAACCAATCAATGTTTATCTCTCACATCGATGTTTCTCTCTTTCTCTCAAATCAATAAGATGAGGGTTAAAAAAAATAAGGAAAATACTTATTCCTCCTACGAAGGAGACATGGGAAGAAGAGGTTCATCTAATTTTGTTCTGTATTGTGTTAATTTTCATAATGAGCAAAATATTTTTATGATAAAAATTGTTTTCCAAAAAGAAGAGGTTCATTTAATTCTGGTCTGTATTGTGTTAATTTTCATAATGAGCAAAATTTTTTAATAATAAAAATGGTTTAAAAAAACCCATCAGGCTGCAATGTAGGAAATCACTGGAGGGGCAGGAAGAGCCACAGGAAGATCTAACTGTCCAATATACATTTAAAACAGTATTTTAGTTTGTTAGGGAGGGAAAAGGCTATCATGTTTCACAGCCAAAATACAACCAAAAGTTTAGATATTTAAATATTAGGGACTTAAATATGTCTACTATTTTGTCAATTATAATGACAGCTAATATTTTTGAGTACTAGGCAATATCCTAAGTACTTAGATATGTTAACTAATTTATTCTTTAAAGTATTCCTAAGTACTTAGATATATTAACTATTCCTTAGCTAAATTAGTAATTTAAGTAATTTATTTAGTTACAAGTTAACTAATTAATATTAACTACATTTAAGTAAATTGAGGCACAGAGAAATTACTTGCTCAGTGTTACGCAGATAGTAAGTAACAGTCATGATTCAAAAATCCAACTAATCTGGCTCTAGAGTCCAGTCTCTAAGCTCCTGATATATTTATTGCCTTTCAATTTCCGTAAACTGGGAAACTAATAATAAATAAAACCATTTGTATGCTAAATAAATAACAAATATTTGACACCTTTGTAGTGAGGTAAAAGAGAAAAGTAAAAAAAAAAAATCACATTTCACTGTTGTAAAAATTATAATAGATCTTAAAAGCAGTATGTATATAAAGTTAAAATATAATGAGATATTTCAAGAGCACTGAGTAAATGAGTTCAAATATTCTAAACCTAATCTTCACAACATCCCTTTGTTGTAAATAGAGGCAAGTATTATCTTCATTTGACAAGCAGACAAATCAAAATACAGCCTAAGTGATTTGCTGAATCATTTGTTGACTATAAATCAGATCTGTAGACTTCCAAAGTACAAAAAGATGCTATAATAAACAAGGAAGAAAAAAAAATTAGAGATATCCAAAGAGCTAAAAAGAATATGATATATATTTAAAATTATTTAGTAGCCCAGCTGGTGTGGTTCAATGGTTGAGCATCGACCCATGAACCAGGTCACGGTTTGATTCCTGGTCAGGGCACATGCCTCGGTTTTGGGCTCAATCCCCAGTAGGGAGTGTGCTGGAGGAAGCTGATCAATGATCCTCATCACTGATTGTTTCTATCTCTCCCTCTCCCATCCTCCCTCTGGAATCAATAAAATATTATATATACATATATACATATACGTATATACATATATATTTAAAATTATTTAGAAAAGATTTATGAGAATTTAAACCAAAGTTTAGGAAAGAAGGGACAGTCTAAAGGCAGATGATTACTTACTTTTAAAATATGAGGTTTTTTAATGTCAAAGAATCAAAATGTTGACAGGCTTGTTAAATTATAGCTATCTGTGGAACTAGAAAGTCCTTTAAGAGATTCTATGAAGTAATCAGAGGAAAAGAATCAAAAAGAAAAGTGAAAAAAGCAAAACCAACTGTTGAGCCCAGGCTACTTGAGAAAATGAGCTTTACTATATTAAGGGGCAGGGTCTACAATATACAGACCCTCTGATGTTATAAGATGCTGGGAACAAAGGAGTTTTTAAATTGTCCTTGATTGACTTATTAGGGCGGATTATCTAGATCACCACTAAGAGTTAAAATTATAACCCTCTAAACATTACAACTTATTGTCATCTAAGAGCTGAGAGATTAACAGAAAGAAAAAAAGGGATGTCGGCGCTAAGGAAAATTTAAATAAATGTATTCTCAGAATGCCCTTTCAGGAAGACTGTTTAAGATGATGATGACTAGACATGTGACTCAAATGCTAAAATTTACAAACAAACATCAAAAAAAGAGACTTGTGATAAGGAAAAGCAGGTGATAAGGAAAAGTTAATCTCAAAGGTCAACCCAATCTACAACCAGGTACTTCCTAAACACTTCAGCTCATTTACAACAGCACTAGGGGGTAGATATTAACTCTATTTTATATTAACTGAGGTTCAGAGAGGTAAGTAGCTTGCTTAGCCAGTTTATGGCAGATTGGGCATTCAAAGCCAAATCTGTGTGATTCCAAAGTCTGGACTGAGCCTGGTAGTAACAGCAACCCTGTTATCATTTATGAAGTGCTTCTATGTGCATTATTATACTAATTGCTCTAAATGCACAAAATCATTTAATTCCATGAGTAGAAACTATTATTATCTCCATTTTACAGAAAAGAACAGGCTTAAAAAAAGTTAAGTAATGTGTCCAAGGTCACAAGATAGTAATGGACAAAGGCAGGACTCAAGTTATGATGCACCTGACTCCAGATGCGCCTGCACTGTCATTATTCTCATTCTGCTATCTCCACGTGATTAGACCGTAACAGAACTCTTGGGTAGACTTCTTGGGTAGACTTTCCTATTTTTGGTGCGAGGTATACTTTTCTTTTCCTTTCTATCCCATGCATCATCAAGATTCAACAGCTCTCTTGGTGTCTGTTATCTTAAGTTCAAGTATGAAAACTGTACCTTTCAGAGTTTAAGCTTTTCATTTTTTAAAATATATATTTTTATTGATTTTAGAGAGGAAGAGAGAGAGAGAGAGAGAAACAACATTGATGAGAGAGAATCACTGATTAGCTGCCTACTGCACGTCCCCTACTGGGAATCAAGCCTGCAACCCAGGCATGTTCCCTGACCGGGAATAAAACCTGTGACCTCCTGGTTCACAGGTCAATGCTCAACCAATAAGCCAGGCCAGCTGGGCTAAGCTTTTCATTTTTAACTAAAGTACAAGACTCATAGAGCAATTCTTCCTATATTTAACTTTTGATCACATCATTTTAATCATCAAAACATCAATTCTGTTGATTTCTATGACATTTTAAACTATCAGAATTGATTTTACTCTCCATGTATGTCAAGCTACTTGAAACACTGGTTCTCAACCCTGACTGAACATTTTACTTACTGGGAAGAAAAAGGATGCCTGTTCCCTATGTCCCCCACTGATTCAATATAGGAGTGGGGCCTATGCACCTAGGCATGGGTAGCTTTAAACAACTTCCACATAGTTCTAAAAGCCAGCCCGAGATCCATTATACTGACTTAATAAATCTGATGCTAGAAATTTTCACTAGTTCCTTACTCTAAAGAGCAGCGGTGTTCGAGCTGCATTAGAAATGACAGAAAATAGGAGAAAGAGGAATACAATGCAGATTGTACTGATTTATATGAAAACACTAGAAAAATGTCTTTGATGAAAACCAAAACATTAGGACATAATGTTTAAAGTCACATCATAATTTGTACTACCTTGGTAAGGACTGCATGTATTAGGAGCTATTAAGTGCAATGTTCATTTACTTAGTAATTTACAGAGGCTGAGTAAGGAGTTTCACTTAAATTATTACAAATGGGAAGTTGGAAAAAGTAAAAATATGGGAAAACCTGGGCATGTCTCTGACCAGGAATCACACAGGCAACCCTTCTGTACTCAGACTGATGTTCAAGCAACTGAGCCACACCAGCCAGGAAACATCATTTTTTTCAAGCTCTTACACAAAATTGAAGAGGAAGGAACACTTCCAAATTCATTTGTGAGGCCAGCATTTCCCTGGTACAATGGACACTAGAAGAACACCACAGACTAGTATCCTTGATATAGATGCAAAATTTCTCAACAAATTACTAGAAAACCAAATTCAACAGCACATTATAAAGATCACACACCATGACCAAGTGGGATTAATCTCTGGGATGCCAGAATGATTCAACATCTATAAATCAATCCATGTGACATATCACATTAGTAGCATGAAAGATACAAATCATCTTAATAGATGCGGAAAAAGTATTTGACAAAACTCTATTCATTCATGATAAAACCTCTCAACAAATGGTATAGAAGAAACACAATAAAGGCTATATATGACAAACCCCCAAGTAGTATCATACTCAATAAAGATTGAAACCTTTTTCTCTAAATCAAGAACAAGATAAGAGTGCCCATTCTCACCACTCCTACTCAAGCACTACAACTCCTAACTAAAGCATTAAAGCTAGAAAAAATAAATAAACGGCATCCACCTCAGAAATGAAGAGGTAAAATTGTCTCTATTTGCAGATGACATGATCTCATACTTAGAAAATCGTAAATACTCTTCCATAATACTAACAAATGAATTTAGTAAAGTTGCAGGATACAAAAACCAGTTGTGTTTCTATACACTAACAACAAACTACCTGAAAAAGAAATAAATAACACAATCACATTTACAATAGCATAAAAAAGAATACAATACATAGGAATAAATTTAACCATGGAGTTGAAAGATCTGAAAACTAAAAGCTATAAGACATTGATGAAAGAAATTAAAGAAGACACAAATAGAAAAATGGATTCGAAGAATATTATTAAAATATCTATATTACCCAAAGCCATCCATGTAACCCCTATGAAGATTCCAACCGCATTTTTTTACAAAAATAGAAAAAAAAATTCTACAATTCACATGGGACGCAAAAGACCATGAATACATAAGCAATCCTGAAAAAGAACAAAGGCGGAAAACACTTCCTGTTTTCAAACTATATTATTAAACTATAGCAATAAAAACAGTATGGTACTGGCATTAAATAAAAGACACATAAACAATGGAACAGAATTGAAAGCCCAGAAGTAAACCCCTGCATATACAGTCAACTAGTATTTTATAAAGGAGCCAAGAATACTCAATGGGGAAAAAACAGTCTCTTCAATAAATGGTGCTGGGAAAACTGGATCTTCACATGCAAAAGAATGAAACTGGACCCCTATCTCTTTTTTTCAACAAAAATCAGCTCAAAATGTATTAAAAACTTAAATGTAAGACCTAAATACATAAAATCCTAGTAGGAAAAACAGAGAGGAGGCCCAATCT
>NW_006299705.1:590894-597043 GCF_000327345.1 Myotis davidii | reverse complement strand
CACTCCCACCCGAGGGCATGCCTCCACCACCCCAGTGTCTGTGTCCATTGGTTATGCTAATATGCATGCATACAAGTCCTTTGGTTGATCTCTAACTGCCCCTCCTCCCCTGCCCCTTGTCTCTGGATCCATTTTTGTTCATCAGGTACTTAATATTTATTCCCTTCACACTTCACTCTCCACAACTGAAATTATCATTAAAACCAAGATTTACTGATAACAGTTTATAAAATCAGATAGAGTTAAGATGAAGAATAAATTATCTCTCTCTATATATAGAAAAGCCTAAGTGACTGGCCAACTGTCCGGTAGCTATGATGCACAATGACCACCAGGGGGCAGATGCTCAATGCAGGAGTGGAAACCACAGGCATGGAAACATGGAACAGACTAATGAATCTCAGAGGGAAGGGGGGGAGGAGGGAGGGCAGAAAAGATTAACCAAAGATCTTATATATGCATACTAGAGGCCCAGTGCACAGATTTGTGCACCGGTGGGGTCCCTTGGCCTGGCCTGTGCCCTCTTGCAATCCAGGACCCCTTGGGGGATGTCAGAAAGCTGGTTTCAGCCTGATCCCCGTAGGCTAGGCTGAGAGAACCTACTGGTGCACAAATCCGTTTATTAAGCCTCTAGTTTTTGTATAATCAAAGAATATGCAACAAAATGGGCTGTTTGATCTGTCATTTAAATAAGGTGATTATTCTAAAGGAATAGATTAAAAGAGGAACAAATAGGAGGAACAAAGAAAAGAACAAATGGTAAATATTAATTCAGATATGAATGTAACAATCTGTAAACATTTTATAAGTGTGAAAACTAAGTATTTGACTAAGGGTAGTCCTCATAATGTACAAAAAGATAGGAAAAGAATGCCATAAAGTAAATTCTCTATAGTCCACAAATGGGAAAAAGCAGAAAATAATGTTCTTTGACAAATGATATTATACAACTAACAGTTTAGTATAAAAACAGCATATATTCTGTCCATGTTCAAGTCTGTTTTTCTATTACTATGACAAAGAAACAATGAGACTCAACCAAGATTGAGACAAAAAAATTAACAAAAACCTAAAATGAAATGTGAGATGGTAACGAAATCTGAGATTATGCTGGACCTGAAGGATAACACTAATCTACCATACATACTAAGAAAGTGTTCAATTTATAAGAAAACATCTCCTTACCGTCAAGTGTGTCTCAGTGGTTGAGCATCAATCTATGAACCAGGAGGTCAGGGTTCGATTCCTGGTCAGGGCACGTGCCTAGGTTGCGGGTCCCATCCCCCATGGGGGAGTGCAGGAGGCAGCTGATGAATGTTCTGCTCTCACATCAATGTTTCTCTCTCTCCCTCTCCCTGCCTCTCTCTCTAAAAATCAATAAAATACCCTTTAAAAACACAAAGATACTGAGTTACCAGCCAACTGAATATCATGTTCTAATCACCATCCATCCCCCCATCCTATAAAATTGGAATTTATCAATTTAAACTATAACTGCACTTAGAAAATAGCAATCATAATACTCCACCTTCAAAATGAAAATAGAATTAGACAACATCAATCCAATCCTCTTAAAGTAAATGGGGATTTCCATCTTTTTTTTTACAGCTAAGTAGCATTCCATTGTGTAAATGTACCACAGCTATTTTTTTAATGTATATTTTTATTGATTTTAGAGAGGAAGGGGAAGGTAGAAGGAGAGAAACATCAATGATGAGAATCATGGATTGGCTGCCTCCTGCACGCCTCACATTGGAGATTGAGCCCACAGCCTGGGATTCCCTGATCAAGAATCAAACTGAATGGTGATTTCTTGGTTCACAGGTCGATGCTCAACCACTGGGCCACACTGGCCAGCTGTACCACAGCTTTTTTTATTCACTCATCTACTGATGGGCACTTGGACTGTTTCCAGATCGTGGCTATTGTAAATAACACTGCAAATGCATATATACTTTCCAATTAGTTTCGGGTTTCTTTGGATATCTATATTATAAAAGGCCTGTGGCCCTAACGTGGTAATGACCAAAGACCAGAGTGGGTGGGCGGGGCCATGCAATTTTGCACACTGGGCTTCTAGTATTCCCATAAGTGGAGCTGCTGGGTCATAAAGCAGTTCTATGTTTAATTTTTTAAGGTAGCTCTATACTGATTTCTACAGTGGCTGTACCAATCTGCACGCCCACAACAGTGCATGAAAGTTTCCTTTTCTCCACAACCTCACCAACACTTGTTTGTTGATTTATTGATAGCCATTCTAACAGGTATGAGGTGATAGCTCATTGTGGTGTTAATTTGCATTTCTTTGATGATTAGTGATGTTGAGCATCCTTTCATCTGTCTATTGGCTATCTGTATGTCTTCTTTGGAAAAGTGTCTATTCAGGTCCTTTGTCCATTTTTTAATTGGATTGTTTTTTTAGTGCTGAGTTTTATAAGCTCCTTATAAATTTTGGATATTGAGCCCTTATCAAATGTATTGGTGAATACGTGCTCCCATTCAGTGGGTCATCTTTTCATTTTGTTGATAGTGTCCTTTGCTGTACAAAAGCTTTTTAGCTTGATGTAGTCCTATTTGTTTATTTTTTCCTTTGTTTTCCTTGCCCGAGAAGATATATCAGGAAAAAAATTACTGCAAGAAATGTCTAAGATTTTACTTCCTATGTTTTCTTCTAGGATTTTTATGGTTTTGATTCTAACATTTAAATCTTTAATCCATTTTGAGTCTATTTTTGTGTATTGTGTAAGAGGGTGGTCATTTTATTTTGTGTGTGTACCTACCCAATTTTCCCAACACTATTTATTAAACAGACTACCTTTATCCTATTGTATGTTTTTGCCTCCTTTGTCAAATATTAATTGACTATAAAGGTGTGGGTTTATTTCTGAGCTTTCTACTCTGTTCCATTGATCTATATATCTGTTTTTATACCAGGTACCATGCCATAAATTCAGTAAAAAAAAAAAAAAAATTTAAAAATAAAATCAATGGGGAAATTAAGACCTAGAAATCAACATTACAAAATAACTAAGGAGAAGAATCTGATTTACCTGTTTAAAAACATAGAACATCCAGTTCTACTATATATTATGAGCCCCCCCCCCCCTTTTCTTTGTATAGTGCACTGATTTTCTGATGGGTATCTAGCAGTAAACACAAATGCCTTTTCTAAAAGGAACTGGGTAGCCTACAGCTCATGTCTAAGTGATGGGTCTAAAGGCAAGGTAGTGCTCAGGACCACATTTCCTAAACACAACTGATTAAACCAGGATTATACACTGGGTCCTCCATATGATGAATCCTGGCACAAAACGATTAGCTATATCAATTAGATTTCCTTTCTAGGAAATATGAACAGGATGTACTAGGATCATTTACCACTTACCAGTCCTCAAAGCAGAAGCTAAAAAGTCATGATCCTGGAGTAGGTAGGTGGCCATCATTAGATTCCACGTACAAGACAAAAGTGTATTAGTAAAAAGGCAGAAATTGTAAGCAAACAGAGAGGAGAATGGATCAGCTCAGAGAAAAGCAAAGAAGCTCTAAGATTACATGGTCCACCAGAATTTAGAGTAACAAGGCAGCTCCTGGGTGCTGCCTTGCTTCCTGATAGCTATTTCCACAAACGACTTACAATAAACCTACCCATTTCTTTTAAGACAATCTGAATGAGTTGCTATTCCTTGGTACCAAAAAAGCTAAATCGGAATAGAAATATTAAAACTATTCAAATATATAATCACGTGATTATATATAACAAAATTCCCAAAATGTATTTACTTTAAGTGAAAGGAACAGAACATTTTAGGGAGTTCTCTAGAAACTATGGGTTTGGTACAATGGGTGCTGATGAATATCGTGGAAATCAATTTCCTTAAATTGAACAGCAGAGTAAATTTGAGAGCTGATGTAGAAGTCTCTGAGAGATACTGAGTATATAATGAATATACCCAGATGAGTAGAGAATAAACGGAGTAGGAAGAATAGAGAAAACCAAGAATAAAGCCAGTTGCCAGTTCAGTGGCACCCTCTTTATAGACAACAGAATTCTTTACTCATTTACTGCTCCTCTCCCTTCCCCTTTCCAAATTTTACTATTTTGGTTCTAAGCATTTGCAATCACTGCCCCTGCTGCCACCAAGGGAGAAAATACAATAATTATTTTATTAATCCTTTATAATAGTGGGAGAGGTAGGAACAGTAGCAATTTATCCTCACTATGGTGCCAGCTTTCAGGTAATATTGTTTCCCCAAGACTCAGACAGCACATCTCAAAAGACCTACAACATCTCATATCATCCATATGCAGGTGGCACCACTATTTATGTGTATGGTGGACAAACATATTCTTTATTTGAAGAAATATAAAAGGGAGCTCCTAGCATATTATAACAATACAAAGTTAGATAATATTACAAAATATAATACATTAATAACTTTATCTGGAAAACTATTTTAGAACCAGTAGAAAACACATGAAAAAAATTCACAAGAGGAAATACAACAGTAAACAAACATGAAAAAATGCTGAAACTTACTATAGTAATAAATGTAATAATGAAGTAATGTTGTTAGACCAATCAGCAAAGATAATTTTATAATAATAATATACTAACTGCTAAAGATATGATGAATCAACTTTAACAAATTACTGATGGAAGTATAAACTAATACAACCTATTCGAAATCAACTCAGCAATCTATATGGACATATGCATTTCTATATCCTTTATTCTCATGATTACACTTCTTAAACTGTATCCTAAGAATTCTAAGAAAAAAAGTATTATCTCAAAGATTTTATCCCAAGATTATTTCTAATACAACAATGAACATAAGTGTAAATAACACAACATTCAACTGTTGGGCTATCATGCAGTCATTCAAAAAAAAACAAAACGATTAATTTATAATGACTAGAAAATGTTTATGATTAGAAAGTGAAAAAAATTATTCAAAAAGTTATATGTAAGATAACTACATGTAAAAATTATGTATAAGATAGAGACAGAATTATTAAATGAAAAAGACTGAAATTAATAAAAAGCTAGCAGTGTATTAGAGTGTTGGGATTATGGGTCCTTTTGTCTTTAATATTGTAGATATGTTACCTTTGTAAGAAAAAGAAATGATAAACATCTTCAATAGTATAATCGTTGGAAGTCATAAGTAGGGTAGAGAATTTATTATATTACTAGAGGCCCAGTGCATGAATTTGTGCACCAGTGTGCGTGTGTGTGGGGGGGTCCCTTGGTCTGGCCTGAGGGATTGGGCCAAAATAGGTTCTCTAACATTTCCCAAGGGGTCCCAGATTGTGAGAGGGAACCCACCACTCACAATCAGGGCCAGGGAGGAACATGGGAAGTTGGTCAGCTGGGAGGGACCGCAGGAGGGCTCCAGAGTGTGTCTGGTCCATCTTGTTCAGTACTGATCAGCTGGACCCCAGCAGCAAGCTAACCAACCCAGTCGGAGTGTCTGCCCCCTGGTGGTCAGTGGACATCACAACAAGTGGTTGAGTGGCCTTAACATATGATTAGCATATTACGCTTTGATTGGTTGAATGGACAACTGGTCACTTAGCATATTAGACTTTTATTATATAGACTTTTATTATATAGGACTAGAGGCCCGGTGCACAAAAATTTGTGCACTCGGGGGTGGGGAGTCCCTCAGCCCAGCCTGCGCTCATTCACAGTCCAGGGCCCTTGGGGGATGTCCACCTGTCGACTTAGGCCCACTCCCCGGGGAATCAGGCCAAAGCTTTCAGTCAGACATCCTTCTGGCAGCTAGGGAGCCCTTGGGGGATGTCCAACTAAAGGCTTAGGCCCCCAAGGGATCGGGTCTAAACCGTTAGTTGGACATTCTTAGTGCTGCCACGGAAGTGGGAGAGGCTCCTGCCACCACCACTGCGCTGGCCAGCCATGAGCCAGCTTCTGGCTGAGTGGCACTCCCCATATCGAAGTGCACTGACCACGAGGGGGCAGCTCCTGCATTGAGAATCTGCCCCCTGGTTGCCAGTGCTCATCATAGCAACTGGTCATTCTGCCGTTCAGTCAATGTGCATATTAGCCTTTTATTATTATTATATAGGATGTCCCTATTTCCCCCTTTTTCCCCCCTCTACCCAGCTCTTGCCCCTCACTTCTCTC
>NW_006299705.1:574260-590406 GCF_000327345.1 Myotis davidii | reverse complement strand
ACCTGGGACTCTTTAGTCCATGGGCTAATGCTCTATCCACTGAGAAAAACAGGCTGCAGCTTAATTCATGTACTTTTAATCTATATGTGTCTTTATATTTAAAGTGGGTTTTGTTTTTGATTCACCCTCATAATCTGTCTTTTAGTTGGTGCAATTATGCCACTGACTTTCAGAGTGCTTACTGGTAGTTACTGCCATATCAGGCGGCTTCTGGGGCTCCTGGGATGGCAAGGCAGGCTGGCTTCTGGGGCTTCTGGAGAGGGCCTGCTCTGGATGGCGGCACGCTGGCGGCTCGCACTGTCCCGCCCTGCCTGCAGTATGCAAATTAGCCGCCATCTTTGGTGGTGGTTAATTTGCATATCATGCTGATTAGCCGATGGGAGGCGTAGCAAAGGTACGGTCAATTACCATGTTTGTCTATTATTAGATAGGATGGTACAATGCTTGCTATTCATAATAATGACAGAATCATCAAATAGTTTAAATTACACCTTTTTACTGTACTTTTAATCCTGTACTGCTTTGAGGAACAGTAAGAAGATATGAAATATAGTTAACTTTGGTTTTTTTTTTTGGTCAAAGTGCTTACAGGTTATATACTTAAAGGTTTAAGTTTTAGTTATAGAAAACTGATGTACTTGTAGCAACTTCAGCCCAGATTATACTATTAAAATGAGTGAACAATGATATGAAGATAATTTTGAAAATAAAGAAAAATCTTTATAGTAATGAAAAAAATGACTCAAAGCAGGAGAACTATATTAGAGAAGTTATTTTATAATCCCAAAGACCTAGTGTCACAAGAAAGGCGGTCCTAAAAATTAAAGAATAGAAGTTTCACTTTTGCTCAGATAATGGAAATTATTAGGTTCTACACTTGTGATTAATTTTCTTCATTATGATTTTAATACTCTGTTAAGTATGAAAATAATTTTTTTTTCAAAAACAAGAAAGTTTATTTAGAAAGTCATAGAGGTAGAAGAGGTGAGCCACAGAAGAAATGGGCTCAGGAAACAAGTTACAGAAGCAAAAGAAGGGTCCTTGGAGCTTGAGAAAGAGAAAAGCAAGGAAACCATGCCTAGGGGAAGGAATAGGGAAAGGTGAGGTCATGCAGGAGGGGGGTGGGGGGGGGAAGACACACATTGGAAATAATTTTTAATAATGTTATCATAACAAATTACTGTTAAGATATTTAAATGTTTAAACAAAATACCAAGTAGAGACATACAGACACAGTAAGACCACTACAAAATTTAAAATAATACAATTTTCTTTAATATAAAAAATATTTCTAAATTAGTACAACTATTTTGAAAAATTGTTTGGAAACATCTATTACATAACTAAACATATAACCTTGAAATTTTTTCAAGCATCTCCTATTAACTTCCTAATTTTTCAAAACATGGATGCCTAAGTCCAGAAATATCATTTAAGGAAAAAATCATTAAATAGCTCAGTTAAATTATATGTTGAACTAGAAAAAATAATCCCACAAAAATGTAACAGCCAACAGCAAATTAAAATAAATTTTAGCTTAGAAAAGAGGGTCTATAATAATTCTACAATGGTTCTTCTGTAGTAAGAAGTTATATAGATTCAATAATCATAACTATAAATATTTAAAGCAAAAATTAATGTATAAGAAAATGCTGACTGTAAAAATAAATGCACATACTGTAAATAATTTATTATTTAGCATATATTAAACTAAAAAGGCTAGAGTTCTAGAACTTTTTGTTTTGTTAACCAATCATTTGTATCATATACTATTTTACCTTTTAAGAAAATATTTCATAAATCATTTAATTTAACATTAAGACTTTTATAAAACAGTAAATGAAAACTTTGCAAGATAAAAAAAATTCTGTTAGCATTATCACTGGGTTCTTCTAAATATATTTTTCTCACTAAGGAAGCTAATATAATAACTAAGAAGAGCGGAAAGAAAACATATCCTTACAAATTATCTTAACTTCAAACAAGTGGTATACTTTGTGTGCCTATTCCGTCTATGAGGTAGATACCATCTATGATTATACAATTACTAGAGCCTGGTGCACGATTTTATGCACAGTGTGTGTGTGTGTGGGAAGGTGTCCCTCATCCGGGACTGCACCCTCTCCAATCCGGGACCCCTTAGGGGATGTCTGACTGTCAGTTTAGGCCTGAAACCAGCAGTTGGACTCCCTCTTGCAATCCGGGACTGCTGACTCCTAACCGCTCACCTGCCTGCCTACCTAATCACCCCTAACCCTCTGCCTGCCTGCCTGCCTGACCACCCCTAACCCCTCTGCCTGCTTTCCTGGTTGCCCCTAACCACTCTGCCTGCCTGCCTGCCTGTTCACCTCTAACCCCTCTGCCTTCCTGATAGCCCCTAACTGCCTTTGCCTGTCTGTCTGATGCCCCTAACTGCTTCCCTGCCAGCCTGATCGCCCTGACTGCTCTCTCCCGCCAGCCTGATTGCCCCTAACTGCTCTGCCCCACTGACCTCATCACCCCTAACTGCTCTGCCCTGCTGGCCTGATTCCCCTAACGGCTCTCCCCCACCAGCCTGCTTGCCCCTAACTGCTCTGCCCCGCTGGCCTGATCCCCCTAACGGCTCTCCCCCGCCAGCCTGATTGCCCTAACTGCTCTCCCCAGCTGGCCTGATTGCCCCTAACTGCTCCCTTACCAGCCTGATCGTCCCCTAACTGCTCTCCTTCTGGCCTGATCACACTCTGACTGCTCCCCTGCCTGCCTCATTGCCCCTAACTGCCTCTGCCTCGGCCCCTGCCACCGTAGTCTAATGAACCGCCTCAAAAGTGCACACTATTTCCATGACACTGAATTGATTCTTAGAAAGAAAAATAAATTCATTCATTATAAAGTAAATTTTTCTAAACATTTTTCTGGAGTTGGAGACCCAGAAAGCAAATCTTTGTCTAAAGTCACATGAAATGATATTTCAATTAAAAATTTTCATACAGTAACTAATTCATATTATAGACAGTTAATAAAATACAGTTTCTAGTCAACGTGTCATCATACATTCTTAAAAGAGTAGCATGCATATTCTAGAAGGAAGAAACTCCAGAAATTAAATCAATAAGCGAACATTTTTTAGGCACTTGTATATGCAAAATTTTAAAGCTGCAAAACTACAAATACAATAAAAGTCTGGAATGAGAGGGATGAACTAGGAAATTTCTAAGTTCTCTTTATGCTATTAAATTCAATAATTCAATATGTGGTTAGGCATTTGATAAATCTGACTCAAAAGCATTTGAGATGTATAATGATAATTTTACCTGAAATCGCAATTTTGCCCTAGCTGCTGAGCAATTTTTTTTTTTTTTGGTTAATCCTCACCTGAGGATATTTTTTCCATTGATTTTCAGAGAGAGTGGAAGGGAGGGGGGAGGAAGAGAGAGAGAGAGAGAGAGGAGAGAGAGAGAAACATCAATGTGAGAGAGACACATTGATTGGTTGTCTCCCAAACTCGCTGACTGGGCCCACACTCTAGCTGAGTCACGCCGGCCAGGGCTGCTGAGCAATTTTTAAGCTCTACTAGAATCTAACTGGTGTGTGAATGTGTAGATTCTGTTTTATAAATAAAAATTGCTTTCTGTGCACCTGATCAGCAAGTACCAACATCAAAAGCCTTTAACCCACTAAGATAGAAGGTTAAAATAAAGCTAGGGTTTTTTAGTCTTTTCCTTTATATGCCTCAACTGTTTACTTAAGCTTTCCCATCAAATTCCTACATTAAATCTTAAACAATTATACCACTGTTGATTCTGAGCTTACAAGACTCCAGAAAAACCTCTTACTTTTACAGTTTCATTTTTGATTAATGGGGAGGGATGGGGAAGGGTGGAGGGCCAGGGGCAGGATGTTATCTGGGGAGGTAATGCAGACTCTTGAAGACATGGCATTGTAACTTCATAGGGTTTTAGGACAAAATGCCTCTGACCACAAGTCTTTAAGTCTTCTGTGCCAGGAAGAGCCAAAATAAAATCAGTATAAAAGAAGTGTCAGAGATCTGGGACTCTTTTCTTAGTTCTCTGCACGAAATAATAGCTGGCTGGGCAATCTGTACAAATCACTTATACTCATTTGGTTCATTTCCTCATCTACACAGCAATTAAAGACCATGGTCCTTTCAGCTTCTGGAAATAAAACATTTACTTAACTGTAAATAATGAATCATATTCCATAAAAGCCAGCCTTACTTTTTTCCCCTTTACACTTGCTACTGAAATTCTCCAAGCCTTCAGGGAAGCTTGTATCCAATACCATTGTTCAAGTGTAGTTCTGGGGCTACTAAGTTACCTAAGTGAAAGCTACATGTCACTTGGCTCTTTTAGCAAATACTTGGGCTCCTGTTAAAAGGCATAGCACTGTGCCAGGCTTAGGTCACCTCTTACAGAAGTCACATTCAATATTAAGAACAATCTTTAATCGAAAATGATAGAAACATTTTCTTTTTTAAAAAAATATATTTTATTGATTTTTTACAGAGAAGGGAGAGGGATAGAGTTAGAAACATCGATGAGAGAGAAACATCAATCAGCTGCCTCCTGCACGCCCCCCAGTAGGGATGTGCCCGCAACCAAGGTACATGCCCCGACCGGAATCGAATCTGGGACCCCTGAGTCCGCAGGCCGACGCCCCATCCACTGAGCCAGACCGGTTCGGCGAAACATTTTCATCATACCTTGGGTTTCTATCCAAAAGAAGTCTTTACCCATTACCCCCTTAAAACTGTGCTTAACAGAAAACTAAAATATCATTGCACTAAAAATTCTAATTCTTGCTCTGCAGCACTTGTGGTTTCAATGATTCGCTGCTTAATATTCTTTTCCTAATTTAAGTTTATTTCTGATATTTCACGATAAAGGTTTAACAAGCAGCATTTTATGAAACAAACTCTTTTTGAAACAGAACAGGATTCTTTAGATTACCATCCATATACTGCCAACTAAATTCTACTACAAGAGAATTAATCCAAGTATTTTACCTTTCTAAACAATTAGCACCAATAACTCTGAACACATATCATTTAAGCCACAATCTAGTAAATTCTACATATAAAGTTTAAGTATTTTCACTTTTTTGCTCTTCCTTCTGTCCTGATACTCATCAGGTGAAATATTAAACCCTGACTCATCATTACAAAAAGCTATAATCCAGCTCTAGACATTTAAAGCCATCTTTTTGATATAAGTATCATTGTCTCTGATCTATAAATTTGACTTGTCTTCTTCAAACAAGAAATTTCTGATTTTTCCATGCATTACATGGGTGGCACTATAGTATAAAGTTTAAGAGTGCAAACTGTGGAGTTACTGTGCTTGACTTTGAGTTCTTGCTCTGCCATTTATTAGTCATGGAAAGAATAACCTATGATCTATAAAATGAGATAAATGGTATCTCTATCTCATGGGGTTGTTCTGAGGCTAAAATGGCAAAGATTCCACTAATAAAAAACTACTTTCTCTGTCAAAAAAGACAACTAAATTTAATATAAAATCCTGCACTGGAGGAAAAAATGTTATAAATAATGTAACTGGGACAAGTGACAAAACTGTAATATAAATTGTGAAAAACTGTATTTCCTGAATTTGACAACTACATGTGATTTTAGAAAAGAATATCCTGGCTCTTAAGATACACACATTAAAGTATTAAGGAGAAAAGGGGCAAAATATATGCAACCTACTATCAAATGATCAAAAATTGTGTGTGTGTGTGGCCATAACCGGTTTGGCTCAGTGGATAGAGCGTCGGCCTGCAGACTGAAAGGTCCCAGGTTCGATTCCAGTCAAGGGCATGTACCTTGGTTGCAGGCACATCCCCAATAGGGAGTGTGCAGGAGGCAATTGATCGATGTTTCTCTCTCATTGATGTTCCTAACTTTCTATCCCTCTCCCTTCCTCTCTGTAAAAAATCAATAAAATATATATTTTTTAAAAATTGTGTGGGGGGGGGGAGGGAAGAGAATGTGGTAAAATGTTAAAAGTTGGTGAATCCATGTAAACTGTAAATTAGAGCTCTCTGAATTACTCAGAACTTTTTTCTAAGTTTAAAATTATTTAGGATATATTGCCCTGGTTGGTGTGGCTCAATTGGCCGGAGCATCGTCCTGAAAGATTGCGGGTATGATTCCCAGTTGGGGCTAGTGTGGGAGGCAGCTGATTGATAATACTCTCTCACATCGATGTCTCCCCCACTCAGGCCCCCCCAATCAATAAACATATCTTTTGGTAAGGATCTAAAAACAAAAATTATTTAAGATATCTTTAAAAAAACAGCTTTGACTCCATTCAGCATCCACTACTACTTAATTTCTGCACTTAGTTCCATTTACAGAAATATGTTGAAAGTTGTGGACAGTCACCATCTCCCTTTCTTTACCCCACTCCACTGAGATGAGATTTTCTTGCTGATAAACCCAATGATTTCTTCTCGTCGGTCTCATCTTAATTTCTCCGCAGTGCTGAACACAGGAAACCTCTCTTCCACTTCTTTGCCTGTGGCATCACATCTCCCTGTTTTTCCTTTCATTTCACTGGCTGCTCTTGGTCAGTCTCTTTTGCTGGCTCCCCACCTCTAAATATCCTAAACCCCTTTCTTTTATCTACATAATCTCATCCAGTCTGTGCCATTAAATAGCGCTCTGGATTCCAGACTCAAGTATCCAACATTTTATAAGGCATATTCACTTGTTTGTAAAATGGGCATCTCAATCTTTGCTGGCTAAAGGAACTCTTGATTCTCTTCTCTAACCCCATTCAAACCTGTTCCTCCTCTAGTAGCCTGATATCACTAAATGCTACTAGTGTTCATTCAGTTGTTCAAGCCAAAACACCAAGGGATCATCCTTGATTTTCCTCATATCCCAGATCAAAACCATCAGTCAGTACTGTCAAAATATATCTTCTGACCACTTCTCTCCCCCTCCACTTGTCCACCCTAGTTCAGACACCATGTTCTACAAGAGCATGGTCTACAATAGGTTTCCCCGCCTTTTTTTTTCTTAAATCCTTCAGCTCAATTTCTGAGATAATCCTGTTAAAGCTTCAATTAAATTACATCTTCTATCAAAACCTTCCAATGGTTTCTCATTACACTTAAATCACAGCCTACAAAGTTGCCCATAATCTGGGCTTCTGCCTATCTCTAAACAAATCTCCTAGCAGTCTCTGGCCCCCTTTTCACTATGTTCTCTTTACTTCTCTCCTTCTCTCTCTCTCTCTCTCTCTCTCTCTCTCTCTCTCTCTCTCTCTATCTTCCCCCCTCCCTCCCCCCCCGCACCCTCTTAATTGCAAAAGGATATATAAAAAGAATTTTAGAATGCTTACATGTGACATATAGACTTGCCTTCCATTCTCTTTCCGTCCTTCCTCCTTCTCTCCCTCCCTCCCTCCCTCCCTCCCTCCCTTCCTTCTTTTCCTTCCTTCCCCCTCCCTCCTTCCCTGGTAGTTCTCTTGTAATGTTATGCTTGTTCCCACCTAAGAGTCCTGAATTTTGCATACTCTTCAGATATTCATACTGTTCACTCCTCTTCCGTTTGCTGGCCAAATAATAATATTTCAGAAAGGCAATGGTTCTCTTCTCTCCCGCACCCCCCCGCCCCCGCCCCCATTACTCTCTACTTCTTCTCATTGTTTTAGTTAGAACCTATCTGTCCTAAAACCCTATAAAGTTACAATGTCATGGCTTCTTTTGGATAGAAACCCAAGTTATGATGGCTTTAAATATATATATATGCAGGTGAAATTCAAGTTCCCTTCAAGTGCCTCTCCTAATCCTAGACTCTTCCCTGGAGGTATTCTAATATCCACTTGATGAATAGCCACATAGAGCTGTTTTTGTGTGTGTATTTAAATACATGTTTCTGTAGAAATAAAACGTTTTCTTTCTATTCTATAAAAACTCATTCAAAATATGTCTTAGCTTTCCTACTCATTATATACAACTCTATTTCATTACTAACTGCAGTACAGGTTATTGATGAACACTTACCCTTTTTACAATTTTGCACCATTGCAAGTAATTCATTCATATAACAAATATTTATAAGCACTATATTCTAGGCACTGTTCTAGTGCTGCAGCTACACAGCAATAAATGAAACAAAGATCTTTGCCCTCTTGGGAGCACACATTCGTGGAGAAAGACAATAAACAGAACATATAGGGCAGACTGTTCTGCAAAGTGCCAGACAATAAATATTCTAGGCTTTGCAGATGTGGCATATATTCTGTTTTTGTTTTATAACTCTTTAAAAATGTAAAAACCATTTTTAGCTCAAAACAGGTCACAGGGCAATGGAGCACTAGACTGATGACTTGAATATAAGTATGTTAGAAGGCAGTATGTGCTATGTCAAAATAAAGAATCCAGAATAAGGATGGGAGAGGGTAAGATGCAATATTAGATTGGGTATTTATTTATTTATTTTTAATATATATTTTATTGATTTCTTACAGAGAGGAAGGGAGAGAGATAGAGAGTTAGAAACATCGATGAGAGAGAAACATCAATCAGCTGCCTCCTGTACACCCCCTACTGGGGATGTGCCCGCAACCCAGGTACACGCCCCTGACTGGAATCGAACCTGGGACCTTTCAGTCTGCAGGCCGACGCTCTATCCACTGAGCCAAACCGGTTTCGGCTAGATTGGGTATTTAGAGAAGGTGAAATCTCAGCAAAAACCAGTGAGCCAAGTAGATATTTGGGAGAAGTATATTCCCGACAGTTGAACCACCTAAAGCAAAGGCCCTAAAGTAGGAGCATGACTGATATGTTAATGATCTAACAAGGAAGCCAGTGGGCAAGGAGGGAAAGTAATAGCAGAAAATGAGATCATGAAAGGGGAGTGTGTTGGGCACATTATGGAGAGCCTTGTAAGGCCACTGTAAGGACCAGATTTTCTCTGAAAGGGGGAGTCATTGCAGGACTTGGAATAGAGAAAGGCAAATAATATTGAGAAAAGACTGTTGTTTTTTTAAAGGGTGGGAAAAATAATAGCATGTCTGTTATGACAGAGATTGTCTTACTTGCAAAAGACTCGGTCTGGCTACTATATTGAGAAAAGACTGTCGGGAGGGGCTAGGGTAGCATGGAGATACCAAGTAGAAACCTATTTAAGTAATCCAAGGAGATAACAATAGTGGTTTGAAACTGGGTGGCAGTAGTGAAGTGGGACACAGTAAAATTCTGGATTATGATGATATATAAAAAAATACATGTTGTCCTGAAAGAATGGATTTGAAGAGTCAAAGAAAAAGCAAAATCAAGAATAACTCTAAGATTTTAGCCTGAGCAATTGGGAGGATAGAGTTGCCACTAACATACAGAAATGGGGAAATCTATGGGCAGGAAGTTTAGGGGTTGAGTTTTGGACATGTTGAGTTTGATGTCAATTATTACACCCAAGAGGCCTGAAATTTGTGCATGGGTAGGGTCTCTAGCGGCTGCCGGCCAGGGCCTTCCTTCGTTCCACGCTGCTCCCTGGTGGTCAGTGCTCATCATAGTGAGCGATCAAACTGCTGATCTGTTGAACTATGTTTGTCCCAAATTTGAGACTACAGTACAATGGCTGCATCTCTAGAATTCATTTGCATTCACTCCCCTCATGGCTTCGAGAAAGAAGTGAACTAACCTCTCCGTATGTGTGGGGAAGGGAATGTCACTTGGTCCTTATGTATCCCCACTCTTTGTACCTCTTAGACTATATGGTAGAGATGTTGAATAGGCAGTTAAACATATGAGACTGATGTTAGGGAGAGGGGGCTAAAAATCTAAATTGGGCATTGCTGATATTTAAATTTTTAAAAAATTATTGATTTTACATAGAGGAAGAAAGAAATATCGATGTGAGAGAGAAACATCGATTGGCTGCCACCTACACAAACCCCGACAAGGGACTGAACCCACAACCAGGGTAAGTGTTCTGACCGGGAATGGAACCCACCACTTTTCAGTGTAAGGGACTGGACAATGCTCCAACAACTGGTATTTAAAGCCATGTGGCTAAGTGAGATTACCAATGGAGTGATTATAGATAGGAAAATAAAATACAAACAATCCTGGTCCATGTGGCTCAATTGGTTGGAGCGTGGTCCAGTTCACCGAAAGGTGGCAGGTTTGATTCCTGGTCAGGGCACCTATCTAGGTTGTCAGTTTGATCCCTGATTGGAGCACATGCGGGAAGCAACCGGTCAATGTTTCACTCTCACATTTATGTTTCTCTCTCTCTCTCTCTTTCTCTCCCCCTTCCTCTCTCTAAAAATCAGGACCTCAGGTAAGGATTAAACAAACAAGGACTGACCCTGGGGCTCTCCAACATTGAGGTTTGTGAGAAGGAAGGCAAAAGAGAATTATACGGAACCAGCAGTGAAGTAGGAGATAACCAGAGTTATGTGTTAACCTGGAAAGCAAAGAAGAAAGTGTTGCAAAGATAAGGGAACAAATAGGTGTCAAATGTTGTGGATAGATCAAGAAAGATGAACAGAATCAATGGTATATGGTATTTGGCAACATAGCAGTTACTGGAGAACCTGAGGACCTGTTTTAGTGGAAATGGTGCAAAGGCCTGATTGGAAGTGGATTTAATAAAACATGGAAAGAGAAAATTTGGCAATAAGAAGTATAGGCATCTCTTTTGAGGAACAATGCTGGAAAAGGAAACAAACAAAATATTGGGAAACTGATGGTAAAAAGTGAATCAAGTATTTTTTTATTTTTTTTTAAAGGGTGGGAAAAATAATAGCATGTCTGTTGCTCCCAGAAAGCCAATAAATTAGAAAAATTATGTGGAAGGGCAGAAGCTGAAAAAATGTTCTTAAGTAAATGAGAAAGGATGGGATCTAGTACAAAAGCGGACTCAGGGATATGAGCAGTTAATCTAAGGTAACAAGCAGGAAGATAGCCTGCATTGACCCGATTCTGGTAGTGCACAGGGTAATGGGAGTTTGTGGAAATTTTCTGATTGCTTAAATTTTCTTAGCAAAGTAGGAACCAATGTCATGAGCTGAAAGTGAGGATGGGAAAAGCGATCCTGGATATTTGAAGAAGATATAAAATAGTCAGGAGAGTGAACAGACTACGAAAATAAAGTACAACCAAGAGCAGCATTAAGGACCCACTTGAGGTATGTGGTCATGTGTGGTGTGTGCTTGCTTCCTGCCACATTGAGTTACAGAGGGGCAGGTGCAAAGAAGGCAGAATTGGTTTAAACAGGGGTGTGGATCTTATTAAAGAAGCAAAGAGCATAGGAGTGGATCCAAAGAAGAGATAAAAGTGATTAATCGTGGAATTTAAGAGGAGCAAGAAAGGGAGTGAACACATCAAGAGGTGAGTGCCAGGGAAATAGTAATAGGATGAATAGACTGGAGATTCCATTGGGGTCAAAAGATGGTTGGGGCTGAGATGCTGACTAGAAGGAGTGAACCACAAAAATAGGAAGTAGGGTCACAAAGTAGAACTCATGAAGTGGTAACTATGGAGGGACTGTAGTTATTGGCAATGCAAGAGGGTATCACTATGGGAGTGATGGGAAGAGAGAGAGAGGTAGATGGGAAGAACACTGAAGAAAAGGTCTAGGAAATGAGAGATCAGGATACTGGAAATACGTTATGTATACTCCTTTCAATTGTAATTTAAAGATTGAGGTGGTATTGGAAAGAGGTGCAATGAGCCTGGAGCTAAAACAATTTTGAGAAATGAGGTTAATAGTTAGTAGCAATCCTGAGCGGTAATCTGCTGACATAACACAAAACTGAGGATTGTTAGGGGAAAAGATTTTTAGGGAGAAGAAGGGAGGAAAAAATCTGAAAGCAGCAGAGAAGCATGACAGACACCTTTTCCATCTGTAGGAACACTGACAAGGAGAGCTATGGAAAAAATAAATACAACAGCCAAACTGCACAATGCAAAACATCAGGTTCCTATAAGAGCAAGAAAGTGAAGGGAATGTTTAAGCATAGGTTGGGGCTGGATTTTGCAGATGATGGACTGTACATTCCAGTAAAAGAATTATGAAGAGTTGGGAAGGGGTTAACAACAACAAAAAAAAATGCAGACAAATATAGACCCATTCATGAACTGGAGTGCAAGAGATGAAAGGTGACCTGGAAGTCTGGAAGTTCTGTTGCTACTGACAAAGACATATTGAACACAGCTGACTCCTGATATATCCTTGTTTTTCTAAGAAATGGAAATTGCAGGGTCAAAATGTTTTTACTTTAAAATTGAAAAGGCTGTACTAATCAATGTATGAATTTCACTACAATTTTGTATTTCCCTATTACTGGTGTAGAACAATATTTCATGTTTATTGGCTATTTCCTCTTCTGTGAATTTGCCCATTTATAAAACTGAATTGCATTTTCTTATTGCTTTACACTGCTTAAAAATAATCTATTTTCTATTTTTATTCTGCTCTTACTGATTCACACAAATCAATGTTGTAAATTCCTTTCAAATCTTTCAATGGCTTGTACAAAGGCAGTGATGGCGAACCTATGACACGCGTGTCAGAGGTGACATGTGAACTCATTTTTTGGTTGATTTTTCTTTGTCAAATGGCATTTAAATATATAAAATAAATATCAAAAATATAAGTCTTTGTTTTACTATGGTTGCAAATATCAAAAAATTTCTATATGTGACACGGCACCAGAGTTAAGTTAGGGTTTTTCAAAATGCTGACACGCCGAGCTCAAAAGGTTCACCATCACTGTACTAGGGCAACACAAGTCAAATCTGGTCATTCCATTAGTTTCAATAAGGTCTATGACCGGACTGCTCTTGCACTAAAATGGCAGTCAGTAGGGTCCACAAAACAGAAAACACTGTTTGGTCCTTTACAGAAGAAGTTTGCAGACTTCTCTATACCTTTCAGGGCCTCTCAACTGCTTTGAGGTTCAAGAACACAATAGGTCCTTAGCTTTACTGACAAACTCTGAAGTGCTACCCTAGCCCCTGAAATGCCTGCACCATTGCTCCTACTTTGCATGAAATCTATCACTAGCCCTCCTGGATGCCCCCACAGATTTATATAATAAAAGCTGTAACTATACTTTTTTGTTTACATTTCATTCTCTCCGCTAGTATTGAACTCTCTTGAGGACAAGGGACAATCCCAGCATTAATAAATGGTTAATGAATGAATAAATGGCACACAAAGTCCTTCATAATTTGCTTTCTCATTATTTTCCTGTTATCCTACTTAAATAAACTCTGTTGTCCAGCTTTATATATTTTAAATTATTTTTCAAAAACATTATTACTAATGGCAGCATAAATGACCTATTCCTAATAATTTATATGCATCTATTTAATACATTCAAGATTTGCTGAAATATTTTCCTCCCTAATTCTTTCTTTAGTAAAGACAAAAAGCAATGGAATCTTGGCCCTTCTGGGATCAACCTTTTCATCTAGGGCAGTAACTTCTGCACCTGCGGTTTAAGGGGCTCCACTGATAATTACTTTACTAAAGGGTTCAGAGTACTTCAAAGCCAATTATAAAAATGCAACTCACATGTTTTTTGCTTTAGTTTTCAGTATAAAATTAATCTCCCACACCTTGTTGGTAGTCTTATTCTCCTTATCTGGGACATCTCTCTGAATTTTTTTTGTTTGCTCATCTCTATTATAAAGATTTTAGTGTACCTCGTCAGGAGTCTTACTACGTGTATTTTTCAGTTTAGTTATTTAATGGATCTTTGTCATTCCTCTTAACTTCCAAACTTGATGGATTTTTTTTCTCCCTTATTTGTATTAAGGTCATTACTGAGTGTTTCATCCACAAATGCTTGCTGCATGCATTTTAAAAACCAGCTTTATATATTTGTTACCAATTACATCTCATCCAGGTAGATCTTTTCTTTCCTTTTCTAAAATGTTTATGGATAATTAAGTCCTGTCTGGTTTAACTAATTTACTCATTCATTACTTCAGCTCATTTTCACTATTTTAGTAATGTGGTCTATGATCTCCAGTTAGATCACTGTTATAATGAATTATAATATTCATTGTAAGATTCTGTATTCATTCAATGTATATGTATTCATTATAAGAATCTGAATATTTAATTACATATTTACATAAAATTTTATAAATAATTTTGTAATTAGGCATGTCTAGATTCAGATCCAGCCTTGAACACTCTAAAACCTTGGGCAGAGTACTTACCTATCTATACTTCTGTTATTCCATCATCAGTAAAATGGAAGTAATTCCCATAGGGTAACACAGGGCTATGATATAAGCATAATATATGTATGCTAAATGCCTACAAATAATGCCCAGTATATTACATGGAAAAAATGTTAATTCACTCCCTCTTCCCTCCCATCTCAAGCAATAAGAACAATAAATGCTGTGCTCCTCAAATTATTTTAAGCCAATTATTAAATTACCTTTGATTCTCTCAGCTTTCTTACCCTTTTGCTGATAAACCAAAATTTGGAGGGAGGGTGGGTACAAGATCTTTTTGGCAACAATATATATTCAAATATCAATTCCAGGAAGAAATATTCATAATTTATATCCTGGGCAATAAAAATAACTCTCACGGCTGTGCTCCTCTGCAGTTTACATTTGATAATTTTTTCTCAATACATGTGTCATTTGGTTCAGCTGCCTTTACAACCACATTTCCTTTCTTAAAAGTAGTATTTGCAGAATCCAACATGGTTAAATACAAGCAATTCTTCTAAATATAGTATGTTTAATTTCAATGCAGTTCATTTACAGTATTTAGAAAAATTAAGTTCATGTATTGGCTTTAACATTATATATGTATACATATGTGTGTGTATGTGTGTGTATATGTCATAAAACAATGAATACAATAACAAGTCTTACAATGGGAATATTTACAACTGTAATGTCATGTGTTTTTACCAAAATCTTATTCTGTTCACAATATATAATGGTAGTAAGTTTGATTACTTTAAAAGATTTTTATAGTTTGAAATATCAGTGGGCAGAATTTAGTAATTCTCTGAATACCTAGGAGGAAGATGTGATGAAAACACATCAAGCCTGATCCGCCTAACTGGGAGAGGGGGAGACGACTTTTAGGAAAAAGCAAACGGAGCACTAATAGTTCATTAGGCTCACATCAAATGAGATGAAGTAAAAACCATACTGCCAAGCTGTTAGGTATTTGTGCATTATATATGCCAAGGAGCTAAAAAGAAAATCTGCACCTTCAAACTATTATATCCCTTTTGCATTTGCAAGTTTTCAACTTGGTGGAGTCATTCTCTCAGAAGAATGGGGTGCAGGGCAGAGTAAAAGTGGAAAAGAGAATCGATTCCCAAAGTATCTCCCCTGCTTCACTAAGTATAACTTATTTACCATTCTGATATGAAAGCTTTGATAGAATAATAGGCAAACTTAAAATCCAAAAGGAGCTTATCCTAAAAACGAGCCCATCGGGCCAGCCATTTTGCAACCTTACATTTTGGAATACCTATTACACGATACAACTTGCATGTTAAAAACATCTTTCCTTTAGGGTGAAAAAAAAAAAAGTACCATTTATGCATTCACCGTTGAAGTCATCACTGTTTCAAAGCAGGATTGGTATTAAGCTTTTTAATACAACTGTCAACATCAATTTGTGGGTAGCCTCCCACTTTAAATTTTTACATTTATATCATTTGATGGAGCAAATGATTAGTAATTAAGACAACGGACAAAATATAAGCAATCCTTGCAATAACCAGTCGATTTTTAAAATCTGTAAACAAATAACAGGCGCTCAAGTTTAAAACAAGAAAAGCGATGCCCCAAACTGGTTGGCGGCGATGGCCGGTCTGCTTCCGGGCAGCTGTGCGCTGTGGCGTGTTCGCGTGGGAGAAGTGAAAAGGGCAGACGGGCAAACAACAAACCCGCGCAAAACCCACGGTTACAAACAGTAACACGACGTGCACAGGTCGCGAAGCCAGGAGGCCGCGGGGGAAGGCCCGCCTGCAGAAAGCCACCAGCTGGCTGCGTGTGGAGGCGCCGGTGTCTGCGGGACGCACTCCCGGGCAGAGGGCCGGGCGGGGACAAAGACCGGCCGCAGGGCAGCGGGGGACAGAGTCCAGCACCGGCGGGAGGTACCGTCCCGGGACAGCGCCTGCGGCGCCCGGCGCC
>NW_006299705.1:573107-573899 GCF_000327345.1 Myotis davidii | reverse complement strand
TGGTGCGCGGCTGCGGTTTCTGAACCCGCGCCGCCGCCTCCTTCTTCGGCCCCGCGGACCCTGCTGTGCTGCGACCTAAAGGCCCGGTGAGCGTGGTAGACGAGAGCTGCCCGGGGCCCTCCTCGCGCCCTGACGCTCGTCCTTCCTCACTTGTGCCCCCCGTACAACCTCCAGCGTGACGGCTGCCCCGCAGCCGAGTCACACGGCACACATTGCGCACGCCACAGCCACAGTCCCAGCCTCGGGGTGACAGCAGAACCGGCCTCCTCGGTGGGCGGCTCTGCCCGCTAACACTGCATGGCGGGCTTTGCGGTGCGCTGTAGCCAGCACACCCCCTGCTGTGTGAGTGACACGGAGGATTTCCAAAAGCAAGTTTTACGGCTCCAGGTGTGTAGTCATATAAAACTGTAGTTTCTTGCTCTTAGAAATAACAAACCCCTTTCCCCGTAAACAATCACGAGAAATGAAAATGTCTCCAGAAAATAATTCTAAAAGGTAGAGGTAGACTTTTTATAATCACACTAGAGCCCTGGTGCACAAAAATTTGTGCACTTGGGGGGAGAGGGAGTCCCTCAGCCCGGCCTGTGCCCTCTCACAGTCTGGGACCCCTCAGGGGATGACCACCTGCTGGCTTAGGCCCACTCCCTGGGGGATTGGGCCCAAGATGGCATTCAGACATCCCTCTGGTAGCCTGGCAGCCCTCGGGGGATGTCCACTTGGCAGCGGGGAGCAGACCTAAGCTGCAGTCGGACATCCTTAGCGCTGCTGAGGAGGCAGGAGAGGCTCCCCACA
>NW_006299705.1:566432-572239 GCF_000327345.1 Myotis davidii | reverse complement strand
GAGAGAGAGACATCGATCAGCCGCCTCCTGCACATCCCCCACTGGGGATATGCCCGCAACCCAGGCACATGCCCTTGACTGGAATCGAACCCGGAACCTTTCAGTCCGCAGGCCGACGCTCTATCCACTGAGCCAAACCGGTTTTGGCTATATATGAACATTTTAAATTTGCATAGGTAATAATTACTTCCTAAGGTGATGATGCCTGTGATAATTTTCTTCCCAGCAGTTTTGACTGTCCTACTTGCAAGTGCTGTATATATGTTATGAAACTGTAGCTGTTGTTGCCTTCCAAACATATTTTAGATAAAATTATAGTACCGATACTAGAAACTTTTAAAAAAAAATTTATACTGAGATAGCCTATTTGTTAATAAAGTTGTTAATTTTCATTTGCAACAGCAGTTATTTTAAAATACAATTAATTTAGGGCTCACATCCGAGTCATGGCACCTTGAATATAAAGATTTAAAAAAGGTAATTTATTTAATGTAAAATTTAAGTATAAAAGGATAATTTTTATCATAAGGAAACTGAACATAGCAAGAAAAAGTATTTCAAATAACTAAAATAATTCATGAATTCAACATTTTCTAATGTTAATTTGATAGCAGGTAGTATATGGCAAAAAGAGCCCTCCACATCCCCCAATAGGAATAGATTACTAAGAAAAATAACAATATAAATCTTCCTAAACTGTAGGTTAGTATAACTGCAGGGAATTTATATCTATCCTGATAGCAACTGTACTTATTTCTACATTTGAAAAGTTCCATCTTGGAATAGGGAGCCTTGATCTATATAAATCAGGGGATGTATGGTGTCTGCATTCTACTTTGCTAAAGAAAAATAGTAGGAATACTTTCCAAATGTAAAGGATTATCAAATAATGACAAATGTAGGGACTATTGACTAAGCATATTGATAAGGAATTTACCTGATTAATAGTTTGGAAATAATTGAAACGAATTGAAAACAGGAGAAGTATTATTTTTAATATGTAAGAAGATTTATTGGCCAAAATCTTTTGAAATAAAAGAATATTAATTATCAGATGTGTAACTGATATTAGTCAAATCAAATTCCATTCTTTTATAAAACTTAAATAAAAGTGAATTGAAGTTTTAATATAAAATAGTTATGCATTAAATAAAGAGATGCATAGACATGTAGCCTGTTTGTCTTCATACTCTCAGTTAAATTAAAAATACATATTTTAAACAGTAAATCTTCTTACCAATAATAAAGATTTTTTAACACAGCAGCTGTTTACTTTTACTTTTCCTGTTATTTGTTTTCTCTTTGCACAGTTTGCACATAAAATAGCAGCCACCCAAGAAAGTTTCCCCTTTATACCCACATATAATACAGTAATGCTCATATGGTAAAACTTTGAAGAATTGCTGGTATTTTTAAATGACATATACTGAAATTAAAAATATTAAAAACACTTTGATTTTCATCTCAAAACTTATTACGGATATCTTATATTTTGAGTTTCTGTATTAAATATTTTTTCTTAGGTGAAAAAATTGACCAAGATACAAATTAAAGAATGGTAGAAATTACAAAATAGCATTAAAGGAGAAAACATACCTATAAGTTTTCACCTTGGAAGGAAAAGATGCTTGCTCTGTCAGATGTAACATTGTCAAAACAAGTATGGAGTTAGAGGACAGATGCTGTCTTTTCTACTTATGAACACTTTCCTTATCTTAAACAGGATTAAGTATGATAAAGTATATCAAAAGCTCATTAGGAGAGCACCTGGCAGATAGAGGGCAATGAAAGTTTCCCTCTAATATATAATATTATTATATATTAATAAATAAAAGAACAGATGTTTGAGGAGGAATGATTATTTAAAAAAATAATAGGATTGGAAATCCAAAAATTGTTAAATATCTTTCAATGCAATTGATGAGTACATAGAAATTCAGTAACAGAAGTGAAGCAATCTTTTAGGTACAGGCAAACTTCTCAAATAGAATATTTCTGAGAAATGTTTCCATTTATGCTTTCTGAACACAGTGTCTTTGTTCCATAAAAGCTGTGGATTCATTTGTAAATTAATTTTCTAAAGAATTTGGATTGCTGAGGGACAGGATGCCATCACATTACTATACTGATAATTTACCCTGATTCTAGTATATCTTAAGTTGTTTTGGTTCAAAGGATTAGTTCTTATAAAGTATCATACGTCTTTTATTTTTTCTCTCACCTCAAGATTTGAGTAGATGAAATAAAGGACCATATCACAAGTGCAACAGAAATAGATATAGATATAGATATAGATATAGATATAGATATAGATATAGATATATAGTTCACTGATCTGTGTCCATACAATTTTCTTTTATAGGAAACTATAATATTCTTTGCAACAGATTTTAAAATAGAAAGGCATAAGGGTGAAAGAAACAAGGTGAAACTACCTCTAAGTCTTACAGGTCAATTTTAGTTAAGGAAACTACATATTTTACTAGTTAAGTTAATGGAAAATTTTCAATTTAAAAGAAAGGAGTAAGTGAGCAGATAACTCAAGGCTGTATTATTGAAACCATAGAGATGGACAGGGCTAGAGAGATGAGAGATTTAAATTTATTTGGATAAAAGTTGTGTTACTTTATTTTATTTATTTTTAATATATATTTTTATTGATTTCAGAGATGAAGGGAGAGGATTAGAGAGACAGAAACATCAATGTTGAGAGAGAATCATTGATCAGCCGCCTCCTGCATGCCCCACACTGGGGATCAAGCCTGCAACCCGGGTATGTGCCCTGATGGGGAATTGAACTGTTACCTACCAGTTCATAGATTGTCGCTCAACCACTGAGCCACACTAGTTGGGCAAAAGTTGTGTTACTTTAAATTTTGTAGCAGGGGCGAGGGGTTACAGAGTCAGGGGTGGGGGGTTGTGGGGGGGTGGAGGAGAAGGGAAGAAAACCAGATCCTGACCAGCTAAGGCAATAATAATAATAATTTATTGAAGGTAGTCTGGCATATTTTTCAAAGAACAATATATCTATAGACCAGCAATGTCAGATTATCTGCTTGCCTCTTTTTTTAAAAAAATATATATTTTATTGATTTTTTACAGAGAGGAAGGGAGAGAGATAGGGAGTTAGAAACGTCGATGAGAGAGAAACACCGATCAGCTGCCTCCTGCACACCGCCCAGTGGGGATATGCCTGCAACCAAGGTACATGCCCTTGACCGGAATCGAACCTGGGACCTTTCAGTCCGCAGGCCAACTCTCTATCCACTGAGCCAAACCAGTTATGGCCTGCTTACCTCTTATATCTATAGACCATCTTTCCCATAGAGAACACGTCTATCTGGTATACCCAAGGTTTACATTTTATGCCTTCAAACATTCAAGACCAACTCTCCATCTTCTTTCCTATCCAAGACCCAATTCCTGCAAATGGATGTTACTGGCACTGTCTGAGTGAGGTGCCCAACTTGGAACACAAGTGGTTAGCTGTGGCAGGAAGGAAGGGTCACATTTGAATAGGACTGCCTTGCTTTGGCTGCATGGTATTGGGAGGAGGAAAAAGAGACGGGGGAGCAATTTCTAGAATAAGCAGAAGGCTAGAGTGACTACCTCAGAGATTCCCACTCTTCATCTCCAACTCATTTGATTCTTGGGATTTAATTAGAAGAGATGATTTGATGTTCAAGTGCAAAATCCCGTAAGCTACCCTTATATTCTCATATGATAGCCATACCTGAATGTTTACCTAGGTTTATTCTAACTACTTAGATATAAAAAGAGTCCTTTATTAATATAAATTTTATAATTTTTTCTAATAAATTATTCATTTTGAATTGCAGCTAGAAAGCATTGATAAATCTAATGCAGTTTCCTCATTTTACTGAGGAGGAACATAAGAGGGTAAATAACTTTAACCAAAGTCACATGGTATAAATAAGTGAGACACATCTGGGCTGGAAGCCAAGTGTTACTTCTTAGCTAGTGCTAATATCTTGATTTTTATTATTTTCTTAGAAATAATTTATATTTTGCTAAAACAGTTTAAGGATGATGGGTTTTTATTTGTACAGTATCTTAATATAGGTATATGTTAATCCCTGATCTCACTGTGTCCAGTGGCAAGACTTAACAGCAGGCCAAAACTTTAGCTCAGAAATTGAGAAATGTCAGTTCCACACAGTGCACTCTCCTTAGTGAAAGGCCATTTCTGCAACAGAGATGAATTGCAAATAGATCTGCAGGAAAAGCCAGGATTTAGGATGCAACTTTGGATTCCATCAGCTTTCTGATTTAGCTAAACTTTTTCCAGCCCAGTGAAGCACCCCAACTTCTCTTTCAGGTAATTGTTAGCAACACCGCAATAAATATCAACACAAAGCAGATTATTATTGTAGATCACGCAGGGAGAACAAAGGGTAAAATATTTAACTGTAGCAGTGTTTGAGTATATTCTGCGTAGTGAGAAAACCTGAAGTCATTTGGAGAAATAGAAGACCAAAATTAAGTAATTTCTACTCTTAACAAACATATTTGAGATGTTAAAAGCATTCAGTGAAATGAGCAAATACAAGATAAATCTGTGAACATAAATAGCTTTCCTAAATACCAGTAAAAACCAGCTAGAAAAGTTAACTAAAAAGATCTTATTCACAATGTCAGTAAATTATAAAATATATAGAAATTTGGAATGTTCAAGGCACATAAACTAAGAAATTGTAATGAAAGAACTAGTAAAATTGAATGCAGAGATGTAGCATGATTGTGAATAGTAAAGATATTTCCCAAATAAATATATAATTTTAGCATATTCCCATAGAAAACCAGAGAATTCTTTATAGAGCTCAAAATAATGTTTCAAAAACTGTTTTGGCACAATTATAAAATTGTACTCAATGGAAAAGAAAAAGAACAGTGAGGAGGAACTATCTTTGCTAGATACTAGAATTTTAAAGAAATGAATAGAGCATGTTTTCATATGTCTTTTGGCCTTCTGTATGTCCTCTTTTGAAAGTGTTTAGGTCCATTGCCCATTTTTTTATTGGATTGTTTATCTTCCTTTTGTTAACTTGTGAGTTCCCTGTAAATTTTGGAGATTATACCTTTACCAGAGATAACATTGGCAAATATGTTTTCTGATGCAGTGCGCTTTCTTGTTGTTTTGTTGATGGTTTCTTTTGCTGTGCAGGAGCTTTTTATTTCGATGTAGTCCCGTTTGTTTATTTTCTCCTTAGTCTCCATTGCCCTAGGAGCTGTATTGGTAAAGCTATTGCTACGACATATGTCTGATATTTTGCTGCCTGTGGATTCCTCTAAGATTTTTATGGTTTTCCATCTTACATTTAAGTCCTTCATCCATTTTGAGTTTATTTTTGTGTATGTGTAAATTGGTGGTCTAGTTTCATTTTTTTTTGCATGTATCTGTCCAATATTCCCAATACCACTTATTGAAGAGACTCTCTTACCACTATTGTATGCTCTTGCCTCCTTTGTCAAATATTAATTGAGCATAGTGGCTTTGGTCGATTTCTGGGTTTTCTGTTCTGTTCCATTGGTCAATATGTCTGTTCTTGTGCCAGTACTAGGCTGTTTTGAGAACAGTGGCTTTGTAATACAGCTTGATATCTGGTATTGAGATCCCTCCTACTTTGTTCTTTCTCAGGATTGCTATGGCTATTCAAGGTCTTTAAGAGACATATGAAAACATGCTCAAAGTCACTGAATGTCTGAGAGATGCAAATCAAAGCAACAATGAGGTATCATCTCACATCTGTCAGAATGGCTATCATGAATAAATCAAGAAATGACAA
>NW_006299705.1:524904-566055 GCF_000327345.1 Myotis davidii | reverse complement strand
AGACTGTCAAATCTCAGAGGGAAGGCAGGGACGGTGGTGGGAGGGGGTAGAGATCAACCAAAGGACTTATATGCACGCATATAAGCATAACCAATGGACACAGATACAAGGGGGCATGGGGGTGAGGGCATGTGCTGGGGGGGCAATGGGGGCAAAGGAGACCTATGTAATACCTTAATCATAAAGAATAATAAAAAAGAAAGTGAATAGAAATGACCCGGCCTTAGTTCAAAAATGAAGATAATCAAAGGAATAGAAAACGTAGTTAACATGTAAGTTTAATATATGAACTCAGTTCACCCAAATGATGGAGAAAAGAGTCATGATATAAGAACTAATAAGAAAACCAGATATTAATATGAAGAAAAATCAGCTTTGAATTTCACCTCACATTACTAGTACATTGTTATCCCTCTGCAAGAGGCTGCCCATCAAAACTTACTATTTTTGAAAGCTGGCATTAAATCAGTTAAAAGTTGCCAGCTGTTTATTTTTTTTCATAGAGGTGGAGTCATCAATTCATCTTTGGAGACTTCCTTTTGTTTTGGGAAAATCACCAGAATAGATCTCTTTAATTGCACTTGTTGCTTTTAGAGGAAATGGAAGTCTCCAGAAAGCTGACAAGTTTGGTCTAGATGTATAAATTGGGTTTATTGTCTAGCGTATGTCCTTTTGGAATAAGAGAGGAAAAATATGCCTTGTGTCTTGGTTTGTTCAGGTTCTTATAACAAACAACAACCAGACTGCATAGCTTATAAAAAAAAATTTCTCACAGTTCTGGGAGCTGGAAGTCCAAAATCAGGGTGCCAGCATGACCCAGTGAAGACCCTGTTCTGGGTGCCAGACTTCTCACTGTATCTTCACAAGGTGGAAGGGGCTAGGGATATCTTTAGAGCCTCTTTTATAAGGCACTAATCCCATTGATGAGGGCTTCACCTTCATAGTTTAAGCACCTTCTCAAAGGCCCCACTTCCTCATACCATCACATTGGGCATCAGGATTTCAACATAGGAATTTCAAGGGCATGCCGGAAAATATGAGTTAGGCTGAACTGTCCTTGCAAAGTCATGCTTATTTATATTTTTTTTTGGTGGGGGCGGGGGAGAGACTGTATTTTTATCCAATTAATGGCTTACGGGAGATTGTCATACTGAACCATGCCAAGAGGGTTGTCTATGCCTGATGTCTTTATGCTGGAGATAAAAATTGTGAAAGGAATCAGTAGGACTGGACTTGGTATTGTAATACCTGGATGGAACCATTGGTGTCTTTCACATGGTGCTATTTAACACAGAATAACTCAGATCTGGGAAATGTACCTTTATCATTGACTTGATTGAGTCATGGGAGCTAGTTACATTCCGTGTAAGTAGGTATTCCCATTGTCAGTTGTTTGTTTAATTTGTTTAACACAGTCTTCACAACAGCCATATGAGACAGGGCATGGACTTGGAGAGGATAGATCTTTCTCTGAACACACACACACACACACACACACACACGCGCGCGCGCACGCGAGCACATATGCATTTCCACTCCCACTCCTACCACGGGGGCTCCTAGGTGTTCTTAGGGCCAGTATTCCAGAGTGTGGAGATGCCTGCAGATTTTTCTGTTGGTGGGGGTAAGCTAGCCACTGCCATAGTGGGTATCCTTCTAGCAGTAGTTGTAACCTACTCTGTATTATTTCATCTTCAAAACTGCAGTACATTTTTGTTAACTCTTTTATTCTTGTCTTCTTTGTGCCTTGGAGAATTAAGGAAGAAATCATTGTCTATGCTGGAAAGAAATTGGTTGAGTAGAGTAGTATTCTGGAGAAGCTGTTTATCAGATAGTGGGAGTGACAAGCTGGACTCCGACAGTGGTGGTATATGATCATTAGGAATGATTTAGAGGAGTGTGTAATAGGTCTGTTGGAGGGAAATTTTGAGGAAGAATGGGTTTCTTACAGCCTGTGGAATGCAGGTTCATGGTTTTCTTAATTTGGCTACTAAAGGAAATGGGACCTAATTATGTAATTCTATGTTTGCGTGGTCTGTATACTACTGAGGCCAATTCACTTGTTTCTTCATTTATTCATGTATTCCACAACTATTTTTGGTTGACCACTATGTACTGGGACTGGGCGAGGCATGTAGATAAAATGATGACTAACAGAGTCTCTGCCTTTTAGGAGAGAACTCTGGTAAGTTAAATATCAACAAATCAAATTGTAAGAAAAGAAAAATAGGAGAGGAAACAGAGAAATGAAAAAAAAAGGAAGATGGATATATATGACTATAAAATTTTATATGTCTATAAAATGAAAATCAATAAACAAAGCTAAAAAAGAAAACAGACTGAGGGACTTACCTGTACCATATATGACAGATGAGCTAATGAAATTATAAAACATCAGCCTTTAGTCAAAGTTAAAACCTAACATCAAACCCACAAAGAACAAAAGGACACTAACAGCATTCAAACAAGAGGAAACTTAAATATATCCTTTCAATAGCAAATAAATTTGCATTAAAGCAATAAGGTAGCCCTAGCTGGTTTGGCTCAGTGGATAGAGCATCGGCCTGTGGACTGAGGGGTCCCGGATTTGATTCTGGTCAGGGGCACATGCCTGGGTTGTGGGCTCAATCCCCAGTGTGGGGCGTGCAGGAGGCAGCCATTCAATGATTCTCTCTCATTATTGGTGTTTCTATCCCTCTCCCTTCCTCTCTGAAATCAATAAAAATATATATTTAAGAAAAAACAAACAAACAAAAACAACAATAAGGTAAACTTCTCCACTTAATAAATTTAAAAGCATAAGAAAAATCATAAAACTATAAACAAGGCTGTTGAAAAATAAGTGTTACTCTTGTTAGTATAAATCGATGGAATAGAATAATTCTTTTAAAAAGTGACTTGGCATTTACTATTGAGAACATAAAAATATAAATGCCACTCAGAAAATTACAAGACATTGAAAAAAAAGATAGAGGAAGACATAAACATACCATGTTCATGGATTGGTAGAATCAACATCATTAAAATGTCCATACTACCCAAAGCAATTTATATATTCAATGCAATCCCTATTAACATACCAATGGCATATTTCACAGACCTAGAACAAATTCTCCAAAAATTTCAATAAATGGTGCTGGGAACACTGGTCAGATACATGCAAAAAAAATGAAACTAGATCACCAACTTACATCATTCACAAAAATAAACTCAAAATGGTTAAAGGACTTAAACGTAAGATGGGAAACCATAAAAATCTTAGAATACTCCATAGGCAGCAAAATATCAGACATAAGAAACACTGATCAGACCGTCCAACCTCAGAGAGAAGGCAGAGGGGGATAAGAGATCAACCAAAGGACTTGTATGCATGCATATTAGCATAACCAATGGACATGGACACTGTGGTGTTGGGGGTATGTCCTGGGGTCGGGGGTCAATTGGGGGAAAAGGAGACATATGTAATACTTTACTATATATATGTGTGTATATATATATATACACACACACACACACACACACACATATATATATATATATACCTTTTACAATCAAAGATTCATCCTAAGACAATATTTCACTATTAATAGTAATTACCACCAAGAATACCTACCTCATGCCAGGCATTTTTCTAAGCGCTTTACATACAATTACCTCACTTAATCTTCACAGCGTCTATATGAAGTAGGTACTGTTATTATCCCCATTTTACAGATGAGGAAACTGAGGGACACCAAGGTTAAATAAATTGCTTAAGATCACATAGTTGGCTAATGGCAGAGCTGAGATTTGAAGCTCCTGGGTCTGGATTCATAATTACTGCATCATGCTGCTTCAAGGGAAGAAAAAAAATTATACAATTAGGCTTGTAGTAGCATCACTCATAACATAAAAAGTTGGGGTGGAGGGAATTACATGTTCTACAAAGGGAATGATTAAATATAGTACATTTATTCAATAAATAATTATTCAACCAGAGTTGTTCAGAACTTTTGTCTTCCCAGGGTGCAATGATATGGGCCACTAACTTCACAAAAGTCTTACTTGTCCTTTTGCAAGCCTTCTCTCCTTTTGAGCCACTTGTAAGGATCAGAGCACCCTGTTCCAATTGGGCACGTCATTATTTTCTGCTGCGGCAGTCTAGATACATATATTTTGTCATTAAGTGGAGTGAGTAGAGCTGGAGTGAAAGTTCTTTAGTAAAATTACTACCTTTCCTGGATACTTTAGCCACATTTAATGAACTCATACATTTCTCTGACCTCATATTCTCACTGTTATTATCTTACCCAAGGACAGCTGTTTCTTATCAAAAGTATGTTAATATAGTTTTCAACATATTTCTTATTTTAAATAGTTGTTAAGATCTAAGTAGAGTTTTATGTTGTAAATGTCAGGAACAGAATTTCAAAATATTAAAAAGCAATATTGCCCGGGCGGCGTGGCTCAGTGGTTGAGCTGTGTCAACCTATGAACCAGGAGGTCAAGGTTTGATTCCTGGTCAGGACACATGCCCAGGTTGTGGGTTCGGTCCCAGTGTGGGGCATGCAGGAGGCAGCCGATCAGTGATTCTCTCTCATCATTGATAGTTCTATCTATCTCTCCCTCTCCCTTCCTTTAATCAATGAAAAAATATATTTAAAAAAAAGAAATATTTATTTATGCATAAACAAGTTGAAATAAGAAAAACAAATTATATATTTTAGCATGATTCTTCATATATCCTTTTATTTTTATTTTTTTACAAGAAGACTTTTTACTTCTTTCCACAGTCTATGAAAATTTATTGAATTTAATGTCTAAAAAAGAGATCCTCCCCTATGTATCACACATGACTGATGGATACACTTACAAGTCAAAGTTTCATGGTTAAGTCAGAATTATGAACCATTTCCAATGAACTACCAATAACTCCCTCCTTTTCTATCACTCAAGAAAGCATACTGGATTGCAAAGAGTGAGTGATATTATTTTTCTTTTTATATATTCTTTTATTAATTACAAAAATATATTCCAATTTATTAGATGTCTACTATGTGCCAGGAACATAGGCTAAGCGCTCTGCATAATTTATTGCTTTTAATCATCTCAGTAGCCATGTAAAGTAGGTATTATTTATTATTACCATTTCACAGATGAGAGTACAGAAGCTTGGAGAAGTTGAGTAAATTGCCTCAGGTCACACAATTCATAAATGGAGGAGTCAGGACTTAAACTCAGATTTGTCTGAATCCAGAGATCAAGCTACTAATCATACTGATACTATCTTTTCCAAAAATACATTTAGAATTACTTTCTCTAATGTTTAGTTCTATGATGAAGTTCTAACTCTGCAGTTACAAATAACATTATGACTAATTGTCTTGGAAATGAAGAGAGTATCTTAAAACTAGAAAGGGATTACACTATTGGCTAAGAGAAAAGGTCAAGTTATGAAGTTCTTTGAAAAAAGTCTTGTTCTGTTGATGAAATAAGGAAGAAAAACCAAGTAAGGAGTGTAAAAGTGGAATTTGGAAAACCCTCGCCACAAATTTACATATGTTTTATAAATATACTAGTGGCCTGGTTCACGAAATTCATGCATGGGGGAGGGGGTGTTCCTCAGCCCCACCTGCACCCTCTCCAATCTGGGACCCCTCGAAGGATGTTCTACTAAAGACTTTGCCATTAACTCAAAGGCTGGCATTTGTTCTGGAATGGCAAATTTAACATTTCTTGATACCGTGAGTAGCTTCCACTATTTCTCTTAATTTTTTTGTCCTTTCTAATATTATTTTTAAACTTAAGAATAAAAAATTTTTTGTGAAAAAACAAAAGAAACAAAACTCACTTTGTTTTTTGTCTATACTCAGGTGTCAAGGACTGCTAGGTTGTTGATTGTATGGCCCCTTTCTTGTCTCTGCTTGATTGGGGAACACAGAAATCCCTTCAAAATCCCATATACAGACTGACTGTAGTAGCCTCTCATTCTTGTATGTTATGGGTTTGTCTGTGTCTCCTCTTCCTCCTAGAACAGCTTCCATTTCCTTTAAGAAGCACCATCATTTTAACTTTTGCACTTTTTGTGGTAAATGGCAAAATAATTTTTTTCACTTAAAATAATAATGTCATATTTGAAATGTCCAAATCTTTAATACTATCATTAGAGGAACTCTAAAAATACCAGGAGACAAAATACCAAATAATGAATAGTCAGCTTCTTTTATTATATTTATACTAGAGGCCTGGCACACGAAATTCGTGCATGGGTACAGTCCCTAGGCCTGGCCTGAGATCAGGACCATCTTCCCTGGCTGCCAGCAGCCGACCCTGCCCCCTGCCTCCACCCACCCCCGGTTCCCCATTCCCCATCGGACGATCGGGGCTTGCAGGCTGGGGGCAGCCCCTGCATGGAGCATCTGCCTCTTGGTGGTCAGTGTGCATCATAGCAACTGGTCGTTCTGCTGTCTTGCTGTCTGGTTGATTTGCATATTATGCTTTTATATATATAGATTTTTTTAAATATTGATTTCAGAAAGGAAGGGAGAGGGAGAGAGAGACAGAAACATCAATGATGAGAGAGAATCATTGATCGGCTGCCCCTTGCACACACACACCCCTCACCCCACTGGAGATTGAGCCCACAACCTGGGGCATGCATCCTGACCAGGAATGGAACCTTAACCTCCTGTTTCATAGGTTGACGCTCAACCACTGAACCACACCAGCCTGACAGCTTCTTTAATTGATATTTCAGCTATCAATCAGCTGATGTAATTGATATGCTAAGGCCTCAAAAAAATTCTAATTCAAGATAGTCTCCTCTATTGGCTAAAGGTAATAGAGTTGCTGGAATAAGCGTGTTGCACCAATGGATGATGATATGAGCAGAAAATATCAGTACTTTATGATTAGTTAAATGACTAGTAAAAATGTGCTGAGTATTTTTCATTAACAATAAGTAGTTACTGTATATGATAAGATCAGATTTAAAGGTGATTATATAGTGTAAAGATGTATAGTGTAAGATCTGAAGATGTTTCAACTTATTTAGTTAAGGCACATAATTGTTCTGAGGCAACAAAGCTAAGCTTTGGCTACTGACTGAAAGGATTAGCTTTAATAAGCTATAGGTCTTAACTGTGTGCCATGTTCATGAATTAAGATCTTTCCAACATGGCCTAACTTTCTCATGTTTGCACACACAAAAAGAAAAGTTTATATAATTCAGGAAGACTTTTAAGAGCTCTGTTCTAATCAACCTGCCTACATCCATGGAATCTTAGGAAAAGACTGCTTTTTGCTTAGCAAAGTTAACAAGTAACCACAAGAACCAGTTTTAAATCCATTCAATTGATAAAGAATAACTGGCCCCAGAAAGCCCCTCATGAAAGTCAGCCAACTGGGGCAGACTCACTCCAATTTACACACCTCTGAGTACCAGCTAACCAACAACAGTTTCACCTGAGTAACCATGGATTACAAATGTGCCAACCTATTTACACCCCTGAAAATTTGTCCACTCCTGGCACTCCATGCTTCCCCCAAAGACCCTATATTAGCTCAATGGTTTGTTCTGCTTGGAGAGCTGTGTCTGACTAGCATAGTCTTCCCATCCTGCTGGGAGCCAGTCCATCCTTGCTGTTTCAAGGGACCTGGAATATATGGCATACTGTTCTTAATATGTTTGCTCACCTTCTTGGCACTATGTGTTTTAACCAAGGTCACCTCTCTGAGAAAGGTTGTTTCCCCAGGTAGGGATTTTCCCCTGAAGTTAGGGAGGGAATAAAACCCCTTAACTAAGTGCCAGGTTGGTAATTAATCACTTTAACTACAAACAATCATGCTTAAGCTACATAATCTTTACTCCCTGGAACGGAGATAAGAAACGCCCTAACCTTTGGAATAGAGATTGATAGGATTGGAATCAACTGCTATACATACAAATGTAACAAGACAACAGGACACAGAACCTAGACACAGAACCTTGGCCAAAGAACTCTAGGGAGAGAACATGGCTACAGAACCTGGCTGGAGAACCTGGAGAACGTGGCTGGAGAACCTAGCAAGAGAACATGGACACAGAACTTGGCTGAAGATTGTGGCTAGAGATCCTGGCTAGGCTGCTGATCAACTGAACGCTGTCTCCGTATCATTCCTTCTTCGCCGACTCCGTCCACACCTTTGGGGACCCCTGGACCTGCTGGGGTTGGACCCCAGCACCATCCCACCCCCACACTCCCCCACTATAGTAAGCAGTAAATTCAGCTATGTCACTGAGTGGTAGTTTAATCATCCTTTGACAAACTCCTCTAATTATTTTATTATTTTTTCACCTCTTCTTGTTTAATAGTGTTAATAGTGATTGTAATTATGATAATGATAGTTTTAATCTCCATTTACCATACTATGCACTGTGCTAAGGGCTTTAAATGCATTATCTCAATAATTGAGGACTGTCAGTAATATATGGCTACCAGGACTTTTTAGATTTTTAGGTAGCACTCAGACCTGAAGAAGTTATTAGCCCTGGCTTAACAGTGTGCTAGTTATTTGCTTGTTTGCTTTCAAATCCACGTCTCGCCCTTTTCCTGATCCACTCAGTATCACAGTGGGGCTGACTCCTACAGACTGTTTGTAGGCTCTACGGTCAGCTGGCTTCCAGCTCATTTCTGCTAGTGCAAATTAGTAGTGAAAGATGAAAGGCAGGCAGGGAGGGAGAAGGCAGGTATCTTTCCCCTTCCTGCTTCTGGGGATGGCTCTGGCCATAGTTACGTTTCCTTCCCTTATTCCAGCCCCTTTGAACACGCCTTCCTTCTTGGTGGTCATCACTTTTATTATCCTGTTTGAAATACCTAGAGCACTTTCTGATTTCCTGGACCCTTACTGATACATTCATGAAGAACCAGTGGTAGAAATTGTACCAGACAGACTTGAGAGACTTGAGATGTAGTCCCAAGCCTGCTTCTAAATCACTTGTGAACTGGAAACAATCACAGTTTGGTGCCTCAGTTTTGCTGTCTACTTAATGGGATTGTAAGATCTTTAAGGTTTTCCCTCTCCCCCCAACTAGAACCTTCTATAACACTGGGCTTGGAAGAATTGGTTGAACATTTCTAAGAGGTATCAGTTTTCCCTTCTCCCATGTAACAGTGTTAAGAAAATGCTTTAAAGTCCTTGATTACATTACATAAAGGCTTGTATATAGCTGTTCTCTTAACCCGATGAAACAGGAAAACACCCTTTTCTATCATCGGAGCAAGCTACATAATTTGAGGGGCTCAGTGCAAAATGCAAGTGCACGGCCCTTGTTGAAAATGCAGGAAAAAAGTGCCATTAAAAATATTGCAAACAAAATTTTTCCTTTAAAATATTTTGTCACTTATAAAATATAACTGAGGTAATAGCGATGTGAGTAATAATATAACTTACAAAGTGCAAAAAATATTTTGGTGTCATCATTTTATATGATACAGTACTTATTAATGTGATATCTTGATTAATCATAATTTCATGGCTTGCTTTTCTGAAAATTTATTTACTAGACCATTAAAATAAATATATAATTTTAGCAATCATATTTTCAATTGATACAATTGAGACAATAGTTGCTCTTGGAAAATGAAAGATTGCACATAATTTTTTATAATTTTAAATTGTGACCAGAATCATTCTGCTGATGCAATTGTTATGAAGCAGTTAAAAGTACTTTATAGGCTGTGACAACATTTGGGATACATTTCTGATAAGTTGTTCTGAACTAAAAATTTTAGTACACATAGAGCTGATGGTTCTCATGGAACATTCTTCATACAGATCAGTTTTGTGTAAGTCAGAATTTAATTTTAAATGTAAATTTATACAATGGCATTTTAATGCTTTCTCTGACATTTCCTGTAACTCCTGTAAGTGTCATATGGAAATAGTGTAATTTTCTGTAAATTTCATGATCTTTAAATTTACGTTTTATTTCTAAGTCTGTGGATATGTGCTTTGCAATGTTGAAGCAGTTTTCAAAACCTGAGTTTCTAAACTCTTTAAGGGATTATGCGCACTCCCTGACACGCTTTTTGCAGTGTCCATGTGTACACTTTTACTTTGTAATAACTCCCTGACAGCCTTTACTCCCCGTGTCCTGGCACTTTCTGTGCTGGCCTGGCCAGGGTTAGTATTTATGCAGATGCCACAGTCAGGCTCCAGGTTCTGATGGGCACCCACCGTGGGTCCCAGTGGTGCCACCCACAGAAGCCCTCCTTTCTCTCATGGTGGTGGCCACTGCTGCAGTGGCTGCTGCTTTTGCACTGCTGTTGCCATCACTGCTGCCATTGTGGGCCTAGGTCAGTGATGACGAACCTTTTGAGCCCGGCATGTCAGCATTTTGAAAAAACCTAACTTAACTCTGGCGCCGTGTCACATATAGAAATCTTTTGATATTTGCAACCATAGTAACACAAAGATTTATATTTTTGATATTTATTTTATATATTTAAATGCCATTTAACAAAGAAAAATCAACTAAAAAAATGATTTCGCGTGTCACCTCTGACACGCGTGTTATAGGTTCGCCATCACTGGCCTAGGTCCTTGCCCAGCAGCTGTGGCCAGGTAGATATCATACTTTTGTATGCCTAAGACCTTGAAAAAAAAGAGAAAATACTGGAGAAAAGGAGCTAGGGTTGTTTATTTTCCTTATAAAATTATGTAAGAAATGTTTACAGCCTCAAATGTGAGGGGCCTTGGTAGTTGAGACTTGTTTACACTGGTAAGTCTAACATCAAGGGGACCAGACACAGGGCTACAGAGGCCATGAAAAACCTTACATAGTTAGGGGACCCAGGGGAATAAGCATAATTGTTTCCAAGACATTCCAACAACATAATTAGCATTATAGGTGACAGAATATTCCAGAAGTGACAATACATGAATGTGTTTGGAGCAAAATCTATCCAAAGGTGCATTTTGGATAAAAAGTAGAGATGAATGTGTTGTGTTGACCTAAATGTGTATTTACTCAGGCTATAATGACCTTTATCTAGAAATACCCGACCACCTTTGAAGAAATGTGAGTATAGCATGAGTTCCTTCTCATAGACACAGACAATGGTATGGTGATTACCAAAGAGAAATGGGGGTTGGGGGGTGTCACAGTTTAATCAACAGGGTAAAGGGGATAAATTCTATCGAAGGTCACTTGACTTTGGGTGGTGATCACACAATAAATATGTAGATGATGTATTATAGAATTGTACACTTGAAACCTATACATTTTATTAACCAATGTCACTTATTAAATTAATAATTTAACAAGTTAAAAAAAGATGAGAAGAAGTGAAAAGAGACAGATTTTCTAAAAAATATAAAATATCGTGGCAAATAAGTTCCAGGATGGAAAAAAGGTCAAAGGACCATGGATACCCAGTCGAAGAAAAGTTGGTTTTGAGTTAGGGATATCATGCATGTTTCAGTCCAGCTCTAAAGCTCTATGGTTTCTTGTTTCATTAGATGGCTCTTGGGTAAAAATTCAATAGATGGAGAGGCAAGGAAAAAGGGCAATCCCAGAAAGAAAGGGACAGGTGACCAGTGAGAGTGTAGGTGTATCTGTGGGACTCGTTTGTTCATGGCTTTTCTCATGTGAATCAGTTTTAAAATCAGGACTTGGACTTGGACCAAAACAACTTAACATGTTTAGAAATGTTTAATGATTTGGCAGAATCAAACAGTATGTTCACCGTAGAACATTTTGAAGCAAAGAGAACGTATTTTCCCTCCTAGAATTGCAGTATCTCTAGTTGCTAACAATTATTTATTTTTGGAAAAACAGGTCCTGTCTGTGAAAAAGGAAAAAGGAAAAAAAGAGCCCCCTTTAAAGATTCTGTTACTTCGCAAAAATCTCAGTTGCTCCTTTCATAGCCCTAAAATTGTAACTGTTGGGTGAGATGGGGAAAAATGGTTCTCAGTTGTTTTAAAAGGCTAAAGGGCACCATCCATCATAGTTCTGCCTTTACTTTTGCTGTGTGACCTGTCAGGTTTGGAAGGGAATGAAATGTGTTCTTGGATTCTTTGGTAGGAGAAAGATATTACTGCATTTCATTGCACTTAAGATGCCATAGACTGTAAGATGTACAGTTATTTTTTGTGTGCTATGAAGAAAGGAAAAAAAGCCCCTATTGATTAAACTGTGACACAATATAAGATTCATTCCATTTTCAGAGATGTTAAAAGTGAAAATGAATGTGTATTTTAGAAATGAATATATATGACTTTGTTGTATATATCAAGTTCTGTTCCTGATTTGACAAACATTATGTCAATTAATTCTTACAAAAACCTAGTGACATTTGCAGATGAGGAAAGTGTAGCTAAAGACACTGACTAAGCCGGCATGACTCAGTGGTGGAGGCTGTGGTTCAATTCCCGTCAGGGTATATGCCTGGGTTGTGGGTTCGATCCCCAGTTGGGGGTGTGCAGGAGGCCAGTGATTTTCTGTCATCATAGATGTTTCTGTTCCTCTCTCCCTCTCCCTTCCTCTCTGAAATCAATAAAAATATATTTAAAAAATATCAAAGAACTAGTAAGGGGAACAAGTTTCTCATACCTTCTTCTTCTCAAACTTCTGGATCTTAATCTGTGACTCTCCAGTCAAGCTGTGTCTTGACAAATTGTGACACTTGAGCATTTGCAGCAGGTGGCCTGTTTTCAGCTTGGGCACTTTTCATTTATGGAAACCCTTACAGGGCCTTCATGGTGAGGCAAAGCCTCAACCTGCGCTAACTCACATGGGCTGGGCCATGAGGCCCATTGAGACTTGCCTGGGAAGGGAGAAAGGAAGAGCGCAGTTGGCCAGGAGCTAAAAAAGTTAGCTATTGACCAACAGGTATCAGCCATAAGCTGAAGCAAGTAATTCAGAACTGACATAGTAAAAAATTCTGCGCTGGTGGTCTCAGTGCTGAGACAGAACCAGGAGGGCCTGGAGAAAGAAGACCCTCCCATTCATCACCTGACACTGGGCCAACAGGAATCATGGGGCAGCTGGTTAGGTGGAGCACATATGTTGCACACAAAGTAGAGCAATAATCCAGCAAGAGCACCCGGCAGGGGAGCTGAGGATCTGTGGAACATGTCATCATTCCTCAGGCGTTTTACTGCTAGTGCTTATACAAATCAATAATAATAAGGGTATTGAGTGCTTACATTGTGACAGTGAGTTAGGTGCTTTACACGGCTTATCTCATTCAGTACTTGCTATCCCTGTTTTTCAGATGAGGGAACTGAGACTCGAAAAAGTTACATGACTTGCCTCAAGTCCCACTGCTAGGCATTCTCAGAGTCAGGATTTGAACTCCCATGGTCTGTCCTAGAAGCCATACACATAGGAATAGAATGTATTCATTTTATTTCTCCATTTGTTCACTTAAAAAAAAACAAAAACAACCTGTGAGTTCCTTTAAGATACTATCTTCCAATGGACACAAGACACTGGGGGGTAGGGGAGGCCAGGGGGAAGGTCAAAGGGGGGAAAAAAAGGAGACATTTGTAATACTCTTTGTAATACCTTAAGCAATAAAACAAAATTAAAAAAAAAAGATACTATCTGTTTTTGCCCTGCCCGTGTGGCTCAGTGCTTGAGCGTTGACCTATGAACCAGGAGGTCAGGGTTCGATTCTGGTCAAGGGCACATGCCCAGGTTGTGGGCTCAATTCCCAGTAGGAGGCATGCAGTAGGCAACCGATCAATGATTCCTCTCATCATTGATGTTTCTAGCTCTCTCTCTCTCTTTTCTTCTCTGAAATCAATAAAAATATATTTTAAAAAAAGATGCAATCTGTTTTTTATCTCTGTGTTCCTATCTTTTAGCATAGTGGTGGGTACAAAATAAATGTTTGGCAAATTTTTATGAAAAGGATGATTGAATGACAGAGCCTAAGGAACAAAAATTTAAGAAAACACACTGAAGATCTTACAGTTTATGAATGAATGAAATAATCTGCTCAGCTCTGCTCTTGGCACACAATCACGCACTAAATGTCAGCTCTTATTATCATTATTGGAAATAAAAACACATTTAAAAGAACAGTTATCTTTGCATAGGAATTCATCATATACCTTAATTTTTTTCAAAATTCCTTTACTTTGCAAATTTCTTATACAATTTTATTTATTTTTTTATTTTACTTTTTAAAATTAATCCTCACCCAAGGATATGTTTTTATTGATTTTTAGAGAGAGAGGAAGGGAGAGAGAAAGGGAGCGGGATAGAGAGAAATATTGCTGTGAGAGAGAAACATTGATCTATTGCTTCCTGTATGTGCCCCAGTGAGGGACTGAACCTGCAGCCTGGGTATGTGCCCTGACTGGGAATTGAACATGTGGCCCTTCAGTGCACGGGATGATGTTTCAAGCAACTGAGCTACAGTGGCCAGGGTTATGTAACTTTAGAAAGAGGTAAACATTTAGTTTCTATGCAGTATTTTGAATATGTGGGAGTTAAATATGAATTTTGAAAGCTTTCCCTTGAAATAGGAGAGTTGTTTGCTTGAAAAATGAATATAGTTAAGTAGAAAAGAGAGCTGCTTGCTACAAGTTCAGGTTAAGCAACCTGCAGTACAACAATGTGGAAATACAGATGACATTTAATATAAAAGAGTTTCTTATCAGATGCTTCCAGCCACCACAGCCCGAGGACAAAAGCCAACCACCAGATTAGAGGAATATTGTGATTTTAGTATACTAATATAAAACTCAAGTTTTCTTATTGTTGGCTTCATAGTCAACCTAGTCCCATTATTCTCGTTACAAAAGTATCTAAAATTTTTGTAAATAGAATATTGTGCTGTGGTGCCAGTTTATTTATGGCATCAGAATATCCTGATGTGGATATCTGCTTCCAACCGCTTCCCCCCTCCCCCCCGCCTCCAGGAACTCAAACTAACTCATTAACTATTGGCAGTGAATTTGAGAGCTAGGTACTGAGTCCCCACCTTTTAGGAGCTTACAATTTAGACCAAGAAACAGATATATGAAACATGAACTACAGCACAAAGCCATGCACAATGACAACTCACAATCTCATCTTTTGAGATCCTCCAAAACTTGGGTAGTTATCTCTAGTACTGCTTATTTTTCTGTGTTCATTGAAACATCTTGATTTGCTTCTAACATTGCAGTTAGTCCTCTGGGTTTCAATAAGATATTTTTAATGTGTTCATGTGTTTATTTTGCTTTGGGAAATGCACCATTCAGATTATTTTTAATAATAGCATTTTAATCATAGTCTCTTTTTCTAAAATCAAATTACTGTTATATCGCCCCCCCCACCCCTACTTTCTCCAGTCAGATAATTGAATGTAATGATGTTGTTTATCCACAGATACTGTGTAAATTAATATGTGGCTTGCTTTTTGAAATTATTTCAACAGGCTTTGTGGCCTATCAAGCTACCTAGATGCTACTATAATGGGTGTTTTGGACTTAGACTTCAATATTTCTGAACATTATTATCTGTGAGTGGGAACAAAAATGTGCCAATTTGAAAAGTTCCAGAAATTTGCTTTAGTTGACCAAAGGTGGAAGATAAAGCCTGATGTGGGGGCAGTTTCTTTATTTTGGGAGGATAACTGTGGTGAGTTGTCTTGTTCATGTGGATATACATTAAGTATATGAGTTACATATTGCTGCTTAAAAAATTATCCCCAATTTTGCAACAACACTAATTTATCATTTTATGACATTTTTGAAGGTCAGGAATTCAGGCACAGCTGAGCTGGGTGGCTCTGGCTTGGAGTCTCGTGAGTTTGCAGATAAGATGTTGCCAGGCTGCTGTCTTCAGAGGGCCTGCCTGGGGCTGGAAGATCCATTTCCACGGTGGCTCACTCCTATGGCTGGCAAGTTGATGCTGGCTCTTGGCAGGAGACCTGACTTCCTCATTGCTTGACTGTTTGGACTCCTTTGATGTCCTCCTGTCCGGGTGGCTAATCTCCCCAGAGTGAGTAACCCAAGAAGAAATGAGGAAGTGGCAGTGTTTTTTACTACATAGCCTTAAAAGTTACACACTGTCCCTTCCACTGAATTCTACTGGCCACCCAGACCGACACTGATACATTGTGGGAGGGTCTACACAGAGGCATGAACACCAGAGAAGAGACTGACTACCACATTAAATAGTACTTTTTTTCTTTTCTTTTCTTGAAAGCCTTTTAACTATGGAGTAACTCAAATACAACTCTATCTGGGATAAGGGATGTTTTAAAATTAAAAAATATATATATTTTTATTGACTTCAGAGAGAAAGGGAGAGGGAGAGAGAGATAGAAACATCAATGATGAGTGAGAATCATTAATCGGCTGTCTTCTGCACACCCCATACTGGGGATCAAACCCGCAACTCAGGCATGTGCCCTGACCTGGATATGGTGACCTCCTGGTTGATGCTCAACCACTGAGCCAGCCACTGGGCGGTAAGGGATGTTTTAATAATAATATTTTAAAAGGCTGACTTCGTTGGGGATCAGCATGCAACTCTATAGAAATTAATTTGATGTCAAGTGATTTTTCTGGCTCCTCTGCTTGGAGAAACCACAAGAGGAAGTGAGGACCAAAAACTGAGATGCCCATGGAAGGGACTTCTGAAGGTAGGGTTAAACCTTAGGTTCTTTTCAGTTAAGGCCTTAGTAACTGAAAGTTTCCTTAACTCACTTTTCTGACAAAGTTCCCGCAGAAGTTTCTGTGATTCTTTCAAGGGGATCTGGCTTCACATGTGCCCATGACCAGCCTATCGAGAGCAATCATCACAGGACACTGCTTTTTTCTCCCTCTTCCCACCAGCTTTGAGGAGCCCTCCCTACAGCCTCCACTTTGGGATTCTGGTCCCAGGGTAGAGTGGGAAACCAGCCCTTTCTCCAACTCTCATGTGCCACGTCATTGCCAGGGCCCTGAAGCTGCAGAGCCTGTGCCCAGACCATTGCTAAGTCTTTCATTGAAAACAGATTTTTGCCTCTGAATAACTCTCCACGAAGAATGCATCCAGACAAGCAGCTGTGTTATTTTTTAGGACTCTTTTTGAATATAACTGACTAACCTTCCATCTTGACTTGTACTATACTATTTTTTTGAAAAAAATTTTTTTGTTAATCCTCACCCAAGGACATTTTTCCATTGACTTTTAGAAAGAGGAATAAAACTAAAAAAAAAAAAAAGACCGTACCCTTTTATGTAATGATGTTTACTTTGAATTTATATTAGTTCACACAAACACTCCATCCATGCTTTTGTTCTGGCCCTCCGGTCCAGTTTAAGAACCCATTGTGGCCCTCGAGTCAAAAAGTTTGCCCACCCCTGCTCTATCCACTGAGCCAAACTGGCCAGGGCTATACTATACTATACTATTTATAGGCAGCTACTTTCTCCCATATATTTATTTACATAGGCTCTTGGTTTCTCTCCACACTGCCAAATGTCTTCCAAAACCATCAGCTGTCAGAGCCAAGGAAATCTGCCAACACATGATGTGTGACATAGCACAAGGTTGTGATAAAGACTGATCTCAAGTATTAAAAATTCAAGCTGTCCTCTTCTGCCTAAGCTTTAGATAAGTGCTCATCATCGGCCCCCAGGTCATTTGACATTTGCCAGATCCTCGGCACGTGGAGCACTCTTGTGCATTGTGGTGCCCACTGAGGGCACTGTTTACAACAGTCTCTTGCACACTCTCTAGAATGTTTTATGCGGAAGTGGTACACAAACTGAGCCTCATGTCTTGACTCTATCCATGAAGCCTCGTGAGTCAGAGCTGGGCATTCCTAGTTGGCTGTTTCTCGGGTACTGTACACATTGCACATGTCTCCTGGTGATTCTGCCTCCTAAGTATCTTTCACATCCATCCATCTCCTCATTTCCACCGGGAATGACTTGGTTCAGGCCTTCATCAGGTCTTTCCTGGATCACTCTAACATATAAACTGGTGTCTTTCTGTTTTAATCCATCCTCGTTTCTGCTGCTGGAATAATCTTTCTAAATACAAATGAAATCACAGCTTTCTCCTGCTTAAAGTCCCACTGTGGACCTCTCCATAGGTACTAGGATCAAATTCAAGTTATAAGGCGGCCCACATATTTTTGCCTACCTCTCTGAAATCATTTCCACCCTTCCTCTTCCTGAGCTTGTTGGCAGCCATTCAACTTGGAATTATTTTATATTTATATTGCTTACTGTCCTATGACTTTTGCAAATATTATTTCTCCTATCTACATTTCCTTCAAGACATCGATCAGGCACCATCTCCTGTAAGACACCATTCCCTTCTGGGTTAGATGTTCCACCATGTATTCTACATTTCTCTCTCCATAGGAGATCCAGCATGCACGGCACTTTAAGTTACGGGCTCTGGGGCCAGAGTGTGTAAGTTCAGTCACATTTCTTTTATTGTGACGTTGTGACCTCTCGCAAGTTTCTTAGCCTTTTGTGACTGACTGTAAAATGATAATAGTGCTTTTCTCATGTGTTGTCTTGGGCTTTATATTAAATTGACATCAATGGAACACTTAGAATAATGCCTATTTTGGAGCCTAGACCCAGTGTATGTCAGCTGTTTCCAATGATTTATTTTCAGTTTTTGTTCCATAAGATTCTAAGCTTTTAAAAGGATAGAACTTGTCTTTGTTTTCTCAGCATCTATCACAAAGAAGGCATTTCTGTGAATGCATAAATGAACCATAAGTACCATATGTGTTATATACTTAATGGTACTTTCCTATTACCCAGTACTTTCTGACGCATTCAGTCCATACAAGAACAAGCTAACAGTGTACATAGAAAGTCTTTAAAAAGTTATAGCAAGTGATAGCATGTATTTATGCGACATTACATGATTCATTTCCAAAACAAGGTTTCTAAACTTAGAGAATAATCTAAGTTTGTTAGAATTTTATTAGTTGGGTGATTTATATTACACAATCAGCACTATTCTTTCTTGTTGGTGTGAAACATCTTTTATGTTACTTTATACCTCTATCTTCAAATTATCACAGAATCCCAGTTGGTCATGTTGTTGGCTTAGTTGGAAATTTTCTTTTTTTTTTTTCGTTTTAACCATTTTTAAGTGTAAGGTCAGTGGCATTAAATACATTCACAGTGTCGTGCAACCGAAATCCATTTCCAGAACTCTCTTCATCTTGAAAATCCGAAACTCTGTACCCATTAAACAATATCTCTTTGCTCCCCAGCCCCTGGCAACCACCATTCTACGTTCTGTCGCTAGGGATTTGACTATTCTAAAGGAAATTTTCTTAAGTTTTCTTTGAATCTCTCCTATATTTGTATTTTAAGTAGTGTTTCAAAATCACATCATTTGTCCACTAGACTAATAACAGGCAAGCTCTTGCCATCTGTATTAATACAGCTCTGAGAAAGGGTTGCTAAATGGCATGAGATTTCATTTTATAGCAACATCTGGTAAATATACAAGACACTTATCATCCTCCATTTCTAGATAAATATATCTTTATTTAATAAGCATACAATCATTTTCAGACTAACTGCATTTCTTAGCAGTCAATAATCTTCTGGATGTCTACATTAGAATTAGATTTGACTATGAATGATAGAAACCTAAAATAACAATAACTGGCTTAAACAAGTTAGAAATATATTACTCTCTTATGCAAGCATAGGTAGTCTTGGGCTGGATTGAAGTTCAATCATCAGAAACCAAAGCTGTTTCATTTTTCTGCTCTATTATCCTTAATATGCAGAGAGGGGGGAAATGTCTAGTTATTGTTTATGGAGTTTTAGTTTGAGAAGATGAGAAAGTTCTAGAGATCGATGGTGGTGATGGTTGCATAACATTGTGAATGTACTTCATGTGATTGAACTGTATACTTAAAATGGTTAAAATGGTAAGTTTTATGTTATATATATATATTTTCTACACTAATATGCCGAAATTATCATAGATGTGGGTATTTTTACACACATGCATTTATATAATCAGACTTGAGTTTTTATTTCCAAGAATCTAGTCTTATTTTGAAATTCTATTAAAATATTTCAAAACATACACAAAAGAGACTAACATATGAAGAGCCCTCTGGAGTTCCCTTCACCCAACTTCAATACCTCAATTTATAATAAAACGTTTTTTGTTAATGTTCCAGAGTTTGGAAACTTTCCTGTAAAAAGCCAGATAGTAAACATGTTAGACTTTGTGGGCCACATTAGGCTTGTTGAATGTCCTTGTGTTCGTTTTCTTTTAAAATATCCCTGTGAGATTGTAAAAAACACTTCTTAGCTTGTGGGGCTACAGAACAAAAGGGCTGCTTCTAGATTTGGCCTAGGGGCCAAATGTGCTGATCCCTGGGCCTAACTGAAATGGGGAGGCTTCAAGTCTGATTAAATAAATGCATGTGTATAAAAACACCCACCTAAAAACCTTCTTAACCGTGTTTTATTGTGGTATTTCATGTAAGTGGATTCCAATAGGTCTGTTTGTCAGGTCTATTTCTTGAAACTCTGAGAAGGAGGGGTTTAGAAGGGAGCAACCCCAGGAAAACTAGAGGGTAGGCCCTAAGTGAGACATCTAGAATAGTCTCAGATCCAATCCTAGTATATACATACAAGAAACACCCTTTTTTAAAAAAAAAAAATACTTTTATTGATTTTAGAGAGATGGAGAAGAATAGAGAGATAGAAACAACCATGAGAGGGAAACGTTGATTGGCTGCCTCCTGCAAGCTTCCTACTGGGGATCAAGCTGTAACCCAGGCACGTGTCCTGACTGAGAATTGAACCGTCACCTCCTGGTTCATGGACAGACACACAACTGCTGAGCAACACTGCCCAGGGAAACCCCCCTTTCTTGAGGAAACTTAAGTGATATGTTCCTTATAAACAGAAGAGTCTAAATTACTCATCTACTACAAATGTAAATAGCTACAAACACTTTGGAAGACAGTCTGGTAATGTCTTGTAAAATTGAATATGGGCATATTAATGATCCAGCAAGCCTACCATTAGCTCTTTTACCTAGAGAATTTTTTTGTACATTTGTACCAGAAAATACATGTCTAAGAATGTTCACAGCATGTAATGTGTGTCCGCAGTGGGCTGTGTTAACCAGCTCAAACCCCAGCTCTGTTGCTTACACAGGTGTGTGACCTCAGACGAATCACTTATTTCTCTTTGCCCATTTTCATATGTAAGGTTGTTACAGGGATTAAATAAATTAATTTATGTAAAATGCTGGGTACATAGCAAATGCTTAGCTTTTGTTACAACTCATTATTATAGCAGCATTGTTCATAATAGCAAAAAGATTGAAAACAACCCAAACTCCACCAACAGAGGATGGATAAATAAGCTGTGGTATGTTCACATTACAAAATACTACATAATATCACAGTGAAAAGTATGAACTAGAGCTATATAATCTTAGAAATAATGTTGATGAAAAGGCAGGCGCAGAATAACATGCGTAGTATGGCTTTGCTGTTACAAAATAAGCAAAATTAAACCTATAATGTAGAGACATATATGTAGGTAGCAAAAGTATAATGAAAATCAAAGGAATGGGAGAGAAATATACATGGATATGAACTGAGCTTGTTGAAATTCAGAAAATAAGAATTAAAACAAAAGGGGAATAGTTAACGTGCTCTATAACTTCATTAAGGAACCGAATTGTTTGAATGCAGTTTGATGAAAATTTACCAATACTGGTATACTTCTGATTAAAATATTTATCTTCATAAATTCAAAGTCAGTGTGCCTTGGGGGTCAAATTAGCTGGACAGAATCATCCTTTTCATAGTTAACAATACCTTAACAATAGGACAAGCATTGAATTTACACAAGATCTACACATTCATAGGAAAAACAAGAGTTCCGGTGGGGAGCAGTGTCAGGAAAACCTAAATAGTCAAATTGTTAAAAGGTAAAGCAGCAAGAGAGTAATTGTTTTCTAGAGAGAAGAGAAATAGGGAAAATGCCAGGAACTATGAAATACAACTATGTTCTAAAAAAAAAAAGAGTGAATTCAATATTGAAGTGATCCTTTGGGTAAGTTTGATTGACTTTCCCCAAGATTTAATTAAGCTGGTAAATTGTTTTTGGAGTGGACATATCTTTGGACAGCTTCACTTCCAAAAGTCACTGCATACTTAGCTCGTTTCCCAGGAAACAGCATATACATTGCCTTCTGGATATCTTCATGGGTGAGGGTACAACGATTTCTGAAACACATCAAGTTGTTGGCTTGCGTAGAAATGCGCTCAAAGATGTCGTTGATCACGGAGTTCATGATGTCCACGGTGCCAGATGATATGCTTCTCTGGGGATCCACTTCCTTTAGGACCCTCCGGATGTAGAGTGAGTAATTTCGGTTAAAGTCAGTGCAGGAATGTGATTTCTTTCGGGAGCTTGGGTTTCGATGTCCTCGGGAGCACTTAGTCTTTTTGGTGGATCTGGCCATTGTAGATGTTGTTCTCCTTAACAGTTATGAGCGGAGAGGAGAAGGGTCCAAAGTGAGGGGAGCGCTCACATTTATACTGCCAACTCACAATCAGACTGGGGGCTTCTCTTTGATTGGAGGTTACTCTTCCTATGTCACAATCACCTAGCAAGGGCACTGATTGGTTGGTCAGGGGAAATCTTGTTCTTGGCCCCTCTAAAGCTTTCCTAAGAAGACGTCGTGGTAGAAAAGAGTACTCGTGTTTCCTATTTTATGTCTTAGCAATTTGCAAGCACAATATACAATATTTTCAGAATTGAACAAACCTCATCAAACTGGGAGGTTGGTGGTGGGAAAATACAAGGAAAAGTGCCATTAGCCTGGGGGAATCTCTGTTTATAAAAGTATTCATAAATTCATTTTATAAGCAAATTAAATAAATCTCAAAATGATTACTTTATAATAAAAGTAAATATGTATAGCTAAACTGCTTTTTAAAATTGTGACTGTTATTTAAAAAATGAATTCCAATTTTTTTCTGGATCCCAACTCCTTAGGAACAACTATATATAACTGCAGAATAAAACAAAAACTCCCCTATGTTGCTGTTTAAATTATGATACATGGACTATGTTCATTAACTTTTTATAATGCTATTAATATCATTCTTGAAAAATTCACAAATTTCATTACATGCTCTGTTTTTTCCTTGACATCATGATTAACTAAAAGTGTGTAGTAATTCTTGCTCATGTGTCATGCTGATATTTAAAAAATCTTCGTTTGCCTTCTCAATCAAATTTATCCCTGAGGAAAATAAAAAAGAAATAGAAGCAACTGTAAAAATCGCAATTCACACGCATTTCAATAATTCACAATTGCCACAACTATTAATGCTACCACAGAAGGTCCTTCACTATGAGCTGCTGGATGGGGCTATGTGTAATTTCTCAAATCCTGTATGTAATTCCCTCCCTTTATCTCCCACTCAGGGAAGTAAATCTGAAGTAAGAATAATGCTGGTATAGTGAAAACGTTGAACCAGCTCTAATTTCTAAAGACAACAGGTATCATTAGTAAATGTGTGCACTTTATTGCCAGGAACACACCGTGGACAGGGCGCCATCACACTGAGACGGTAGCTACTGCTTCCATGCATGCGTTGGAGTGACGGATCTTTAGTTAGCTCTTACTAAGTTTGCCTTCAGCTTTCTCTAGCCATAATTATTTAGCTTAGTAATAGCATAGCTTCATTTACTATCACTTAAAAGAGGCTTTCAGGTGTCAGTCCTCCCTAGGATAGGTGAGGTGGGGAGATGGCAGGCATGCCTATCTCAGGTATTGCGAAATTTTATTGGGATCTGACTATGGGCAGCTCTCCCAGGGCTGGCTCGCTTTTGCTGGATGACAGTGAGTAGGTCATTCTGCTTAGTACAGAGTTGCTGCATTAAGAAGCTTGTTGTTGCTCCACACTGAAGGGCTATTCTCTAAACAGTTTGCAGTAATAAAGCTGAGATTTTGATACCCATCTTTCTGATCACTATGACTCAACAGGTTGCGTGCTTGGGTGGGGAGAAGGCAGGGTGCAATATTTTGCAGTAGTGAAAACAAAATGGCTTTAAAGCCAAAATGATAAGCTAGCTGTATGCTAAGGTACTGATTGATCAGAAAGTTCAGAAAATGCAGAATACTGATTCTGTAAAATGTCTGGCTACTTTAGGGTTAACTGGAATTCCCTCTTAAAATTTAATAAGTCGTTCTAAAATATGTATGAGTTCACCACTGATATGTTGGTTTTTCTTTTTCTTCTCTATTTCTCCTCCTCCAGACAGTCGGGAACAAAGGACAGACACTTTTTAACATAATGAGCGTCAGACGATTCCTGTTAGATGATCAGTCTGGGCAATGCAGCAAATCTAGTGATTTTGCATCAACCATACCCTGAGAATGGACACTGGGAAGCCCTCCATCCTCTCTCCCTTTTCCCTCTGTTCTCACTCGCAACGTCCTAGCCTTAGAACGAAGCCTGGTGTCCTTCAACAGGAGACACCAGAGAGTGAAAGGACTGATGATGAGTGGACCTGAAGTCTAGGATCTCCAAGCTGCTCAAGTGTAGCTGGAGTCCAAAGGTAAGAGCCATGCATCATTCCAGGCTTTTGTTTTGTGCTTGACAACACTATGTCTATTTGGGGCGTGTGTTATACGTCTTTCATAATCAAGTATGGATAGTACTAGGGTTCTAACTGCTTATTCTTTCACTGAGGATCGAGAGTCTTGTTATGACTCAAGGTCATCATCAAGTCTCTCAGGGATTATTCTACAATAACTGCAGCAGAGCTGACATTAACTCAATGCTGAGAGCATATATTGACAGGTAGGAGTGTACTCTGGAAACATTTTCACAGCCACTGTATTAGTTTCCTGTTGCTGCTTTAACAAATCACCACAAGTGACTTAAAACAGTACAAATTTATTATCTTACAGTCCTGGTGGACTTCTAAGTCTGAATGGGTTTCACTGGGCTAAAATCAAGGGGGCAGCAGGGCTGTATTCCTTCTGGAAGCTTTAGGGGAGAATCTTACCTTTTCCAACTTCTAGGGATTGCCTGCATTCCTTGGCTTTTCCTCCAACAGTAACAGATGGCCAGGTCTTGCTTGTGCTGCATCACTCGGACACTGAGTCTTCTGCCTGCCTTTCACTTATAAGGACCCCTGTGATTACATTGAGTCCACCTAGACCAGTGGTTCTCAACCTTCTGGCCCTTTAAATACAGTCCCTCATGTTGTGACCCAACCATAAAATTATTTTCGTGGCTACTTCATACCTGTAATGTTGCTACTGTTATGAATCACAATGTAATTATCTGACATGCAGGATGGTCTTAGGCGACCTCTGTGAAAGGGTCGTTCAACCGTCAAAGGGGTCGCGACCCACAGGTTGAGAACTGCTGACCTAGATGCTACAGGATAACCTCCACATCTCAAGATCCTTACCTTAATCACACCTGCAAATCCCGTTTTGCCATGTAAGGTAACAGTCACAGCTACACGAGTTTGGGATATGGACACCTTTGAGGGCATTACTTTGCTTACCTCAATCACTGTGAACAGAATGGGATTGTCAGGCAAGATCTGGGTCACCAATCATATAGAAGTTGGAGATAAATAATACTATCTTTAGTAGATGACCAGAGATATATATAAAGTACTTTCTATATATGGGCAAACTTTCTTATGATTTTCTCCACCCCCCTCCCCCCAAAAAAACAATGGAGAGTTGTCTTAGATTTTTATGAAGGAGGTAATGTTGTAGTTGAATTTTGATGAATATAGAAGTTATTCAGGCAGATTAGGGTGGGGTGGGGGGTAGAGGAGACATGGGTATGTCAATGACGTGCCTCCAGGAAAATATATATAATCTGGTCTGGAAGAGCTTGAGCGCCATTGCCCTTTCTGGTCTGGTGGTATTCAGGTGTAGAAGACGGTGATCTGAGAAAGAGGCAAAGGAAGAGTGTTGGCCGGGGAGGAATCGGGTTTCAGTTATGGCTGTGGTTCTCAAGCTTGGACCACATTTAAGTCACTTAGGGAGAGGAAAACAACCAAGCCAACCTGAGAAGGAAGATAGGGGGGCAACTTTGGGGGCCTACAGTCTAGTTCAGTATCTAGTTAAACAGTAATCTTATAAGCCCCATTCTAACTGATTTGGGCGGAGCTACAAAACGCCACAAAAAGATATATAGATCAAAACCTCCCCACACTGGCAGTTCAGGCTTTGGACCAAAGTCCCCTGGTTTAGTAGTGCTGTGTATAAAGGTTTTACTTTCCTGATTCCTCTGGTGCTAGCTGTCGCTTCTCCTGGATCTTTCACCACAAAGGGCTAGACCTTAAACCAGTGGTTCTCAACCTTCCTAATGCCACGACCCTTTAATACAGTTCCTCATGTTGTGATGACCCCCAACCATAAAATTATTTTCGTTGCTACTTCATAACTGTAATTTTGCTACTGTTATGAATCGTAATGTAAATATCTGATCTGCAGGATGTATTTTCATTGTTACAAATTGAACGTAATTAAAGCATAGTGATTAATCACAAAAACAATATGTAATTATATATGTGTTTTCCAATGGTCTTAGGCGACCCCTGTGAAAGGGTCGTTCGAACCCCAAAGGGGTCGCGACCCACAGGTTGAGAACCGCTGCCCTAAACTAATCAGGTTCTGTAGGGGCAAGGCTAAGGCACTTTTTCTTTTTAAGTTCTTTTAATATGCAGGCATGGTTGAGAGTCACTGGTTGAGCTAAGAGAGAGCAAAATATTTGAAGGTATTGGGGAGTTTTTATAAACTCCCTGGAAACACACACACACACTGGAATGGGAGTTGTAAGGGAACACGTTAAGAGGGAGGGGAGAAGTAAGAAGGGGATCGAGAGGAGGAAGAGGGTAATGGTAAGAGGCGAGTAGATGAGAAGATGGATGGTGGCAAGAGCTCCTGAGGGTGATCCGTGCTCTCTGGTCACGGGACTCAGGTACAGAGACATAAAGAGGGGCAGGCCAACTTTGATGTAAACTTGTTTCTGTGCATGAGACTAGCAAGGAACCGAGCTAAAAAGACTGAGAAGGACAGTGAAGGAGGGTAAAGCCAGGCTGGGGCCCACTTTACTGTGGAGTCTCACCTGTCTTACACTTGCACATTTGAGGGGGAGTAAAACAAACAAACAGATTCCCCCTGTTCCCCTTTCTTGATTTATTGACAATTCACTGGCCTAAGTTATTTCTCTTTGATATTAGTCTACCTTCTTTTGCTGGATTCCTGAGGTGGGCAGCCCTAACCTCACCAGTTCAGAGGCCTTTCCCTCCCATGACAGTATCACCTGTGTCTGGCGTGGATTAATCTGAAAGCTGGGTCATTGTCCTCAGGTGACCCAAGAGATTAGTTTTGCACACATTAAGAACTTAATAAAGGATTACCCTGGAAAGAAAGTAGAAGGTTGTCAATTCCTGATGAAGTTTCTGATGAGTCTGATGTTCTTCAGCAGAAAATAGAAAATGTATTGGGACAAGAGAGAGAACAAAATTTGTTTTGAGTTCTGGTTTATGTATTATAGTAAAACATCAATTAACTAAAACCCATTTGCCTTTCCCCCCAGAATCAATATTTTAATATTGTAAAATGGTCACACTTTGCTTATATCCAACAGTGGTTTCATTTACAACAAAATTTGGGGGTTTCTTTTCCTATTTTTTATTTTACAGGGGTGCAATAGAAAATGAAATAACTATTTTATCTCTTATAAATCTCCAACATAAACTCATATTTTTCTTAACGAAATGATTATTGATTTCTTTAGAAACCACTAGTATGTAAGAGTCTATGTAGTTTTACATCTATATATATGAAAGCCTAATTGACCATCCAACCGTCTGACCATCCGACCAGTAGCTATGGTGCACACTGACCACCACGGGGCAGATCCTCAACCCAGGAGCTGCTGAGCTGTGGTGACTTGGCAGCTGTGGTTGTCGGGTGATGCACCAGGAAGCAGAGAGGAGGGAGCTCAACTCCAGGGTGCATCACCTGAGAACCACCCTCTTGCAATCCGGTACCCCTTGGGGAATGTTGGAGAGCTGGTTTCGGCTGATCCCTGCAGGCCAGGTGGGGGGACCCCACCAGTGCACAAATATGTGTACCAGGCCTCGAGTAAATAAATAAGATAAAATTCTAGAAGGAAGAATTCTATGAGAATCTCAGTTTTCTAATCAGATAGAAAATAAATATGAACTCAAAATGCCCAGGAATTAATAAAAAAAATAATTTCCTATGGATCAAAAAAATAATTTCTTGAGAACTTTGGCATCTATGTTCATCAGGGATATTGGCCTGCACTTTTCTTTTTTTGTAGTGTCTTTGTTGTTGTTATTAATCCTCATGCAAGTATATTTTTCCATGGATTTTTAAAATTTTTATTTATTTATTAAAAATATATTTTATCGATTGAGAGAGGCACATCGATTGATTGCCTCCCACACATGCTCAAACCAGGGTTGGGGATTGAGCCTGCAACCGAGGTATGTGCCCTTGACCAGAATTGAACCTGGGACCCTTTGGTCCACAGGCCAATGCTCTATCCACTGATCCAAACCAGCTAGGGCAGGAAAAAGTGCTTTTTGAGAGAGTTGACCGCCGTATTCCTGGAGCGGCTCCTGTTGGTGGCCAGGGTCCTCTGGCACAGTGACCATCAGTAATAAAGTTGTGCTATTTTAATTAAGGAAAAAAACCACTAAAGTTCTTGAGTAATTGATTCATGTAAACAAAATAGCAGCAAATTATTGAGTACCCACTCTGTGCTAAATATCATGCTAAATGCTAGATTGTTTCATTTTAGGCTCTCAACAGCTCTGTGAGAAGGTGTTATTCTACTTTACAATTACGTTCACTCATTTGCATTCTGATATACTTCCTCCAATGAGAAAATTATAAAGTGAGGGTCCAGATTTTTTTGTTAGAAGTTGTCCAGAAGTTTAGACACTCACATTAGTATATATATGCTGGCCATGTGAATGGCATCCATGTATTTCTTGGCTAGGGTATAGCTTGAAATGTAACCCTGGGTAGAATTTCCAACCTAATATTGGGTAGCACATTCATACATATTTTTATTTTTAAAATTATGTGTTTAAATTTCATTTGAAAAAAATGACCATTATATAAAGCCATACTTTCTTAGATGTTATTATTTAAGACAAGTGTAAGCAAAAAACCAGGGTGATTCATTTAAAGTCGATGTAAAGACAAACATTAAGTAATGAATGTGAACAAGTAGTATGAGGCTATGAAAAAATCGTGAAAATAATATGTGAGCTACTGACATTTGGAAAATAGGGTCTCTGCCTTGCCTGTGGTGTGGAGGTCAGGTGAGAGGTGAATGCTGGTCTTTGTCAATTTTTGTTGGATCAGCATTCACTCACCTTCTAGGACCCTAGGCATTGTCTTGTGACTTTAGTTACTCCAGATTGGAGTGTTCATGAATGGAATAAAACTGAACCTGAGTCAGACAGCAGGACCCTGATATATCAGTTCTCCCCCATATATATTGGCAGTCTTAAATACGCAGACAGAATTAGTGGTTCTCTGACTTGTGACCCTTTTATGGGTGAAAGTCAAGGACTCTTATCAACTGACTGTCTGTGGAAGAAGCAGGAAACAATTCATTTTTCTCTGATGTTGTTAAGGTTTCCATGACCCTTATTTTATTTTACTGCAGTGGTTTTTCTTTTACTTCTAAAAGCTGGAAGTTGTTCGGGGACTGTTTACCCAGCACTATCTGTGTGCCAGGCACAGTGCTGACCTGGGATACAAAGAAAAATGACAGGCTCTTCTCCTTGAAGATCTATGGAAGACATTTAAAAAAATATATATTTTTATTGATTTTTTTGCAGAGAGGAAGGGAGAGGGATAGAGAGTTAGAAACATCGATGAGAGAGAAACATCGATTCAGCTGCCTCCTGCACTCCTAATGGGGATGTGCCCGAAACCAAGGTATATGCACTTGACCGGAATTGAACCTGGGACTTTTCAGTCCACAGGCCAATGCTCTATCCACTGAGCAAAACCTATCCACTGAGCCTAACTAGTTAGGGCTATGGGAAACATTTTTAAGGAGAATTCAAGATGCTGGTCAGGAAGATGAACTAAACTTAAGAAGCCGATTTAGGACAGGCAAACTCAGAAAATAGGAAAGACCTCTAAGAAATCTTCACCTGTTATACAATAATAAAGGAAGAATTGGACTGGAGAAAACTTAACACAGAATCATAGTTGCATATGGATGGATGTATTCTTGAAAGGTATCCAGGTTTGCCCTTAAGCCACTAGTAAAAGACAGTGGCTGCCCTTATTATTTCTTAACATCTTCAGAGATGGGGTTTCCAGCTTTTTCTCGTAATACTTATACCCTGGATGTTTTCTAATGTTTATCCTAAATCCCTCCTATTGAAAGTTAAGCCCATCCTTTCTCTGAGAACAGCTGTCTGCCATTACTTTCATGCATATCATGAATGATTGGGAAGAACTTTTGAGTCTGTCCTCCCCATACCCAAGAATATATTCCATTCCAAATCCTGCCGTTCTCACACTTCTGGTCATGAATTCTATCACCCTGTTTTTTTTTCCCTTCTAGTATTTTAACCCCCCCACCCCCAATAGCTACACATCACCTTCCGTGTTTCCTTCAAACTGTATAAGCATACATTTCTTTTGGTTTCTTGTCCCTCTCTCATATTTCAGATTTATAAGCTCTTACATTCTTCCTTCTTGTGTTCTTTACTTCTTCAATTTTTCCTTCTTCTACATATTCTAAATTTTAATTTTATTTAAAGTCCAAATCTTTTTACCTTATAGTCGGATTTAATTTCCTTCTGAGGGAATCAGTACTGTCCTTTTCCCACATAGGCACCTGGGCAAGGGAGGGAAGCCCATTGATTTATATTAGGCTTTGCTGGGTCCTGCGGGCGGGGATCACAGCATTCAGTGAGTGAGAATCCAAGGGAGGAAATGATCACTGCTTTGTGTGTTTTTCTGGGCTGTAATTTCCAGTACCTGGATCTTAGGGGTGTATTAATGCTGTTGCTAACAGGGAAGGAGCAGATGGAAGATAAATATGCTCAAGGGCTCAGAGGCTATTACTGATGCTGGAGGCAGGTAGTCAGGCAACAGGAAGTAACTATAGCAAAACAGAAGGAAAAAAGATACTTATCATTGGTCCCTTGAGCAACATGAATCAGGAGCTAGGGGAAGACTGTCCCAGTGTTTTGAATAGGGCACCCTTAACAGGTGGCTTGTAGAATCTACTAGCCATATAGCGACTGAGTCTGAGCAGCTGCATCGTACAAACCTGAAAATGAGTTTTCTCAGTCCCCAGAGCTGCATAAAGCAGATCTGGAGAGAGAGGTGACAGCTGGACATCACTAATATTTGAATAGTTCTTTACCAAGTGCTTTCAATGCCCATTGTTGGAAAGGAATCTTGTAACAAAACTGTGACAGGCCAAGGGCAGATATCACTAATATTCTGTTACATAGAAAAAGGAAGGGGCTTAAATACATTGTCCAAAGCCATGTACATACTTAGTTTTAATGTTATCCCATGCTTTCCAGGGCACAAGAGCTTGAGGGTAGAATTGTATCGTAAAAATCATTTATAAGATTGCTAATTTAATCTTTACTCCCTAACTTTTCAAAAATTTGGGTCTCCTAAATTTCAATACTACTACTACTACTACTACTACTACTACTACTACTACTAATTATAAAAACAAGCTACCATTGTTTAAGTACTTACTGAAACCTTACAGCAATCCTAACATTTAACAGTTTTATCCCTATTTAACTGATGAAGAAAATGAGGTCCAGAGAGGTTTAGTAATTTGCTCAAGATAATACAGCTAGTTAAGTAGCTGATGTGAGATGGTAACAAAGAATATGCAATTCCAAAGTTACAGATTTGCATCAGGAAAAATTCAGGAACTAATTTAAGGGGTCCCCAGAGATGTCCCTTTGTGTGCAATAAGCACAGCCCTACTGGCTACAGCAGCATTTCCTCCTCTCCCAGCTAGTGGCCCTTAGGTGCTGCTCTGACTCTTGATCTTAGCTGGTGGGGGTCTCTGTCCATGTGATTTTGGCTGCTTCATCCCTGCCCCCATTTCTGTTTCTTATTACAATGTACTTCAGTAGTCACACAGTGTGGACTGTTCTCCAAGCAGCATGGCCTGGTGCTCTGGTTTCTTTCAGAGATTTCAACAAAAAAGCTCTTTATCTCTCTTCTAAAGAACTTGGGCATGCTCTGGCTGGCGTGGCTCAGTTGGTTGGAACTTCTAAGGGTCACGGGTTTGATTCCAGGTCAGGATGCATACCCAGGTTGCAGGTGCATATGGGAGGCAACCAATCAATGTTTTTTTTTTTCTCTCTCTCCCTGTTTCTATCTCTCTCTCTTCTTTCCTCTCTCTCTCTGAAATCAATAAAAAACATATCATTGGGTGAGGATTAAAAAAATAAATAAATTAAGAATTTAGGCATGAACCTAGAGAGACATGAACTAGACAGGCAGAGCCAAAGGGCTCTGACAAGCATGCCCTTTGCTCTGCTCAAAATTGATCTTCCTTTTGAACAACTACTTCTCATTTCACACAAATCATATTGTCCCTCAAATCTCCCATGTCTTAGCATCCTCCTTTGCTTCTCATGCAAATAAGGGCCCAGTGAGCCAGTCACACATAGCCAAGTGGGTCGAACCTTTTGGAATTAATACACCCTTTGGGCCTTAAACTTGAAGCTCCATTACCCCCACTAGTATGACCATTGCTTGTTATTTATGTGTCAGATCCTTTCCCATTAAATTGATCATAGGCAGAATAAGGTTGAGATGGTGATTTTATATATATATATATATTTTAGAGGCCTGGTGCATAAAAATTGTGCACTGGCGGTGGGAGGTGGAGGGCATCCTTTAGCCGGCCTGAACCCTCCCATAGTCCTGGACCCCTTGGGGGATGTCCGCTTGTCTGCTTAGCCAGCAGTCAGACATTCCTCTCACAGTCTGGGGCTCTCACAGTCTGGGACCCCTCGCTCCTTACCTCCCACCTGCAGTGCTCCCGCTGTGGGAGTGCTGCTCAGGCAGAAGCTGGGCTCACTGCTCCTTAGTGCTGCCCTAGAGGCTCCCACCACCACCACTGTGCTGGCCAGCTGTGAGCCCGGCTTCTGGCTGAGCGGCGCTCCGCCATGATCCTGTCTTCTGGCTGAGTGGTGCTCCCTCTGTGGGAGCGCACTGACCACCAGGGTGCAGCTCCTGCATTGAGCGTCTGCCCCCTGGTGGTCAGTGCACGTCATAGCAACTGTTCGTTTCGCTGTTCAGTCAATTTGCATATTAGGGTTTTATTATATAGGATTGATTTCAGAGAGGAAGGGAGAGGGGGAAAAGATAGAAACATCAATGGTGAGAGATAATCATCGATCGACTGCCTCCTGCACACCCCTACACTGGGGATCAAGTCCAAAATCTGGGCATGTGCTCTGACTACAAATCAAACCATGACTTCCTGGTTCATAGGTTGATGCTCAACCTATGAAATGGCCATGCTAGGCAACTCATCTTTGCATTCACACATATAGCAGATGTTTGATATGTAGTTTATTATATGAATAAATGAATGTAGATTAACAAAACTAACTGGTTTCTAGTTATTGTTGATTTAAGATTAGATTCCTACCCAAATCTTTAAATTAGCCCACCTCATTTGTATCTGAGGATAGTTGTACTTGTTTCCTTTCCAGAACATTCTTCTTCTTCTTCTTTTTTTAAGATATTTTCGGTTTGCATGTGATCTGTTTTTAATTTGCATTTTAATTGATTTCAGAGAGGAAGGGAGAGGGAGAGAGAAAGAGAAACATCAATGTTGAGAGAGAATCATGGATTGGCTGCCTCCTGCATGCCCCCTACTGGGGATCAGTGTGCAAGCCTCGTATATGCCCTTGACAGGAATTGAACCTGGGACCCTTCAGCCTGCAGGCCGACGCTCTATCCACTGAGCCAAACCAGGTAGGACCAGAACATTCTTCTTTAGAGTTTTGTATGGATTCTCCCCTCACTTCATTTAAAATCCAATGTAACCTCCTCAGAGAGGGCTTCCCCAGGAACTCTATCTAAGATATCACTCCTGGAAGTTCTTGAACACTTTACTCTGGTTTAGTCTTTTCTCAGTAAAACTACTTTGTGTTGGTTTATTGTTTTACCCACTGAGTTCTATGAAGGTCAAGACCTTAATTATGTTCCCTGCTATATCTTCATGGCCTTGAATAGTCCTTGGCAGATAGTAGGAACTCAATAAGTATTTTTTGAGTGGGCGAATTAAACTGAGAAAGGCTCCCCCAAAAGGTTGTGTGCCCACATGAAGGGGCTTCCTTAGTCTTTTGGGGCACTGCTCTAGTGAAGACATTCAAAGTTCAACAGTCTGGTAACATCTAAAATGTTGACTCCTCACATAAGTTAATTGTTTATTGATCTCTTCTTGTTGCTCCTTGAAAATGTGTATCTCAATCTATAAAACTCTTAGTTCAGAGTCCATTATTTCTTGGTGTTTACAGCTGGACAGTTTTGTGAGAAATGGCAACTTATATTAAAACTGCCATCACTGAGGAAAAAGTAGACTTTCATGTAATTTAAATTTATTTTTAAATATCCTATACTAAAAAAACTATTTTGCTATTAACAATTTTTGGACCTTTGGTTTTGGTCATGATGAAGTAATATTGATTAGATGTCCCTTTTTGTCTGAAGTAAGTAAAAAGCAGGACAAAAATGTGTGAAACAATGGTTCTCAAGATATTGGAATCAGATAATGAAAAACAGTGATCTCTGAGAGATGACAATCAAACAATGTGAGTCCTGCAATTGTCCCAACTGTTTTTAAAAAATATATTTTATTGATTTTTTACAGAGAGGAAGGGAGAGAGATAGAGAGCCAGAAACATCAATGAGAGAGAAACATCGATCAGCTGCCTCCTGCACACCTCCCACTGGGGATGTGGCCGCAACCAAGGCACATGCCCTTGATCAGAATCGAACCTGGGACCCTTGAGTCCGCAGGCCAATGCTCTATCCACTGAGCCAAACCAGCTTTGGCCCAATTGTTTTGAGACAGTTTCTAGGCTGTGGTGCAGGGAGGGGAACCCAGGATGGAGATTGGCAGTTTCCTCGAGTTTAAGAGTCTGAAACTGGAAGTCCAGGCAGGCCAAATGGTCGAGTTCACAGGATATCAGAGATGCTGATCTTTCAATGCTGTTTTTTTTAGAGAGTGATCCTACTATTTCTCATGACGGTGGGGAAATTAAAGACCAGGCTTTAAGGTGTTAGTCACATTACATTGTAAGCATCTGAGTCACAGAGATGAAAGGAACAACCTCGTGACTGCTGTGGAAAATGGCATGAACTTTGCTTCATTGTCATCTCTCGGCATATGAAAATCGGAATAATTTTTGTTTGCCAAACAGAAAGCTAGATGTTTTCAAGTTACCGTATCTTCTCTTCATCTTCCTAAAAGTTTTAAGTTATTTCGGATGCCTCTTTTATCATTCATTTTGAATGCAGTACGGCTTTCTCTTCAGGTTTGTTGTCAGCTTCTCATAGAACTTTTCTGGGAACAAGCATGTTAATGGCATATTTAATGTCAGTATGAACCATTGCTTTGAGTTCGTGATGTTTGCTGGAACATTGTATCCTGAATAAAATATAAAAACACAGTAAATTGTAACCTCAGAAATTGAATATTTAAATAGTCATGAATGAGAGGACATAATCCAATTATTTTTTCCCCTGGAGTATACAGAATGGAAAAATTTAAATATATTGGGCTGGTACTTGATTTAAGAAAGTGTTATGCTTCAGGAAAATTCCCTTTAGGAACAAATAGGGAATATAAATAAAGACACCTGAAAAGTTTCTTTTTTTTTTTATTATTTCCCTTCCCTACTGGCAGGTCTAAGCAGTCTTCTCCCTCCCACCCCACCGTCAGTGTTTCATAAAGTCTTAGTAGATTAGCATTTCAGAAGGGAACTTCATTCTTAAAGGTGAGAGAAGATCTCAGTCCCTTCTAATTCAACCAGTCACACTGGAGTTGCAACAGGTGGGTCATTCCAAAAAGAGAAAGGGAAATTCTGGAAGAACTGCAATAATAAATTAGAGATTCGGATGAGATAATAAGTAGCCAATATACCCTTAGCTCTCCCAATATTCTCTCTTGATGTTCTCACCATCTATTAATTTAGATAAACATGTACACTTGGTTATGCTAGGGTGCAGTGAGAGTATATGCAGGTGTGACAACTCATCCGAGAGGTTTTTGAGCCTGAGTCTGAGATACAACTGTTCAATTGGCTTTGCGGAGAAGAATTCTAAGAGGATGAGGTCAGAGGAATGGGATGGAAAACATGCACATGGTGCAACTTCTTCACTAAGTTAGGCAACCCGCTCTCTGGAAAAGAACTATTAAGCCGAGACATTCTTCAAGACCGAGGCTGACCAGAGATGCCTTTTAGTCCACAGGGAGCTATCCTGTGATTCTTTCAGAGTTTGAGAAGGCTTCTCAGCAGCTAGGCACACATAACCCTATTCCCTGTCTCTTCTCCCCAATTTTCTCAGGGGAATATTTCTGAATATTAGAGACATGGACAAAAATTCTCCTTTTCTCTCTCCTCATGTAGGAGAGAGAAAAGGGATTTCACAATTGAACTACAGGGGCCCTGTAGAATTCTTTCTCTCTCAGTGATCAACAAGAGGCAAATGTGAGTGCTTTAAGCTCAACAAGTGGGCTTAGTTGAATCTACCAGAAAAAGAAGGTGATTGAAACCCTCTACTTTAGGCCCTAAAAAAAAAAGAGAGGAGAGGAGTGTAGATTGGTTTGCCTCAGTGGATAGAGCATTGGTCTGGGGATTCAAGGGCCTGACGTTCGATCCTAGCCAAGGACGAGAGAGAGAGAGAGAGAGAGAGAGAGAGAGAGAGAGAGAGAGAGAGAGGGGGCGCGGGGGGGGGGGGGGGGGGGGGGGGGTCCCTCAGCCCCGATCAGGAAGAGAGAGAGAGAGAGAGAGAGAGAGAGGCGCCGCTGGGGAGGAGGGAGGGAAGGAGGTGCTGCCTCAGAATTACATTCGTTATTATTCTGTGTTAGTTTCAGATGTACAGCTTAGTGGTTAGACAATCATGTGCTTTACACAGTGGCCCCTCCGGTATTTTAAGTGCCCATGTGGCCCCATACATAGTTATCACAGTATTATTGACTATATTCCCTATGCTGTAATTTACATCTCTTTTTGTTTGTTTTGTTTTGTTTTCCTCCACTGTGGTATTGCAGCATTGGCCCTAATTCTCTAATCCTGCCTGTGTCAATATCCTTTGCTATGTGATTTTGTAGTTCTCGCCCTCATGAGTGGAGTATGTTTTCTCTGCCTTGTGATATTATCTTTGACTGCAGAGCATAGAAGTGACAGTGTGTCAATTCTGAGCCTGCATCTTATGTAATTCTCCCTCTCTGTGCCGATGTCATTGCCGTAGGAAGAATATGCTTAACTAGTTTGCTGATAGAGGGAAGAGGATGAGGGACAGATGGAGCAGAGCCATTCAAGCTGAGCCCAGCCTCGATCAGCTGATCCCTGGTCAGCTCACAGATGTGCACGTTAAATAAAGGCCTATTGTTATTTGCCACTGAGAGTTTACGGTTATGTTATACAGCATTACTGAAATAATAGCTAGCTGATTCATCCACAGATAAAGAAAATTTCCGTATCAACACCAAAAATAGTTATCCACAGTGAGTTTTTTAACATTTGTAGTAAAATAATATTTATATAACGTATTGCTTGTGTGTTAAGATCTTAGCCTAGAAACAAGCATGGCATCAATTTCTTGAAAATACAGAAGTTAATCAAAACATGATAATATTAAATTAAATAAGTAATACGGAATTTTAAAATTTGGTTGCGACTATGTCTTACCTATTCGTCTTTTATTTTTTTTATTTATTTTTATTGTTGAAAGTACCACAGATGTCCCCTTTTCTTTCCCCCATTGACTCTCTCCTCCCCACTCCCACTGATTCACCTTTTGTACAATGCCTATTACTTAACAGGCATTCAATAGGTATTTGTTGACAGAATAAATGAATGAGTGGAGCTTTTTTTCCTTCTTAATTTTCTTTATTTTCCCTTTGAACTGTTGACTCCAAACATTTAAAAAGCAGTCTTAAAAAAACCAAACAACCCAATCAGCAATTCAACAAATCATCGCCCTAGGACTAGGTCAATGATTTTCACTAGGATGTGATTTTGTTTCCCAGGGGACATTTGGCAATGTCTGGAGATATTCTGGTTGTCATAACTGGAGATGGTATGCTAACTGGTAGGTAGAGGCCAACAGTACCGCCAGACATTCTACAGTGCACAGAATAGATTCTCACAATAAAGAATTATTTGGCCCCAAAATGTTTGTGCATCCTTGGACTTTTTTTTTTTGGTTTTGATTTGTCTTGCAGGATTGTGAGTCCTTCTCTCATGTTTTGTTTGTTTGTTGCCCTCTCTATGTAGTATCTGAAGATTGCTTCTACTTTTCTTTTTATCCTTTACTTCCCCAGCCTTTCTAGAACTGCCTCTTTGAATTTTGTGCCACTTTTCATTTTCTTCCCTGTAGTCAGTACTTCTACTACCAAACTTTTTCAATATTTTTACACTTCAGATGGATTTTCCTCTTTCTGGGACCTATTTTTTTTAAAATATATTTTATTGATTTTTTACAGAGAGGAAGGGAGAGAGATAGAGAGCTAGAAACTTCGATGAGAGAGAAACATCGATCAGCTGCCCCCCACACATCTCCCACCGGGGATGTGCCCGCAACCCAAGTACATGCCCTAGACCGGAATCGAACCCGGGACCCTTCAGTCCGCAGGCCGACGCTCTATCCACTGAGCCAAACCGGTCTTGGCTTTCTGGAACCTATTTTAGCTTACTTTGTTCTGTCTTCCATGCAGATTTTCTGGAAACCCTCCTTAGGTCTCTGCAAAGGCTTACAGTGGGAGAGCTAGCTATAGTACTGCTGTGAGTTGATATTTTCTTAATTACAGATGATTTAAAGTTTGTAGTGTTATTTGTTTTCAAGTTATGATGAAGGTGTGATCTTCCTATATGTCTTTTTTCTTCTAGTTGACCTGCATAGTTGTTGTTTTTTAAAAATATTTTATTGATTTCAGAGAGGAAAGGAGAAGGAGAGAGATAGAAGCATCAATGATGAGAGAGAATCAGTTCATTGGCTGCCTCGCCTCCTGCATGTCTCACACTGGGGATTGAGCCTGCAACCCCGGGCATGTGCCCTGACCGGAAATCAAACCGTGACCTCCTGGTTCACAGGTCAATGCTCAACCACCGAGCCATGCGGGCCGGGCAAGAAAGTAGTTTTAAAACACAGATTCCTACTGTTATTAAAGGGGAACTAGAATATGCTGACCTTTGCCATTTATCTCCACAGTTGAATCTGTATTAGGCTAATACATTTTAAAGGAATTAGTTTAAGTAATAACAAACCTTAAATGTGTCATATTTAAATAAATTTTGCATGGCAGATGCTATAGGTGAGCAAATGAACCTTAATTCTATTCTCAGGAAGAGGTTTTTGAAAATAAGAGGAGCATATTTCAATTTATGTACATTTACTGCAAAGAAAAAGCCAAGCAGTCATCAATAGTGCAGCTGGGAAAAGGTATTGGATTTAAGCTTTGCTTTAAATGAATCTGTTTCTGTTCTGTTTTGGCTCACTTCCTGAAGTCAATACTCATTGACCTTAAAGGACCTCTTTGAGCTCTAAAAAGGTGTCTATCTGTGGAGACAACATTTAGGGAGATTATGATTGTGCTTTAAAATTCATGTCTAAAATCAACTTCTCTTTAGACATTATCATTCTTGTCTTTCAGGAAATAAATCACATGAAATTATGTAACCATGTTTATATTTCTTGTTGGAAATTTAAAGGATATTATTAAGGTGATTTATGTCCAACGTGTTCATCTCAGACCAGCAGCCATCACCGTTACTAGGAGCTTGTTAGAAATACAGACTCTTAGGTCCAGCCCAGACCTTCCAAGTCAGAATCTGCATTTTACCTGGATCCCCAGGTGATTTGTAAGTGCATTCAGGTTTGAGAAGATGCCACTCTCTGTAGTTGGACAACTGAATGAACAGAGACTTTGTGAAGCAGCTTGTAGGTGGGTAGTTCATGACATAATTTAGACTGGTAGTCTCTTAGGTAAATACAAGTTGAATAAGCTGGAAATACAATGTTGCTCAAATAGCATGTTGATTTTTATAAAAAGAAGGTCACCTGAGGGTACCAAAGTGAAGAAAAGCAGTCTGATCAGTGTGTATCTTGGCTCTTCTTGTCCATCACTCATAGAATTAGAGACGTATCTGTTGCCTGCTTCTATAGCCAGAAGCACATTGAGCAGCCCTTCACAACTGTGTAGTGATTTGGGAGTTGGATTTTCGTGGGAGACAGTTATCTAATTATGTCGTCACTAAACTCATGCTAATTTCACATCATTTATTTTTCAGTCTTCTACCAAGGGCGAGATTAGGAAATATCCAGAAAGAGCAAGTCAGGTCTTCTGTATGAAGTCTGTAATCATTGGCTAATTTAAAACAAAACAGCCATACAGCCCAACCCACATGCAGGTATCCTTTTGCCTTCTGCAGAATCTGTTTCTGTTACAACTGATATCCAAGGACATTTATTTTCTCCTTACTGGGTTTAGAGCCCTGGCAGATTTAAAGCTCTCCTTTGTATGGTCTGTCACGCAGTGACGGTAACTGATAGGTGATCTCCCTCCTCCTGGAGACAGAGCGAGCTAATGAGATTTGACGACTGCCTCTGGTTAAAGAAGCAGGACTGATGAATGCACTGGTGACGCTGATGACCCCAGTAAAAGGATTTTTATTGACAGCCTGTTGACATAACAAACTAAGACTTTGTGATTTAAAGCTGTTTCTAAGCCCTTGTATAAATAAAGTCTTTTCTAATATGGCTTCTTTGTAATTTGTCTTGATTAAACACACCTACCACCTTCCGGAAAGCTCTCTCAGTGTGTTTTAATTACTTACAAAGTGTATCTTTGTTTAAATTCACAACATGTATTTTGTATGTGTGTGTGTATC
>NW_006299705.1:509830-524717 GCF_000327345.1 Myotis davidii | reverse complement strand
TGTACATATATGTATGTAAGTATGTATATATATGTGTATGTATATTTATTTACCACTTCCAGCAAAACTCAGCAACATGTAAAATGTGGGTATTGTCATTGATTTTTCAACTTCAATGTTGTTGGGAGATGGAAGTAAAAGGGTTACATCAGAATCCATCTGGAAATGTTCTGCTGTAAATCAAACTACACCGGTGAGTAACAGTTGTTGCCTTGATGAGTTTTATTGCCATTTTCTGATGCAGCTTGCTCTAGCCAGCCCACCACAAGGGACATATAATGGGAGTCCCGTATTCAAGCCCCTCTTGGAAGAAATCCATAAAAGAGCAGAGATGTGAACCCAGCAATAAATTCTAGAAGCATTTGTGCTGGAGCCACGAAATGATACTAATAACTCCTAGTAACACATTAAAGAGACAAAGGGATTTTACCAGTTTCTTTAAAAAATGTATTAGGGCTATTTTTAATTGAAACTTTTCAAAGACACAACAGAGCAAGGGCCAGCAGCTGTCTACTTTCTGCTCTTCATTTATTTTGGATTTTACCTTGAACTCTACTTTTATTTCCCACTTCCAGGTCCTATTTAAAACACCCTTGAAGATGGGGCTCCTGAGTGGGTTTATCGGTCTGTAACAAGCGCCACATTGTTCTCACCCTTACAGAGTTGCTTTCTTTGATCTCATCCCGTCTTCCTCAATAAGCCAGCTAAGAAACCAACAGTTACTGTAGGTCGAGTCGCTCGCCTACTATTGTCTAGCATTCCGCTAAGTGTCATAAAGAGTATGAGGAAGGAGAATCACTGTTTCTCTTCTCAAGGAGCTCAAAGCACATTTAGAAACGCCCAGAATAAAACAAGGGCTATGTAAGCACTAATGAAAAGTAGAGTTAAATGCTACATAGTATAAGGAGGGGAGAACTCAGGGTGGCTGAAACAGAGGGTTTCTTGGAAGAAGAGGACCTAAGCTGGGCTCTGACAGGAAGCAGAGAGTAAGGGCAACAGAGAGGTGCGTCGGTCATAATGGTGTCCAGGCAGACCTGTCTGAAGCAGAAGCTTCATGTTGGAGATTGGTGGGAAACTTGGATGGATTGGGGGGCTAGGGACAGGGTGGAGAAGAGGGTATCGGAGGACTTTGTTTGAAGAAAACCAAACTGGAGTCATGGACAAAATTTTGTGCAGCCTCCAATGTGTGAGAGGATAGGGGTACAGGCAGCAGGGATGGGGAAGGGAGGACTGAGGAGAGAGTGGGAGGGTTTGGAACCTCTTCCCCAATCCGTAAATTCTCTGGTTAGTTCCCTTCCTGCTCAGTGTTTCTCAGAATCTACTCTGTGAACTACCCACCTTGGACTTGTTAAAAAGGTAAACTTCTAGGTTCTGCCCAGAATCATTAGAAATAATAGATTTATAGTATGTCTTTCCCAATTTTACATAAGAGGAACTGAGGCTCAGGAGGGCTCAACAAATATTATAACAAATTCAGCAAGTGGTAGAACTTGGGTTTGAACTCAGGCTCAGAAGTCCATCCTGTTTCCACTCTACCAGGGGTCCATCTTTTCATAGAGTGGCTGGGCTGGCAACATTTGTGTTGTTGTGGCTTTGATATTTTTACCTTTTAAAAAAATCTTCTTTCTTTGTGTTTTTCTTTTTGCGTCAAACATCCTGTATAATAAAAGCTTAGGTGGCATCACTCCCTCGCGTGACATCATTACAAGATGGCCACCACAAGATGGCCAGGCGCACAGTGGAGGTGGGCCTGGTGGCCACTCTGTGCCGTGAGGCCTGAGGGTCCTGTAGCTCTGTGCGGGGCAGAGGAGGCGGGTCGCAGCAGGGGAGGGCAGTTGCAGGCGATTGGGCCTGCAGAGAAGGGCAGTTGTGGGTGATCGGGCGGCAGGGGAGGGAATTTTGGGGCAATTGGGTCATCAGGGGAAGGCAGTTGAGGGTGACTGGGCCAGCAGGGGAGCAGTTAGGCATCAACCAGGCCGGCAGGGCAGTGGTTCTCAACCTTCTGGCGCTTTAAAGACAGTTCCTCATGTTGTGACCCAACCATAAAATTATTTTCGTTGCTACTTCATAACTGTAATGTTGCTGCTGTTATGAATCGTAATGTAACTGATATGCAGGATGGTCTTAGGTGACCCCTGTGAAAGGGTTTGACCGCCAAAGGGGTCATGACCCACAGGTTGAGAACCACTGGGTTAGGAGGTGATCAGGCTGGCAGGCAGAAACAGGGGCAATCAAGTGGGCAGGCAGGCGAGCAGTTAGGAGCCTGTGGTCCCTAACTGTGAGAGGGATGTCCGACTGCCGGTTTACCTAAACTGGCAGTTGGACATCCCCTGAGGGGTCCCAGATTGGAGAGGGTGCAGGCTGGGTTGAGGCCACCCCCACCCCCCGCATGAATTTTGTGCACTGGGCCTCTAGTTCTCATAATAAAAGCAATAAAAAACAAAATCATCCATGGTATTTTGTCTCAAGTCAATTATATTCATTGGTAACGTTTCTAACTGGCTTGTTGATCTTCCCTTTATATTGTAAAAAATATTCCTTTGTGTAACTTGCAGCATTTTTCAAATTATGTAGAGAGAGATAAAAACAAATATGTTAAAATGTTCACAACTGAGAAATCTGAGTGAAAGGTTCTTGGTTCTTGGTACCATCTTTTAAAACATCGTTTTCTATCTTTTTCTGTGGGGTTTGAAATTTTTCAAAAATGAAAAGTTGCTGGGAGAGAGGAAGCTGCTTGTCTTCCTCTTCCTCTCTGCACCTTCCCACTGATGGGGACATGCCAATTAGCCAGTGACAACCTTGCATTTCCAGATAAACGCCCCATGTGGAGGAAAAAGATTCTTCCTTGCAGACCTGGGCTGTGTACCTCTGTGCACAGCACAGAAATAAACGTCTGTCTTCTTTAAACTAAAAAAACCCCTCCAATGCCTGGCTCCATTTCCAGCTCCATTGCTTTGCCCATTAGGCAAGTTATTTAAAATTGTGTCAGTTTACACATTTAAGAAGGGCACATTATCACCTTTCTCATAGGGTTGTCATGAACATTGAATGATCACAGGTAAAGTGTTTAAAATAGTTCCTGGCATATAGTATGCACCCAATAAATATAATTACATGTACTTAATACATGCATCTCAGGTCTTTTAATTAATTAAATACCCAAAGAAGTTCAAGTCCTAGACCTTGCTCTGAGGAACACTAGGCAAGTTTGTGTGGTAGAGAGGTAAAAGGAAGAAAGTGAGTTGTGTATTGGTTTGGGATTTGAGATAGCTCTACAATAAAAGGAATGTTGGTGCCAAACTAGGTTATGAATCTGTATTTTATGTAATAAACAGACTATAAAGACAGCATTGGAAAAGAAAGCCTATTCATTTATTTTCAAACTTCTTGTGCTAGCAGAAGCCAAGAAGAGCCGCTGGGACTATTAGTCTGTGAGTTTCTGGGTAATATTGCTGTCATACTGGGGTCAGTGAGGAGTCGTTAAGAGAGTTCTGGTCTGGTAGGTGGGGACCAAGGCTACTTACTGCTTGTGTGTTTTCTCTGGTTTCAGTTTCCCTATTTATAGGAAATGATTTGATTTTAAAGGTCTGCTTTAGCTCTAGAATTTTCAAGTAAGCATTTCATTGAGGAGTTCTTCGAATTTAAATGGAAATCATTCATGACGACTTCAGTTTCTATTTCTTATACAGCAGGCAGGGATTTATTGATATGCCAGCCTTCTGATGCCTTTGCCCTTACCTTTGGAGTCTGATGCACCTGGATCTCCCTGAGTGAAGACATCTGCCTTCCTACATGGGTACTGCTGCCTTCATTTGTTCATGCATGAATTCATTCAATGCATATTTACGTGCTAGGCTCTCTACTAGACACTGGGTATACAGTGATGAACAAAACAGCCACAGTCTCTGCCTTCTGGCATTTCAAGTCTCATGGGCAAGTGAGACGGCCAATAAACAAGGAACCAAAAGAATATATAATTATAAAATTATGCCAGGTACTATGAAGGAAGCCAACGAGCTTCACTTGGTAGGCTGGCCAGGAGGTTTCTGAGGAGATGCATTTAGGTATTTGTCTAAAGGTGAGAAAGAAACAGCCATTTGAAGAGTTGATGGTGGAACTGGGAGAATGATCCAAGTGGAGGGACTAGTCTGTGCAAAGCCTTATCAAGAGGTGTTGTGTTAGGACAGAGTAGAGAGTTAATGCTTCATGTTCTTATCAATAATATTGCAACTTAAACTTTTCTCTAATACTTTTTGAAAAACAAAACAAACACTGAAAAAATATTTAAATATTGTAGAAATAAACATGTTCACTCTAAGGGATTTGGAAAATAACAGATATGCCACCAACCAGGGGGAAAAGTTCTTATTACATCCAGATATAATCACTTCGGTATTATTAGACCTTATATTCTACATTTATCTCTGTGTCTATGTCTGTTGCTTTCACGTAAGTCTCCATGTAAGATCTGTATCCATATCTACTTCCGTAGCTATATCTATCGCCAAGGAAGCAATATAGCTTGTGTTGTTTTACAACTTGCCTTTTTTTTTTTTTTTTTTTTTTATCTGTGAAGCAAATCTCAGGTCTCATGTAATTTCACCTGTGAACATTTTAGAATACACGCACTTTTTTCCTAGGGGCACTCATACTTCATTGAGGTGGTGAAGGAAGTGACAGTAATATTGGTATCAGTCATTGCATCTGGGCCACCAATAGTAATTGGGCAAGCGGTTCTAATTCTAATAGCTTCCTAATAACAGCAACAATAACCACTAACATTTATATAACCATTGCACTTTTTTCACCTGCATTTTCTCACATTCATTCTGTTCGGAAGCATTTTTATTTGTCTTTTATAGATAAGGAAAGAGAGGCTCAGAGAAATGACACCGATTTCCCCAGGTTCACATAACCTGCTGTCAGTATAGGTCTGAATGCTGTACTCCATCCTCACACCTGACCATCAGGATTCACATCCCAAGTTCCAGTTAACAATTTGCTTTAGGATTTTAAGTGGATATTAATTAGTCATTTGGATCAGAACTGTTCTCTCAAGACAAAGCAGACAAGACCAAAGTAAATATTTGATGATACATTTAGTAAGATTCCACTTTTAAAAATTGATAGCCACATACACAATATAAAATAATTGTTCCCTTCCCAAAACATAAGCATGCTCTTAAATTCTGAAAAAGATTGTATATCAATGGAGCTGTGTGTTTTTGGAGCTCTGTGTAAAGTAACTGTCATGGTCTTTCCTAGCATGTAAATTTGAAAACAAATTTTAAGCCTCAAGCTATATTGTTAAGTAAGAATAAAGAGCTAGGTATATGATATATGGAAAGGTAGACAACAATGGATGTTTCCTCTCCAGCAGGGGAGATCAAACCCTTCTTGCTATTCTAGTCTATCAGAGAAAACTGATAACTTGGATGCATTTTGAATAGCTCATCTAAAATGGCTCGAGGCAAGCAGGCACTAGAGATTTTATAATCAACCTTCAGCCTTCTATAGATCATTCTTATGCACAAAAGGCGCCTTTGAAAAGGCATGGGTTTTGCAGGGCATTAAATTGGTCCTTTTTATATGATGTTAAAAGGTTTTCTATGTTAGTTGCCAGATTTTCACAGAGATAGAAAAACAAGTATTTTTTTTTCCTTGAAAAATTTCATGATACTACTGATAATACTAATGAACATTTCCATCGCACTTTCAAATTTATCAAGAGCTTTTAATTATCTTACTAACAACTCATTGGATTTGGCATTAATTTCGCTCTCCCTTTGTAGATGAGAAAGCCAAGACTTAAGAAACTGCGACTGGAAACTACATCTTTTAAGAGAGGTTCCAGTGTTCTCTGTAACAAAATCTGTTACATTTTTGCTTTTGCCTTGCATACTCAGCAGTCATAGTGGCCAGTGATTTCAGTTCAAGGGATGATCCTCTCTTGAATCAAGGATAGTGTCTCTCTCTGATGATGGTCATTCAAAGAGGAAACCACCCAGTCTGTCACTTTTTCATGCTCTGGCTCTACAGAGGACAATGCCTTTTGGTTCCAGGCAGATTATTCACCTCACAGTCAGTCCCCATGGATGCCCAGGGCTGCACAGGTATCCGAAGGCTGCTTGGCACTTTGACCAGGAACAGTCTTTCCAGAGGTTATAAGCATACCACATCTTTTGTCTCAGTTTCAATCTGTAGACAGGCACAGAAAGAAAAGATCTTTCTTCTTCACTTTCCTGGGAAAACCTTGAGTTCCCAATTGCCCTCTGAGGGATTTTCAAATCTTGGGTCTTGGAGTGGTCTAGAGGATAAGGGGCACCTGGCATGGTCTGTGGGTGAGATAAATGAAGTGTCTCCTATCTTAGTGTTACTGTTTTTCAAGTAAATGAGGTTGCTATTGGGCTTAATTAAAATAAAAATCAATTTAAGAGCACTGGGGGCTTAGTAGATTTTTGTCATGTTCATAACTAGTGTCATGAAAGCTACTGCCACTGTCACATGAGGAATGGCATTGTTTAATATGAACATCTCCTCTTGGAAAAGCTGGCAATGATTACTTGCCTCCAGAGGGCCTACTCTTGCACGAATTTCATGCATCAGGCCTCTAGTCCTATATAATAAAAGCCTAATATGCTAAGTGTCTGGTTGGCCAGTCGGCCGTTCAACCAATCAAAGGGTAATATGCTACTGATAGGCTAAGGCCGCTCACCACTCACTATGATGTGCACTAACCACCAGGGGACAGATGCTATGACCGGTAGGTTAGCTTGCTGCTGGGGTCTGGCTGACTGGGACTGAGCGAGACAGGCCAGACATGCCCTGGAGCCCTCCTGCAGTCCCTCCCTAGCTGACCAACCTCTTGTGTCCCTCCCCAGCCTGAATCATGCACCGGTGGGGTTCCTCAGCCTGACCTGCACCCTTTCACAATCCTGGACCCCTTGGGGTATGTCGGAGAACTGGTTTCAGCCTGATCCCGCAGGCTAGGTAGGCCAAGGGACTCCACTAGTGCATGAATTTGTGTACTGGGCCTCTAGTACAGAATAATGTCACTGCTCTAAAAACTCCCTGTGCCACCTATTCACTGCTCCTCCCCCCCCCCTTAAACCTCTTTCATTGAGTGTTACATTTCAGTTGTTTTACTTTGCATTTGTAAAAGTTCTATTTGGTTTTACTTCAAATCTTGATAGATTTTTGCTCCTTATTTATTTTTTTATTGTATTGCTTTAAAAAAATTTCAATACTTATCTTGAATTCTGTATCTGGTCATTTTAACGTCTGAAGTATTATAATATTTCAAATGTTTTCAGGCCTGGTTCTATTACATATTATTTTTGTGATTTGAATTCATGGTGACTTATATGCTTTATGACTGTGTGTGTCCCTGTGGTGGAAGTTTTGCTTGAAATTTTTAGAGTCCTGGATTGTCAATCTGCTTCTGCAAGTAAGATCTGTGTCTGCTTTTATCAAGTGTCTGGGGGCACCAGACTTGGGATCACTTAAAGCCACAATTCTTCCGTTATAGTTTTTAAAGGACCATTTACGTAGTGTAGAGTTGGGCCTTAAATCTATTTAAGAATAGCCAGTAGGCACAAATTGCCAAAGAGACTTTTTTATTCCCAATTCTGAGAGCAATGATAGAGACAAATACTATTTCATTTTTTTAATAGTCTCTCTGTGTTTTTTCTTTTTCTATTTTTTCTAATTTTCTTTGACAGTATATTCATTCCTGAATCTCAGCTTATACCTCCCTCTACATGTCCCAGACTTTGTGCTGGCTCAAGACTTTGTATGTAGTACTCCTGTGTCCCCATGGTGCAGACCACAATTACCCAGTGGCTTCCATGCTGGCTTACCTTCCAAGACTTACATACTGAGCTTTGGCAGAATATTCTCACCTGTAGCCTCATTTAATTAAAAGTTATCTATTTGTCTATCTGTCTATCTATCTATTGATCTATCATCTATAATTTATTTATATTTTATTGAGCATTAGATGTTATATAGCAAGGGGTTTTAAGACCTCCATTCTGCCATATACCCTTTAACCAGTTGTTATATTCCATTATATTTGCCACTGTAGGCAAATCTTTTCCTTTTTCCCATTTTTCTGTAGAAACCCATCCCAAGGACTTCATAGTGAGAAGAGGGTAGACTAGTTCACAGTGTTGCGATTATGTGCTAAAAGTCATCAGTTGTTATCCTGGCTGTGCCCGTTGAGACTTATAACCTCTCTGCACCTCAGTTTTTCTCATCTGTAAGGGATGGTGTTGCTCTGGGAGATCTCACAGCCGCCTGCCAGCCTGGACATTTGATACAGAGCACGGATTCCTTCATGAGCCCAGCACCTGTGGCTGTCAGCTCTTGATTTATGGCTTAGCACACTATTTGTCCTTTTGAGTACATTTAAATGTAGACATTTATTTCAGCTTGAGAAGACAGGACTCTCATGTAGTTACTCCATTCTGGCACCTTGCCTAGCCTTGGAGACATCACTGAGCCTGTGACATATTGGAGAAAGACTGCATGGAGCCCTGGGGTTGGAATCCTTAGAGTGGAAGCGAGGTACATGAGATAGGGAGGGCTTGGTTTTGGCATTGCTATTTTAACACTCTCCCTTCCCTCCCGTTCTTTCTTCTCCCTCTCTTTTCCCTTCATCTACTTCCTCCTTTGTTCCATTTCCCCCCCACAAATACTTAGTAAGCATATATAGTGTGGTGTATAATACAGTGGTGAGCAAAACAGATACGGTCTTAGCCTTTAAGAAGCTTACAAAAAAAGCCCAGTGTGGTTCAGTGGCTGAGCATCAGCACATGAACCAGGTCACAGTTTGATTCCCAGTCCAAGACTGCAGTGTCCACCTGGAGGTGGGATATGCCGCTGCTCTTAGCACCCACTCTCTTGAAGCCACAGTGTTATATTGGACTTAACGGCAATTCACTTGGAAATATTCGAGTTTGAGGAGTGTGATGTAGGTGGAAGCAAGTTAATCTGAATCAACATCTTGAAATTGGTTAAGTAACAAAAGTGATATTAGAAGTAATTTTTAATGATCAATATTAGTGTTTAAAATATCTTATTGGTTAGGAATGATGCTGCGAGAGCTATAGCCTTGGCATGAATAAAGTGTAAAAAGTCATGCTTGATAATCCAAGCCAATGGACCTACTTTCTGCACTTTGCAGAGGCGACAGCTCTGATGTTGGAAGGCTCCTAATAGTCATTACAAAGTCCCTGACAATTGTGGTTCGACCAAGCTGGCCTGGATCTATTTCCCACATGTTTGGTGCTTGGACTGAGGCCCACAGGGAGCGTGGTGTTCAGTAGGTGGCTCCACATAGGCTCTCCATTGGAGATCTCGCCATCTGGGAAATTCTGTGTGGAAGAGGCATTTATCTTGACGCCCCAGACTGACTACCTCTCTCCATTCCTCACCGGCTCCTCAATCCCGCCCTCTCAGGTCATCTTGTTCTACGTCTTTGCAATGTAGAATTGGACACATGGTAGACTAAATCCAAAGGCTCTGTACTCTGCCCTGGGGAAAGGGAAGCCTTACCATCTTTAGAAGGGGACAGACTTCAGCTCAGTGTGATTTCTGAGTTAAATTATTCACACCACACAAGTGATTATACAGACAAGGTTCTTACTTTCAATTCTGATTCTTCTGACTTGTCCATCCAAATTGAGTAAGCTTTTGTTTTAGGATCAGATGAAATCTACATGCTAGTTAGGACATGTCCTGAAAGAGATGAGAGAAATGGCAAATAAAGCAGTAGACATGAAAATTTTATTATTTTAGGTTCATCTGCCCTGAAGGATCCAGGATAAGCACATTTCAAAGAAACAACCGATGTCTTTGGGATCATAATGATTATTCTACCAAGAAAAGCATAGAAAGTTTAATTTTATATGTATTTGTATTATTCTCTAAGCAACTGGTCTACTTTGGTCCTGGTGGGATATTTTGCCTCCTCAAGCCATGCTCATCTACACATACATATTGCAAAATATAATAAAATTCTTTAAAAGAAAAGAAAGCTGATCTTTGGGGTTTTACACTCCAATGTGTTTTCGTACATAGGGATAATTTTTTTTTCTTTTGGCTGCACAAACAGAAGAGGTCTAGTGCTTTGATGAAAATAGAAGATTTCTGCTCTGTCTGGAGCATATGCGCCTTCCCTGCGGATGTTTACTCAATTGGCACTATAAAAACATTACACCAGAAAAGGGAACATCAGTTTATGCTTCCATTTTATGTCCTGCAAAATGGCGAATGGCATGAATACAGCAATCATGCAACAAAATGAACCAAAGTAAAATAAATGGGACTGCGCTTACTATTAGTATATAAAATATTACTATACCCTCCCCAATTTGCAACACTTAAGTATCTCATTATGAGTGGGATGCTCAAAATGCTATAGAGGATTTCATTTCACCCCTTTTATGAAATACCTGGTTTCTAAGCAATATTAATGAGACAATATCATAAATCTCTATTTACTGAGTCTAGTGTCTCCCCTAAATTTGCATTTGCAAACTATGATTGCATTATGTTTCTAGAAGACTAGGATATAAATTTCCTATTCTCTATGCAAGCAGCTTTGTTAAAAGCCTCCTTTATTAAGGAATGTTGAAGAAGGAGAAATAGCCAGTGATAAAGACATATTTTAAATTCATCTGAACACATTCTTTTGTATGTGTTTAACAGAACTTATACCTGCAAAAAAACTACATTTGAACTTTTGTTTTCCATTTCAAAGGAACTTCCTTTATATTTTTGAATTTATGCACTTTTTTTTTAACTCTGAAGCCTTTCTTGAAAAGCTGAATTTAAAAATGTATTTTTTAATTTTTCAATTTTAGTTGACATTCAATATTACATTAGTTTCAGGTGTACAGTATAGTGGTTAGACATTTATATAACTTACAAAGTGATCTCCCTGAGAAGTCTCATACCCACCTGACACCGTACATAGTTATTACAATATTATTGAACGTATTCTCAATGCTGTACTTGACATTCCCATGACTATTTTATAACTGCCAATTTGCACTTCTTAATCCCTTTACCTTTTCACCCAGAGAAAGACTGAACTTTAAAAGTAAGCAATAAAGAGAAGAGTACTAATAGTAATTCTAATAGCCTCTAGGGAGATTGCATTAACCTCTAACTTGCTGCATATTTGCATTTTACAGCGGCAATTGTGTGCATAACCAGAGAGCAACTGTTCATGATCCTTGACCTCTGATGAACTATGCCCTATTTAAGAGGTGGACAAGAGGTTAATCTTGACTCTGGAAAACAGATTTTTCTTTAAAAACTTTGTGTCCTAGAGGAAGAATAGTCATCACAAGGAATTCAAAGGGAAGAAACATAATCCATACCCTCCAGAAGCTCACAGAGTAAATGAATGTTTTCTAAAGATGTTGTTTTGATTGCTGGTAGTTTTGTAAAGACTTTAGTAGTACACAGACAAATGTCAATAGTTATATATTTTTGTAATGTGTATTTGAAAAAAACTATCTAACCTGGGTATTATTTCTTAGGACATGTCTAAAGGAACTGGCAGTATTTATTGCATTGATAGACACAAATATATACAAGTTAAATAATAATACAGGTGATAGATATGGCAAGTTCTGTCCTGTCTGAGCATCTTCAAAAGGCCTCCAGAATGTTCTTTGCCAAACTCTTTCTTCACATCTCACTTGTACTGGCACTCTACTCTTCTGTTCCCTAGTCTTGAGCATTCTCCCCTTCATCCCTCTTCCCAGTCTTGAGTGACACCATGGCCATGAGAAAGCCACACTAAGGGACAGAGTTAAGTATAACTCAGAGTCCTTAGAAAATCCTGCAGTGTTGCCAAATAGGTCCGGGAAGGACTTACATCAGAATCAACTGAGCTACTTGTTAAAAACAGTTTCCATTCTGGGTTGTAACCAAGGATGATTGATTTTTAATAAGCACCCTCAGGTGATTGTGATTCTGAGTAAAGTTAAAAAGAACCATTTTAGGGATGGAAATAACTCAAGACAGTTCTAACTGCTTATCCTTGGGTAAGCAAAGGGCCCAGGAAACTTGTCTGGGTTACAACTTCTTTGTCCAATGGAATAGTCCCATCACCTGACTTGAAAATGATACCTGGAAAAATAGATCTTTCTGGATTTTTTAGGTCATGAGCCCTTTTCCAGCTTGCTCTACCGCTGCTCTCTATGGCTTGGTTCTGAGCTTCTTGAACACCAGCTTTGCATAGAGGCTGCCGATGGCTAAGCCAGAGCTCAGGGAAGTGGTAAATTCCTAGCCAGAAAATAGTTATTCCTGGCCCAGTGACACCTACTGTAATCTTTTTTTTTTTTTTTAAGAAAAAGTGCTATAGTCACAGGGATTCTACATTCCACTCTCATAACTTCTCTTCCCAAATTAAAAAGGTTTCAGTTTGCCAAGGGCTGGGCTGGGGGTAGAAGGGTAGCAGGTTGAAAGAGAACTGAGAGTGACTACTGAAAGTTGGTTGTTGAAGTGATGAAAGTATTCTAGCACAGTAGACATTGTAGCAGTGGTTGCACAATACTTTGAATATCCTGAAAACCATTGGATTGTGTCCTTAATGGGTGAATCATTTAATCTGGTCACCTTCTTCCCAGCCATTAAAAGCTTGGTAATACGGAAGCCCCACTGTGTGTCCTTCACTGTCCTTGATGCATGAGGTTAGAGTAAATGGTCCTGAAAATGAGAGAAAAGGAAAGAACTGCAAGCCCTTGGTTTCTGCATCAAAGTAATACTAATTACATTCATCCAAGTCATTTGCTTCTGTCTGGTTACCAGGTAGCACAATGATTGTTTGTACTGGAAAATTTGAGTCAGGTTAATTATATTGTGCATTTTAATGACTAAATTGTTTCCTTAAATGCTCTATTTTCGGAGGTTATTATTTGCAACATGGTCATGGCTTCCCATAGCTGAAAGAAAAATTAAAGGGAATAATTGTGTGCAATGTTTTTGACTGCACCTTACAATTAACTTTTCCTCCCAGAGTATTTTAGGACAAAAATCTCAATATGGCCACATTTACATGCAGAGCAGGAATCAGAAAAGGACTCGGGTTTACAAGTTCTCTGGCACGTATCTGTGCCATGTGGCGGAATGAGGGCATATGCTATTGAGAGAGTGCCTTCCCGGGGATGGGAGCTCCAAGTGAAATCAATGCTATTTGGTCTTTCTGGCTCATCCCCAGTGAGGATGCATTCTCAGTGGCATCTTCCATTCTCTTAAGTTCTTCCTGCAACTATTGATCAACCTTCCCTGAAAACACTGGTGTTTTAATGCTCTTCTTACATCAAAGAATTTCAACCAATGCCTTATATCCTGTTGCTCTGTATCCTTGATTTCCTAACCATTTTCATGAAGGAGTCTTGAGCCACCGTTATTCTTGCCCTTTATGGCTGGTGAGATTGCCCCTTAATTTATTTGCTGCAGATTAAATTTATTTATTTGATCACTTGTATATCCCCATTCTTCTATCATAATTATGAAAACTGTCCACACATACACACACAAATAATGGCAGGATGAGAGATCTTAGCTGAGTGAATGGAATGGACTGTGTCCCTCAGGTTGAGAAAAGGAGACTATAACACGTTAGAACCCACTGGCTCAGTGTCACAAACTATGAAGTGTCTGGAATTTTACCCTCCTTACACAGTAATGAGTTTGCTTGCCACAGTGTCATGGATTCTGGTAGAAAACATGAGCCTTCTGGGTTAGAGACAAAGCACTGTTTGTTATTCACAGCAGTGACTGTAGCGAGAGTATTGGTAATGCCAAGCAGGTCCCCTGAGCCCTAATTTTCATAGTGTGGTACACCAGGACAGGCACTGCATTGTCTTATGGAGAAGAGCCCTGAGCGTATGGGCCATTTTTAAGATTCCTGTTAAGGATCTTTTCCATGAGACAGTAGTTCTATCTCCTAAGGCTTTTTCTTTGTACAAATATCCTCGAAAAGATGGTCAGGGCCACACTTGTAAGACATACAGAAACCTGAGCAACCCACAGAGAATTGTCTCCCAACATCGAGGACATACAAAAACATGCTGTTCACCATACAGACTGGCTGGCTGTGAGAGAATTACACACCGACCATACAATGCACCACCTCAGTGAATGCATGTAAACTACTTGGAGATGACTGTGCTATCACAAATCAGCACTATATGGGTGTGCTAAAAGAGGTGTCCTTTTTCCTACTTATCTGAGGCCTGTCTTGCCTCTCCAACTGGTTGTAAACTCCCTGTGTAGGTCTATATCTCCATCACAGGGAGCAGAGTTGATTGATAATGCTAAGGACAGTGTAGTCATTGAAGGATTGCTTCTTCTTTAGGGTTCAGAAGGCAGCTGTCCTGGGTCTCCTCAGGGCTCAGGGTGGTTTGGTGTTAGTCTTCTCAGGATCATTTCTTGTTATTTTGTAGTATTTGGGCCCAGTGTCCAGAAACACCCTTTTCATAAGGTGGTTACCTGGAAAATTTGTTTACTCTGGTCCTGTCCACCACCTTTTGGTCGCTCACATCCTGGACTTGGGCTTGCTTCTTGGTTGGGAATGGGGGCGGGGGCTGCTCCCTGAGGCGAGGCGGCAGCAGAAGGGCACATGGGTGGTGAGGAGCAGAGGAGGGCGGACCAGGGATGGGTGGAGAGGAGAGCCTTCAGGCTGCCACACACTGAATTCAGTAGGAGGAGGGGTGGACACCAGGATCTAGTTATCTAGTTGTGAGCTGCAGACATTAATGACTTTGGGGGTTTTGTATTATTTCTCTTATTTGAAAAAATATCTCTACATTTTTATTCTTAGTAACATCCTCCACCCACACCCCACCCCACCCCACCCCACCCC
>NW_006299705.1:479173-509725 GCF_000327345.1 Myotis davidii | reverse complement strand
ACCCCACCCCAACCCCCCAATGCAAAAATAAGAATGCTTAGCATGTAAAATTTGGGAAACACAGAAAAGTAAAAAAATAAATAAATCCTGACCCTAGCAGTTAGTCTCTTGTATAAAAGTCCCCACAGCTAACATCTTGCTGTATGTGGAGGCTGGGATGATGATGTGATTAGGGTGTGTGGTGAGTGAGCTGGGGTTAATCCTGACTCCACCACTTATGCCTTGGGTGATTCCCTTAATCTTTTTAGTCTCGAGGGGTTCATACCTAGCTGATGCCTTCTATGGGACAGAATTCCTCTAGGATAAATGAAAGCGGTAGCAGTGTCTGGCATACAGTAAGCCCCAACAAACAACTGTTATTGTTGTTGCTTTTTCTTCCCTCAAATACTATCAAACGTACCTATTATTTTGTAATCTAGTTTTTAAGTTTAGAGATATGTCATGAATGTTGCTTTTGATTTTGGGATTCTTTCTTCAGGTGAATGGACCCCTTGCTCAGCAGTGGATGTATATCAGGCTGACCCCCGCCTCCCCTGACACTACGAGCTGGGCTCTGAAGACGCCCAGGCAACGCTGGGGCACATCGCTCTTGGGCCTGATTTGGCCAGTGGCCAGTGAGAAGGCACAGGTCACAGAAGAAGCAAACAGGACATGATCTTTGTGAGGCTGCAGTGAGGACGCTTTAAATTTAGCCTGGGCAGGGGAGCCACCCTCTTTCACCTTCTTCACAGACATGGAGAAAACCTTTGGTTTGGGGAGAGAGAGAGAGTTGTTTGATCCAGCTCGTGAAGCAGGGTGACATAGTGTATTGACAGGGGTGACCTGGTGTCAGACACTGTTATGTCAGAGATGATACACTTTTCTATACCAGCTCCCAGCTCCCAGCTAGAAACTAGGGTATTTTCTCCACCGAGCAGTGCTTTGGGTTTGCAGGCTTCCATGCACGGGGCCCAGAAGGTGGCTTTGTTACAAGGAAAAACAACACCCATATTCTGCTGTAGGCAGTGGTCACCCAGAATCCCACAGCACCTCACAGCTTTGTCATAGTCACCCCTGAAGGTACCCCATAGACATGCTCCCATAGTTTTCCATGGCCCTTGTGTGTTCAAATCCCAGCTCTGCTGCTTTCTAGCTGTGTCATCTGGGGTAAGTACCTTAACCCCTCTGTGTCTTACTTTCCACATCTATAAAATGGAGATGGTAATAATGCCTCATAGGGTGTCAAAATGCATATGCAAAGTGATTAGGTCCAGTGCTTGGCATGTGGTAAATATGACGATTATTGTTTTAAATCTTTCAAAGTCTTCATCATCATCTTCATCATCATCATCATCATCATCATCATCACACACGAGCCCAAGTGTTCTCAGCTTCATCAGAGCACTTATTACTGGTTTTCCACTAGATTTTTTAGCTGCAATAGGCCCTAGGTTAGTGTCCTCATGGCCTTAGCATCTAGGAGCGTGGCTTGCTTTCTTTGCACAGAAGTAACTCTCCCTCTGCTTTGCGGCTCACTTTCCCTTGTCATTGTGGGAGAAGCAGCAGAGTTCTTCCAGGGGCAGAGTGGCCTCTAAGAGGGACCCCATCTTCATGATAGGAAGGTGGGGTCCCTCTTAGAGGCCACTCTGCCATCTAGGAACCTCAGTTATGCTGCCACTCAGCACAGTGGTGAAGGAGTAGGGATTCTCGTGGCAAGCTCTTCTGTGCCCTGTAGGCCCACAGCAGTTCTCCAGTGGGAGATCAGAGCTCCCAGAAACTGCTGCCGCCAAAGAGGACTCTGTGGGCAGAGTGGTAGCATGGAAGGGTGCTTCTCAGAACAGCACCGAGCTGTGTTTATCCTTAAGGAAAGAGCACTGTGGCAGGACTGAACGTTCTGTCAGCGTCGTCAAGTTCTCTGCTTGGCCTTTGGTTCATTGGCTTGCAGAACAGTAGTGGCCACCACCAGCTCTGGGGCTGCTGGCTGAACACAGGCCAGGGCTCAAGGCTGGGCCTGGCCTTAGCACAAAGGAATTATAAGAGTGGAATGGCTAAATGTCCAGGGCACTTAGTCTGTGGCTCCACTGGCCGTGGGTAACAAACTGCCTGAGCTCCTAAGCACCGCTAGTTCCGCCCTCTCACAGGATTAGATTTCTGCATTGGAACCCCAGCATCGCCACCTGTGCCACATTGGGTAAGGTGCTTGACCTCTCTTAGCCACAGTCTGATCCCCTGTAAAATGCAGGTAACAGTACTGTGCGTGTGGTAGGATGATTGAATTAAACTTTTTATGTAGAGGCTGAGCAGGTCCACGGCTACTTCAGGTACAATGTCAGCCAAGGTATCATGCTTATTCCTCCTTCAGGGATTTGAGCGTTTGCCTGTCCTGACTCCCAGGCTGTGGGCTTCTTTAGTGAAGAGGGAGCCGTCCCTCCCTCTGTGAGGCAGTGCCATGAAGAAGGGAGCGTACAAACCTTGGAATCCCTCTGCCTGGCCCAGGGGTGGGCAAACTTTTTGACTCGAGGGCCACAATGGGTCCTTAAACTGGACCGGAGGGCCGGAACAAAAGCATGGATGGAGTGTTTGTGTGAACTAATATAAATTCAAAGTAAACATCATTACATGAAAGGGTACGTCTTTTTTTTCAATAGTTCTATTCATTTCAAATGGGCCGGATCCAACCCTTGGGCCGTAGTTTGCCCACGGCTGGCCTGGCCCAGCCCTACCTGTGTCGCCTTCTTGCTGTTTCATCTGGGGAACATTTCATGTGCCTCAGATTCCTCTCTGAGAGTGGAAGAACAATAGCATCTGTCTTTTAGCAATGATGTGAGGTGAACGTGTATCTATAAAAAGCCCCTTTCGCTCAGTGCTGGGTGAGTGTTCAGGAGCAATGATTGTCCCCTGTCCAGCACCTATCACCAATTCAGCACTCAACACATGACTCTTTGACAGCTTGAATCCACTGTTGAGGACTGGCTACCTTTGGTTCCTTCTTGCTCCCTTCTTGAAAGTCTTTAAACGTATGGTCCATGAGAAACAGCAGAAGTATGCTGGGGTGACCAACTGCCCTTGCTTGCCAGCATTCTGAATAATTTCTCAGGATGCAGGACATTCAGCGCTAAACCAGGACACGTGTGGAAACCAGGGTGGTGGGACACCCTGCTCCTGCTCACATCTCCCATTAGAGGGGCCAGGGCTAAGGTGTTAGCTCCTAGAGGCTACTGGCATGGAGGCACTTTGGTGATGCCTCTCCCCCTCCCCCACTTGTTATTAATGCCTCCTCTTCCCTCAATGCTACTGCAATCTGGATCTAGCACCCTCAACCACAGATGCTGGGATGGGTGCCAGGGAAGTGGATATGTTGGCCTGGGGTGGTGGAAAGAAGTATCTTGTAGCTCTCAGTTCATCTTAGTTCTGCTTCTAGGCAACTGCAATGATTTCTTGAGAGGTTGGTGCTGATGGAAACTTGAGGTCCAATTTAGCACCAGACTGGGAGTTGATACACCTGATTCTAATCCTTTGAGGTGTGCGACCTTGGACAAAATGCCAACCGTCTGTGGGAATTTAGTGTCCTCATCAGTAAAACGGAAGGAAATTAAATATTTCATCTAGATCATTCCCTTGTGCATAGCAGGGTAGTGGCATTGGCCATGCTGGCCAGGACCTGCATGGGGGATGGGTGGTGCTAGCTGAGTGGTGAGAAGGGCAGGATGCTGCCCAGCTGCCCTGCTTGTGCTGTGCCTGCTCTGCTCCTCCCTGGTGAGCACTGGGTCATTTCACTTGGCCGAGGCCCCCAGTAGCTTTGGTGACATCGCCTGCTCTTACATGAGGCCCTGAGAATGTCTCACTTTGGGTATGTTACTTAAACTCTCTTAGCCTCAGTCTCCTCATACATAAAATGAGGTTAATTATAATACTCTTTTTATTGAGTTGTTGTGAGAACAAGTCTTTAAAGGCCAAGCATCTACATTTAGGATACTTGGGTTTTCACACAAGTCTGTAATCAGTCTTATTATTTTATACCCATATCTTGTCCTTTAGTTCAATCATTAAACTCATATTTATTTATTTATTTTTACAATATATTTTTATTGATTTCAGAGAGGAAGGGAGAGGGAGAGGGAGAAACATCAATGGTGAGAAAGAATCATTGATCAGCTGCCTCCTGCATGCCCCCTATTGGGAATTGAACCCTGACCTCCTGATTCATAGGTTGGTACTCAACCACTGAGCTACACTGGCCAGCTAAACTCATATTTACTGAGCACTGACTATGGGCCAGGTACTGAGCTAGGCCCTGGGGACACAATGATGAATGAGGCACAGTTCCTGGACTTAAGGAGCTCATAGAAGGTTAAAGGGATGTTAGCAGATTATTTCCTCTCCTTTTTCTTCTTCTCCCCTTTTGTCTTTTTCTTAAAAAACAACAATTTATAAAGAGCTCAATGTTGCAAAGATTGCTAGGCCTCTAAGTAGAATATGTCTTCTCTTCCTTTTCACTACAGAATTCCTATATTGTTGGGTGTGGCAAGCTGTCCAACTTTCTTTACAAAGGTACTTGTTGGGAGAGAGGCAATGAGATATAATTGAAGGTCATTGAGTGGGGCTTCCAGGGAAAGCTTTTTAAAGAGAGATGAATCAGTCAGAAGACCCCACTTGTATTTCCCTGCATCTTTCCTCTCTTTGTCTAAAACACTGAAGTGAGGGCTGGAGCTCCAGTAGCTATCTTGTAAACATAAGGACAAGGGTCACACGCCAGGGCTGGTCGAACTTAGAGCTGAAAGTAGCCCAGGGTTCTCATGACACTTTGAAGGTACCCTATCCACTCTGGAATACTTAACTTCAGACTTCCCATTTTATAAGGGAAAAAGAAGTCTCTGCTTGATTTAAGCCACTATTTTAAGTCTCATGATCAGTAATGAACACAATTGTCTAGTGCAGTGGTCGGCAAACTCATTAGTCAACAGAGCCAAATATCAACAGTACAACGATTGAAATTTCTTTTTTAAAAATATATTTTATTGATTTTTTACAGAGAGGAAGGGAGAGAGATAGAGAGTTAGAAACATCGATGAGAGAGAGACATTGATCAGCTGCCTCCTGCACATCTCCTACTGGGGATGTGCCCGCCACCCAGGTACATGCCCTTGACCGGAATCAAACCTGGGACCTTTCAGTCCGCAGGCCAACGCTCTATCCACTGAGCCAAGCCGGTTTTGGCTGAAATTTCTTTTGAGAGCCAAATTTTTAAAACTTAAACTATATAGGTAGGTACATTGTTTTTAACTTAATTAGGGTGCTCCTAAGGCTTAGGAAGAGCCACACTCAAGGGGCCAAAGAGCCGCAGTTTGCCAACCACGGGTCTAGTGGATCTTTCCAATAGATGTGGAGCACAGCATAGAGACACATTTAATCTTTCTTCCTAAATGTCAAGAAGTGAAGGTCACAGGAATCCCACAAATTAGAACTTAATATTGAAACACAAGGCGCCCATTAATCTTTCCCAGTGTACACCAAGAGAAACTGGCTGAATCTGCCCTTTCCTTCTATGTTCTCTATCAGATAGCTGAGTTTGAAATACCCTTAAATTCTGGTCTTTCTAAGGTTGGACACCAGAGGATTGAATTCACAGAATTAAGTGTTTTATTTCGGCTTTGTTGGTATTAGTTGATGTGCCTGATTCATCTTTTTTTTTTTTTTTCCTTAGGAGAGTGCTCACGAATGTTCAACACCTTTATCAGAAACCCAGGTTGTTTTATACATCTGGTTAGCCCTTTTATAGTTGTATTTTTAATACTCTTTATGTAATTATAATTTTAAAAATTCACCTACCACACATTTTCACTCATTCCAAGCAATAATAAGAATAGCTCGAGTACCTATTCTTCCCCAGTCATTGATAAATACTTAACAAGCATAGTCTCATTTAATCCCCACAACATTCCTACGAGATAGATGCTATTATTGTTGCCATTTTGCAGGTGTGGAGACAAGGCAAAGGGAATGTAAGCAGCCTGCCCAAGGTCACACAGCTAGGAAGTGATGAAAATAAAATGTGTGATTCCTGTCCTGAAATAGGTGACTCTGAACCAAGCTATTTTCTTACATATCAAAAGGAGATATATTTCCTAGATACTTTACTTAAATCTGCCCAAGGACATGTTGAATTTACCCAAGATCTTAGGCAATCTCTAAGAAGCGCTGGTCTGCAGAGATGGGGAAAAAGGATGCTCTCCTATTTAAAGGCATCCAACAACACATGCATATTTGTACTTTCCCATCCTCAGTCAGAACATCTGAGTTCCATAACCATTCAGTTAATGAGGGCAGGAAGCAAGGGAGACATTCAGTATTCAAGGCCTAGGAAGTAACCTGATGCATATTAGAATGATAACCTGCTTGATAAGACACCATTTATTGGCTTCTTTCTCCTGCTTGTCTCACCCTCCTACTCCCTAACAAGCTTTTCCTGGGATTACCTCCCAAATAAATGACCTTAACTCAGGATTTGCTTCCAGGGAACTCAGACTAAGACTCGTGTTATCTGTAATGTTCATCCATCCATCCATCCATCCATCCATCCATCCAATCTTACCAACTTACCATATGTCCAGAAACATGAGGTACTTAGCATAAAGAGATAAGTAAATCACTGCCCTTGAACTAAAGTTGCTCAATTGAATGGCTTTATGTTTCCCATATCACCAGACCGAGATAGTCTATACATTGCCAAAGCAGCATTGGAAAGACTGCAGGATTCCTTTTCAGAATCTTGAAGAGGACTGTCCAGCAGAGTCATCCTGCAGGGGCATGCGGTGACTGGCACGTGATGGGTATCTAAGAATGTTCACTGAATGAGTGTACGAATGGGCAGAATGAGCAGATGGATTGATTATAAGATAGACCAGGTTTTCTCTGGGATCCATTTCCCTTGCTTTCTGAATTTTTGTCCCAAAACCTGGCAAAATGTGGTCTCAGAAAATAAAAAAACTGACTCAGGTAAGGTGAAGCATGAGATCCTTCCCAGCAAAGAATTACATGTAAAAGAAGAGGGAACAGGGAGACAGAGGAATCCAAAGTGACCTACTCTAAAGGCGCTCTGCACAGGTGTGAAGAGGTTGGGGGGCGGGGCTGTCTTTTCTGGTACTCCTCAAGTTATAGAACACAAACAGGGTTAAATCCTAGCTGCAAGAACAAGCAAGGCCAGTTTTGAGTTCCTGCAGTATCAGTTATTGTGTGTAACTCATAAGCTGTTGCTGGTGATCCTTGTGCACTTGGGAGTTCTAAAAATAATAGTTCTTAACTCTCTCCCTGCTGCAATGTGGAGGGGCCGGATGAGGACTGATCCCCGAAGAACTGCTGCAGGGATGAAGGCTGTGAATAACCAATGTTATGGGAGAGTTCACAGTGGCTGTTGGTTCATGGTGGGCTGTTGGAGGACTTCATGGAAGAGAAAGGGGTCGAGCTGGTTCTTGGACCGTAGGTAGGATTTGGCTGGGTGGAGAGAACAGTAACCGTCCTCCTTTATCAGGTACTTACTGTGTGCAGGCTCTGGGATAAGGGCTCCAAAGCAGAATTCTCATTGAATCCTCCCCAAACCCAAACAAACACCCATATCATTGTTCCTATTTTAAAGACAAGCATTAGAAAGGTTAACTAATGTGCTCATATCAAAACAATGAATAAAAGGGGAGTCAAGGTCAGACTCGGGCGGTTGGCTTCCAGAGCCTGCCCTTTAGCAGTCATTTAAACGCCTCTACTGCTGTGCTGTTTCATAGGGGCCGGTAGGGCGGGCAGTTAGAAATAGAAAAGTAAAGCATTCTGCAGTGGTCACGGCTTTGAGGGTCAGGAGAGATTCTATCGCTGCTTCCTTCACACCGAGTGCAGCTGTGGGCTGTGGAGCTGAACCAGCTCCCCTCTGCACGGCTCAGCCTGAGACACACTTGAGCGTCAAGTGCTCTTGTCGCTTCATGGCCTGCTGCCAGAACAGTTGGGACACAGAAAAGGCAACTCACACAGCCTTGCTTTCCCATGTACCTCATCTTCTGCCACCACTGCTTTATTTAAAATTTTTTAAAATTATGGTAAAATTCACACAACATAAAATTGACCATCTTAATCATTTTTAAGTGTATAGTTCAGTAGTGTTGAGTACATTCACATTGTTGTGCAACCAATCTCCAGAACTCTTTTCATCTTGCAAAACTGAAAGTCTACAGTCTATACCCATTAAACAACTCCCATTCCCCCCATCCTGCCCCACCCCCCAGCCCCTGGCAATCACCATTCTACTTTCTGTCTCTATGTACTTGACTAGTCTAGGTACCTCATGTTAAGTGAAGCATATGTTATTTGTCTTTTTGTGTCTGGCTTATTTCACTTAACATAATGCCCTCAAGGTTCATTCATGTTGTACCATGTGTCAGAATTTCCTTCCTTTTTAAGGCTGTATATACTACAGTTTGTGCATATACTACATTTGTGTGTATATACTACATTTTGTTTACCTATTCATCCATTGATTGACACTGAGAGAGAGAGAGAGAGAGAGAGAGAGAGAGAGAGAGATTTGCACCCAGGCCTGTGAAGTATCTTCTCCTATCTTACCTTGCCATGCCCCAACACTCTTACCTACGTGAGCCAGTATAAATTCTGACCACACCAGTACACCCCAATAGAAATATAATAGAGATGTCATATACAATAAAAAATTTTCTAGTAGCCAGATTACAAAAGTAAAAAGAAACAGGTGAACTTGAGTTTAATAATATATTGTATTTAACCCAATATACCCAACATATTATTTCAACACCTACTCAATTTAAAAATTATTACTGGAATACCCTACATTTACTTTCATATGAAATTTTTGAAATCTGGTGTTTATTTTGCAGCTGCATCTCAATTTGGACTAGCCACATTTCAAGTGCCTACTAGCTCCCTGGGGCCAGTGGCTGCTGAATTGGACGGCACAGCTTTAGTTCCAGCAGGTCAAAGCTCTCCATCTCATCCCCATTTTTTCCTCTTCTAGAAACATGTGGGTATCACTTGGCTGCTGTACAGAAGTAGTACCATGCCCGACAGAGGCTTAGCTATAACGGTGGTGGCGGCGGCTGCGAAAGCTCAGATTGAAGCCGGCTTGTTCTATCTGCATCAGTTCTCTTTTGTCTCAGTGGCTCTGTGCAGTGTGTGAGTCACTGTGGGGGCAGAGAGGCTGGGAGGCAGGGTGGGCGAGGTCCTCTCTATTCCGAGGCCTCCTGGAGGGCCTTCGTGCATGCGGGAGTGGGAGGGAGGTACTGACACAGTGGAGGATGGGATGGTGAGGCAATATGAAGGCATGTGTCTGGATTCACAAAAATAGACATGTGTCTGTGGGCTGGTTACAAAAACTCAAAATACCATTTCCCCGTGCAGGGGAGGAGTAGGATGGGAGACATGTTAAAGAGCTACATGCTTTTATGATTAAAATACTCAGGAAAGATAATAAAGACCAGGGTCCTCAGATATGTCAGGATCTGGGGTTCTTTTTATTTTTTTTAAATTTAGTTTTGTTTGTTTTTTAATTTATTTTTAAATTGAATTTATTAGGGTGACGTTGGTTAATAAAATTATGTAGGTTTCGGGTATACAACTCTACAACACATCATCTGTATATTGTATTGTGTGTTTACCAAGTCACGTCTCCTTCCATCACCATTTATACCCCCTTTACCCTCTCCTACCTTCCCCCACCCACCTTTCCCTCTGGTGATCACCACACTGTGTGTGTCTATGAGACTTTTTTTGTGTTTTCTTTTTGCTCAATCCTTTCACCTTTTTCACCAGCTCCCCAGCCTCCTGCCCCCTGACAGCTGTCAGTCTGCTCTCTGCATCTACAAGTCTGTTTCTATTTTGTTTGTTAGTTTATTTTGTTCATTAGATTTCACATGTAAGTGAAATCATATGGCACTTGTCTTTCTCTGACTGGCTTATTTCACTTAGCATAATACTTTGGGGCTCTTTTTCAAATTGGATCCTAGAGTCGTTTCAATTTTCCAGAGTTGTGTCTGAGCCATTTTTCTTTCCCTTGTCACACATCTGTTTTCAGTACTTCTTACTTGATTGGAACATTTAAGAAATTTGGCCTCATCTACAATCTTCCATTGGCTTCTAAAATGTGCAGATGTGTTATCTTTTAAAAGTGGCTGGTCAAATGCTCTCTCCCAGGACATGGCCACAAGGCTCAGAGTCCTTGGGAAGAGGGCTTTACCTTCAAACAATAGTCCTCGCCCTGGGCTATAAGCTGCAGCCGGGCTCGAACCCCATCTTGTTACTTACTAGGCTTCTACCAAGTTACTTAAACTCCCTGAGCCTCAGTTTCCTCTTCCACCACATGTAAATAATAATAGTTCTCACCTCACTGGGATGCTGGGAAGATCAAATGAAGTCATGTGTGTGCTGTGCTTAGCACAATGCCTGCACATGCCATCCTGACCTTTGCTCTACAGGAAACACCAGCTTCTTCTGTATTCGGTGCCATGGCTGGCCAGGTGGAATATTCTCATTTGCTAAACTCTGTATGTTTAAATTAGACAGCACAACACAACCCATGTGGAATACAATGCACAGAGAATGAGGGATTAGCCACAGCTGCTTAGAGAATTGGTGGCAGAACTCAAGACAAAACCCAGAGTTTCTATTTTCCAGGGCTTAGGTAGCAGGGCCTTCTGGGCCTCACAAGTCAGAAAGCATCGAGAGGAAATGGATAAGAACCTGTGTCTCACACGTCAGAAAGCATAGAGAGGAAATGGATAAGTAGGGTCTGAATACATAACCGCAGAGCCAACTCAGCAGCCTCATATAAAAGGCAAGAAAAAAAACCCTTGAATGTAAGTACCAGACGTTTAATGGAATGGGCTAACATGTAGTCACTAACAATGCTTACAGTGAGTATTGATTCAACATGGGAAGACACTTTTGATCTGTGTCAAGTGAAAGAAAAAACAGGAAATAAAACTGCACATAATTTAATGCTAAAATTAAATATATATGTATTTATATACATGCATATCTGTGTGTGTGTATACATATATATATATATGCTCTAAACCACATGTTATATTTGCTTATCTCTGTTGGATAATAGTTTTTTCTTGATGCTTTGGTGTATTTTCTACAATGAACACTCAACACTTTCATAATCATGAAAAATGATGAAGGTTATGAAAGATTTCCAGTCTCTGGTTTCCACCAGGGAGTCTGTAGCTCATTCCCATCTCTCAGCCTTGCAGGCCTTCTAGTGGCTTCAAAGCCTGCGTTGTTTACAAAAGGATGATTATGTGGGGTGTCCAGGGAGACTGACTGAGAGAGAACAAAGTGAGACATGTTTTATTGAAGATGCTAACCAGAGTCAAGGCACTCTCACAAACAAAAGCCTTTAATGAATTCAGTGGATGGCTGTTCCAGGCAAAGAAAATTGGGTAAATGGCAAATGGGAATGCTAGCCAGCTCCGTGAGCGAGGGTGATAGATTTCTTTATCTATCTCTACGGGGAAGACATTACAAATTAAGTTCATGATGATCGTGATTTTTGTTTAGTCGGGTGGGTTAACAGTTTATCAGCATCCTGACGAGGTCAGTGGCAAAGGCTCATCCTTCCCCCTCATTGCACTGGCTTTCTGACCACCTCCTTCCAAATCATGAGTGGATTTTGCTTCCGATCGCCCAAGCCTCAGGTTCTTGAATGTTCTGTGGTTGTCTTCCCAAACTCCCTATTCTGTCTTGCTGCCTGATTGAAGTTCTTTTGCCTTGGATCTAGTTGCTCCTCTTTGCCCAGCCCCTTTGGGTCTTCCCATTGTCCTCACAATTCCTTGCATGTGTCCCCATGATCCGACCCTGCATTTGACCCTTTGCTGTTTCTTAGGTCCTTGCTCTGCAGCTTTGGTGCAGTCAGCCTGGCTCTTCTCCCATGTCTGATCTTAGCCACTTAGAGCCCCCACCGCCCAGGTCAGAGCCCTGCTCCTACTGTGTGCTCAGGAGAGATGGCTGGACATCATTAACCATTTGACTTGTCTCTGTACCACAACCACAGAATCTCTGACTCTGGGATTCTTTTTCCCCTTCAAAAAATGTTTTTATTTATTTCAGAGAGAAGAAGGGAGAGGGAGAGAGAGATAGAAACATCAGTGATGAGAGAGAATTATTGATTGGCTGCCTCCAGCATGTCCCTTACTGGGGATTGAGCCCACAACCCCCCATGTTCCCTGATCAGGAATTGAACCATGACCTCCTGGTTCTTGGGTCAATGCTCAACCACTGAGACACACTGGCCAGGATGACTGTTATTCTTGACAGTCGTTCTATAGTCATAAGAGCATAGACGACTGGGAGATGGTTATTGACGAGTCAGGGTAGGCCCTATAAACCTGGTTCTTCCAATTCCTAGTTGTGAGACTCTGGGCAAGTTATTTAATTTATTTCATCCTCAATTTCCTCATCTGCAAAATGGTAATAATAAAATTTACCTGATAAGGTAAGTTATTATGTGTATCTAACTTAGTAGTACTCACATAGCTAGTACTCAATTAATATTAGTTGTCACAATGTGACCATTTTATTCTAGAAGCAACATAACCTATCATGTGTTAAAAGCATGGGCTCCGGAGTCATACAGATTTGTTTGAACTACTCTTCTGTCTGTGGCTACCTGTGGCATACCTGCCTGTTTCAGTTTTTTTAGTCCAAAAAATGGGATAAGAAAGAATACTGACTTGAGGACTTGCTGTAGGGACTGAATGAAATACTGTGTATGAAGCACTTGCAAAATACCTGTACATAGTACCACAAAATGTTTGCTGTTGTTTGCATTACAGATGATGGATGGTCTCACCAGCTTTTTCTAGGAAGGATGACTGTGAAATTAATTATTATTTTCTTAATAGCATTACAGAGCTGACATTTGAATTCTAAAGTAGATCAAGTTTTCATGATTGTACTGAATAATCATAACCATGTAAGAGTGAGATCAGGACCAGAACTGGCAAGCTTGCTTTCCCTCAGTCCGGGAGAATGAGCTCATTGTATCCTAAACCAGATTCTCGGTCTCCAGTGCGCATCGACGGAAACCAAGGGGCCTCTGAATGGGTGAATCCGCAGGCTAATGGCAATGTGCTTGGATGCCCATGCGGACCAATGTTACGGCTCTAGTCTCTCATATAAGATAAAGTAAAAGTGAGAATCCTTTTGGAAAATTATCATGTTTTGTTCAAGACTTCAAAAGTCACTCAGACTCATCCAGGGGAATCACTGGAAACAGGAAAATATGACATGGTGGCGTAAGCTCGGGAGGCTAGTTATCTTCTAGAAAAGCCAGCTTTTGACATCGTTACAAACCCTCCCTGGTTTAGAACAATCAAGGAGGAGAATTTTTCTCCTTGAAGGAACCATGCTGTATGAAAAAATGAGTCTCGTCATCACTTAAGTCAACTACACGTGAATTCCCATTTTCTGAAAGCCTCTGTAGTACCTTCTACCTGTTAAAAAAAATCATAATTGAATTCTAGATTAGCCAAAACAAGCCACTCAAGTACTAATGCAATAAGAAGGTTGCTTCGTACATGAAATGGGGCCTCTACATCAGATATTTAAAAGATTTTGTACTCATTGGTGCATTAATGATGACTGGGCTTTATAAACCAGGCACCAGACATTTTTTTCTAAGAAAAAAACAACCACCAAGGAATCCAGGGGCCAGGGCCAAGTTCTGAGTCTGTCAGGAGAGAGTTGCACATCAGACGGAAATTCCTGTTTTCAAACCTAGACTTCCAAGATACATTATTCCCTCACACAACACCTAGATGACCTGGTTTGGTAGCAGAAAGGGTGACGTTGGGTCTGTTTACAAAAAACAGCAGAGAACAGCTGTTGTTCCTGATCTCAAGATCTACGTGGATTCAGCTGAGATGATTAAAGAAGAGGGGAACACCCAAAACCAAGCAAAAGCACAAACACAACAGCTCTCCTCAACTAAAGAATACTTGGCGTAGCAGAGACTGTTAAGTAGTAGTGGAAGAGTATGCATCATATTGGACATGAGTGGAAATCTGTTTGCCTTTCCTGGTAGAGTGAAAAAAGTGCGGTCATTGAACTTAGACCCAACTTTGAGTAGCAGCATGGCCCATTCCCAGCTGTGTGGCCTTGGGCAAGTTGCTTACATTCCTGAATCTCAGTTCCCCCATAAGTTACAAAGAAGAAAAAAGAGTGTCCATCTTGCAGTTTTATATAAGGTAAGTGACAAGTAGAATGCCTGGCCACAGCAGGCCCTTAATGAGGGGAGCTAGAATTATAGATGGTTTGTAAAGTCATGGGAGTGAATGTAATTGTCAATGATCTTGAGGTAGAAAAAGAAAAATAGGTAAGAGTCCAACATGGAGCCTTGTAATGCCTCATTCAGGAAGAGCCCTAGCCTGTGTAGAATCCCATGTTTTACAAAAAAGTGTCAAGCTGTGGATGAACTAAGTGGGACCTGCCGAATCACATGAGCTCACCGCATGACCTCTGACTGCACCTAGAGTGAATGCGCGGATGACAGGGCAGTTATTTGCTCTGCGGTCTTGGCCATTGGTCCCTGGATTGAGAGTGCAGCAGGGAAACAACAGGGATGAGAAACACTCAGGGGCCAGAGCCTGAAAAGGGGAAGGAAAGGGAGAGGGGTCTCTGGTCACGCCCTTCTCCCACCTCCCCTGCCCCAAGTGTCATCTTCTCTCATTTTATCCTAACCACAACCCCACAAGGTACGTTATTGTGGTGATGGTGCCTGCTTCACCTATCAGGACACCAGAGTCAGAGGAGAAAAATCTTCCTCATGAAAGTGGCAGAGTGAAGATCTGAGTCATGCAGTTAGACTGCAGAACCTGGGCTCTGGGCCTGGTACTAGACACAGCCAGCAAGATTGTTTTACATACATACATACATACATACATACATACATAAATCCATCCAGAGGCGCATGTATGTAATAGTTTGTGTTACTTGACCATTCTGGTCATTGAAATAATCTATAAGCAGCAGTCCATTCCCATTAAATAAGATCCCGCCCCCCCATCCTTCCTTTTCCATTGTGCTTTGTTTAACTAGAGAAGTATAAGGGCCAGGGAGTTGAAAGCTAATAAGCAAATGCAGGGTTTAGTAAACAACCTTCCATGTGAGAAACATCATAAAGTAACATGTAGGGTCCTTTCAGAGAGAGAACCACCCTCGTTGGCAGGTAGCACAGAACCCGGTGTAAAGAAAGTAAAACAAGCACAGCACCTTTGTATGCTATGCTCTATACTACAGGATCAAGACGAATGATCACAGAGCAAAAACAAGTTCAGATAAATAATTAAGCATGCACAGTGATAGTTGTCCTTTAAATGGATTATTATGGGCTGCATGGTGCTGGTCTCTGGAGTGGTGGCCATGGCCTTGGGCCTCACTGCTGCCAATATATGGGAGCCTTTGTGGAGGGGCTGGGATTTGGGGAGGTTTGAAAGAGAACAGAGCTGGCAGATGCTCAGTAAACAATGGTTTTTAAACCTGCCCAGAATGCACTTTCTTTTCCTGGAGAAACAAGAGAGAGGATTTTATTTTAGAGAAGGATTGTGGTTTGAATTAGAATAGCACTATTGTGACAAAGTTGGTTTTCAGTGTAAGTGATGTATTTGCTGAAAACTATATTGATGACTTCAATGGGAGCTCAGAGTGGGTTATAGCTTACTTCTGTGTTTTGAAAATAAATCTATAAGCGGTAAGAGAGCAGAAATTCTTTAGAGTGATATTGACGTAAATGTCATTTTCCATCAGCCTGGAGTCATGGTAACATAGATTTGTTTCCCTGGATGAATGCTGGAGGTGGTTTGTTAGTATAGCAATAGAGTTTGGATGCTTCTAGAATTTCATGGAGAAAGGATGTGTGGACATATTTGGACCTTGAAATGCTTAAAAATGTTCTGGGAAATTTGGACCAAATTTTCTAAATAGGTGTCCATTTCTCTCTCATAAGTCCACCTTTGAAAAGGTGAAGTGAAATGTCACATGGGGTAGACTAGGGATGATTCATTTGCAAAGTTTATGAGATGCTATAGGCAATGAATAGGATTCAGTATTCAACGACACCAAGAGAAACATCAAAGAGAGTCAGACCATAGATCTCAGAATACCAAAGGGGTCTTCAAACCTATCGGTTTCCTTCAAGTTTAAAATACATGGATTACATGACCTGACAAATATTAACAATGGCATCTAAGACCATTTTTGCCTGAATTCTCATGTCCTGGGGATTGGATTGGGAGTGGGCAGAGAGAAGTATGCAAAAGGCTTCGATGGAAATGCTTAAGCAAAATGTGCCCAGAAATCTCAATATATTTAGAATAATACTTTGCTCATTAATGAACTGGGGACAATTATATCCTCAAGGCCTTAAGGATTATTTATAGAAAACAAGGTTAAATAATGGCTATCTTAAGTTACAAAGACTGAAGACAGGAATTGCTATATTTGAACACTTGACCCAGAAATTCTAAGAAAACTAAAAAAAAAAACCCCAAAGCAAATTGGTAGTGAATTAATTGAAGATACATACACTCTTCTAGAAATTGGTTATGAATCACTCAAATTAAGGACATCAAGAAGCAAGTAGATTGATATTCTGGGCATTTTGCTCCTTTTCTACTTGTCTTTATTATTTTATTTGAATCGGTATATTTTACAATTTCTAATATTATTGGAGTTCTTTCAACTTTTTGTAACTTTTTAATGAAACTAATCCATCAGGTTGTAATTCAATTTGGAAAATAAAGAGACAATAAAAGATTTAGGAAGGCAAGGGAGGGAGCAGTAATATACAAAGAAACTAAGTTACATATTTCTAGTCCTAAAATATCCCTTCATACATTTACTATGTATCTCTTTATATTTAAAATTTTGAATTTTCTTTGTTTTCACCAACTAATTGGCAATGGAAATTTCTTTTAAACGTTTCCATTTGCATTTCTGCTTCATGATGAAATCAACTGTTGATGTTATGTACCACTACATAAATTAGGTTTGTTCCCATTTCAGGAACCTTACAAGATGCCTATTAAGCAATAATGGGAAAGAAAATGCACACAAAATAATTGTTAGCAAAATAAAATCTGGTGAATGTGGAGTTATTCAGATAATTCCAAGGAACCGGGTGCCAGTGCTTTGGCCCAAGGACATCGAACTAAAGTGGAACAATTCAGGCCTCTAATATTTCCAAATACTTTGCCCATCTTTAACTGTGTGAGACTTCCAGATTAAGTGGACGAAAGCATGTTCTATGCCAGTGATGGTGAACCTATGACACTGTTTTTTGGTTGATTTTTCTTTGTTAAATGGCATTTAAATATATAAAATAAATATCAAAAATATAAGTCTTTGTTTTACTATGGTTGCAAATATCAAAAAATCTCTATATGTGACACGGCACCAGAGTTAAGTTAGGGTTTTTCAAAATGCTGACACACCAAGCTCAAAAGGTTCACCATCACTGCTTTTATGCAGTGGTTCTCTGCAGCTTTGTTGCACTCAAGGAAAAAAACACCTTATAATTATTACCAGAAGAGAGGAGTAGAAACTTCTCAGGTTTCACAAAGCCACATTGGAAACATTACATTGGCTTTCGTTTTCAAAGAGGATGTATTCTAGGGTGGTTGTCAGCCTGGAATAGCTGTTGTAGAGCTGCTGTGGATGCCGGCAGGCACCCCCCTCTGTGGGAACTGGGAAAACAGTGAGCTTGGTCCTACACGAACTGTTCTCATGAATTCTTCTAGTTGCTCAGCCTATAAGAGAAACAAAAAGACTGAGGATTATACATGTGATAAACAGAAGAGGTTAAAAATAAGCTCATTCCTTTAGTCTGTTGGCTGAATTAGGTTATTTTACTGGACTACTTGGCTATCCTTTGGTGGTGGTGTTCTGTGGAAAAACACTTGTTGAACCTTCATTTAAAAACCCTGTCTTCTACTAGTTACTACAAATGCCATCTTAATCTACACTGCCTCATGAGTTAGAAGTCTGTGATCCCTGCTACCTCCCCCTCCCTATTGCCAATGGCCCTTGTCTTGTGGATCCAGAAAGCTGTCTCTCAAATTCATCCCCATTCCTCTGTCCCCACTGACAACGCCTTGGTTAGGGCTAATCAGCATTAACCTGGATTTGTGCACCATTCTACAGACTCTCTTCTATTTCCTGCTCTCTTCACTGTTCCTCTTGGAATCTGTGTTTAAAATCTCTGGTGGAAAGGTATTCAGAACTGTCACTACTTAGCCTCCAATCCACTTCTCCAGCCTCTCTCCTAGCTCTACCATTTACCTCTTTGTACAGCCTCAAAGCATGGAGGAATTCATGTTGTGACCCAACCATAAAATTATTTTCGTTGCTATTTCATAACTGTAATGTTGCTGCTGTTATGAATTGTAATGTAAATATCTGATATGCAGGATGGTCTTAGGCGACCCCTGTGAAAGGGTCGTTCAACCACCAAAGGGGTCGCGACCCACAGGCTGAGAACCGCTGGTCTAGTGGAATCACTATGTACTTAGTGGTAGCATGTTTCTGATAGGCAAATTGTGTCAGAGACTATTAGTTGCCTACCAAATATTTATTCTCCCCTTTCCTTGATGGTAATGTGTTTTGCTCTTCCCACAGTTTCCAAATTCCCTTATGTGGTCAATGGGATGTATTTGAAAGCCATTAAGTTGGCTTCTGGAAAAACTGTTTCAAACAAGGTTGACTCAGTAGGATAATACATCCATTTGCCATTTTCTCCATCCTTTTCCTTCCTGGCTAGACTGCACACGATGGCTGGAGTTCCTGCAGCTGTCTTTGGCAGTAAGGCAGCTTTGATGATGGAAGCCTTTTGCTATGGAAGGTGAAACGCAAACACAGAAGACAGTCAGATTACTGATGCCAATGGGGCCTCCATAGCAGCCTTGGATTGCCTGTTTTGGGACTTCTATGGGAAAGAAAAATACAGTAAGCCTCTGTCTCATTCAGGTTTTCTTTAGTTGAGTTTTCTGTTCTTTGTAGTTGAACCTAAGCCTAAGTTAATACACAATGTAACTATATACAATCACCACCTTAAATAAGAAATTTGGAAACTCATGACTTTAAAGGGTAACAAATCACTTAACGTAATCATCATCTCTTATTCTATCCTATATAGTAAAAGGCTAATATGCAAATAGACTGAACAGCAGAACCACCAGAACAACCCAACAACTGGTCGTTATGACATGCGCTGACTACCAGGGAGCATCATGGAATATGGTAGGCATCGGCTACAATGGGATGGTGAAGCAGATGAGCGGGGGCACCAGACCAGGGCAGGATGCCGGTCGCTGTCATCAGGGTGAACCTCTGATGGTTACTGAAAATTCTTTGCTCCCGCATGCCCTGCGGTCCCGCCCAGCACTCACACTTGCTGCTGGCCCCTGGCCTTGCTCACACCCACAGCCAGCGCTGGAGCTGCCGTTCGCACCTGCTTCTGGCGCCCAGCGTTGGCCCCCTCTCTTGGTGCCATCAGTGGGTGTGAGCGGTGGCTGCTGGCCCTGATTGCCCCTCAGGGCATCTTCACCCCCCCTGCTCCTGAGGGGCGATTGGGGCAGCAGCCGCAGCTCGCACCCTCTGATGGTGCTGCCCTGCTCATACCCACTGCTGGAGCCGGCCCCAATCACTCCACGCAGGGAGGGGACTGGGGGCCATGGCAGGAGGGCCCAGGCAGGGGTGCGGAGGATGGGCTGAAACCCACCCCTGTGCCCACTGCAGCTTTGCAGCCCACAGTTCCTTTCAAGGTGTGCGAATTTGTGCACTGGGCCCCTAGTTATTTAGATCATCACAATGATGATGATAATATTTAATAGTAAGATAATCCTATATAATAAAGAGTTAATATGCAAATTGACCATCAATCCAACACACAAGATGGTCAACCCATGTGGTCAAAGATGTCTGCCCCCATGTGGCCACAAGATGGCCACCACAAGATGGCCGGCAGGGGAAGGCAGTTGTGGGTAATCAGGCCAGCAGGGAAGGACAGTTGGGAGGCGGGAGCAGGCCTAAGCCAGCAGGTTGTTATCTCCTGAGGGGTCCCAGACTGCTAGAGGGCACAGGCCGGGCTGAGGGACCCTCCCCCTCCACCCCGAGTGCACAAATTTTGTGCACCGGGCCTCTAGTATTTATATAAATAAATCTTCCTGTGGCATAATTTACTTTATATCAATCCTCATTCATTTCTAAATTGAGGACACAGTTACAATAATGTATCTCATTATTTTCCCCAGATAGTCCTTCCTGGATTATCCTCATGTACGTGTACTTCTGTTTCCTGCCGGGCTTCTGAGTGATGCTGACTGTAAGTGCTTCTCCTAATGAGTCCTTCTTCCTGTACCTGCTCATCCTTCATTTTCACTGACATGCAACCCCACGTAACAGGGACATGCAAACCTATGTGACGTGTCATTAAAAACCAACAATTAGACCTGCTCTCCAATAGGCAGGCACTCTAGATGTATATCACTTTAGGCCAACCAGGGACCATAAGTTCCCATTCAGAGAGAAGACAGGTTAGTGGTGAGTCTGATTTACAGAAATCATTCATTATACTCCCTTCCCATTCCTGACCCTTTCATGGTATCACTGTGTGTATTTTCAGGTAACATCCACATGTTTCTCTGTATATTGGCCAGAGGGACTGGGGATGTTGATGCTTTTTGGAAACACTTAGTGGGTTTGCTCTGGAAATTCTGTTCTATTTGAATTCCACCAATGACCTGGACAAATATGCATAACCCTTAAATTTGGGGGCAAAGCCAGACTTCTGTTTCAGTTCACTCTCCAAATTATGACCAAAAATTGTACCTAACCCTCTCACAATCAGATTAGAGCTGACCTGATCGTGAGAGGCAGATATGGCTTTTTTTTCTTCTTGTTTTTTTTTTTTTTTCATACTGCCAACTCATAGTTAAAAAGGCAGAGATTCAAAAGGTCAGATGACATCATCTAATGTTAATTTCCTGTGCACAACTGTCTCTGAACTTGTATTGCCCACAGTACGGAGGATTTGGTTGTCCGTGGACATTAGATCCTGAGAAACACTGATCATGTGACCTACTTATGATGGTTTGACCATGATTTCGGTTATAGCTAGATTTATGCAGACACATTCAGATTTTGTAACTGAATAATTTACTTTCCCTATTGGGAGGGAGGAGTTCATAGTATTGTAAGTTGATTGAATGACAAACACAAATGCCCTGCAGTTCAGGGAAGAGAATTCATTTAGAAAATACAGCACCGGTGAAGGCATCACTGCGGTTCTGCCCCTGAGGATGGAAGGTGTGCTCCACCACACTGCGGCAGACACGGTCTGGGCGGAACGTGGGCCCTCGGGAGGCGTCAGACAAGGCTCTGTTTTTCCCCTGGATGAAGTTCTTGAGTGTGTGGTGGAATTTCCTCTTCATTCATTATGCAACATCATTTTCTCTTTTGCTATTGCTTCTGCCAAATCACCGATTTCTTTGTCTCAAAAGGCTCTTCCCAGGTTCTAAAATGATAGGTGCACATGGGTCGGTTCACAGACAGCTGTGCCCTGTCCTCCCCAACCTTGGCTCTCAGAGTCAGCGGCCTTGCCAGGACAGCTGCTTTTAATGATCAGAGAAAAAGAAGTGGGGATTTTAGAGTGTCTGCTGGATCAGGACTGAGAGAAAGGAAGATGTGTGTGGCAGGTCAGGCTTCCATGACGCAAACTCTGAGATGGAGATTGGGGTGCAGTATATGTCTGGGGAGGGAGGGAAGCAGGCCTGGGCAGAGGGATAAGCTGTGTGGTGATGCAGCCACAACAGAAGCTTCAGCCAACCCTGCAGAGCTGCCCGCAGTTGGGGCGAAGGGGCCAGGCTTCATCCTCATGCATACCAGCGATGCACCTGGCCGCCCCAGGGAACTGGTGTGTGGCCTTGGGTTAGGCAACTGGGGCCCAGCTGTGAGCTAGCAACACTCACCATCCCTACTCCCAGCAGCTGGAGTGATGAGCAGATGCAGTGTGAGCAGCAGTGACCGTTGGAGCTGGTGGCCATTGTCCATCTTGGCCAGTCTCCCCACCCTGCCTGGTTTCTCTGTTCCGTAGCTAGAAATGTGACCCAGGAGAGAACTGTTGGATTAGGAAATGTTCTCTTTCTTTTTAAGCTATGCAAGAATTTTCTAAGATGACCACTTTAAAGTGCAGATGAGCTTTATGTGTTTAACATATAGCTCAACTTACCAAATATATTTTCACAAAGGGAATGTTCCCAGGGACACCCCCAGTACATAAGGCTGAACATAAGGCTAAGGGGTGTGGTTGTGCGCACTTTACAGCTGTATTTTCCAGGGGATTTTAACTCCTGTGAGGTCAAGGCTCACCCTTCTCCAGAGCAGCTCATGGTCTGGCCCTTGGACAGATACTGTTCTTGACTGACTATAACATTTGGATTGATAAACTGCAAAAGTCACTTTTTAATAAACTATTATTGAAAAATCTCACTTTTCTACAATAAGTAATAAAGCACAGAAGGCCTGGCATTTGGGAACCAGGGATATGGCTTTGGAGTCAGAAACCTGGTTCCCAAACCTGGCTCTTCTATTAGCTCTGTGACCCCCAAGCAAACCCCGTTATCTCTGGGCCCCAGTCTCCTCAACTGATAAGATGAGTTGTGAGGAAAATTGGGTCAATCTATGTGAAAGACTTTGTAAATTGTAACAGTTCAGATGTCTTGTCACACTTGCTAGAGCTGGAGGAGAGCTGGGCAATCAGCTCAGCGAGTTCTTCAGGGGCCAGATGAGCCCCAGAGGCCCAGGGAGGTCAGAGGACTCGCTGAAGATTGCACATCTGGTTAGGGGCAGAGCGGAGCCAGCCCCCCGCCCTCCTGACTCCGAGGCTAGTACTTCTCCATGACACAAGCCTGCCTCCAGGATTCTCACTGCAGCACCAGGACACTGTGTGGCTCACTCCCATGGAACCGTCAAGAGGATTTCATAATGACGATATGTTTGCCAAAGCTTTGAGTCTGTAATCTGGAAACATGACACTCTTCAGATCTGAAGAACAATTATTCAAAAATTGTTACCCTGGTCATTATGTGAAAATCCCCCCTGGGTTACAGTAAAGAGAGGATCTCATCTTGTATCAGTAATAGAATTACTGAGCATGCACATACATGTGGTGTGTGTGTGTGTAGCTAGTCAGACAGGGAGACAGGGAAAGAAGGGGAGAGAGAAAGGGAGCCTCTTTAAAAAGCAAAATTACTGTGCCATATATTTTATGTTATTTTCTATCCCCCTTATTGAATAAGTCTAAATTGAGAATACTTGTAATTCTCTTGCGTCAGTGAATAAGCTCTCAGCGTGTTCAAGCCCTGCAGGGCCTGCAGTTTTTCTGCTTTTCTGTAGATATTCATTTCCAAAATTTCATTACCATCCCACATGTGAGTCATTCACTCCCATGCAATCCATTTAAAACCTCCAGCACACTCTGGGAGACAGAAGGAGAAAGCTCAGAAAAAGCCAAGCTGATTCATTTGATATGTTGGGGTCTTGCCAACGTGAAATAGGAGAGGAGGCCCGGCAGGGCTGCCCCAAGGTGGCCAGCAGAGACGGTGGCAGCATCTGATCGCCATCCTCCCCAGCAGGGTGCCCTTCCACGTTGCTGTGTGCTGCATGCGTGGGAGTCTGGGAGTAATACCGTCGGTGAGAGAGAACAGAGATGAGAAAAATCCCTTTAGCAGGTTAATAAAAATATAAGCTGAATGCTGTTAAGAAACAATTACACATGTTGCAAGCGCCTCCAGTTGGGAATCAGAAGCCTGGGATTGTAGCCCTGGCCTTGCCATTGGCTGGTCCTACAATGGGGGGCAAGTTATTTAACCTCAGTTATAGTGAGGCTAAGGAAGCTTACTCTAGTTATTGCACAATGAATGTACACGTGCTTGGGAATGTAAGCAGCTTTATGGAAATGTAAATTTATTTTATGCACTAACTATGAATTATATCCTGACTTCAGCTGGTTCTCCTACACGATAGGCAAGCATGTCGCTTCTGAGAGGATCTTTTCGGCTCCCTGTTCCTTGGAGAGCACACAGTGGCACAGCACTGCTGGCCTGCCTTTTCTCATTAAGAAGGAAGTCGTTTAAGGCATAAACATGACAAATGAGTCCTGTGGAAGCTTTCAAGTCATTGCCTTGGGATCCCCGACATTGGAGTTGGGCATCTGGGCTGTCATGCTGGCCAGGCCAGGAAATTCCTCACATCAAGGTGTCACTTACCAGTAGGTGCCACTCTGTGAGCTGTTGGCATCACTCATTTTCCTAGCTCTACTTAAGAGAGCTAATCAATTTTTCATCTTCCCCTTGGAACACCAGCTTGAAAAACTGTGTGAGAAATGCCTGGGGGATGGCCATCCTCTGCCTTCCGCATGGAGAGCCTCCATACGGAGAGACCTGCTGGCAGGAGAGGCTCCCACAAAGAAGCTAGTACCTCAAGGAGCCGCTGGTGAGGGAGGGGGAGGCATGGCTCCCACATCCTCATTAGTGGTCCTCGTTGTGTGGCATTTAATACCAAAGAAGGAGTCAGATAGTAGCTCTGGGCTGAGTCTACCACTCAGAAATTCATGCAATAGCTTACTGCTCTCAGACACACCACTGTGTGGCCAGCATGTGCCCTCCACCCTCAGAATGGACTTCACTGTCAGAGCTGGTTCTGGGATTGTACCTTAATATTTTCTCTGTCCTCAAAATGTATCTCCTGGGGCAGAGTCACGCTTCCCTATATATAGGAAATTCAACATAGGGTTGAAGAACTTCTGGGGACTGAATTTATCAACACACCAGAATTGGGTTCCTATTGACATTTGGTGGCTAAGAAGTTCTTTCCTTAAGCTCTTCAGCATCCAGCAGAATTGCTTTATTGTTGTGTCGGAGGAAGAAAATGGAGTCTGTGGCACACAAGGGACATGGCTAACTCAAACTTGGAGAGAAGGGGGGATTCCATGGCCCTGGCGTGGAGCTAGGCCCAGGGAGTGGGATGCAAATCTTTTCTGATTCACATCAGTTTGTAATGTGGGTTCTCTCAGATTCAAGAAGGCTGGGCTCCGTCAGACATCTATTTAATTAGTTCTAGAGGGGGAAAACACCTCAAATGGGTAGGGGCTGTAGAGAAAAACAGAATTAGAGACAGAGGCAAAGTGAATTGTAGGTTTAAACTAGTTGGAATAAGGGTCTGATCATCCGGGTTAAAATCCTGATTCCATCATTTATTAGCTCAGAGACAATGGAAAAAGTCACCATTACTGGTGTGAGCCTTAGGTTTACCTGACAGTATTGGAGATAATACTAGCTGCCTCCTCTCCCAGCACCCCACGTATCACACAATTCTTAGGATGGGCCAGAAAGTGTTTTGCAAGCCATAAAGCACAATGCTTCCAGGACTGGACACATCTTGCTCACGTATGTGCATGCAGTATGTGTAAATGAATACCAGGCAAGCATGTTGTTCATCTAGTGTTTGAGGGTTTCCATTTAAAGTTTTCATTTTGTTTGCTAATGGAGTGAAGTGGATGTAAGCATGTCAGGGAAGGGATACTGTGTGATATTTACAGCAGGGTGGACGCATCAGCCAATCTGCACTCCCCTATGGACTGGAAATCTACAACTACAGAAAGTATTTGTCCTGGGATTGGTGTTACATTAATTTTTGGAGAGATAAGTGGGCCTGTGACAAGGCCCTAAGAGTCAAAGACCTACTACAAGAGAAGAGTGTCAAAGGCACACAGTGGGGACTCAACATTATTTCTCTATTCCTAGGAAGCCCCATGATGGTCTAAAATATTTTCCTTCACATCTCCCTGGCTTGGCAAAGTCTTATCTGATCCTGGAAAAAAAATTTAACCTAAGAACTATTTTAATTTGTATTGTTTTGATTTGTTTTTGGAAGTGATTCTTAGGGTCAAAGGCATCTTTAGTTTATTTTGTGTGGGTTTTTTTTTTTTTTTAAATAGGCACGTTTACATGAAAACCCTCTTGAATTAAAAATAAAGCAATGGGCCGAAACCGGTTTGGCTCAGTGGATAGAGCGTCGGCCTGCGGACTGAGGGGTATGCAATGGTAATTGTGGAATTAGTCATAGCCTTTGTATGCAATTAAAAAATTATTTTCGCTTTCACTGCAAGGAAACTATCAGATTTCAACACCATAGTACATATTAGTTAGACCAAGTTCACTCTGTATGGCTTTCAGGTATAAGGAACAATGCATTGAATGACCCTCCCTCCGCACTGCCCTAAAATCGCATTGCTAACGTTGGAAACTAAAGCAGCTGAAATTAAACAACAGATTAAATGTAAAGACAACCTATTTTGTTCCCATGAAAAAGGGGGCCCTCAGGTTTTCTTGTGAAGTTTAAGACCAGTGAAGGCTTTAAAATGTTTCCCAAGAACGACATTTTTAAGAGGGAGGGAAGGAGAGAGAGATACAGAGAGAGAAACTGAATTTTGTAACAATAAGTAATAAAAGTATAAGGTTACACTTTTATATTGGACCTTTTATCCACAGAACTCAGTGAGCTAGAAACATTAAGTACTCACAGATTTATTGGTCCTTATATCTTCAAATTAATTTTATTCACAGACTATAGTTTTCTATTAGCTTTTGGATCTTCATGGAGGTGGTAGTGGTGAGATGTTGCCATTGGGCCTGTTTATTAAAAGAACGCAACTCAAATTCGAAGGATTCTTCTTTCTGCAGGTCATACAGAGGGTGTGTGTGTGTGTGTGTGTGTGTGTGTGTGTGCACTCCCATGTGTATTACAAAGACTAGAGGTCTCTTAGCAGCCACCTCTGCTTTTCTGAAAGCATAGTTCTGTGTGATAATAAATTACTTGAACTATTAGAACTTTCACTTGCCCTCCTCCTTTGGTCTTGATTTCATGAAAACCAAAGCTCTTGTCCCTCATCATAAACATGAATGAAATAAGAGAGCGAAGGTCCAGGAGATGGTTGCTTCCTCCTTGTGGTTCCTCTGGGCTTTGATTTATGACTGGAAAATCAGCAACTTCTAGCCAACCTCCCCCTCCCCCTCCTCCCCCTCCTCCTCCTCCCCCTCCTCATCCTCCCACTCTCCCTCTCCCTCACTCTCTCCTCCCCCATTCCCTTGACCGGAATCGAACCTGGTACCTGTCAGTCCACAGGCTGACGCTCAATCCACTGAGCCAAACCGGTTATGGCTTTTCCTTCTTTTTAAGATATTTTTATTTATTTCAGAGAGGAAGGGAGAGAGAGAAATAGAAACATCAATGATGAGAGAATATCATTGATCAGCTGCCTCCTACTGGGGATTGATTCCTTGACTGGAATCAAACCTGGGACCCTTTAGTCCGCAGGCTGACACTCCATCCACTGAGCCAAACCAGGTGGGGCCCTGCATCTTCTTTTTTAACTGGATAGTGCTGTCTTCGTTAAACTTGAGGATGTCTGTAGTAAATAAAATCATTGTCTATCCTGGCACAATAAAACACTTTGAAAATGTAACCTGTAAATCTTATAAAGTGAAGTGTGCTGTGAATTGCTTGTTGGCACACTTTGTAATAGCTTGCCATTTTAGTAGGAGGGAAAAATGTTAGCCTGTGTTTTGCTAAGGCCTTGCCCCTACCATTTTATAATTGAGAATGTTCAAAATGTTCTCATTTCAGCAATAGCGTACGTTGAGTATCACATTCCAGGAGTTAAATCAGATGACGAGCTAAGGCTTTCTTCCAACATTATGAAGAGGCCAGGAGAAAAATGGGACCTGACAGGCCATCTGCACTACAGGCTCCCAACAACTCTGCATGAGTTGCCTGCAAAACCACGGTAAGCAGCAGCCGCCTCAGAGGGAGGCTCTCTTGACCTTGGGGCTATGGCAGCGTTCGCCTTGGGGCAAATGGAAACTGAAGCACTGTCTGTATTTTTCAATATGCTCAGCTCACTCCAAGCGCACGGATGATCACTGTGCTGCGTGAATTTGTAACCAGCCTGCGAAACTTGGCTGCCACCACATGGGCAAGTTTGAGTGGTGGCTGGTCCTGGTCCAGCGGTAACCACTCCAGCTGTGGTGAATCACGGGGAGGTTGTGAAAGAGCCTCTGTCAGAGACTGGCTTCTTGAAGCCCTTTTCCTGCCTGGAGATCATAGAGAAACAGATACCAAGAGCTGAACCTGCCCTATTCAGAGTAGGACACCAGCATCAGTTCTCCCCTCTCCATTTCAGGCTCAATCTCATTCGCCCTGGTTTCCTTCCAGTCTTAGGTCCCCCCACCTGAAAATACTGCCTTGGTTTTTAAAGTCATAACATTTTGCCTCGAATAAAGCCATTTTGGTTGTTTTGAATTCCACAGCATTTGGTTGATGTGGCTGTTGGCATAAGCAACGTCCTCTTTTCCATGGAATAAATTCCCAAGCCCTCGTTGGGAAATTGACTTCTAGCACAGAAGTGTGAGAACTGGAGTGAAAAGTGGTGCCTCCAGTTATAGTTGGAGAGGATACTGAGAAATCATTTGAAACCTCAAGAAAAGACAGTATTATCTACCGAGTCACTAATCCTACTTCCTTAGGACTCTCAATTCAGGGTGATGACATCTATCTATAATTATTACATCATTTTTTGTTTTGCTATATTAGTAGCAATCAGCGTCATAGAAATTCAATACCATGTAATCTCATATAATTTCAGAAATGATCCAATAATGGATTGAAATGAATCCTGAAACCAAAGAACGAAAATTCAAGGGAAATAACAAAGAGAAATAGATTGGCAGCATAAAGATCCATAAACATTTTTTTTAAAGAAAAAACCCCCAAATATTTTGATTTTATTTTTACCATTCAGTGAAGGCAACCATGCAGTCTGAGATTCGGGAATCCTTTGGTGGAGAATTGAAAATGAAACAAAATGCAATAAAGCAGAACTGAGGTAAAATTTTCACCAGACCTGTTACCCTCTGTAAGCCAAATGAACTTTGAAACTTGATACCAGTTCCCAGTGGTCCAAGTTACTGCCTTTGCTCTTTTTAATACATGGGCTGATTATGGAGCTAATAATAAATGTAATTGAAAATCACTGTTGGATCCTTTGAAGGTTGCTGCCAAATAACATTTTGTGGAAGAATGTAAGGGAAAAAAAAAAAGTCCTGAGGGAAACTTCAAACAATATTTTCAAGACTCAGAATCAACAGTCATGGTGTCAGATTTACCTCAAGAAGTTTACAGTGATTATAAATATAATATTAACTCAAGAAAGCACTATAATTTCCCATCTCTTATAAATGTCACCAGAGCACTCATTGTCCTAATTACTTAATTTCAGACTGGCTCTGACTGAAGTTGATTTTTTTTTTTTATTCCTAAACAAATATGTGGCTAGAACAAAGTACCCAAATCAATCAGCTATTGTCTGTCAGTTGCACCCATGACTTTGGAAATGATGCCACTGAGACAAACTGTTTTTTTTTTTTTTTTTTTCAGAGAAACAATGTCATTCTGCCCAGACTTTCATTTTAGGACCACGTTTCTGCAGAGAATTAATAGTCCTGGAACTGGGGGAGGGCTGCAATAACAGCTTTCTGCTTTTGATTACAAGGCAGAACGATATCTGGTTTTCTGTCTTTTGCATTTTGAATGGGACTTCATTTTTTTTCTTATTTAGTTGCAGTGTTCAGGTGAGAGAAATCTGAGCCTGTTCAATCAAAGCCCCATATTGTGACTAGAATACAAATCACTTCATTTTGGTTCTTTAAGAAATATAGCTTATTTTGAAACAGAAAGAGTATCAGGGCAAAACATAATTGAGAATTTGAGATGGTGTTTGTGAAATCACGCACATTTAAGCTGAAGTCACTATCTGTTGGCCTGGGTTCCTGGGTAGCCAGCTACATACCTCTCCATCAAAAATGTTTTCATGACACTCTTCTAGGGATTGCATTTAAAATATGATATGTAGAAAAAATATACAGAGTTGGGTGTTGGGGAGGAATGTTATCCCAGAGGATCACCATGTTCATAACTTGGGGGAGATGGCTAATTGAGGTAAGAGGCATTGAAGCCTGCTGATTTCAGCAGGCAGAGGTGTGAAGAGAGAAAAATGGAGGGATGAATTCTAATCTCCCTTGGGACGTGGCAAATTACTGAATTGCCTTTCCTTTATTTAATTTCCATCCCCTGAAAAAATGATGGTGCTGTTGTATACCTAATCACAAGGCTGACCAAAATATCTGAAAGGGCTTTTTCAGAGCGATGGTCCCGCATGCTTAATGGTAAAAGCAAAGAGCTCAAGGCTGAATTAGACTTTCTTGAAAATAGAGTGAAACTTCTTTTTTTTTTTTAAATTTTATTTTTTATTACAAAGGGTATTACATATGTGTCCATTTTTTCCCCCCGCCCTAGACAGTCCCCTAGCCTCCCCTATTCCCCAGTGTCTTATGTCCATTGGTTATGCTTATATGCATGCATACAAGTCCTTTGGTTGATCTCTTACCC
>NW_006299705.1:464289-472779 GCF_000327345.1 Myotis davidii | reverse complement strand
GTGGGTGTTATTAGTTTCAGCTGCTCACTCCATTTGCTCCGGGACACGACCTCTCATCTAATATTTTATCTCAAGAAGTTAGAACAGGATATCAAAAGATCAAAGTTGAAAGAAGAAAATAATAAAAACATAAATGAATAACATAGTGAACAAATAATAGGTAAAAATTACAAAGCCAAGAGCTGGTAATTTGTAACAGTGAAATCTAGCAAGTAAAATAAAAAAGAGAGAGAGAAAATACCAGTTTTAGGAATGAATGAAGTATCTGCCATCATTAAAAAAGAGAATAAGAATTAATTATAAGTGAGTCTATGCCAATAAATATTTTTACTGATTTCAGAGAGGAAGGGAGAGAGAGAAACATCAGTGATGAGAGAGTTAGAGTGAAACTTCTTATTTCCTTATTATTATTTATATTTTCCATTAATTAATGCTTCTTCCAAACTCCTGGCATTTCCTGTGTAGAAAGATGTCGTATACCAGTTTGGCTCCACATTGAACAACACCAATTCCTCTCTCATGTGACTGTCCTAAAAATATTTGAAACAGCTGTCATGATGTCCTTAAGAATTCTTCTCTCCAGGCTAAACAAGCCCAGCCCTTTGTAGGCCATGGTTTTAAGTGCTCTTCTTGTCATAGATCCTCCTGGCTGGCTGGGTTTCAGGTAACAAAGGTCTTTTCTAATGGCAAGATATTGGGAGCAGAATATGGGGCCCACATTGTGGTCTGTCGATGTGGATTCTGGCAAGAATTCCTGCTTCACTTATTCAGCTTACTATGGCTCTTTAAAGACAGCTGAAGTTAAATCAGTTATTTTTGGAGGCCACAATCAGATCATTGGCTCCTGTTGGACTTGGAGTCAATTAAAACCACAAGTCTTTTCCAGGCATGCTCTTGCTAAGCCACTGTGTATATATGTATTATAGCTTGTTTGAAGGCCTATTCCCTTGGGTGAATACACAAAGCCTTCTTACTGTGACTTCATCTGGCCTCTCTAATGAAACACCTAACATCCGAATGAATGGGGCCCTTGGATTGTATTTCTCTCCATTTTTTCGGAAAACTGTCTTTATTCATTTAAAAGTAGACAGAAATAATTACTGTTAGACAAGGAAATAGGAAGTTCCAGTATCTTTTCTTTGGATCACAAACCACTATATTTTGCTTTCATAAAAATTTGAATGGCTCTGCTACTCTCAGGAAATGTATTTTAGATCCTGAATGTTCACTTCCATAAGCTCCAGCAAGGTGCATCTGAGTAAAGGGGACATGGCTATGGGTCAAGGCAGGAGGATGGATTTGAAGTTAGGAGGGCTGAATTCTCAACCATTGGTAGTAACTTGCTGGGTTGACTCAAGCTAGTCAGTGGATCATTGCCTGCCTTGTTTCCCATGTCTAAAGGGAGATAAGAAATGCTTACATGGTTAACACTTGCAAAGTAAGATGACACTAGGAAAGCAAGTGACTACAAGTTGCCTATGCTTTGCCCATCACTTTTGACCTCCTTTCCATATATACTTTTCCAGTTGCCTCTAAAAATATAAATCCGCTGGTTCCACAGTTCTAGAACCATGTGACTGTAATCCAAGTCCTGAACCAAACAGAGAACGTGAGAATATTCCTCTCACTATTCTGTCCTCCCATCAATGACACCATGGGTAAACAAGCCCAGGATCAAGGGAGAGACACTCCTAGATGATAAAATTAACTTGTCTCCACAAAATAATAACTCAATTCTCATATATATATACACACACATATATACAACATATAACTCCATTTATTTATTTTCAAATTTTGAGATTTGTGCTTGGTCTACATGTGAAGATAGAGAAATAGAAAAAAAATTCCTATTCTGTACAGCTATTATTAACCCTGTGGGTCTATTGGATCACTGCCTCTATCACAGTCTGGGTCACTGTCATTTGGGGTCAGTTCCAGCTCCTGGAACCGGGAGTCTACTTCTAGCTGAGAGGGAGCAGGAGACCTGGGCTCCATCCTGGAACTGCCAACCTCTCAGTTCACCTGAGAACTGGCAAGGCCTGAAGGCAGTCCCAGGGCACTTGGCAACAGACCTAAACTCCCGAGGAAATGGAATCTCAGGTGCCAGGACATGGATTTCCCCCTTTGAAGTGAAAGTTTAAACATTGATGATGACCCCAGGCTACACTAGGCTGAGATAGTCTCAGGGGTCAATGCAGGTAGCAAAGAGGAAAGAAGGCAGTTCCCCACCTTTCACTTCTAGGTGAAGTCAGGTCACAAACTGCAGCTCATGGTGGGTTTTGATATGGTAACAGCCCAAATTCCCTCAGCTTCCAATTGATACACACAGAACTATTATTTGCTGTTGGGGTAAGCCTGTTCTTTGTATGCCTGTCTCTATGCTCTGTAGTTTTTGATTGATTGTGGAACAGACGAGGAAGCTCTTAGACATACACGTTCATATTTGTCATTTTTGCTTATATCATTATCCTCTCTTCTCCCTACTCATACAGGAGGGTCTTTCCCACTTATTCCTATCTGCAAGCCGAAGACCCAGGAAAGCCAGCAGTGCAGATCTTCGAAGGCCTGAGAGCCAGAGAGCTGATGGTGTAGATTCCAGTCTAGGTCTGAAATCCTGGGAACCAGGAGCATGGAGGGGAGGAGAAAATTCATGTCCCAGCTAAAGTGGTGAGGCAGAGAGTAAATCCCTCTGTCCTCTTCCTCTTGTTCTAGTCAGGCTCTCAGTGGATTGGATGGTGCCCGCACTGGGGAGGGCAATCTGCTTTACTCAGTCCTCCAAACCAAATGCTGGTCTCTTCTGAAATACCCTCACAGACACACCCAGACAGAATGGTTAACCAGCTGTTCTGGGCATCTAAGAACCCAATCAAGCTGACATTTAAGATTAATCATCACACCATCCCCAGAGAAAAAATTCTCTATGTAAATGAAATCCTTTTCTTTTAAAAAATGTTTTTAAATTTGATTTTTAGAGAGGAAGGGAGAGGGATAGAGAGATAGAAACATCAATGAGAGAGGAACATCATCTATCAGCTGCCTCCTGCATGCCCCCTACTGGGGATCAAGCCTGCAACCTGGGTATATGCCCTGACCAGGAATCAAACTGGCAACCTCTTGGTTCCTGAGTGGACACTCAACTGCTGAGCCACACTGGCCAGGCAAACCAAATTCTTTTAAAAATTAAGCACCAAATATAACATATCAGTCATGTGGTTAATTTACAATTTGACCTTATCCACACATCTGTGAATGGGTGTCTCTCAGTATATTCCTGTTAACTAACTCCAATAACCTTTCTCAGTTCTTCTTGCTTAATTGATCAAGGAATAAACCCTTTGCTCGCCTTAGTAGCAAGGTTAGAATCTTAAAGCAAAGGTAGTTTATTTTGTTGGGGGTACAGAGAGGAATCAGGGGAAGGAATTCAGTGCCAGGAAGGTTCCAGAGACTCTTCAGTGATTCCTGATCACTAGGCTGTTCCACCAGCAGGTGCAGAGCTAAGGGACTTTGATTCTAACAGTCCTTCAATCCCACTGGGGACGGGATTCATCTCACTGACATTTGCTTCTTGTCAGAACGAGGGAAGGATAGTGCTCGGGCCTGACCTGTCCACTCCCACTTACTTGCCCCACCCCTTTCCCAATCTTAAGACTCACTAACTTATTTGCTCAAAACAGAAAAAAAGTGGGGATAATGAATTTAATGAGTTAATGACCCCAAAGCTCAAAAGCTATGCCATAGCTACACACCTTAGTGACAATTTAGGAAGCTCGAATCCAATTGACCTACCACTTCCCAGCTGTGAGCAGCATTAACTTGAACTATATATTGGGGTTGAATGAGTCTTCACAGTTACAGGAATCTGGACTAGGAAATATTTGGTTCCAATGATAGTGAATAAGATTCAATAGATTTTCCTTTGTTGAGTCTCTTTTTTTAAAGTTTCAAAAGAACTGCTTTAGGCTTAAATGTATTCACCAGCCATTTAGACACTTAGACACATTGAATATTTAAGGTTCCACTTTACTGCTTACTGAAAGAAATAAATGCATAACAAAATGCTTTGAAAAATGCTTAATTTTTCAACTGCTGATTTAATGTGTAATGGTTCAATAAGACGATGAATCGCCCTGGTCTATAACTACTGAAAAATAGAAAAATTACCCACACTGGTAATTTTGAATCTGTGAATGTTGAATCTGTGTATGTTGAATCTGTGAATATTAAGTTTGTCAATGTAATTTATGACTTGGCAGGTAATATTCCGGTAATTTGCATACTAATTGCTATGGTGGGAGCCAAACGACTTTAATTCGGTAAATTAGTCTGCCTAAGCAGAAGCCGGCGATTGCCTCTGTGTTGGGACGAAGCTTGTTTTCAGGGAAAATGGAGCTCAGGACAGGAGAGCTAGCAGAGCTGCAGAGGCCCCTGCTGGCAGGCCCCGCACAAGGCTACCGAGCCCACAGCCTTGGCTGAGGTCAAAGGGGTACGTTCTGGGCAAAAACAATACATCCTGTTTCCGTGTGTCCACAACAGAAACAAATAGAAATCTGAAGGCAGAAAAAGAATTCATTCCAGCTTCTTAAAAGAGGTTCTTTTCATGACAGGCATATATTCTTTAATTCTTTCAAACACAAGCTTGATTCTCTCTTTTTTTTTTTTTTTTTAAAAAAAAGAGTGTGTCTGGAAAGCTGTAGGAGAACCAAATGATATTTTGAATGCCGTGGGAGCAAAATGCATGCAAAATGATGTTCCTCCTCCTCAGTGATAATGAAAGCAAAGCAAAGCAGCGAGGTGTAATTTGCTAGCAAATGCTAAAGAGATTAAATGCTTTTATTATTGTCAGGAGCATGGGGAAATGAACATAGCAGTGTAGCAGTAGCTACAAAATTAAAAAAAAATGCACATATGCTTTGACTTACCAATCCCACTTCAAGAAGTGTAGTCTATAGAAATACAAATGTATAGTGTGAGCCATATGAAATTACTGTGATTTGACCGTTTTGATATACAAAAACAGTAATTTCAAATGATTCAATCTAATACAAGCATGCTCATTATAGCATCTTGAAATGACGGCAGCTTGAAAAAACACCCTAAATTTTAGTTATAGGAGAATGATTAAATCAAGAGTGGTACATAGCTCATGAAGCTTTTAAAAAGCATAAGGTGGAGCTAATCTATATGAAAAGGGAAAGGTGACCGTGGAATATTGAGTAAACAGACAAGGTCATGTGGTGTTAGGCATAATCCTATTTTCCTTTTAAAAAACTGTGTGTATACTAGAATATGCATGTCTTTGAATGTTGTTATTTTTGTATAATACAGGTGTAGAGAACGATTGGGCAGCTGAGTCTTACCACTGAGAGAGTGGCACTCAGGGTAAGTCTACAGAGAGGCATCTTCTTGGCTTTTTGTGTTGTCTGCATTTGACACAGCCAACGTGCCCTTTTTATGGCTTCAACAAACCCCACAAAACAAAAGAAAATGAAAACAAAGCAAAAACTGTGGGGAATTATTCAATTAGAAAGAATACTTTGTGAACTAAGTCAATATTAAGTAATAAAATATTTCCTCTGCTTGGCATGTTAAGATTTTTACATATTAAACTTTTTAATAAAGTGGGGTGCATATTTACGTTTTGTGTGTAAGTCTATTTTAAGAGTGGGAGTAAAGCCCTAGCCAGTTTGGTTCAGTGGATAGAGCCCAGGCCTGCAGACTGAAGGGTCCCCTCAAGGGCACATACCTGGGTTGTGGGCTCGATCCTCAATGGGGGCATGCAGGAGGCAACCAATCCATGATTCTCTCCATCATTGATGTTTCTGTCTCTCTCTCCCTCTCCCTTCCTCTCTGAAATCGATAAAAATATTTTTTTAAAAAAAGAGAGGGAGTAAAAATTAGGATGAATGTTGTATTAAAAGTAGTTAAATAAGCTCAACAGCTTCCATAGTCCCAGTGCCAAACCAGTCATGGTGATCCTTAATTTTAGAAAACAGAACTCATGAGGGGCTTGCTTGAAAAGGCACATAAGAATGTGAAAGTCATGAATGAGCAACTGGTCTAGATCACCACTTGAAGACACTATTTTAACCTTTGACCCCCCTTTTTGCTACTAGTCCTTTTTTGAGGCATAATTTATATATAAGAAACTTTATGATTCTTAAGTATAAGTTTTGGAGGCGTTTGGCAGATATATTCAGGGATGGGCTGGTAAACTGGCTCTCTAGAAAACACACACAAAAACAAAGCCTGATGTGTAACATTTGTTAATTTTCATAGTTTAAATACTCTTATTATAGCTGATTTCAAACTAGCAATGGCCTCACATCTGGCTCAGAAAATTATTCTGATTTATTTAAGAATTGCCTCTCAGGAGTATGAGAGCCAGACTCAGGCCACTGTTGAATGTGTTTAACTGTGAAACCATCACCCTGATTGAGTTGATCCACCTTCGCCCCGCCCTAGACAGCCACAGTTCTGGCTTTTATTGCCATGGAATAGTTTTAAACTTTACATAAATGGAACTACAGAGAGTATTGTTTGTGGCTTCTTTTGCACAACTTAATATTTTTGAAATTCATCCACGTTGTCACAAAAGACACTATTTAAAAATTATTGTGTTTTCCTATAAATCTATTATTTGCGTCCTTGTATGGATCCTTGGCTCATTACTAGAATAGAATCTGCACTTTAAGACATAGTTTACCTCCTTTAAAACTCCCCTTTCTTACTTCCTCTAGTTGTAATGTTGGCCACACTGTACATGCAATGTGAGAGAAAGTAGGACATTCAAAATATTTCTAAATTTCAGCTCTCACATGTTATCAAATGAGAATTGAGTTGGGGGGAAATCATGGATTCTCATCAGAAGCTGTTCCCCATTTGACTTCTCTTTTCATGGTGTGTGTGTGTGTGTGTGTGTGTGTGTGTGTTGTAAATCTCTGGATATGATTATAGTGAAGCCTGGCTACCATAACATGCACCAGCCAGACACAAACCTAAAAACAGCCTGACTTTGTTTCACCAGCTGGAGATGTTTTCCATGGCAACACCTAGACTCACCATAAATCCATTGTAAGTCAGAGACTACGGATAGGCCTGTGATGTCCAGGCAGAGGCGCTGAGAGCTAAATGCAGGAGCTCCCCAGATAAACTGAAGAGTCTGATGGCTGTGATGCTGAACACTGTCCCTGAGAATTGCTATGAAACTACCATTTTGTGGTTTCTAAGCCATTTCCTCAAGGTTTTCAAAAGAGTCATTTCCAATTGCTATAAAGCTGCTACTGTTTTTACAAAGAAGGACAGAAACAATGGGTTTTTTGAACTAATGGGCATTTCAAACCATCTCCTCCCATTGGGAACCCATTCCCCTAAATTCTGATCAGCTTTTATTTAAACGTGTCAGTTGGGACTAGGTGAATATTGGGAATGGATTTCAGGGAAGAATTTTGGAACACTTGTATTGATTGTGTACACAGCCTTCCTCTTTCAACCGGGACTAGCCACACTGAGCCTTGAGATCCATGGACTGCAATCACTGGTCACATGGCTGTCCCAAGTGCCCATGGGAGGCAGGCTGGGGTTTCTGCAGCTTCCTGCTTTCCAGACTTGGCCTCTTCCTCTGCTCTGGCCTAGCTCCACTCAGATGTCTGGCTGTCCTTGCTCCAAGCTCTGGGAGGGTGCGAGGCTGAGACTGGGCAGCTTAGACTGTTGAGCCATGGAGATCTGGGGGAGGGACAAGCACCATCGCAGCATCTGCACTGAGGGCATGTTTCTGTGCACTGCTCCTTGTCAGTGGCCACCCATTCCAGGTAAACAAGGACTCCTTTGCCTACTCTGGGGTCAAGGACTCCCCGAAGGCTTTGTAAAATACCCTTGAACTACATGACAGTCTAGGATGCTTTCACCCCAATCCGCTCCTTCTGGTCTTCAGAAGAAAAAGATTGGAGTCAGAATTGCATTTTGGTGATGCTTTCCCAGCATCACCTGGCTCGCTTTCTATTTCTTTTATTCAGGCATTTTCATTAATAAAATCCTTGCACATTTAATTCTTGCTTGGCATCTACTTCTCAGAATATCCAAACTAACACAGGCTAGTTAAGTACCTCCTGCATGGCTACTAGGGAAGGACAGTGAAGACAGGATCCAAACACCAGTGGGTGGTGACTTGCTGACCCATAAGTTCTCCCCTAACACTGGCATCTGGGATGCACTTTTCGGAGTGCCCTGTCTTTGGCCACAGAGGGCCTCAGCAGCAGTGGTCCAAGCTGTGGCCAGTGGAGAGGTGACTGTGGAGGAGCAGCCCTCAGCGTTACCTGGAGTAGCACCTTGCCCAGCACATGCTCTCACCTCTTCCTTGTCTGTACCATCTCTGTGGTATGCAGGACACCTCTGGACATTGAGGTAACCTGGACTCAAAAGTAACAAAGGAGGTGGGAATGAAGGAAGAGCAGACAGATGTGAGAATCTGGATCAATATCCAGTTTTTAG
>NW_006299705.1:455973-464173 GCF_000327345.1 Myotis davidii | reverse complement strand
TGCAGACACTGCTGCTTCCAAATGAACACCTGGAGGCCAGAAAGAGGATTTGCTGGACAGGTCAACTTTCAGCAATAGGCAGTGGACGCAGGAGGAGCCAGAGAACAAGAGAGGAGACACTGAGGCTCTTTAGGCCTTTTCACGCCATTTCTTGATCCTAAGTTTAGCTAACTATTGACAAACTCACAGGAAAGTAGTAGAACAGAGATCCTAAAGCAAAGATCTTCCACCCGCAAAGGATCACTGACTCATGAGGTGCGAAGATGCCGTTAGAATCAAGTGGGGAAGGAAAGCTGCTTTCTCTCTGGTGGCCCAGCTCCACCAGGAGTGTGATTCTGAGTCCCTGGGATTCCTCAGGGGTTGGTTTGTTCCAATCTGGCAGGGAAATCTAGTCCCTTGTCCAGTGGGCCCAGAGCCTAGTCAGTCCAAGGCCTTGTTGGAGACAGAAAAGAGCCACAGCTGGGTACAGCTTCTGAGCCCAACCCAACCAAGATTATACTCTGGGGACTGGGCAGAGTCCTATTAGCATCTGCAAACTGCAGCAGGATTTGGGATTTGAAGAAGATAGATGATATTTTCCAGGGCTCACACTCGGGCCTCAGCACCATCAGGCTCTGCTGGATCACCCCGGGCTCTCTCGGTTGTGAAGACTCTCTGGTTGTCTAAGGAAGAGATCTTTTGTCTCAGGCCAGTACTTTGTCCTCTCACCAAGGGTTTCATCAGAGCTAAGTCTGCACACATTGAAACCACTGCAGAAATGTGGCCAGTGAAACAATTGTTTTTACTTCATTTTACAGAACAAATTGGCATCTTTTAATGAAAATTATGAATCAAAAAGAGGAAACAGAGAAATTTCCAAACTTGGGGGACAGAGCAGGGATATAGGTGAACTAGAGCAGCTTGATATGTGCTTGTTAAGCCACCAGAGTTTGAGAGCTTAATTAAACTGTTCTCCGGACCCAATTCACAAGGCAACCCTAAGCACTTAGAAACACATGGCCAACAGGAACTGGACACACTAAATTAGCTACCAGATGCACAGTCTAAACTGTAGGCATACAATTTGAATACCAATGGCTCTTCTGCCAAACTAACAAATAACAAGCCTTATTGGGGAAGACGATCTCATTTCAGTTCATGCTGCTCTTAGAATCTAAGCAGCCTGCAGAGACTCAACCTATCTATATCCTTCCTCCTCTCTGGGGAAAGAAGTTGTTTCCAAAGCCAAGCTCCCTGGCAGGGTCCTCAAGGTTGCTCTGTTATGGGCTCTGGGACATGAATGAATTATCTTTGATCTATTCTGGACACAGTTGCATGCACATGAATTCCACAGGTGCATGCCTTTTATTTGGAAAAAAAATAAAAAAAAGGTAATGGAAGTGGAGTTAGACCTTAGAACAATTTGTTCCATAAAACCAAGTGATTCATCTCCATAATGAGCAGTGTTGGCCAGAGCTGCAGCAAACACTGAATGGTCCCATTCATCAATTATTGAAGGGCCCTCTGCCTACCAAGGACACTCATTAATGCATTGCAGATTGTTTTTGGGTTTGTCTTTTTTGCCCTGGCACTCATTGTCCATCCCAAGGATCTGGACCTGCTTGCCATTCTGACTCAACAATGGTGTGCATTTCCACTGAAGATAAGGGGTTAGTCAAGGAGAATTTTTACCAGAGTTTTTCTTCCCTCAGTTGAGGACCCAGTGCTACATGATGTCAAGAGCTTTTTCTAGGACCAGAAAGCAGAGAAGGGGTGTGTTCTGTGAGCCTGCGTCCCAGGAGCAGGTCTTGTCCAGTCAGCAAGCCTGTGTGCTAAGTCCTTGCTGCACAATGTGTAGTCTGTGGTGGGCAACCGAGAGCTTGCCGGAAATGCAGTCTCATCTCCACCCAAGACCTACAGACCAAAATCTGCATTTTTTGCTGAACTCTTGTGTCTGCAGCCAAGCTATGTTGCAACTGAGCCAGGATTTCATAAATGGAGTGCATCCCAGTCTTCTCTTTTCCCACTAAATTTATCATCATTACTCTGAAATGAAATCTGTTGTTACACTATTTCTTATTCTTGTAAAGGTGACATCCATTAAACTGAAACTTCTTTCATTTTGGCCCTATACAGATCAGAACTTCATTTATTTGCCAATGGTGTTAGCAATTTCTTTGCTGAATATAGCTTTTTTGCTGGGGCTGACCGGCAGACTCTGAGAGACAGATGAATGATTACTCTAACACATGTTTCTGTGAAAGAGAGGGCTAAGGCACTACTTGGCTACCGCCGCCAAGTAGCTCTGTTCGCCTGCCTCCTCAGGTTTTTATTGTCATAACAGCTTGAACTAAAATTAACCTCTAGATAACATTATCAGGGTAAGTATCCTTGAGAAAGTATATGCTTCTACAAGGTCAGGTTTTTAAAGACTAAACATAGAGATTCTAGCAAAACACCCTGGGGGATCGGATTTGTTTGGAAAAGTCAAGGTAGGGGCTGCTGCCCTAGGCAAGGTCCCCTCAGAGGCCCCCGACCTTTCGGAGAATCCTCCTTACAGACATTCCAACCAAGTCCCATGCCTCCCCACAGTTTTTGAATACTGGAAGAACATCTCCTCAACTTTTTTGTGTGTGCTATTCACAGAGCCATGCCTATAAAACAACAATTTAATCTACATTATTAACATTTTCTCTATATTTTAAAAGTCTAGAATCTAGACTTTTAATCAGTGGTCGGCAAACTCATTAGTCAACAGTACAACGATTGAAATTTCTTTTGAGAGCCAGATTTTTTAAACTTAGACTATATAGGTAGGTACATTGCTATTAACTTAATTAGGGTACTCCTAAGGCTTAGGAAGAGCCACACTCAACGGGCCAAAGAGCCGCATGTGGATCGCGAGCCGCAGTTTGCCGATCACGGGTCTAGATAAACAATAAACTAATATATCAAGCCCTGAGGTATAGCATTTTCTGATTTCCATGGTGTAAATACTCCCATCATGACTGATTTCAAGCTAACAATGTAACATCACTGAACACAGAGTTGGGAAGAGAAGCGCAGTAGCACCGGCACCATACAGTATTTCCACTTTACTGACACAATAGACAGCAATCACCGGAGAACAGATAATAGCAAAATAATTACAGAGTGATGCGTTTTGAATATTTATTACCTCTGTTTTTAATAAAATATATTCAGTTATAAGTTCAGAGGACTTAATTTTTAATAATGGCTGTGTTAAGCAACCGGCTCTTAAAATTCCAGGAAATTAAACATTGGCTCTCCCGAGCCAGTGCAGGTTGGCTTCCGGACACCAGTGCATGCTACAGTCTTTAGTGGCTCATCCTACTTGTTTTTAGTCCAAGACCCCACCAGAAACTTTATATTATACCCTCCTAGAGATTTCAGCACTTTTCTAATTGCAAATCCTCTAGTTTAAGGTTTTAAAGTCTGTGCTAGAAAATATTTTTTCTTTGAGATGTAAGAGGCACTCCACATTAAGAAAAATGGGGAGGGTGGTGTTCTAGACTCCAAGAAGTTTTGAGAAATTCTGTAAGACTTCTCAGAGCCGATAATATACATTTTGAATCTTCCAGAAGAGTGTATAATGTTTGGTTATTACATTTATTTAGCAGGATATAGTTTAGAAAATGCTGCTACACTGTGAATGGACTTGGATAACATGGCAGCGTCACCACAGCCATCTTTGTACCTCTCCCCAAGTCCCTACAGGGCAGATTAGGGTTCCTCTCCTGGAGATTCCCCCACCACACTATGGTCCTTGACCTGCTCTTAGAGACGTGGGTGTCAACCCATGTGGATCAAATGGTTAACGAACACTTGGGTTATCACCTTTATTATCCCCCCAGCACGTAGGCCCTGATCGCTGTATCTTCCTAGGTGGCTGTATCTTCCTCACCCTCTTACTGTAAGGGGAGCACGTGTAGAGGAGGGGGCGGAGAGACTAATTCACACCCTCCCTTGCCATCCTCGGCCAGTTTGCTTTCAGACACAGGCCTTACCCTTTCTCTGCTTTGCTCTGTATTGTGGTGGGAAGGGGGTTGCTCAAGAAGAGAGATCACTAACCTCTGAAGGCTCCATTTTCCAGCTCTCCTGTTAGCTGGCTCCCAGCCAGGTTTGATCTTTGGTGAGAGACTGAGGGAGGGAGGAAAAGAGAAATTGAGGTATTTGCGCCACTTCCGCTTCGGGCAGTGCCTTTGGAGTGGATGCATCCTCTCCATTGTTCTGTGCTTGTAGGTCCATCCCTTTTTTCTTGGCTCCAGCTCGTACCATGCGTTCCCGACCCAGGAACGTGGCTTCCCAAGGTTGTCTTTCTGGCCTAGAATTGGTAGACACTTATTGCTGCTGCTCTTCTCTGGGTGGCCTCCCTCTCTATTGTTCGGCTTTGGCTCTTTTATCTGTTGTAACAGACACTGTGGTGCAGGTCAGCCGTGAGAATTTTTAAAACATGCGATACCTGACTGTTTAGTCAGGGCACTGACCTCTTTTCCTGTAGATTGTCAAATAAAAAAAAAATGACAATAGCCAACAACAAATGCTGTATGGTGTGAATGAATCAAAATGATACCTATTTTTTGGTCAGAGAGGCAAAATTAAGATTGTTTTTTGATGTGCTGGAGAATTTCAGTGGTTTGTTTATATGTGTCATGAGCTGCTCTTTGTGTACAAGCCAAATGCTGCTTCCTGGAACACCTGAGACCTGCTGGCCAAGTCCGGTTCTGACCCATGGAGCATGCTCAGTGTGTTTTTATTTTATTTTTAATTTTTAAAAAAATATATTTTATTGATTTTTCACAGAGAGCAAGGGAGAAGGATAGAGAGTTAGAAACATCGATCAGCTGCCTCCTGCACATCTCCCGCCGGAAATGTGCCCGCAACCCAGGTACATGCCCTTGACCAGAAGCAAACCTGGGACCTTTCAATCCGCAGGCTGACGCTCTATCCACTGAGCCAAACCGGTTAGGGCTCAGTGTGTTTTTAGAGCAAGCTGGGGAATTGATGTTCCCCAAAGAAGCTGCAACTCAGGTGTGTTGACAGATAAACACTCTGAAGCTGTTCCACACTGGTTCCCAAACACATGGAGGTTGTGCTTGATAATGAACCCTTTGGATTGGCCTCCTTCTCTTGCCCATCTTACTTCTCTACTTGTAAGCTTCCGGGATCCCCTCCCAGCTAAACTACTTGCATTCATATCCTTGTCTCTGGGTCTTTTGGGGCTCTTAACCAAGAAACCCGTGTAACCTATTTCCTGCATTAAATTCTCTCTTCTGTAAGTACTTGTGTGATTTCAGTTTTCTGGTTAGATGCCAACTAATACACCCGCCATAGCCCCCCCTTTCTACCCTGCTGGGAAGGGGCGGAGACCTGCCAGGCCACTGTTCCCCAGAGCAGCCCCAACAGGTAGGCCTGGGTCAAATTATGTAAACTGAGAATCTAGCAGGGGCAGGGAACCCCCATTATCACTATGTATGGCCTCACTGAACAACTCTGCAAGGCTGATGGAAGGCATTTGAATCTGGCCTGTTTTGATTTCAGGTGTTAATTCTCTTCTAGAAGCCAAGTCTTAGTGCTCATCTTATTCTTTCCTTTCTCAGGATTTAGTGTGCCCATTCTAGTTCTCTGGTACCTGGGGCACTTGCCAAAGCAGTGAGCTGGCAGCAGCCTTGTGGTGGGCTGCTCAGTGGGTTGTTCAGTGGGTAGACTACTCGGAGTATAGGCCACCAAGCAAAGAGTGTTGGAAGGGAACCTATATGTGACATTTCAAAACAAGTGATCATGAGGAAAAAAAAGTTTTTTATGGCCTAAGGTTGTTTGTTTTTCATAACATCTATGCACCACGTTGTGTCACTATCTATAGATACACAGTCCTGTGTAGTGATGGCCTCTGGAGTTGTGTGGGGCAGCGGCCCTGGGAAGAAGAGGCATAAGCACAATTTTATGCTGATGGTCTCCATAGATTTCAACCTGGTTTGGGGTCTTTAATATACAGGAAAGTAGAAATCAAGACATTACCAGTGACTGCATGGCAACCTGACTCCCAGGAAGTAAAAAAAAAAAGTAGAGATCTAAACAAAACAAACACCAAACCAAGGTTTTGTTTAAAAAAGACACCAAAGGGAAGCAGGCGTGGTGAAACGTCCCCAGGGAAATCACCCATGTGGGGCGTCGGCATGGGGAGAGGCTGAGGAGCAGAGAGGGCCCTTGGCTCCCACAGCTCATTGCAGCAGAAGGAAGAGAAAAATAACATGATTGGCATGTTTCTCCTCGCTCTGATTAAGAAGACAGAAGCGGGCAATCTGCTGTTTGTGCAGAAAGGCCACCGGGAAGGGAGACTCGAGCTCTGTTCCGAGAAACTGCTGTTTAAAAATGCAAGAAGTACGCAAAGCAGGAGCTCGCTGTAGTGCAGGCCCCTGGCTGGGAAGACGGAGCACCCAGAGGTGCCTGCTGAGAAAGCCACCGGTTGTCCAGGCAGCTCTGTGTCCTGTGGTGGGCCAGGCGTCTGTCCTCCACAGCTGTGGCTCTTGGCGGCGCTCCCTGGCTCTGACTCCAGCTAAGGAGTACTCTTTGTAAGGAGAGAATTGCCACCCACCCCTACCTCTGCGGCCAAACTCCTCCACTCACTGACCAGTGCTGTCCATTTTTAGAATGAGTTACAGTGCCCACCCCCTCTTCTCTGCTCTCTATCCAAGGGGTGATGGTAACTATTTTTGATGGGAAATAAGGTGAGCCAGTGTCTCCAATGGGATGAGGTCACTCTGAACCTCCCCTCTCATCCCTGCCCTTGACCCCCCCTCCCCCGCCAAGTTTGAAAGGCCTTCATGTGGCCAGGAGAATCAGGGACCTCATTTGAAGGCACCAGCATAATGGCCTGCCGGCTGGGCCAAACTATCCTGAAGCCCTGAGAATTACGCTTGGCTTCAATCCACTCCCTCCTGGGGAAGCAGTTATCAAGCAAGGTCTTCTCATCAGGCCCTCTGGCTGCCTTTGATATTCACATTCACCATCTGAAAGGCTGTTGGTCAGAGGGATATAGTGTGACCCAAGGTCTTCTAAGTACCTTTCCGATGGCAGGTATATTCTACCTCCGTTAATTTGTAGACCAGCTAGATTGTAAGGTGTGTAGACAGCAGCCATCTGAGCATTCTCCTGTGATTAGTTTAAGGCTACTCTCATCGTAGGTACTTAATTGCTATTTATCTTTGTGAATAATTGGCCCTCAGGTCTTGCACCTTTCTCAGTTACAGCAAACCAGCCTTGTGAATAAGAACAGAAACGAACTATCTTCTTTCCTGAAGCCCAGGGGTCTTTTTTCTCCATACCCACCTGGTAGAAAGGATCATCTTCAAGCCTCTTTTGTCTTTGTAAAATGGGAGTAGTAATAGAACCTTCTTACAGGGACTTAATGAGGTCAGGCATATGAAACAGTACAGTATCTACTGATTGCTATTATTATTATTATTATTATTATATTGTTATTTCTAAAATGAAGCATATTTTCTCTAGGAATTCTGTGAGCAAGATGGGAGTCCTCTGCTCTCCCCTTGAAGGAGAAGAGGGCACCCTACAAATGTGGCTGAGGCAGAAGGGACCCAGTGGGAGTGACGCTGCTATTCCGCGGGCTCCTGGCAGCCGTTTCTCAGTGAGGAAGCATTTGCATTCCAAAGCCTGTCTGCAAATCCAGTGGAGCCCACAGACATGTATGTTCCCTTCTCTTACCTCTCTGGCCAAGTGTGGCCAATTCCTTGAGAGAAGCCCTGCCTGCAGCGCTGCCTTGGGTTCGGATGGGTGCTCCCCCTTGTGTTTGGCTTGCTTTTTGGTTGAGAATAAGTTTATTCTCAGCCTAAGCTGGGGAGATTATTAGTACATGGTACTAATTATTAGTAGAGAAATGACTTGTTGTACCTGTGCTCTGTGTAGTCGCAGCGCCCACAGCCAGCTCTGAACTGCATCTTGTCTGCAAATTCAAGAGCACAGAGGTCAGCCAGGATGATGTTGGTTCTGCGACCCACCTTGTGAGAAGGTCTTTGCTGAACTGCTACATTATTACTAACGTGTGTCCTAGTCTTTTAAAATCAAGGGCTAATGTAATAACTGCCATTTGAAGAATGTTTATGTGCCTCCTATAAAACCCTCACAGGACACATTATTGTTGCTGGTGTTAATACCCTTAGTCCCAGCTCCAGTAACAATATCT
>NW_006299705.1:444714-455941 GCF_000327345.1 Myotis davidii | reverse complement strand
GTTACAGATAAATAAATGAGGTGAGAGATCTGAAGTGATGGTGTGAGGCTGAGCTGAGCCTCCCGTCCAGGTGTTCCAGATGTTCGGGATCCTTAACCTGCCATACGGTGGGGACCACACTGGCGAGCATTCTATTCTGTATGAAGAGTCCGCTAACAATTAGGACCAGAGAGAAAAGCTTTAATCGCCTGTGACCTTGTATTAGCTAGTCTCTTCTTTTGGCTTTCGGCTAACAAAAGTACAGGTCAACCACGACCACATCAGTCTAGGCTTTTGGATTTCAAACTCCCCCAACCCTTTGTGTTTCCTTTGATTTTCTAACTCTGTTTTAATGGCCTGATGGTCTGTGCCTTTTATTGGATGCCATTTTCATCCTTTGGGGAAGTATATGGGGAGTACGTTTTAAGAGAGACAAATCAATCAGCCACTGCCGTTTTACACAGCAGGAAATAGGACCACAGAACTTTTCCTTTAGTCCAGATGTTTTGTTGCTCTGCCCTCTAGGGAATGATTTAGTCCGAGTAGAGCTGCCAGATAAAATACAGAACGCCCAGTTAAGTTTGAATTTTATATAAATAATGAATAACTTTTGTATAAATATGTCTCAAATATTGCATGCTAGTTCTTTATACTAAAAATTATTCACTGTTTATCTGAAATTCAAATTTAACTGGATAGCTTGTATTTTATCTGCTAAATCTGGCGACCCTAATTCAAACTGACAAAGATCCTAGATATGTACGTTGCTTTTGCACCCATGCGTAAAATAGCTAAGGATAAAGGTGCAAAATTAAAACAAGTTTATAATAATAGTTAAAAATCCTGAAGATGAGCTGGACACAATTAAAAATCAAAGTTTGATCAACTGGCCTTTGGAGACATGTAGGTCCTCTGGCTGGAAGTCATTGTCCATGCCCAGGGGCGGCATGCTCTACCCAGGCTGGATCTGACTTAGGTTGGGGCCCTGAAGACCACCGACCCACCTCTGGTTTCCCAGCAGCTGTTAAGCAGCACTGGGCTGGATCGGCCTCTCCACCATAAACCAAGGCAGGTTTTCCCAGCCTTTGATTTGGAATTTTTTTTTTTAAGCTAAGTTTTTTATATATATATATTTTATTGATTTTTTACAGAGAGGAAGGGAGAGAGATAGAGAGTTAGAAACATCGATGAGAGAGAAACATCGATCAGCTGCCTCCTGCACATCTCCCACTGGAAATGTGCCCGCAACCCAGGTACATGCCCTTGACCGGAATCGAACCTGGGACCTTTCAGTCTGCAAGCCGACGCTCTATCCACTGAGCCAAACCGGTTTCGGCTGATTTGGAATTTTTAAATCGCAAATTTAACTCCTGCCTTCATATGAAAGAGGCCAAATTCTTTCTCTGCCCCAGTCAAAAAGTGTCTGCCAGTTACTTCTGGGACACCTGGGTGTATTTATAGGCGCTCCCAGAGTTCCCTCAAGTCTCTCTCCAGTCCCCTCATCATGGTCTGAAGCCCTCATTCAATGAGGGGTGCCTGCTGCAGCACAGTCAGTGAGCACAGTGGGCATGGCCGGTGGCTCCCTCTGCCACTGGCACTGGGCCCCGGAGCCAGAAGCCCCACGAGATGACCTCATGGTCCCACATTTCCTCTGGTCTCATCTCTCTGCTGTGCTCTGGGGGCAAATGGAGAGGGGCGTCTTTCCTGAACTCTGTCCCCAACTCTACTTGAGCCTTTATAAGTCAGAGAGCTCTTCAAGACAACAGCGCTTCTGCCTTTTCCCGAAGTCCTCTCCACGGGGCTTAAATGGCCCATCCTTTGGGGCCTGGCACGGGACAGACACCTCAGGTCTCTTTCTTTCCTCCAGAGAGCATGTTCAAAGCTTCCTCCTCATGGAGATCAGCTCATGATATGCACTGGTCTTGATTATTTTCCAACAGTTTGCTAGACACCTAACTAAAGCTCTCACTGTGATCCTCTTGGCACAAACTGTGTCTGACAAGGGGGCACTAGATGGGCTTAGAGAAGGTCTGGTTGTGATCCTAATTTGCTTAAACCCGTGTTTCAAGGACATTGGTACAAAAAGACAGTCAAACACTATTCCTCCTTCCCCTGGATGCTCCTCTTTTGGGGATTCCCTTTCTCCAGCTTTTTGACCTCTTTGAGACTGTGGGCCTTTGGGTCTAATACCTGTAGTCACCATCTTGCACTCTCACCTGCACAGGCCTCAGGCATCACGCAGTGTCCCTTCTGTGCCTGTAATAGCTCTTTCTCAAGTTCTCTATGGGTCTGCCTTGATTCTAAACATCCTCCTTTATTCACTCCCTCATTGACATCCATGCCTTTAACTACCACCCACTCGCTGACAACTCCAAAATTGAAATCCATAGTCCAAACGTCCTTCTCTGTGATACTGGCCCACCCATTTATAACTTCTAACTAAATATTTTTACCTGGATTCTCTCCTGGCCTCAAAACTCAAAATGTCGAGCATGAAATAGTTTACTTCTTCCCACTCGCAGCGTCTGCATCATGCTGCATTTCCTACTTTGCATAATGACATCACTGTTCAAGCCTGAAACCTAGGAATCATTGCCCACTGCCCTTCCCACTTCAGTGAGATCCCACTAATGGTACTTATTATGTATCTCTTGCATCTGTCTTGTCTGTTCCACATCCCCTGTCATTGCCAAGATTTAGACATTTTCCCACCTAGACCATTCAACAGCTTCCAAAAGATCTCCCTGATGCTATCATCTCTCCCCTTCCCCCTCCCCCTCCTTCTAGCCCCACTCACCACATGACTATCAGAGGCATCTTCCTAAGCTGCAGATGTTGTCACCTCCTTTGACATGGCACCTAGAGCTCTCCATCAGCTGGACCCTCCTTCTCCAGCTATGTGTTATTAATATTTTACCTACTGGAATCAACCAATTAAAAATATTTCTTGAACACCTTCTACATGCTTAAGATTGTGTTAGGTCTTGTGAGGGGTCATAAAAGAAGTTTAGTGCATGATCTTCAACTCGAAAGGCTTTTGAAATTAACTTGTGGGAAGAATTATTACATAGTTAAGTGATTGTGTAGTATAGACTACAAAAGCAAATGAAGGATATTTCCAGGTTGGTTTTCTAAGGTTCATAGAAATCCACAAAAATGTGTACACGTATCAATTATGCATGTGTCATTCCCTGGTAATAAGTTTGGAATACACATTTGCCTTGGTAATGCTAGCTACTTTCACCATGAAGGGGGAAGGAGGTCACCTCTGTCAGGCAACACGCTTTCATTAGTTTCTGTGCTTACTTCACAAAACTATCTTATTGCACATTCGTTCTACTCTCATTTCAGTAGGAAGGAAAATAGTCTGTGTAATTGAAACAAAAAATGGGCCATTGCTTACACTTTCTAGAGAGATATAAATCAGAAAGAATCAACATCGGGTCAAACAGGAAGGTAAGGAAGAAAAACCACTCATCACTGTGTTATGGATGGCGTGTTTGTTTCCCACTGAAATTCACATGTCATAGCCTAATCCCCAATGTGATGGTATTTGGAGGTGGGGTAATGAGTTCATGGGGGTGGAGCCCACAGGAATGGGATTAGTGCCCTTGTAGGAAGAGACAGGAGAGAGGTGATCTGTCTCTCTGCCATGTGAGGCTATGGGAGAAGGTAACTTACCTACAAGCTAGGTCCTCAGCAGACACCGCACCTGCTGATGCCTTAATTTTGGACTTCCCAGTTTTCCAGAACTATGAGAAATAAATGTTTGTTGTTTAAACCACAGTCTATGGTATTTTTGGTGTAGCAGCCTGAACTGATTAAGACAAACTCTTTAGCATAAAAACCTAAATCAGTGTTCTGCCCAGCTCCCAGATAAGGAAATCTAGCTCCAAGCAGAGAGCCTCTCAATCCACAATCTAATGCAGGTCTGCCTCTTCCATTATGAACCCGGGGCAGGCTGGCCCATTGTGAGGCTCCCCTCTGATCCAATCCTCCTGCAGAACTCCACGGGGAGCCGCAAGCGCCCAGCTTTTTTCCTCCTGGAAATAGATGGAGTCAGCTTTGCAGCAAGGAGACCAATTTAGCTGGAACATGGTGCTCATTACTTTCCCTGTGGAAACTGTCCTTAGGTGAGGTAGCAGAAGTGCAGGAAAGTGGTAGCTCTCCCTGTTCCTGTTCACTAACAAAGGAAACTGTGCTAACGGTTTAAATCTGCTGGAGGGTTTTCCTGAACGTTAGACTAGGAGCCAGGAGGCTTGAGCCCTCGCCCTGGCTCTGCTGTGATATGTGCCTAATTAGCCCTTAATTTCTTGAGCCCAAGACTCCCGATTCCTTACACCGGTAAAGTCTCCCTGGCAATGAACACGTTTTATGTGAAAACATTTCAGGAAGTGTGGGTCCCTAAAAATATAGGGTGTCTGAGACTCCTACCGCAACCTTTTAAAGTGCCCTGGGCTATTTATAGCTGAGGGTCACAATCCCTTGCTGACTTGCCTCTGTGCGGAGTTCTTTCTGGAGAGCACCTGCTCACCTGTTCCTGGGCCAGAAGGACCTACGGCATTAATATCGTGTTTTTCAGTTTTGAAAACACTTTCATACACACCATTTCAGTTAATTCCCACAACACCGATTTGAAATAGTGGAGCAAGTATTATTCTTATTCTTATTTTAGGGATGAGGGAACCAAGGCTCAGAGTCCAGGAATGTGTCACATCTTTTACCTCCTAACTCCCTTGCTTCTCTCTCTGCCTCTCCTAAGGCTCACATGTCAATTTCTCAGATCCTTCTTCATCCTCTGTGCCTTCCAGATTAGAGCCTAGAAGTTTGGGTTGGCCTTCCCACCCCACCCTACAGACAAATATTTTCTCTTGTTCCTTTTCATCTCAGGTTGTCTATAATTCTTTATCTGGGAGGAAAGGAGAAGTCCTAGCTTTTCTATGAGGATATATTGTGTGCCTACTCTTCCCCAGGTATTCTACCCACTCCCATCCTTCTTCCCTTTTACTCAGCATCACTATGAAAACCATGTGTTTATTCAGTAAATATTCCTCGAGTTTCTGCTCTTTGCAGGGCACTATTTAGTTACTTAGTAGTGAAGGTAGCAGTATAGTTGACGGGGGGCGGGGGGGGGGCAGCTATTTGCATTTTTAAGTGGTATGTCTTTCATGATTACTCTTTATTTTTGTACATTGGGATTTTCAGCCTTGGATTGTAAATTACACAAGGATGGGCTCCTGCATTTTGAACTCACCCCTAGTAGGTGCATGAAGAGAGAGACTTCAACAGGGCATTTTTGTCTAACTTGGTGATTTCCACTGATATCAAAAGCCAGACTAGTAGAAACCTGAAAATAAAACAGTTTCATCTTAAAAGAAATAGCTAAGTAAATGGTGGCAAAAGCAAGATCATTTTAATTATTGAATAGCATATGGTTCTTTAAAAAACATTTTTATTGATTTCAGAGAGGAAGGGAGAGGGAGAGAGAGATAGAAACATCAACGATGAGAGAGAATTATTGATTGGCTACCTCCCACACGGCCCACACTGAGGATTGAGCCCGCAACCTGGGCATGTGCCCTGACGGGGAATTGAACCTTGACCTCCTGGTTCATAGGTTGGCGCTCAATCTCTGAGCCATGCCGGCTGGGCAGTATATGTTCTCTAGTCATTATTTCTAACACTGCACAGGTTCTCCGATACTCAGCTGCTGGGTTAATGGTCTTTTTATACTAAGGACCAGCTCCATTTACAAATGCTCATTTGTGCCTCTGCTTCATGAAGCCTGTAGTGAAGTGTAAGTTCAAAGCCTTCTTAATTCATTAGTCGGTAACGTATTGATTCTGAAAGCTACAAACCCTGTGCCTTGTCATCATTTTCATAAAGCATTCCTCAGGGTGGTGTTCACTGTAAAATATTGAGCTTATTAAGAGTTTTGGGGCTTCTGATTAACTTTCACAGCAAAAGCTATGTTAAGTAAATTAGGTACCAAATAAATCTAAAATGACTGTGGAAAGTCATCAGCTAAATTAAGATGCTGGCAGCTCACATAACAAGATGCAAAGCCCTGGTAATTAAGAAAAATAATCACCTTTGCTGCTGAGAGGACAGGTTTGACCCCAGTGAAGCAGCTCCCACGGCATGTTTTCTAATGGACAAATCTTGCTCTTTTGTTCTGTTGTGAAGGGGAAGCAGGGCAAGGGATCCCTTTCTGTATCCCAGTGTTCACTCCATGCCCTCATGTAGACATTTATGTCTGGGGAATAATCTAGCTTGAGGCAGAAGAATAGAGTCATAGAATTACCCAAGATCTCTTGTAGCTGACTCATAACTCTTCTCCCTTCTTTCCTCTCTTTAAGAGGAAACAAACAAACAAACAAAAACAAAACAAAACAAAAAAACAACCAAAAAACCACAACAAAACAAAACAAAAACAATCACCATTATAGACTCATTTACAGGTATGGTCATGTGACCAGTGAGATCTGAGTGGGATCACTGGATATGGGTTCTGGGAAACCTCTTCAAAAGGGACAGATGTGAGTGGCCTGACCGCCTTTCTTCTGCTCCTTTGCCCTTCTGCTCTTTCCAGCTGGAGGGCAGCAGCCGTGTGTGAAGGAGGACAGAGCAGGAAACCTCGTGTCTACCGGTTGCCGTCTTATTTGGGGAGAAGAACTGCTATCAGTTTAAACCATTTTCTGCAGGATTTTCTTGTTTGGCCTCAAATACAGACCTTTTAGGATTTCCTAGCTCAGAGGACAAGTCCTCAGCAGTGCTGTAGGGTTTAGTAGAAGTAAAATAATAATAACCAGAACAACAGTAAGGGTAACAATGTACATGACACATTTTCAGACAATGACATGAACTTTTCTGGAGAACTCAGGGCCGAATCCACGAATACAGGACCAGTGTAAGCATTATTGTCACTTGGCCCTTCAGTTCCCTTCTCAGGAGATAATTTTCCATCAACGCCAGTGGACTTATTTGAGAAACAGGATTATGTCTTCCTTGCTGACTTCTTGGAATGATGCATCTGTATTTGCTTTCTTGGGATCTAGCATTTAAACCCCTCCTGCTCCAAAGAAAGCTTCTAAAGGTTTAAAATAAGATGGTGTTTCTTGGCTATACCACCTTCACCTGCCATACTTTGGTTCTTTTACATAGTCCTGAAAAGTGAAGCAATGACAACAAAGATATATTCAGACCAAAAAGAAAAGGAAGAAGGGAGAATGAGAGGATGATGGAACATGATCTCCAGGTCACACTCTGTTTGTCATGCCATCCACATACACTTTGGACACTCCTTGGGCATTCAAGAAGGTACTGGAAGGTGGAAGAGGTGTTGGAAGCAATCTGAGAGGGAGGGACCCCAACACCCCTGATGGTAGAGAGGAGCCAGTTGAGGTTCAATCGTCTGGGTGTGCTGGAGAGCAAGCATGCATGGTGGCATGATGCCCTCTGGCTTCATGAACTCAGCTGGCTGTGAGCGGAGGGACAGGAAATGGAAAATAACAGCTGCCCACACAATGGCCATGGCGGGGAATCTCAAGAGGCTTGAGCCATCTGATTTTCACCCTGACTGATTTTTCCCATTACATAGGGTCATTTCATTCCTTTGAAAATCACTATGAATTTTGGGCTGAGAAGAAATGGCATAATCTGTCACTTAAATGTGTGGTGTGTAATGGGGAAAATATGGAAAGAGTTTGAAATCTTTTTAACAATTCTTAACATGAACAATTTAAGATTCAGCACTGCTTCAGATCAAATAAATGATGTCACCATCCTCTTTATAATTCAGCCCACAGTAAATAAACACTTAGCTTTCATGATCTTCCATAGAGAGGTCCTCTAATGACCTACATAAAGCCAACTGCATTTGATGGGAAATATTCTCAAGAGTATAGGAAATGGTACTGGACTGGGGCTTAGAAGAGCTGGGTTCAGTTCCACCTCTGCCACTATTTATGTGACTGACCCTGGGCGAGTCACTTCGTCACTCCTGGGCTGTAATCATTCATCTGTAAAACAGGAAACAGTATTGGATGCTCTCTAATGCCTTCCAGCGCTACCATTTCATGGTTCTCTGGTGTCTGGCCCATCAAATCACCTAGGTTTTCCTCTGTACGTGCCACACAAGTTGGACACTAGAGGCCACATTTAGATAACCACTCATAACACATCCGTCTGAGCCTGGTAAACATGCCCCATTTCCTTTAATAGACGGCCCTCAGTGGCTAGATGGTGACTGGCCTGTTTTCTCATTAGAAACATCTTTAAATGAAATTGTGTTGCTTCCCTTTCTGGCCAGCTGAGGATTGGGGGGGGGGGGGGAGGGGTGAGAAACAGGTTTCTCTGGCTCAGAACTTTCCCTTTGGGTTAAATGCTATTTTCTTTCTTTCACACATGACCCCCAAGGCAGGCCAATCATTCATCCATGGGGCAAATTCTTCCTGAAGTTTCCATTCTTTTCCTCCTCCAACATTACTTCTGAGTAACATGTTGAAATGTTGTGCTGTCCAGCCCCCTTCCACCTGGGATGTGAATCATTCCTGTGTCCAGCATGTCCACCTGTATGCGTACCCACCATTAGTCACCTAGTAGTCACCTCAGTGATCACATTGGTTATCAGAGAAAGACCACATTCATATTACTTTTATTACAATATGTTGTTATAAGTGTTCTGTTATACTACTAGTGCTTGACTTATAAATTAAACTTTATTGTAGGCATGTATGTATAGAAAAAAACATAGTATCTATAGGGTTCGGTACTATTTGCAGTTTCATGTATCCACTAGGGGTCTTGGAATGTATACCCCATGGATAAGGAAGGAATACTCTATCCAAATGAAATGAATCCAATAACCTGAAGTGGTCAGTGTTACAGAAGCTGCCCTGAAAGTACTTATAGATCAGTTACCTGCTGTGAAAGGAAGGTGTCAGAGAGTCTACTTAGGAGTAATTGGAAAAACTTAAAAAATTTTAAATGTTGATACTCCATTTAAGTTCTCAGTAATCCCGTTATACCAGTGATCAGTAGGGCTTTGTTTCGGAGGCTCTGAAACTGCTGCTAGCTGCTGCTTCCCCCACCATGGAGATTCTATTTAAAAAAAAATATTTTTTTCATTATTAGACTTTCCATTTGGTTGTCTTACAAATCTCTCTGCTCTTTTTGTTCAAAATGCCCCATTTTGCCCAGTGAGTTCTATTTCTGCCTCATCTTGATGAACATTTTAAACATATTCATTTTAAAATCACTTTCAGATTAACCTAATATTTGTAGTTCTTTGGGTATAATTTCTCTTATTTTTGCACCAGTTGATTATCTCTGAGCAAAGTGAATTTCCTTATTTGCTTTCAGCTCATCTGCAGTGGAAATTACCTTCTTCAAGTGTCCTATGCATGCCTGGGCTGCAGAGACAGCCCTGTAGCTCCGTTTTGAGCTTACTTCTGACAGGGTCCTAAGAGGTTTGCCAGTTTCTCAACTCTCTCTCTCTCTCCCCGCCCCCCTCCCTTCCTCTCCGAAACCAATAAAAACATTTATTTTTTTTAAGGCAGTTCTGGTTTTTCAAGGCTGACCCTTACTCCAGTAACAGGGATTATCACTTGCTTCCAAGCCCAGTCCTTGCACTACACACAAAGGTTCCCCAACTCCAGCTTTGTCCAGGGAGTCCATTCCATTTCCCCCACTTGCAGGGACTATGGCCTCTGCTCTTGTCCCCCTTTCCTACATGCCCAGCCTGTAACCTGTGAGAAAACCTGGGGTCAGGTTTGCTTACTCCTTGGGCCACGAAACCCCAATTCTACTCAGCATCAAGGGGCCCCTCCTCATTTCTGGCACTTTGAGTTTTATCTTGTTTTTGAACTTGACAAATATTGTTAAACTATTTACCCAATGTTTCTGTGTATTTGCTGGGGAGGGAGCTGAATCCAAGGAGTATCTTCTCTCTTTCCCATTTCTCTAGTTGGGGATGGGAGCAAGCTTGGGAAAATTTTTGTCTATATATTTTGAGGATATGGTGGCTTTGGAGGGAATTGGTGCAGAAATTACCAGCAGTGGTAACCCCATATATTCTAGAATGAGTATGAAGATAGTCTTGATGTATTTAATATTAAATGTTATGTAAATCCCTGAGAGGATTTGGAAGGGTAGAGACAAGAAGTTAGGAGCTGTTTTCAGCATTGGATTTGGGGAGAGGTAACCCAATTCTAAGGGTAATGGGCTAGGGCTGCTTTGATTCCGGGGACTATTTCAGTTTTGCAGCTGTTTGGAGAAGGAGCCCACAATCTGGTGAAATACATACCACCACATCCTAGCTGAGGCATCATCAGAACGAGCGAAATAACAGAAGTGTTTTGTGTGTGTGTGTGTGTGTGTGTGTGTGTGTGTCTCAGGACTTCATTTTTCTTTTTTGATCTATGAAAGTTTCTCAGCCTCAGCACTGTTGACATTTGGGCCAGATTATTCTTTGTGGTGGACTGTCCTCTGAGCTGTAGGCTATTTAATAGCATCTCTGGCCTCTATCCACCAGGCTCCAGTAGCAACCCCCAACCTTAGTTGTGGCAATCAAATGTCTCCAGACATTGCCAGGTGTCCCTGTGTGTGTATAGGGGTGGGGGTGGGGGTGTCGGGTCCACCCTCCCTCCATTGAGAATCTCTGATCTTTGAGAATAGGGATTGTCCTATCTAATTGGCTCAATCAATCAGTTGACCAAGATGTACTGAGAGCTTTCCAGGTAGCAGGCCCTGGCACACAAAATAAATGCAGAGTTTTCACAGGACTGTACCTTTTTATATTCCTAAAAACACGCAAGTGTTCCAATCCTTGCCAACACTTTTTCTTTTCTGAGTTTTTTGGCTTTTTTTTTTTTTTTTAAATAGTAGCCACCCAAATGGTGTGAGGTGGTATAGCTTGCAATATGGATTTTGATATAGCCTATGGGTTCTGTTTTTCTGGAGAACCCAGGCTAATACAACTCCCCATGACGGTTCTCTACATACAGTAGCCAGAGGGAGCTCCTTAAAATGACAACCAGCATGCCACTCCTCCGGTCAAAGAAATGCCCAATAGTCTTCCATTTCCAACAGCACAAGAGCCAAGTATTTACATGGGCCCTAAGGCAAGGCCCAGGAGGCGAGGCTGTAGGTGCTCTGGCCTGTGTATTCCTTTTCTAATGCTGTTTCTTTCTCTTCTCCCTTCAGGCTGGTTCAAGTTAAAGAGTGCTGTTGTGAAGAGAGAGGCCAT
>NW_006299705.1:436895-444703 GCF_000327345.1 Myotis davidii | reverse complement strand
ATACGTGGACAATTCAAGGACAGGAAACAAGTTACCTGTCAGAGGCCTAATGGGAGTCAGAATTGGGAACAGGTCCATTCCTCGATCAAATATTAAGGCTACCCTTCCTGTCTCTCAGGAGTTCACAGTTTCTCTTTGTTCCCCTCCTCACGCTACCTACCCCCACATCTGTTCTCTTCTCCTCTGCCCTTCTCTGCTTGCTCATATTGCACGTGGCCTTCAAGTGGCTGACTTATGATCATCAAGTTGGGCCAGATCATTTATGCCCCAAGTCACCAGTCATTCAGCAGAACTAAGTAAATGCCTGTATGTGACAGGCCCTGTGGATAAAGCTGTGAAGAAACCCAACAAAGATGTTTTTCTAGAGCTTAGGTTAGAGCAGTGTCAGCAAACTCATTAGTCAACAGAGCCAAATATCAACAGTACAACGATTGAAATTTCTTTTGAGAGCCAAATTTTTTAAACTTAAACTATATAGGTAGGTACATTGTTATTAACTTAATTAGGGTACTCCTAAGCTGGCCTTTAGTAAAAACGTCCTCAATCTGATTAAGGTACATTCACTGAGGTTGCCCCCTTCCAACTCTCCCATCCACACTCGTCTTGTATGCTTGTTTCATCTATCTCCTTTCGTTCATCCTCTCTATATGTCCGAACCATCTCAATATACCTTTCTCAATCCTCGACATTACATCTTTTCACTCCACAACGATCCCTAAAATTAACTTAATAAACTTTACTTAAAGTTTTAAGTCAACTTCACACTGTACATGCGCGCCCACACGTGGTATTTTGTGGAAGAGCCACACTCAAGGGGCCAAAGAGCCACATGTGGCTTTGGAGCCTCATGTGGCTCACGAGCCGCGGTTTACCGACCACTGGGTTAGAGTGTGTGTCTGGGAGTGGGAGTTGGGGGGACAGGGGAGATATAAAAATAAACAAGGTGAATATGAAAAGTATATATTATGCCACACGGTTAAAAGTGTTTCAGGCAAATAAAGCCAGAAGAATAGAGAAAATCAAAGGGGTGTGATACTATACAAGGTGGTAAGGGAAGGGCTCAGTGAGGTGACTCTAAGGAAATCTGCAGGAAGGAAGGAAGGAGCAAAGAGAGGAGGGTGGCTGGGGAGAGGAGGAGTGGGATCAGTTGCTGTGGCTTTTACTTTGGGCGAGGCAGCATTATTGGAGAATTTTGAACAGAGGGATTCTATGATCTGATTCACATTTTAACAGAATCACTCTGATCACTGTGTGGCAATAGACTGTAGGGAGACAAAGACAGAAGGAGGCAGTCCATTTGACAGGTAACTCCGATAACCTGCGAGAGTGGCAGGGCAGCTTGGACCAGCGCGGGAGCACCGAGAGCCTCCTTCTACTCTAGTGTGGAATGGATGGGGCAGGGACCAAAGCATGATCAAAACATGACTAACATCCTCTTTTAATAATCCTACGATGGCTGCCATACCGGGTGTGAGCAGATAAATCACCAGATTTGATCACTAAAGCCTCGGTTGTCATCCACCTTGACCTCTCCTTAGGGTACTGGATAGCACTTGTTCTAGATGGGGAACTAAATTTTAACACATTTTGTTCAGCGAATTATTTAATTAGAAAAGAGCCCTTGCATATTTCACAGGCTTTTCTCTTCATTCTGAAATTAGTTGATAACTCCTTCCAGAATAGGCCATCCTATTGATGTTCAACAGATTACAACTGCCCCGGTGGATGCCAGAGAAAGATTATGCTAGAAGGTATTAACCTCTTACAGACCTCACCGTGTATCTAGTTGATGCAAAGGGCCTTGAGGCAATTTAAAAACTTTTCCCCATCTTTTCTTAAGAAGATAAAGGAAATGAACTGAAATACTGAAAAACGTATTAAGATGGTTGGGGGATTATTCTAAGTGGAAAAGGAAGATAAACTCCAGGATCTCAGTTTGGAGGACTCTTTCTCAGTCCTGGGCCTCTTCCCTTTGTGCATAGTAGGGCCTCCAGGGACGAAGGGCAGACAAGCTCTCCCTGGTAATGCACTATCCTTGTGCCTCGACATGCTCAGAGGGAAGCTACTTCGCTCAGTGCTTACAAAGAATGAAAGGAACCAACCCAGATGTTCCAGAGGCTGCACCTGATCCTCAAAGTCACCCCAGCAAGCCTCAGACTTGGGAGTTTGGAGGAGCAGGAAGAAGGCTGGAATAAGGGCCCGGGAACCACATTAGATCTAGGCTCATGGTCCCTGAGCACAGACCAGTGATAAGCAGCATGCGGGGAGAAAGTGGCCCGTCTGTCCTTTCCACGGTGCCGATAATCCCATTCAGAATGAAAGACCAGAGAGCTGCCTCCATGTCGCTGCTTCTCAGATGAATGGGTATTAACATTTGGTGCCTAAAAGGCCACGGCAGTTTTTCTTTGGCTTTATTCTATTCATTACTATAAACTCAAGTCGAAAGAACATACAGTCCCATAGAAATCCATGAAGCCATAATCTCTTTGAATGAAATAGAATATAGGTTATAAAGATATATGTCTCCAGAACCGAACCTTGAACAAAACACTATTGCTTATTCCAGAACAAAAGAAAGGCCCTGAAGATGAATAGGGAGATTCAGGATGCCCCAGGGCCCACGTGGAGCAAAAGGCTGCCTGCCCTGTCTCTAGTGTCCCTTGTGGCAGAGAGGCTGCCCAGGCCCAGCTCTGGTCTAGGTGGAGGGCTGGCCGGGATACCAGTTTCATCCTGTGACAGCTTGTGTACATTCAGTGTCTGTAAAATCACTGTTAGCTGAACTGAAGGGACTTTGCATGGTGACATGCCCTACACAAACCTAAAGGCTAAGATGGCTATGAAAGGGTTATTGGGAAACTACTGGGGCAGCTTAAACCATAACTGGTGGTAGATGCCCGGTTTGGGTGAAAAAGACAGAAAGTGGGAGGGAGAAATCCAGCCTGGTTCAAGCACTGTGGCCCTAAACTTTGCCAGTCTGAGGCGCACACACTGGCGCACAAACAGGCACACACAGGTACAACAGGCACGTGCACACACAGGTGCGCGCGCACACACACACACACACACAGGCTAAGTAAAGAGCTTTCATGTTTTAAAGGCCCTTGAAGTTTAAACTGGGTAGTCCCTCTGGGTAGGGGGTTAAGGGTGAGAGAGGGTAGGTCTGGAGTCAGTGAGGTGGAAGTTGCTAGACCTGACAGGCTGTGCTGGGGGAGTTCCCTGACACTGGGAAGAGGGAGGAGGAGCAGATGGGGGATTTCGGTATCAGAAAGCAGACTGGATTTGCACTTGGTCACCAGATCCAGCCCACCCTCTCTCCCTGAGGGACACATTTACTTCCCACTCCACACTAACTCCGTCTCTGATTCCTCATTGAGCATTCAGGTTCCTCGATTCAGAGCTTAGTAAAATAGCGTCATCTCAGGAACACAGGGGCTTAAACAATCTGTACCAGCCAGCTCTGTGTCCAGACTTTGTAAGTCCTGTTTTTGTCTCTAAGTGTCAGGAACCAGGAACCTTTTTAAAGAATAGCCCTCATTTGGAATTAAACCTCTTTTAATAGTAGATAGTAGTCTTTTAAAGTCAAGACAGATTCCAGTGTCGACATAAAAGGTAGCCCCAGGAAAGCCAAATTCTCACTGCTTGGCACTTTCCAAAACTCTCTTCTTTTTGCCTTTGCACTTAAACCTGTTTATGTATCACCCAGAAATATTCCACATGAATGGAGAATTAAGTTTATTGTTTTGAGCAATAATGCAAATGCCTGAAAGTCTTCAGACTCTCAAACAACTAGGTTCTACTTTTTGTCTGCTATTCATAAATAAAAAGGGAAAATTTCCTTGATACTGTTTTGAGTCCTCATTATAAAAACTGTCATCTCAGTTGATTGACTGAAGTGAAAAACTAAATGTTTGTTGATTTCCAAAACAAGGTTTCCACTCTGGGTTCCCATTGCTCGTATGTGATCACATGCCTTGTTGTGAAATTAAACTAAAAAAGAGAGTTCCTACTCTCTGGATGAATTCCAAAAGATAATGTATCCATGGTAGCCTAGTCATCACTTTGTTAGCCACACAACTTGGAATAATTGCTTCCGCGTCCACTTATTAAACCTATACCTCTGTTTCCATAACGGATCTGAGACAGCCCTTCGGAAAATCAATTAACATCTATCTCCACCTCACACATGGAACAAAGCTCACAGTGGTACTAATGTTTTTATTTAGAAGGTGCCTAAGTGATTTTATCTAAAGCTAAAAAATTATCTTTTAATACATTTTAAATAATTTAAAACTAGAGGCCTGGTGCACGAGATTAGTACACTGGGGGAAGGGGCTCCCTCAGCCTGTGCCCTCTCACAATCCAGGAGTCCTTGGGCCTATGCTGTCAGTCAGACATCCTTAGCACTGCCACGGAAGTGGAAGAGGCTCCCACCACCGCCACTGTCCTCGCCAGCTGTGAGCCTAGCTTCTGGGCTTCTGGCTGAGTGGTGTTCCCGCTGTGGGAGAGCACTGACCTCCAGGGAGCAGCTCCTGCATTGAGAGTCTGTCCTCTGGTGGTCAGTGTGCATCATAGCGACCGGTCATTCTGCCGTTCGGTCGATTTTCATATTAGCCTTTTATTATATAGGATAATCAAGTATAATTTTGTATAATGCTATGTTCCTGAATATTATAATTCCACAGAACTTGAAATTCACAATTTTTGAACTTCACATTATCATGAATAAGTTGACCACATGGTTCAGTTCTATGTGAAAGCCAGCCAAGGTCAAGGTCGCCACTCCTTCCCCTATTGTCTTGTGTAGCAGGTGTCACTTTGGATCTCACTCATAAGCATCAAGTACTGAGGAGAATCTTATCAGTTGTCTTTCCAGTCAGCTGGTTGGCATGGATTCTACTTTAATTGGAACTCCATCATTGCATGCTCTACAAGCCAGCTTTCTTTCTCATCAACCCTCCCTTTTTGGGGATATTTTCCCCAAACTTAACTTTAGCCCACCTATCTCTTTCTATGTGATGAACTGTCTCTGAAGTTTTGTCACAGTTTTCCACTGCAGCTTCCAAGGTCATTTGAGATCTGTGTGCTAGTGACTATTACCATTCTGCTATTAATTGTAACTCCTTTTATATTGGCCTTTCTCAAACCATATTCCTCACAACACTAATTCCTCCAAATGTTAACATGTATTATAAAGAAAGAATCCATTGTTAATATGATTTGCAAAACGCTGGTGATTATTACACACATTAGTATTTTAAAGGCTCAGAGAAGTCCTACAGTAAAGAAACTTGCTTAATTGGCTTAATCCAGCATTTCCCAACGTTATTTGTCACGGACACCCCCCCTCCCCCAATACCCCTCCCCCCACACACACATAATGCTTTAATGAAATACAGTTTGGGACATGAATATTTATGAGTCCTGCACGGGGTAGTCAGCTATTATTCAGATAACATAGCTGTGGATATATTTACTTGCTGAGATAATTACTATTATGACCCCAACTTTGGCTGGAGGTTGGAGAATATTTTCCCAAGGATGTCACTCTTTTGCTGAGACCTGAATGGTGAAGGAGCTGGCTACCTGCTGGTGGGGCAGAGAGGGATGAGGAGCCTTCCCTAGGCCATGCAGTCCATCCTTCTGTCTCAGTGCACTGGCTTCTGGGCTTATAGGTCTGCCCAGAAGACAAGGATTCAGAAAAGATGTTTTATTCTCTGACATATGGCCATCCATTTTAATCTCTGGTAACACTGAGATTTCCTTAGAGAAAGAAGAAGAAAGAACAGAAAAGCCACTAAAGCTTTTGGGGGAAACAAAAACCCTCATAGGATTAGGAGACAGCTGGGATGTGGGAGGTATAGTTGGAGGCATTGAGGAGGGAGACGCCAAAGATAACACCCATTTTTATAACAAGACTTGGTTATTTTTGCAAATAATTGTATAGATTGTTCAACTGTGGTCTATGAAACAGAGAATTCACTCATCACTAGTTATAGGATATTATATAGTATAAATCTCAAGAGTTTAGCATATTTCCCATCACACATTTGTTAAATGAATGCTGAAATTATCTACCTTCACACATGAATGGACTAAAGTTAGTTTTAAAGGATTGAGACCAGGTGCAGGAGGCATTCATAATTAGGGAAGTGATTATGGGTTTATTTAAAGACCATAAATTTGAGTCTTCTTTCTTTGATTAAAAATATATTTTCTAGCAGAGAAAGAGCGAGAGGGAGAGAGAGAGAGAGAGAGAGAGAGAGAGAGAGAGAGAGAGAACAAGCATGCACGAGAAAGTGCACAAACAAAATACTTAGACCTTGTGTGTAAGTGGAATGGATTATCATGAAAGGATGGGGTCTCCAAGGGTTGAAGCTGAAAGGACCTGGAGCACTGGGAAGAGAGTATTGCTCTCAGGCATTGGCACCCCATTGAGCAACATGGGATTCCAGCCTGTACTCAGTGCCATAGATTTTCTCATCTCATAGCAAATCCAGTTCTACTAGATTGGCCCAGGGGGCTCAGGAAGCAGAGTCAGAACAGAGTAATGGGTTGCATGGCCAGAGGAAGCCCTTAGAAATGAACTCTTCCATCCCGTTTTGATGGGTGGGTTGGGGCATGGTAAAGTTAACTCATGACTGTGGGTGGTGACAACACGAAGTGGTAATCATTCTCATGGGCTTGCTCTGGGGGAAACAAGCATCACTAATTTGTAGTTGAAGTTCAGAGAATCTCTGTGTGACTTAACTGTCAATATAATAGGCCTTCAGAGTGTGGGTTCTGGAATCAAATGAACTGAACTTCTAATCCTCACTCAGCCCCTTAGTAAATGCTCTGTCAGTTAGGATCTGTTCAAGAAAACAGAGCCATCTACTAGGTGAAATTTCATATGGAGAACTAATTACAAATGGAATGAAAGAGCTAAAAAGCTACACAGGAGACAGTGAGAACACCCAAACACTAGCAAAGGAAGGAAGCTGTTTCACCCCTAGGACTGGAGGGTGCAAGGGAGGACGGGGCTTCTTGGTGGTAGCTGGGAACACGGGAGAAAGGCACCCTCGTGGGATCTGAGACACGAAGAAGAGGCAGTTATTGCCAGAGATATGAAGCATGGGGGAGCTTCTCTCCCTTTATTCTGCTATTAAATTTCCTTCTAATGAACCTCTTGGTGAGTCAGAAGCCAGTTGGCAAGGGAGCCTGGGAAATATAGTTTGCACAGCTGGCAAAGCAGAGGAAGGCTGGAAAATAAATGTGAGAGCAAATAAGCAAATGACCAGCCTGGAGCTATGTAATCTTGCTTCTTAATGTCCTGTAGCCTCAGTTTCCCCATTTGTAAAATGGGAATATTATTCTTACCTCTTAGAGTTGTCGGGAGGATTAAGTGACATAGTTAACATATGTTTCAGCTGGGTTTTCTTGGTTGTAAAGAACAGTCTCATTCAAAGAACCTCAAGAATTGGGGTTGTAGCCCTGACCGGTTTGGCTCAGTGGATGGAGCATCGGCCTACGGACTGAAGGGTCCCGGTTTCGATTCCAGTCAAGGGCATGTGCCTTGGTTGCAGGCACATCCCCGGTGGGGGGTGTGCAGGAGGCAGCTGGTGGATGTTCTCTCTCATCGATGTTTCTAACTCTCTATCCCTCTCCCTTCCTCTCCGTAAAGAAGTCAATAATATATATATATAGAGAGAGAATTGGGGTTGTAGAGGGGAGACAATTATAAAGATCCCTGTGAAATTAAGGCGCTTGAGGTCCAAGCCCAGGACCAAGCTTAGTAGTAATTGATGAGGAGCCAAATCAGGAGCTCTGGG
>NW_006299705.1:431468-436885 GCF_000327345.1 Myotis davidii | reverse complement strand
CAGGAATGACTGCAGAGCTGGGCCTCCCAGACGCTGAAATCAGAAATACCTTCGGAATCCGGAGCACTCCTCTGGATCTCAGTGGGGGGAGTTGTAGAATTTCACTTTTCTTGTCTACATTAATGTGACTCCAAATTTCTCTATGGGTCTGGTTTCCTCTTGTAGATGTCAAGTGGAATCTTCATCTTCCACTCTAAAGCTTACACGTTTTGTGATCTCAGAGTTTCTGCTTCCTCATGACTGTGTCTTGATGATGATTCATCAGAGACCTTTGCCCCTCTCTGCCTCCAGATCATTCAGCTCTAGTTTACATAGAAAATTGTTTACTTCTCCACATATTTCCTGATCTAATTTCATTGGAACAAGAGTCATTTGGGGTCAGTTCTTTTGCATTTGGTAGAAATTTTCATTCCAGGCCCCTCCTAGGAGCCCCATGACTTGGATGCCTTGGCCCTCGGTCCTGTGAGCAGTTTTGAAGGAAGTAGGACAGGGTGATATGGTCCAAAAATATTGCTGTCCACCACGGTCCCATTAGATGGGGCTGTGGATGAGTAACAGCCTGCGGTTTCACTTCTGTCCCCACCTTCTATGGGGCCTTTTGGTTCCCATAGCCCCATAGGAGTTAGAACGCCTGGCCCCCTCTGCTTACTTATGGATCAGACCCAGTGGTCCCACTCTCCTTTTTTTTTTCTCTTTCTACTGTAGTACATAGAGATATTTGTCTTGTTGTGAACATGGCCATGCTTTTTTCTGTTTTACAAATCACAGCAATGCTTTTGGAACAAAACAAAGCCTCATATTTTGAACTTGCAACACCATCTTGACTAGAATTTATGCCAATAATTTCTAAATTTTATGACTAATACAAAGCTGGAAGCTATCAAAATTAAGTCCTTGCAAGAAACTCTGTTAAGAAGAATGGGCGACCAAGTGGAGAAAAGAGGAAAGAGTTGAAGATAATCTAGCTCACAGATTGAGAGAACATGAAGATGTTGATATCATGAAGGCAACTGAAAAATTAAATTCGAGTGTTGTGAGGAATATAACTCAGGCAAGGCAGTTTTGGAGACAGAGGTAAATGTGGGCTGCTTATCTTAAAATCACTAACCTTCCCACAAACCAAACCAAAAACAAAAACTCATAAACAACAATAAAATCAATAAACAAGTGGATGAGTGGATGTGCTGAGTGATGAAGGGAAAATGAGCTCAAAAACAATTTTAGAATTGAGATGAGGTTGAGATATTTTGTCTTAAAATATCAAATCCTACTTGCTTCTACCCATCATGCACTGGCCAGAGATCCCAAAGCAATCAACATAAAAGTCAAGAATAAACCAGGACAAGAAATATATGGAACCATGTGAAAAAATGGATGTGTACATGGAATTTATTGCTAAGTGAATAGGGTTTCTAGGGAGGAAAGGATCACAGCAAAGCATTTCTCAGCGCATCTCAGTTTCTGTAATGAAGGTGGACAGAGAGGAGGGAGAGGCAGACCTAATCCATTCAGCTCTGCCACACTTCAGGGTCTACGCAGGTCCAAAGCAGTGCCCCAGACTGTGAATGAGGACACAGTTTTTCTGCAACCTCCCTATGGCCTGCCAGGGCCTACACTTATTGCTTTCTCCACCAAAGCATTTTGGGGCCCTCTCTTTCTGGAGTTGGGGATAGAACAAAAGAGAAACGAGAAAGGTATGGCCTTAACAGTCTCAGAGAGAGAAAAGCAAAGCTTTCTAAGGATTAGCATGTGTACTGTGGGGCTTTCCCTAGCCTCACACCTATTTCCACTGCTTGTCAGACTTATGGAATGCACCCAGTTGATTAAGGAGTGAAGTTACTGTCTTCAGGGATAGAAGATTTCCCTCATGGGGAATATTCTGGCTGGACTTGCTGACTGGAGAAAGAAAGGCTTATTTAGTGCCGCCAGAAAAGAAAGGACTTGGCTGACATCTATGGGATTGTTCTTGTCTTCAGACCAGACCGGAATATTGACTAGCTGCCTCCTGAACTATTGTCCTGGGGCTGAAGGGTGGGTGGGGTCCTAGTGAACCAGAAGGGACAATCAAAGTGAGTTGGATTTAACATGGAGGAGTTAGCTGAAGAGTCAAGGGTCCTGGGACCCCTTCAGGGTCCTGAGATCCTCTCACAGTGTGGCCTGGATTTCTGTCTCCTTGTCAACAAAAGGAAGGATTGGACAATATTATTTTCAAAGTCTTTCCAACTCTAGTACTCAATCACATAGGTGGGGTGAGGAATGCGGATGCACAGGGCACAGGTTCGGTTGGAAGCTGAGGGCACAATTTAAGTTTAAACATCAAAATGACAAAAATGGTAAAGAGAAGAAAGAACCCAATTCCTCTCCTCTCAGAAAGATCAGGAGATTTTAGATCTGATCTCATCAAAGTTTTTTCCTCTTTTCTATCTCTCAGGGGAAAAAAAAATCACACTGGTTTTCACATTTAAGGTGGGAGATCTTTATTTAATAATCTTAAAAGTGTTGGTATGAAGCTCACTAATGGCCACACTGGGATATTACAGATACTGGCTGGCTGATCAAATATCTGAGTGATCTGAAAGCCAGCTCCATCCAAGTGTAGAACTGGCCCCATGATGCCCTTCCACTGCCACCACCACACCCTCAGTGTTGTAGCCCACACCCCAGTGCCCTCTGGTAGAACCACTGCTTAATGTCATTACATGCCACTTCTGATTGCTGACTGAACTTCTAATTCTAGGTCTGGAGCTTACCTGTGGTTTGTGGAACCTAGGTCAGGTAGCGATGTCCATGCCCTAACTATAAGGGCAACAGGCTAAACGAGTGTATGACACTCTTAGCTTCTATGGAGGAGAGTGAGTGATTCCCACCTATAGGACAGGGATTCAAAATGTTAATTTGTCAAAAGGAATGACAAGTCCAACACTCCTGTCACTTAACCCTTGCATTTCTGCCTGGTTGTGCACCAAATGGCAGTTTGGGGTAAGTCTTCTCATGATTTTTCAACAATGTCAGCAGCAATGGATTATCGTTGTTCCCATAGTTACCCACCCTACAATCCTCTCAAGGTTGGTGATTCAGGTACATAATGTGAGTCATGCTGAGATGCTATTTCCATTGTTCTGTAACACTTTATCTATTTTATCATTTGAGGCATATTGATCACCTCCTTCTGCTCCTTTCTTATCACTATAATTGACAGTTCAGAATGGTGAATAGATGGGGATATTGAAGAGATATGTGGACTCAGGGATGAGTAATAAATACCCTGGTTTTCTCACAGCTGTCAATATAGTGAGATGATTCGTGTAATTGAGTGAACCAAACATTTGAGATAAACAGAATTTAGAATCTGTCATTCCTCACTTATTTTAGAGACTGAACAACAAGGCATTGTCACATCCCTTAAAGATCCCCCCCCCCATTTTCTATTTAAATTCAGTATTAATGGGTATACAATAACTTAGGAGAAATTCATATGACTTTCAAACTCAGAAACTAAAATGGACCAAAATCTAATTTGTCATTCCTACTTGCAAAACTGTTAAAAGTTTATATTTGCAGATAGTTATTAGAGATTGGGGTGTAGTACCCTCTTCCACGTTTGTTTGATATTATGCTTTCAATTTTTGCTTCTTCCTTAAACCTTTAAAATCTTGTTGAGATTTTAAAAGACAGTGTCTCCAATAAACTAAACTGGGGAGCTATTAAAAATGCCTAAACCTGGACACACTCAAGATCAATTAAATCAGACTCCTACCCACCCTTCATTCTAATATGCAGCCAGGAGCCAAGAACTGGTAGTCTAGACCTTGGAAACATTTGGATATTGAATCAAAGAATATCCAGGTGGTGGCTCAGCTGGTAACGGAACTTGACTCAGACCAGACATGGGAATATACCAGATGGCCCAAAGAAAGTGTAGGCTTTACAGCAGGGAGGGATAAGGTACTAACTTGGGCTGTGAGGGGTGAAGTGGTGAGGTTGCAGGGAAAGCTGGTGACTCCTGCCAAGGTCACACAGTTCTATTCCCAAAGAAGAGTTAGAAAGCTAAATTTCACCCAAGGGTGGAATCAACCTTAAACACAGGCAGATAATTGTCTCAAATAAATTAAACAAGATAGAGGAAAATGAGTCAAAGGGTGGGCTGCCAGGACCAGAGAGAGACCGACAGGGAGGATAACAGAGGGAACTGCTAGGTTGTGCGAGACTTTGGTTCGGACGGCAGTGCTGAGAAGGTGGGGTCCTGAGAAGCCTAACTCTCAGAAGCAGCAGAAGAAGCCCTAATGAGGCATGGCCGCCCAGGACTAGTGGGATCAGCTCTGGGGCCCGTGCCAGCTGCTGCAGCAGGAGGATCTCCCAGGAGCACGTGGTGGTGTAATTTGGGAAGCCTTCCTGGCTTCCTTCCCTCCAGGCCCGATTCCCCAGCGTTCCTAGGATTGAGGTCCCTCAGCATCCCTTAATAAATCACTGTTGTGCTTAAGCCAACAGGGTAAGTCTGTGTTTACAATGAAGGACTCTGAGTGATACACATATGTTCTTATTTAATACTCATTCAATTCAATGGGATAAAAGGTATTACTCCTATTTAGTGAAAAGGTAAGTGTGTTTCAATACACATGGATTCTTTCAGTAACACCCTCCCCCCCCCCGCCACCCCCAAGATAATGAGTGGATCTCTGCTCTTTAAAGTAAAAAAGGTGGGTACAGAATAAAGACCCTTTCTAAGTACTGTGTGTAGGTCGTCAGAGGTCCGAGGCCTGCAGGGCAGGGGGCCAACTCTGCAGATCTCCAATCTGCTCTGCTCTTTGGGCTGCACTGCCTTTCCTTGGTTGTTCTCCACGTTTCCCAAGTTCCCTCTCCTCACTCTTAGGGGGTCTATTTCTCCCCGAATCATCGACATTTCTAGGCTTTTCTCTGGCTTCTCTTTTTTTTTGCCACTTGCTTCTCATTTTTTCATCACTTTTTTTCTGTTTTTCTCCCACTTAATTCTCCTGGACTACCAGGTTATGATATTCTCAATGGTTGGTGTTTATAACCTTCAGAGTGTGCCCTGTTGTCTGGGGCAAGAAATGGTTGCCTTGTGTCTTCTGTGACCTTCACGGTTTTAATCTTCCCAGAGAGCTTGCTCCCAGAGGCCTTTGGGGATATTTTCAGGTTTGCAGCTGTTGTGGAGAATAGGATGTGCCAGATGTCAGAGTAATATCAGTTGACTCTTAGTGCGTTATTATTATTATTTTGGAAGTAAAATCTTGCCTTTGGAATCCCTCGCCTATTTTTAAATTAGTTTGCATTCCATGAGCTCAAACTAGTTGAGCAGTGGGGGGCAAATGAGCCAAGGTGTTTGTTGTGCTAAATTCAGGAAAAAGCCAACTTGAATTAAAAATTGACCTCAGGTAATGAACAGCATAAATATTGTT
>NW_006299705.1:418675-431423 GCF_000327345.1 Myotis davidii | reverse complement strand
TTTTTCTAACTCTCTAGCTCCCTCCCTTCCTCTCTGTAAAAAATCAATAAAATATATTTAGAAAAAAGAAAAAAAAAAAACAGTGCTGATCCTAAAACTAGCAAGAAAACACCTGAACACAGTATAAATAAGCAAAATAGAATAATCCAGAGAGAGAGTTTTTAACTTTCCCAAAGCCAGGTAAGCAAATATCCTATCAGGAAATTTCTTACAGTTCCCTTTTTTGAGAGATTGGAAAACCTTTTATTTGTCTAGTTTTTAGATTCCCATTGGGTCTTTTGCATCTGAAATAAAGACCACAGTTGGCCTAATAGCATGAGAAAGTAAAGTGACCCAACTTCTTCAAAACACCACTGTGCATGGTTTTGGAAAGTGTGGAGCAAATGGATCTAGACAGAGCACAGCTCTCTTCCCTTTCCCTTCTCCCACTGAAAACGTAGAAAGACATCCTGGATCTTAACATGGAGCATTGTTACCCTGTAGTGTAAGAGATTCTGGGCACCAAACAAACAATTCAAGAATGCAGCCTTTCTGAGACAGAACCACATGACGCAGAGCAAAGAAAACATTGGGGGAAATATTGAAGGTGCAGCACTTTGCTTTATTCAGAGGAAAAGGTCATCCATGAATTCATCCATCCATCCACCCATCCATGTAGCTTAGAACTAAAATTTAGATGTGTACATGCAAAGAAATGAAACTAGACCCCCAACTTACACCATACACAAGAATAAACTTAAAAAGGATAAAAGACTTAAATGTAAGTCGTGAAACTATAAAAATCTTAGAAGAAACCACAGGCAGCAAAATCTCAGACATCGCTCATAGCAATATGTTTACTGACACATCTCCTAGGGCAAAGGAAACTAAGGACATAAAGTACTCATGCAACTCAACAAAAAGGAAGACAAACAATCCAATCAAAATATGGGCAAAGGAACTAAATAGACATTTTTCCAAAGAGGACATACAAATGGCCAAGAGACTTTTGGATCAGAATGTTTCTTAACCCAGAGTCTTTGTAATGGTGAAAATGGGCTTCAGTACTTGAGTTCTGGCTAAGAAAGAATTCAAAGCCAAAATTCCAACTCGCAAGAGAAAGTTTATTTATCAAGCAAAGCAAAAGTACACTTGGAGCTTCCAGGGGCCGGCTTTAAGAGCTGCCTCGGGTGTGGGCCAGGGCTCCTTTCAACCTTTCGGAGGGGGTAACTGCTTTCTTCTTGGGGCTGACCTGTAGGGGCCTGCCTGGTCATGTCCGTCCTTGTGTGGATTCAGATGAGGCTTTTCTCCAGCCCCCTTGTTCAGGAGGAGGATCTGACCCACAGGACCAGGGGCCGGCTAGGGGAGGAAAGGGTGCCCCAGGGATGAGGTCCTTGTTTTCTCAGTTTTGCCCATAGATAGGCACCTGGGGCTTTCTGCCCTGGTGGCCTTCTGAACCTGGCCCATTGTCCTTGCTCTGCTCATGGCTGTCTAATTGCCAAACACGCCTTTAGTAGTTCCTTGCTGTCAGGTGTTTATTTTTCAAAATTTGGTGAAATGAAGATATTAACTCAAGGCTGATTTTTTTTTTCCTGCCATAAATGTCCATGTTATGACTGGATCATCTTTTTCAAAAATCCCTAAAATGGATGGAGATAATAATTATACCAACCTAATAGGCTCTTTGTCAAGATTGAATGAGGAAAACAAACAAATATATATATTTCACAGATTTATTATAGTGCCTCTTTAAATATTAGCAATTATTCCATTTTTTGCTTTTCTTAGAAATCATTTACCACTGTTTTTTCTTTTGTTTTGTTAATTCTCACCTGAGGATGTTTTTCCATTGATTTTTAGGGAGATTGGAAGAGAGAGGGAAAGACAGAGGAGCATCGATATGAGAGAAACACATTGATTGGTTGTCTCCTGCACAAGCCTTGACCAGGGCCCGGGCAGGGGAAGAGCCTGCAGCCAAGGTACCTGCCCTTGACTAGAATCAAACCTGGCACCCTTTGGTCTGCAGACCCACACTCTATCCACTGAGTCAAACTGGCTAGGGCTATCGTTGTTTTTGTTTGTTTGTTTTTAACTTCATTGGCTTAATTCATTTTTTAAAGTTCTATTGAATATGATTTGCATATAATAAAAGACACCCACCCACAACAGTATTTTTCCATCTTTATTTTAGCCATTCTAGAGGGTATGTAGTTACATTTCCTCATGTTTTTAATTTGCATTTCCCTGAAGATCAGCATTGTTGAGAATCTTTTCATGTGCTTATTTGCTATTTATGTCTTCTTTTGTCAAGTGATTACTCAAATCTGCCCATAATTAGCTGATTACTTGTCTTTTTATTATTGAGCTGTAAGAGTTCTTAATTCTGGTCCTACATCAGACATATGTAAAATGAATATTTTCCCCCAGTCTGTGACTTGTCTTTTCATTTTCTTAGTAATATTTCCTAAAATAACTTGAAGTTTTAATGTTGATGAAATCCAATTTAATAAATTTTTTTCTTGCCATAGTTGGTTTGACTCACTGGACAGAGCATTGGCCTGGGGCCTGAAGGGTCCCAGGTTCGATTCCAGTCAAGGGCATGTACCTTGGTTGCAGGCACATCCCCAGTAGGGGGTGTGCAGGAGGCAACTGATTGATGCTTCTCTCTCGTCGATTTTTCTAACTCTATCCCTCTCCCTTCCTCTCTGTAAAAAACAATAAAATTTATCTAAAAAATTTTTTTTTCTTATGGTTCGTTTTTTTGTGTCCTAAGAAATCTTTGCGTACTCCAAATTTGCAAAGGTGCACTTGTGTTTTGTCCTACTTTTATAGGTTTCGCTCTTCTATTTAAATCCATGATTCCTTTTGAGTTAATTTTCATGTATAATGTGAAGTTAGGGTTGAGGTTCATGTTTTGCCTATCCAGTGGTTTAATACCACTTATTGAAAATATTATCCTTTCCTCATTGGATTGCCATGGCACCTTTAAAAAAATCTATTTGTCATCTATGGGTGGGCCTATGCCTGATTCTGTGTTGACCTATATGCCCGTTGTTTCACAGATACCAGACTTGATTACTGTAGCTTTACAGTGAGTCTTAAAATAAGGCAGTGTAAATCCTCCAGCAGTGTTCTTTTTCAAAATTGTTATGGTTCATCTAGGTTCTTTGTATGAATCACCTTGTCAATTTGTACAAAAAAAAAGAAAAAAGAAAAAAAAAGCCTGCTGGGAGTTTGATAGGAGTTGCAGTGAATCTATATATCAATTCAGGGGAAGTCACATTTCAACAAAGTTGAATCTTGCAGAATTGGGTATGGCATATTGCTCTATTTATCTGGCTTTTTAATTTTTCTCAGCAATGTTTTCTAGATTTCAGTGTAGAGCTATTGCATGTATATTGTGTTTTTTCAAACCCTCTCTTAGATCTCTGGGGCTTTACTTATTCTTCAGTGCCCTCAGGTAGTGGGTTTTTAATATGCTGTCTGGTGTTTGCAGTTATTTGCAGGAGTGCAGTTTCAGTTGGGGCTCCTCGGACATTGCTGGAAGAGGGAGATGTCCAGTTTCTCCAACAATCCAGAGGGCCTGAGAGGAGACATGACATTAGTCTTTCTTAGAGATCATATGATAACTCGTGTACATGTGTGTCTCTAGAATGGCTTCCCTGTTAGTTTTTAAAGACGTTTGAACAAGCTAGTTTCCTCTCAGAGGTCATTTGCCAGGACTCCTTGCTTAATTACAGAAGAATGCCCAAGGATTCCTCCCACAGGCGAGGGCGGGGGCCGGCTGAGCCAGCCTTCCCGAACAGCAATCCTTTGAAAGTGTGTCCCCTGAGGCAGAACCAAAAGCTGCCTCTCCTGTCTGCTGCGCTGGACTCTCCAGTGGCTGCGAGGCTCCCAGGGAAGCCTGTCTCTCTGGGCCTATGTTCGTGGCCTGGTGATTGGCTCACCCTGCTGGCAGACGCATCCAAACTCTCTCCAAGGGGCAGGAATTCAAAGCAGCTCTCCTGATTGAGGAATGTTACCAGCCATCATAGACATCAGAGAGGGAAAGAAGGACAAAGCTAATGTTCTCAGAATCCTGTACGCTGCGTTGAGATGGATTCTTATCTCCAATATCGTTAGACTGAGAAGAGCCCACTTGGAGTGCCGTATTGGCATCTTTCCACCCACAATGAGCAATGTGACACTTCCTTCTCCCAACCTTCTCCTTTGCCTCTGTTGTAAGAGTATTATTTGTCTTTTAATAAAGGCCAGGCTGCAGGAAGTACACTGAGGGATGTCATCCCCATTTCCAACGTGTAACGCCCGGTCCTTCCATCCCAATGACAAAGGAAAGGCGACCATGATTTACTCCTTGAAGCACACGGCCACTCAGAGGAGGCCGAACAAAACAGGGCTCTTTTGGAAAAGAAGAAGGGGGAAAAATTATTGAGCAGACGGTCAACAGCATCAACTTCACCTGGAGATCTGTTATTAAACCGATTTAGATATGAATATGTTTTAATCTTTGTTAAAAACAGACACCAGGCATTTCATGACCCACTTGTTCTCAAGGCTGACTGCACGTCGAGATCCTCTGGGGAACTTTAAAAAAATGCTGATGGCCGAGCCCCTCCTCCAAAGTCTGGTTTAATTGGTCTGGGCACAGCCTGAGCCCTGGGACGTGTAAATGCTCTGTAGTTGATTCTATAAACAGGAAAATATGAGAACCATCATCATAGTCCATCATTATTTTACACATTCCACATAGAAAAGAAAACTAGAAATGTGGTTGCAATTAAAAGCTAATGTCAATAGCTCCAGACTGTCCGTAACTGATATGGCCGAGCATGAGTACAAGCAAGTGTGGACGAAAGGGGCCACATGCTGACCTGACAAGCTCAGGAGAGGCCTGCATGGCAGTTTTGCAGACCTAAAGTAACCACAAAGGATGGTCTGAAATTAAACCTTAACTAAATGAGTTATGGTGGGCAGTTACGTCCTACCCCCCCCCGCCCCCCCTTCGCTTAATCCCACCTCCTTAAATTTGTCACCAATGAATTTCATGTATAAATACAGATGTAACCCTGCCATTCTCCGGAGCACTATCTCAATTCGTTGAGGTTCTGCTTCCCGGCATATGTCGGCAGTTTGGATCAAATAAACTCACAAAAATTCTTTACAGGTTTCAATGGTTTTTTTATGTTAACACAAGATTAAACATCAATTTACTCACTGGACAAAATACTCATTGGAGCCCTCCCTCCCATGTGACCTCCCATCCTAACCAGCACGAATTCATAGAAAATGCATATTCCTCTGTAGACCTCCCCCCTTTTTCTGACCTTGGGATTGTCCAAGATGACCTCCGTGGTTTACTCAGCCCAAAGGGCCAGTCCTGGTTTAAATATCCCACAGAGAAAGAAACGTGGAATTTGTTCACTCCTCCATCATTTCCTGTCATTACTTCTGTTATTGCCACCTGATGCCCCTTATGTAAGAGAGGTGTTCGTGCACTGTCTGCTGCTACGTGGATGCCTTTGCTGGAAGCAACAGCAGTAGCTTTTCAGCTATTATAAAAATAATAAAGTTACATTCCCCAGGCACCCCCTATGTCTATTTATTTACTCTTCCAAATGTCTGACTGGAAGAAAACACGAAAGGGTTTTTTTTGGTTGTTGTTAGTTTGCTTTTACTTTTGTTAGCTGGTTAGACGGAACTTAAGCCAGAAAATCTTCCTTTTAAAAGCTGCTACTGACTTCTTTGCCTTTCTGGGACTCAAATGTCCCTTCTCAATTATCCAAACATAAGGTGAGTAGATACCTAATACCCTGGAAACTAAAATGGCATTTATGGCCTAAAAAAGGGGGGGTGGGGATCTTACTGTTCATCCCTTTAGCCTTTGTTATGTAGCAGTAGAGGTCCATTAAAGTATTATGCAGTGGTCCATAAAGAGTTAAAAAAAAAAGTTACAGGGAGGGAGGTGAAGATGCTTTCCGGGAAGAGAGAGATAGGATCTTCTACATTTTAAAGTTCATTGTGGTCCTGCCTGAACTACAGCAGCAGGGAGAGAATGAGGCTCCCTTCAGTGTAACCACAGGGAGGGAGGGCATCTGGCCCCCGCCTGGGCTGAGCAGTAGGCCTGGGTGTCCCTGTGGGCAGAGCTAGAGCAGCTCAGCATGAGGCTCAGGCAGGCTTGAATACCATACCCCCAAGACCTCAGGCAGAAGGGGCTCAAAGACAAGGCTGATCTCAGAAGCCCCAGCAGGGGGCCCTACCTGGTCCATTTCCAACCCTGAACCCAGCAGTGAAGGGCAATGGCAGTCTCCAACACAGCCTGCTGTTGAACCCTCTAGGTCTGCAACCACTAGCACACACGGCTTTTGAGCTCTTGAAATGTGGCTTGTCTACACAGAGATATGTGCTGTGAGTGTAAACTGCACAATGGATTTTTTGAAGATTTCACATCAAAAAAAGAGATTGTAAAACATCTAAATTTTTTTTGTTGGCTGCATGTCGAAATGATAATTAATATTTTGCATGTACTAGGTTAAAAATATATTACTGAAATTAAGTTCATCTTAATGTGGCTACTAAACTTGTTAAATACCGCATTTGGCTTATATTGTGGCTTGCATTGGACAACGCTGGTCTCCGTGATCCTGTTCTCACTGCCGGAGCCATTTTGAAGCGGTTATTGTCAGTTAGGGTGCTTTCGTGTTCAGGTAACAGAAACTGCAACTCAAAGTGGTGTAAATGACAAAGAAGTGTGTTATCTCACAGAGAAAGCCGGCAGAGGCTGGGAAGAATCAGGCTTGTTAACGCGCTGGCTCAACGGCATCCTTAGGACCTGGTGCGCCTCACTTTTCTACTCTCCTCTCACCTGGCTCAGCTCAAGGTCGATATATCTCTGTGGAAACCCCCAAGGTCACATGCAGACATTTTCAATGTCCCAGAAGAAACAACAGGGGAGCTGCCTTTTATTATCTCTCTCATTAGGAGCGGAGAAGTCTTTTCCAGAAGTATCCCGCCTGCTCTCATGTCCACTTGGCCAGAATTGGCTCACATAGTTCATGCTGTGCCACTCACTGGCTAAGTAATTGGACACTGAATGGCTTGGCCTTATCTGGAGTGAGACATCTGTTAGGGGGAGAAGATCCAGGATAGGAGGGATGGCTATTTTGGACCAAATAACCGCTGATCTTCTTGGACAATTCAGGGAGAGGGCTCGGGTCTTGCAAGGGCCACTCCACATGCCACTACTGCACCTGATTTAGTTTGAAACACAAACATACTGTATATGTTTGTATCCCCAGGCTATTGGAGCTTAATAAAGAAATAACTTTACATAAACAGACAACCAAAGCAAATAAAATCTCATATCTCTGTGTGGGGAATGGAGAGAACACTGTATTCCAATCAGGAGACTGGGCTTTACTAACACCTTGTTTTGGCACCTGTGGAGCCTAACCTGGGCCTCCGCTGGTTAACCTTTTAAATGAATGTCCAACGATTTTGAGTCAAGATGGCAAAGTGATCACATGAATACATCTCCCTACTGCAATACAAACAGGAATGGTGATATTTATGGAATATAAAACATTAAAAATACATGTCACATTCAGAATTAGAAGGAAAAAAATCTCTTTTTACAATTAAAAATAGCAAATATTTGGAAAGTTGAAGTCATGGGGCATGTGGAAAATAAGTTCCGTCAAAGTTCCTTTGGCGATGGCGGCCAGCGGACTCTATGCCTGTGGCAGGCCGGTTCTCTGAGTTAAGCAGGGAGCTGGGATAGCACTCCAATCAGGGAACTGGGACTGAAATAACTACCTGATCACGCAGGGTGACTAGACATGTTGCACTTGCCCAGAGAGGCACGGACTGGAACTGGAGCCTCTGTCTGCCTTCGGAGCCTCTACACCACAGTGCCCAACCATTCTTGTCCAAGGACCTTCGGCTGCTCAGTTCCTGGTAGCCTAGGATTCATGCCACTCTCAAGTCACCCCAGGGATCTGGTTTTTAGTGCACTGGTTCAACGGCATGCCTAGGGCCTCCAGATATTTTTGTTTGTGTAATGTACCCCTGCTGCTGTCATTTGAGTAAACAGCTCCAAAATATTTGTCTAATTGTTTTTTTATTAATCATATACATGGGCTATCATATTAGTTCATTGTAGGACAATTTTTTTTTAAATAATGGAAAAATGTAATAAACCTTACTTTTCAAGTTTCCTGCTAATTACGATGAGCCTGTTCTATCATGAGCTAATATCAGCTGGTATTGAGGTTTTCATTAATGATACAGGGTATAAATCTATATTTCAAAAAAATCTTTCTTGAATTTATTTTTTTCAATTACAGTTGACACTCACAATTATATTAAGTAGTATAATTGCTTAATTACAGGAGAATTAAGTAGTAGACATAGGTATGAAGGGATCCTCCCGTAAGTCCAGTACTCACCTGCCACCATACACAGTTATTACAATGTTACTGACTGTATCCCCTATGCTGTACTTTATATACCAGAGACTATTCTGTAATTACCAATTTGTACTTCTTAATCCCTTCACCTTTTTCACTCAGCTCCTAACACCTCCCCCACCTTTTATCTGGCAACCTCCAGTCTGTTCTCTATGAGTCTGTTTCTGTTTTTATTCATGTATCAAAAAGCCTTCTTGATAGTGGTTAGTACTTTTAGCAGACTTCTTTGCAGATCTGATTACATTATAATTGTTTTTGCTTTGTAATATGGTTAAAGGAATAGCAAAAATGTCAGGTCTGCTATTTTTGTGTTCTTTGCTTGAGCTTGCACTATTAATACTCTAATTTGTAGTTATTTTGGCAGGAATCTTTTTAAGTCAATTGTCCAAATTGTTAGTTGGCAAAATATAAGCTGTATTTCATTGCAGTACAATGAGAGCCAATGAAGAAATGACAGTATGAGGGTCAACCCCTTCACAGTGTAGAATTCTCCTTTTTCCCTCAGGATAACTTCAGCTCTGTTAGTGACCTGTGGCCATCTTACATAAGGACCAAGGAGGGCAACAGTGTCCTTAGATGTATTAGAAGTTGATAAATCTAAATTTCTTATGGGGGAAGATACATATAAATAGCTTTGAAAGTTCTGCCCATCTTTCTTTAGAGACCAATGAGTTGCATTTTTTATTTGCTAACTCAAATAAATCATTGTTGAAAATTCTGGCTTGAGTATACGACGTTTAAGTATGTCCTCTCCACCTCTAATATCTACCTTTTCCATATTCCATTTGCCATCTCAGGTATCTTGCCCAGTAGCAGACCCAGGCTTAACAGAATTCAATTTTATCTCAGCAGAGGGCGTCACTTCCTTCTAGGAATGTGACAAGCCCTTAGCAACAAGAGACTATCTTAAGACCTGGGACCTATGGAAAGAGGTCATGAGAGCAGTCTCTATGTCTGTGAGGATTGAATGAAGCTCACATGCTCACTCATTCTCCAACTTAATGTGCTCATTTCCTGGGAAGCTGAAGTGCAGAGAATTGTTCAGAATTCCATAGTTAGCTGAGGACTAAACCAACACCTGAATTCAGGGCTCCTCCCCTCAGCCCGGTGCACTCACATTCCTTACAGCTGTCTGATGTACAAGTGTTAAGCAATAGTAAGGCTTACCATCCATTCCCATTTAATGCAATTACTGATATACTTGAGCTTTAATCTATCATCTTGTTTCATGATTTCAATCTCTTCTATGTCCTACCTCTTCTATGATGTTTTTTCTTTTGTTTTCTGACTTCTTTTGGATTGACTAAGATTTGTCTGTCGTTACTTTTCACCTTTTCTATTTTGAAAGATTTATATTAATTATCTCTCTTTTTTTTAGTGGCTAGCTTACAAACTATTTTTTCTATTAATTTGTTTTTAACCTTGCATTGTTAACTTATCCAAATCTAATATAAATACTGATCTTTATCATTGGCCTATATTATTCAGAAACATAAACACTTTAATTCCATGTACCCACTATCCAACTCATTTGCTACTGTTGTCAAAATTTAAAATTCTATGTAACTTTTAAGTTCCACAATGTACTTTTTCTTGTTCTTTATTTCTTCTTGCATCTCAGACTTTCCACCTGGGTCGTTTTACTTCATCCTGAAATATATCTTTTAAAATTTCCCAAACTTTCTCATTTAAAAAAGTTTTTATTCATCTTTATTATTGATAATATATATGGAATAGAATTCTAGGAATAGAATTCTCAGCAGGCATTTGTTTTCTTTCAGCATGCTGACAATATTTTACTGTCATTTAACATACATTATTGATATTTAGAAATCAGATGTCAGTCTAACTCTGCATCTCTGAAGGTAATATGTACTTTTCCTTATGGTTGCTTTTAATATATAGTGCATATACAGTTCAATTTCTTAGGGTTTTTGTGGTTTTACGATGATGTGTTTGAGAGTGTTGTATGGACATACTATATAGAATCTTCGGATTGATGTCTTTCATTAGTTCTAAATATTCTGTTGTTACATATTAAACATTACCTTGGGGTATCTCTTTTCTTCAAACAAGAGTCTCTCTCTTCTCCAGTCATAGCAAGGTGGTTTTATAATTTGTGGCTAATAACTCCAGCAGACATTATCTCCACTTCTTACAGCCCTATTTAAATTGTCTGTTGTTTCTGCTGGTTCTTACTTACTATGTTTTGTTTCTCTGTATGACTGACAGTTTCTGACAGGGTGTTGGACATTGTATTTTAAATGCTATTTCTAAGAATAATTAGAGGATCAGAATGATAGTATCTTCTTCCAAGGAGGATTTTTATTTGTCTCTGCTACATGCCTAAGGTGCTACCAGTCTGGATCCATCTCAAACCAAGTTCAAGGCTTGAGGTTCCCTGAACCACTCAGTGACATAAAGCAGAAGGAACATTTTTTTAGGGATTGATTTATTAGTGATTCACCTTACTTGAAGCTGTAACTGTTTAGATCCCACTTCTGGTAGGTTTGAAGTAGAGGTGGTTTATTAGAATCTCCACTTCTGGTAGGTTGCAGGTCTTGCCTTCTGCCCCCTGGCCATAGGAATTTATCTAAAGTACAGCTCAGTTTTGCAGCTGTTTCTCTAGGATTGGCAAATGCCCTAAAGATTTGAATATCAGTTTTCTTCTCTGGGTTCTCCTCTTCTACATTTTGGCTTTCAAGCTTGACAGTAGCTTTTTAACACTTTGTTGCTTTTAAGAAGATGTTTTTGTGTATTTTGTCTAGTTCTTTAGGTTTTCTTAATGGGAGGGTTGGTCTAAATTTCCTAGTCATCAGTTATTGGGAATAGAAGTTATAATTTATATATTTATCAGAGGAAAGGGAATTTTTCATAGTCTTCTATTTCTACTTCCTGCTTATCAATTGTTAGTCCCTATGGAGCACTTTACATATGCCAAGGATGTACTATATCCCACAGAACCAAAAGTTATTATGCAACAATCATCAAGTCCTTTTAAAGGACCACATCTGGTCTGATATGAAGTAGTTCATAAGATAATTTTAAGTCATGACTACTTCTGGCTTTAGGGATTCAATATAATAAATTTGTACCCCATCATAAAAATATAATAGAAGATCCTGCGATCCATATACAACCTACATACATAATATCATATCCTACTAAGGGCCCTTGCTTTTCCTGCTAAATGAAAGCTTCTTTCCCTTCCTTTGCTTCTTTCAGATGTTTTCTCTATTCTCACCTTCTCAATGAGGCCTTCCCTAAACATCCTGTTTGAAATAGCAAACTACCCCTAATTCTCACACTTCTTAATTTCCTCCCATCCTTGTCTTCACATCCTCTACTCCCTTACATATTATATATTATATATCCTGGATCCATTTATCACTGCCTCTCTGATCTTGATAAATCATCTTCACTTCTCACTTCCTTATTTTCTTTAGATATAAAATAGGATTGAGAAAAGTAGCCCACCATTCTTCATATGGATGTTTCACAGCTGAGTGTGGTGATAGATTAGAAAGTGATTCTAAAAAGCTATTTTAAAAACAAGAAAGAGCTAAATGAAAATTCTAGAACTGAAAGTTATAATATCAAAAAAACTTACTGGTTGGGCTTAACAGTAAAATAGAAAGAACAGGAAAAAATAGTGAACTTTAAAATAGGTCAATATAAATGATCCAATATGGAGTACGGAGAGAAGGGAGATGAGAGAGAGGGAGAGAGAGAGAGAGAGAAAGAGAGAGAGAGAGAGAGCCTCAGAAACCTGTGGACAATATCAAAAGTTCACATTAATGTTCAATGGGAGTCACTGAAGGAGAAGAGAGAAAAATGGGGCAGAAAAGAATATTTGGGGAAAAAGGAAGTTTGGAGAAAGAGAGAAACTTACAGATTTAGGAAGGAGAGCAATCCCCACACAGCACAGATTTACACACACACACACACACACACACACACACACACACACGCCCATGCATATTAGAGTCCAACTGCTAAAAATCAATGCTAGGGAGAGCAATCTTGAAAGAATCCAAAAGGATTTTTTTATAGACTCATTCCACACCAAGTAAAATAATGCAGCCAAAGGTTAGTGAACTTGAAGTATTGGGGGAAATCTTTCCGTGGAGGAGAAATTGCTGTGTTTCTCTACATAGCACATCCTATATGCAAGGAGACAGTGAGTGCTGGGTAAAAGGAGGTGGGTGGCTGGATGGAAGGTTAGCAGCCTGTTGTTTTCATTTCGGTTGGGCAAGGTCTTCTGGAAGAGAAAAGATGCTGTAGGCTCTCAGGAAGGCAGAAAG
>NW_006299705.1:380613-418600 GCF_000327345.1 Myotis davidii | reverse complement strand
GTGAGATCCTCATGGTAAACTTGAAAATGGCCTGACCAGAAAGTATAGTGCTTCTTGGAGCCAGGGGATTTTCTGAAGTGGAATTAGAGGGAAGAAATTTGGGAGGAATGGGGAAGACCCAGAAGATTTTGATTATTTGACAGCGTTTGTTTCCTCAGCACGATTTTCTTCCTTTCTCTCACCATCTAGTCCAGTGGTTCTCAACCTTCCTAATGCCGCGACCCTTTAATACAGTTCCTCATGTGTGGTGACCCCCAATTTCATTGTTACAAATTGAACATAAGTAAAACACAGTGATTAATCACAAAAACAATATGTAATTATATATGTGTTTTCCAATGGTCGTAGGCGACCCCTGTGAAACGGTTGTTCGACCCCCAAAGGGTCGCGACCCACAGGTTGAGAACTGCTGATTCTCAGGGTGGCTGGGCCTCAGGGTGGGTAGGCCTCATGAGCAAGGACTTTGAAACGTAAGAAGGCAGATGCTTTCCCTTCCCTTAACAAGGATATCGCAGGGTTCTAGGGGCAGCTATCAGTAAGTTGGTTTTCTGGGGGCAGAGTTGTGGGTCTGTTTTGGCGTATGTGGCCTCTTTAGCTGATGGCAGATGATTCTAATGGTCGAAAACAAATAAAATTCCCAAAGGTAAACCCAAAGTTTGCTACTCGTTGTATTTATATTTTCTATACTAGCCTGAAAATGAGGTCATGGTGGTTTTGTTTTTAATATAAGTCTCTTTTCCTCTTTTTGTTCCCCCTTCCCTGCCCACTTACCCTCCATCCCTCACCATCTTTATGCCTTAGGATTAATATCCTCAAGGGAAGGGAGGAGTAAGTGCCGTCCCAGAGAGAGCTGAGGGCAGGTTGCCTGCCGCGGAGGCCAGGGCCCAGTGTCAGTCTGAGAGCTGCTCACCCGCGGGAAAGGTACAACCACCCGCAGCATCTCAGCAAGTCTTCCAGCCCGTCTGCAACTCTTCCTGTAACCAGAGGCCTTTTCCTGTGTTTGAACTCTGCCAGCAATGGCTGTCCTACCAAAGGTAAACAGCGGCAGTCTAAGCAAACTACCCTTTTTTCCAAAAGAAAGCTTTTAACTTTTCTTTTGGAGGAGGCAAGAGGGGGTTGTTTGAGGACGGGATGGAGGAGGAGAGGGTGGTGGTGAGACCAGAGGAAACACAAGTGACCCTGAGCCCTGCCCTGCGTGGCTTTTCCTTCTTTTTTTCTTTTCACCTCCCTCATTATTTTTGGCTGGCTCTTTTGTGCAGGTCGCCTTCTATTCCCTGACAGCTGCTTTGAACACCAGTCACAACAGGCCATCTGCCAAGCTGTGCGCCTCAGGTCACATCGCGCCGAGGCCTCTCGTTTGTCAGCTTCAAAGTGCCTCACAAATGGTGACTTCTCTCCTTCGGGTTGAATATTAAAAGGAGGGGAAGCCTGGACGGCTCATGACACCTCTGGGATTAAGACTGGAAGCTTCTATCTTACTTCGCAGAAGCAGCAATCAGAACCAAAGAAGATCTGTGAAGCCTACTACCAGGCTTTGTGGCCAGTAAGTGGAAGGACAGGGACCAGGTCTGCTCCTGTTTAGCCTCAAAGGGTTCTTCCTGGTCTTTGCACTTAGAACTGTGTTTCTCAAGGAGTCTTCGCCTCCTTGAAGGTGCCTCAGAGATGTTGACATTTGAGAAGGGATGGGGGAACGGAGGGGGAAGGAAGGTGCCCAGTGAATAGTACTTCGCCCTCCTCCTCCAATGGAGCCTCTTCTCTTTGGTTTCATTCTTTCATTCATTCACTCACTCATTCATTCATTCAACCATATCTATTGAGCAACTTCCATGTGCTAGGTGACTTTCAGTTACTGGAGATACAGCAATGAATCAGCTAAGTCTAGCTTCCTGTGCAACTTACATTCTATTGTCTGTACTAGTTTCTAAGTAGGATTATTTTTTTTGGTAAAAGGTTTCTGTTATTTTTTTCCCCTTTTAACGAAAATCCAATATTTAGCTTTCAAAGGATTAACTGGTATTCATCAAACACTCACAACACTAAGTGGAGATTTTATCACCGCATTAAGCAGTTTAGCTACTGATCTTCCAATCCTTGGCAATTTAAAATCTATCAAGTAAAGATACCTAAAAAGAGAACTTGCCCCAGACAGCATCACCTTCACTCACTGACAAAGATGGGAAAGAATTAAGAAATTGATGGTATAGGCGGTGAGCTGAACTCTGGTATATATGTGCCAGGGGTCACTAATGCATTTTCCTCACAGGTGTTCCAGGTAAGAGAGGCTAGGTTTGGGAATACTCTAAAGCTGACCCCCTTTGTTTGATGGTGGTGTGAAGGTGGGTATAGCAGTTAACAGTCTTGTTGAGTTTCAGGGTCAAACTGTGATGGCTACCAGCAAATATTCCCACCTGGGATTTTTCATTTGAAAAATTAAGACCAAAAGTTGTGGATTAGCCTCCCCATTGCTAAAGTTTTCATAATCTTTTGGGGCATAACAAACTATCCCAAAACCTAGTGGCTTAAAAAATTATTATCTCACCGTTTCTGTGGTTCAGAAGGTCAGGAACAGCTTACCTGGGTGGTTTGGCTCAGGGTCTCTCATGAGGTTACCTTCAGGATGTGGCAGGGGCTGCAGTCATCTGAAGGCTTGACTGGGCTGGATGATCCATTACCAGGATGCACTGACAGGGCTGCTATAGGAGCGCTCAGTTTTCCACAGGTTGCTGAAGTGTTCTCATGACATGGCAGCTAATGTCTCCCAGAGCAAGCCATCTGAGAGAGAGTGAATGAGGAGGAACCTTATGACCTGGTCTCCTCAGCCACTCCCCATTACTCCTACCTTATTCTATTTTTAGGAATAAATCACTAAGTCTAAGTCATTAGATCTCAAGGGATGGGGAATTGGGGAGGAATATCAAAGAATTTAAAATATGTACATATATTTTTAAACCACTCAATTTAGATTCTCTTTGCATATAAAATTTATTTTTTTCCTGTAGAACTGTAGAACAAATCACATTTCAGCTGGTAATACTCCCCTATGTATTTTTAGAGCAAAGCCATCATACCATTATCATGCCTCTTCAAATTAATAATTCCTTAATATCTTTTAAAAACAGTCTTTTTTAATTCTAAAATTTTAAAATCAAGAGATTTCATATAAAAATCCAGATTTCTGCCTTTTAAAAAAATAAGATAATCTGGTCACCCTCGACCTATGTTCTCACATGGTCACAAGCCACTTCAGATGGGACATGGACTCTGATTTGCCATGTTCCCCACCATACCCTCTTTATTAAACATGGGGCGCTGAGTTCTTCTTCATTTAATATTTAATTTTACCACTGGTCGAGGTACAAAGAAACTGAAAGTTGTGGCAATGGGGTTGAAGAAGGGAAAACCTAACCCCCTGTGTGGGCTGGATCCTAAAAGATTGGGAAATGAGACAAATTGTGGTTTTTTCATAGAGTAGCAGTAACCTTGGGTCTCACCAATATAAGGCTGTAGAGATGACAAGGATAAGGGTAGAGGTCTGGGCACTAGTCAACATGACCTTAGAAGATTTGGTGGACGCTCCTAAGACAGAAGCTCACACTGAGGGTGAGCCATGAGCAGAACCAGCCACCTCTGAGGAGACCATGAATCAGCCAACCTTGGTCAATGCTCAGGGCTAATGTCTAAGACTGTGAAAAGAACCAGTGAGAGCCATGAAAAATGATAATATATACTAGTAACTGTTAGCTAACTTTACCAAGGAGCGAGAACTCTAATCATATAGAATTTAATCATATAAAATAGAATTTAATCATATAAAATAAAGTTATTTCCTGTCCCTTTTCTTTGCCACAGACACATGCGATCTTAGGATGCTTGGAGAGAACCTGTAAGAAAAAGCCACTCTGGAGGAAGAGTGGAAAAATGAGCTCTACTGAATTATGAAAGTGAATACCGGAGGAGAATGCTCGCTCACCTCTGACCTGGTAATAAACCCACAGCTGCTTTTTAATGCAACTACTGCCATTCCCCAACCTAAAAATACTCATTTGCTTCTATGAGATATTTGGAGCTTAGAAAGCATTTTCTTGTAGAAATTACACAATCCTTGGTGATCAAGTCCACAGGCCAGTTCTTAAGACCCATAATATGCTGTAACTAAATTGTAACACTACCAGTTCACCACGGTTAAGAGACTTTCCTTAGAAAATCTCTGCCTGCCTGGGTTCTAACATGGAATGCCAAAGGTACATTTCCTTCAAGCTCTACTCCATCCCGCAAATTCTTCAATCTTGGGCCAGCTTTGAGGATGCCATCAGCTTTTCGGTAATAGCACTGGGTATGTGGTAGAGGGAAGCAAACTCTTTTGGGTGACTGTTAAGAAGTGTAGGCATGGGGATACATCTTAGGAGAGCAATAGCAAGGCAAGTAGACCAGGAGGTTGGGATGGGGTGGAGGGCAGATAGGTACTCAGCTTTGGAGACTCTGGGACTTGGGGATGGGGTGGGGGCATGGTAGAGATGTTGCCATTCAAAAGTATGAACTTTCATAAGCTAGCTGTTTGTGTACGAGGCACTGCCTATGTTCATTCTTCATCAGATTCTTGTCGTACCACATATCCGCATAGCTCGCAAACTGTATCATCCCATGATCTCTCTAGGCAACTAACATGTCCACCTGCATCTCCCAAGAGTCATTACTGGCATGATCAAACTTAGACTAGACTTTATAACTCTTCATCTGATTCTACTCTTGCCTTCCACAATACATTTTTTACATAATGATCAAAATCGGCTTTTTGAAATACATATCTGATCATATCCTATTCATGTGTAAAATATTTAATGATTTCTCATGCATCTTAAGATCAAGTTCAGAATCTGAACTTGGACTCACCAGGCTGCCCCTTGTGTAAACTGCTGCCTCCCCTTTGTTGCCTGGAGCATGCCTACTCATTCTTCAGGTTCCAGTTTGCATGTCCTTTACTTAGAAAGATATTTTCTGATCGTTTGTCCAGATCCTGTACCTGACTATAAGCTTTCTCAACTCCCAGATTTCCTCTTCAGAGCACTGGCCACATTGCTTAGATATCCAGGTGTGATTTGTTTAGTGTGTCTCTCCACTACCTGGCAATCAAATCCAGAAGCACGTTAACCACACCTAGCATAGGGCTTTCTGGCCCAGTAGACGTGTGCACTGAATGGTTGCAGAATGAGCCTCTGTGCCATACATTTTTCTCTTCTGTTTTATAGAAGATGTTGTTCTTCAATTTGAAGGACAATTTGTTGAGTTTTTACTGTGTGACAGGCAGTGTTTGTTTAGAGGGCAGAGCAAATTAGCTTCACTGTTAAAAATTAGGGCTCCAAGCCAGAATACAGTGGGTTTGAAATTTTACTAAATTTTATGGTATTGTGGAAATATTATAGCTTCTTCATGCTCAGTTTCCTCATCTATAAAGAAGGGGAGGTAAAGGACAGTAATCACAGCTGCTTCGTAGGGCCGTTGTGATGATTAAAGAAGGTATGACATGTAGAGTGTTCAGTACAGTGCCTGGCCCATGGTAAGTAGTGAAATGTTAGCTATTCTTCTTACTCTTTACTCCTAATACTGTGAAAAATAGATGTTATGTTATCCCCACTTGCCAAATGAGGAAATTAGATGCATAAAACAGACTTTCTTCAACAACTTGTCTAAGTAAATTCTTCATATCATCTTTTCATGCTAAAAAAAAAGCTACAAAGGAAGAAAGAAATGAATGTTCTCACGTTTTGAGGGTTGGGACTTGGAAAATATTGGGGTTTGGCAAAGTGAAGAGAATAAATCAAAGGAACAAAGGAAACGTCAAAGCAGTTTCAGGCCTGAGACTTGGCCATCTTCTCTGCACATTAATGTAATGAAACTTAGCCTGTCCGTGGGAAGCCTAGAGGAGGGGGAGAACCCCTGCCCCCAGAATCGGGAGGGAGCTGGAGAGTCGGTGGAGGGTGACTCGAAGCAGCATCTCCAGGTTGCAGCCAGAGGTGAGAGCAGTGGCTCCCAACTCCTTCCAAAGCTCCACAGCAACTCTGCCGACATCGCCATGTCCTCAAACCAAAGCCATTTGAATTAAAAAAAAAAAAATCCATGTATGCCACGCATCAATGTGAGAGGAAATATGTGCCCAAGGAAATCAAACAAAAGGTCTGAATCACTGGAGTGGGCATCTTCCCGGAGAGAGGTGAGCCCTGTATCAGACTTAAAAAAGACGTCTGGCAGGAACAGGAATATTCCTGGCAGCCCATTAGAAACAGCCTTGAACTGGAAACAACCCAAATGCCCATCTTCAGAAGAGCAGATGCATAAACTGTGATATTGCCACAAAATGCAGTATTTTCCAGCCACAGGAGTGAATGTACTCCCACTACACTCAACAAGAGGGGTGACTCTCACAAATATAACACCGAGGCAGAGACCCGGAACTCAAAGTACAGTCCGATGTCATTTGTATGTGAATTTAATACTAGGCAATCCACATCTAGGTCAGGTGTAGGAGTTAGGATCCTGTGACCCCGAGGGGAGGTAGTGGCTAGAGGGCTGCAGGGGATATTCTGTTCTGTTTCTGTTACACAGACATGGCCATTTTGTGACAGGTCACTGACATGTACACTGTTCAGAACAGATGTTATATTTCAATCCACCCTCGCTCCACCACCTGCCACGGTCAGGGTCAATTTAGTCCCGGGTGGACAGGTAGAGTTCTGGTTAGTCAGAAGCTGGACCGGTACCAATTAGGATGCTTCGGAAGCGGGGAGCCATGTTGAGTAGAGCTTGTGTTTCTGTGGTTCTGAGTCGGGCCATTGCGTTAGTCACACCGAATTTTACACCTGGGTGTTTCTCCTGTCCCCGATCCAGGCCCAGGGTCTTGCAGCTCCCTTTCTCCACTCAAATGATCTCTAATACCCAATGCAATGTGTGGCTTCCCTGCTGGGTCAGAGGGGCAGCCATATTCTGTTTCTATCCATGGTGTCCTCCGTTGTCTGCATCCATGCCCATGAGGTAGCTGCGGAGGAAGCGCCCAGCTGGAGTAGCCTGATGGAAACCTCTCCTGTGAAACCCAGGGAGGAGTTTTAGCTTCTGGACGCCCAGTGGGTGAGCTGACAAGTATGAGGCGCTGACTGTTCATGTGATGGCAGAACAGGAAGGAGGGAGAAACCGGTTGACTGGATGTATGAAGGGAACAGCTTGCCACAGGCAGGGCCGAGGCTCCCTTTGGAAAAACTGTGGCTGAATGTCTGAGACCCGAGCTGCTTCCCAGCGGTATTTTGAAAACATGAGACGTCGCCTTCCAGTGTGTGCAGAGGTGATGTCCCCAGGCCCCAACCGGACGCCACTCCGTGACATCGAAGCTGCGCAGCCCAGATGGCACAGGCCCCGTGCCGGCCTCCTTTGGGCGGTCAGCTGGCTGCGAGAAAACAACATGCCTCAGCGTGACAGCCCCCACATTCTACAGAAGTAAAAGGGAATCCTCTGGACTCTGCCCGGGCTCCTGGGACTCAGCCTGGCTGGCCCTGAGGCTGCAGGAAGAATGAAAACATGGAAGGGGCTGCGCGCTGCTGTCAGCGATTTTTCAGGTGACCAGGGACTTTTCTGTCCTGCAAGGATTTTGTACCCCGAGCATCTTTGTTCCTCACATCCCCTCGTTGTCGCTGCTGGTGCTGCCACAGCACCCAGAGCAGCCTTTCTCTGCTTCTCCCTCCCTCTCCCTTACTCCACCTACTTCCACGTTTTATGCTACATTTCAGCCTTCACCTGAATTTGCTTCTCTGACCTCACAGTTACTCCACGGGTTGTCCCAGTATGGCTACTCCTTTAAAAAGGCTTCCTCGCGGTCCCTTCCCCAGTTCGCTCCATTCTCTCATGCTCTTCTCTTGCTTTCTTGGGTTTTCATTTTCATTTTCCTTCCATGTCTACAGAGGCAGGATATAGAGAAAGGCCAGCAGAGGGCAAAGAGCGCTGAGCTGCACCCGGAGACAGAGGAGCATTCTGGTTTTTGTCCCTGTTTGTGTGACCTTGGGCAAACCTTACAGACTCTTCTCGGGGCGTCAGCTTTCTCATCAGCAGTTGGGGTTGGGTCAGCCACGCCAGAAACCCATGTGTTGTGCCAGTATAGGTGCCATGGGGAATGCAAAGAATAAGACTCTATCCTGGCTCTTACTAACCTACTGAATCACAATATCTTTCTGTTCTCTCTGATACATAGACTAAATCAGCACATAGATAGAGAGATGAGATAGATAGATAGATAGATAGATAGATGAATATAATTAATGGGGGGAGTAAACTGTTGCGATAAAAGAATAATCTTATAAGACCATGGGACCCAATAAAAGTCCCACAGAGAGACTGAATCAGAGTCCCTCTCTCCCTGCTATTACTTTAATTGCATTTTGTGATCAGGTGTAACTCTCCACCCCCTTTTTTCACAACTAAGGTAGAAATAGGGAACTACCTTAAAGCTGGTTTTTCTTTTGCTGCCACAGAGGTGCACATAACTGCTGGTTCCTGTTGGCGGTGAAAATGGTCTTGAGCAAATGAATGAAGGGCACAAGACACCCAGCACAAGTCAGAGAATTTTAAGCCAAGCTCATTCCTACGCGCCTAACCCTGGTCGGAGCTCATGCCTGCCCCCTGAACTCCCAAGTGCCCCTAACTTGGTAAAGGATGTTCCCTCCATTTTCTCTCTCCTCCTGTCCAGCCTCCCCATCCCTGAGGCTGGCGGGGCTAAGGCCTAGGCTGCTTCAGAGTATGTTGTGAATCCAAGAAGCATTAAGAATGTCAAGGCTAGGGCAACATAAACAACGCTTCTGAGAAAACTATGTCCAGCACCCGTGTGGTAAGTTGCTTTTTAAATGTTTTGTTGTTGTTGTTGTTTTGTTTTTTTAACTATCAGCAGAGATGGAAGCCTGGCTTGGCCCAGGGCATGAAGCTCAGTGAGGTGCAGACTGTGCTCTTCGGTCCCCGGGGGGGAACGCTGTGGGTCCGAGTCAGCTGCGGTTTGCAGCAGCTCTGGTGTTTGCAAGGGCCTGGGAAGGGCCGGCCGTGTGGCTGACGGGTCGCCCGGCTCTTCCAGGCTGCAGGTCTGCCTCAGTTAGCACAGGAGACACAGCTCTCCTTTGCTCCAAGTCGCCGAGGGATGATTTGTTCCTCTTTGGCTGTGTCAGTTCTGCAAACCAGACACCAGACCGGCAAGCTCAGGAGAGCCTCCTTCTGGAACCCCCTTTGTTTGGACAGGCCAGGCCTGTGAGGCTTTTCATCTCTTTCAAGCTCCCAGGGCCCAGAGCATTTTTGAAGAATTCCTTTTTTCAAAGGCTTTTTTTTTTTCCTTCTTTTTTTTTGCCCCTTCCAACATTTTGTTTAAGAGAAAATGAGATGTCTATCTTCTGTTTCCTTATTTTTTTTCAGGAAAGCAAAGGGTTGTTGACTTCCTCCCTCTCCCCTCCCTTCCTTCCTTCTTCCCGAAGGTACTCATCTGAGAAAAAGAGAACGAAGTATTGTTCCTGTTCTCTTTCTTAAGTCATTCGAAACACTGTCCCTGCGAGTTCTTTAAGTTCCCTGCAGTCTGCACACGAGAAAAAGAGGGAGAGAGGGAGAGGCACAGAGAGAGCAGGGGACCAGGTAAAGCCCGGGGGCTGCTGCAGCCACTCAGACTCAGGAGCTGGTAAGTTACCCATGCAACCGTTTCTGCTTCCATTTCAGCGCCCCTGGGATGGCACTGCCGTGGACGTCTCCCCAGAAAATACCTTACTGGGTGTGATCCGTAATCAAGGGGACAACTGATGGATGGCCCAGGATTTAAACTTATATATGTATACATTTTTTTTTAAAAAAGAGAAAACTGTTGCATTGCAGAGAGGAGGCTGGCAGAACTGGAAAGAGAAGTGTATTGGGGCTCAGCAGGACAGTGTGTTAAATCTGAATGTGGGCATAGGTAACGTGGCTGGATTAACCAGGAGCCACTGGAACGTGCGAAGTGGCCCATTGGAGAATTCAGCTGCTCCTCGGTGCTCTGCGTTGGGAACTTCACCATGCTGTCTGCTAAGAATTGTGGTTTGCTCTGGGGCTTCTGTGACCCGTTGTCTAGGTTGAGGTGCCCTCCTCTTGTTCTTTTCTTTCTACTCAGCACCCTCCAGAAGAGAAATGCTAATTTATGACTGTTATTCTGCATCACCGAGGTAGGAGGGAAAAAAGAAGGGGATGCCACTTGAATTGCACAGTGTGTGGGATGCTTCTGTATTCGGGCTCCACATGCGGGATGGGTGTAAATTGATTGTCCACCGTCAGTGGAAGAGGTCATCTGCCACACAAAAGGAGACAAAGAGGTGGGGGCATGTGGCTGTAGTTTTGGAAAACACCAGGTAACTGGGATGGGAGGACCGAGATTGATCGCTTGTGTCAGTAGCAGTGAAGAGCTAAGCTATAGATGTAACTGAGACATAGTCACCCAGAGCCTGGTTTTCCAAACTCCCAATAGGACGACATAGAAAGCCAGTCAAGCTTAAAAACATATACCTTGTTTTTTAAAGTCTAGATTGTTTTAATTAAGTTTGTCAGAGAGGATAATGTTACCAAGAACTCATCATGGTAAAAGCCAGGAGGGAAGCAAGATCACATTGTCAAAAATAGGCCAGCAAGGTCCCTCGGAAAGGCTGTGTAAATTTACTAATATTAATCATTTACTTCAGAGTTGTTGAATAGTTGAAAGACAAAAACCATGCAGACAAAATTCCATGAAATTTACTGGTTGAAGTCACCTGGGATGTGAAGAGTGTAATAAAAATAGCCAGTCTCTCATTTATAAATTAATTTGGCCAGACTATACATTAACCACAATCAAGTAATTAATCTTTATTCTAAACTTTACTTAAGCCCTAACCACTTTGGCTCAGTGGATAGAGCATCGGCCTGCGGACTCAAGGGTCCCGGGTTCGATTCTAGTCAAGGGTATGTACCTTGGTTTTCGGCACATCCCCAATGGGGAGTGTGCAGGAGGCAGCTGATCGATGTTTCTAACTATCCCTCTCCCTTCCTCTCTGTAAAAAATCAATAAAATATATTTTTTTAAAAAAACTTTACTCAAAATCTTTATTCAAGAGCCATCCTCTTAATAAGAGTGAAAAAATATGAATGAACTGGATTGTTATGTAGGTCTTGTTCCACTAGCAGACTTTTTTTTCTTCTCCTTTCTTTAAGAGACTTTCCTTAGGAGCACTATAAAATGAGCAATGTAAAAGAGACGTGATGAGTGAGTGCCTGCTTGAGGATGCAGAATCATTCTACTCACAGTTGGAAGTGGTTTCCAGCTCCCCTACCACCTACCCTAGGCTCCCATTTCATAGATCTTCTGGTCAGAAGGTAGCAGGAACGGATTGGATTGGGCACTTTGCATCTTTTATCAGCAATTGAGATCCCAGTGGAAAACTCAGGGCTGCGATCTTGACTTGCTTCTTTCAGTTTCGCTTTTCCTTGATAATGTATTTAATTTTGTGCCCAATTAAAACAACATCACAGAATGCTCTCCAGTTTGGGTTACTGGATAAACACATAAAATGCAACACACTATTTTTAAAAAGTGACAGCAGAGTTGCATTGACTAAAGACGAGGAAGGCAAAAGGTGATATGCCACTGGCACCCCCAACAGCCCCCCTTCTAGCACGGGTCTTCACTGCGGCCCGAGGTTATAGAGCTCGGGAGATCTTCTTTTCTCTTAAAGAAGAAAATATATTCAACATTTCCGTTTTGTTAAGTCATTTGCCATGAGAATATTTGATGGGGCAAACAAATTCAGCTACTGACAGAGAAAAAGCCATTGACTAGTTTAGTCTGGTTAGTGCCCATCTGTGTTCACTCCATTCCAAGGAGTGAGCCGGCATTTGTGGAAACTTCCAGTGTGTGATTCTTCTCTGGGGTCATCAGAGGCTCTTTTGTGATATCATCAGGGGAACTCCAGCCCGGAATGGTCCAGAATTTGACACACAGAACATGTTATTAATTAATTGGTGCCCAAACTGTACACATACTCTAATTAAATTATAAATATGTCGCATAAATGTGATGTTAGGCTGTGTCCTGTAGGTCTGTGCGCTGGGATGTGGCTCAGAGCAACTAAAGCATGGGCTTTGTTGTAACACAAATTGGGGTGTGAATTCCAGTTTTGTGACTTACTGACTGTGGGCCTTATTCCAGGTGATTACTAACCCCTTTAAGCCTCAGTTTTCCCAAATGTAAAATTGCGTCAACATAATAGACTTCTTGTGAAGATTAAGTAAGATTATTTGTGCATCGCATTTCACAATGTGTGGCAAGTAGTGGGAGTCAATGTCAGTTGTAACTTTTTAAGAGTCGTGTTATTACTTAAGGGCACTGTATTTTTTTAATGTAGGAATAGAATACACCTATTGTAATTTGTGTCATACTTCTTGATCAATACTATACCAAGGGTCTATCAGAACAAAAATTATTCCTCAGAGGTTTCAAGTTGGGCACACATTGAGTGAAGATTATTATCCTGAACCCCAAATTCTTGTAAAATAAAGGAAGGTAGAGGCAAATGTTTTGATGTTTCCTTTGATAATGGCGGAAATGCCAGATTTAGCCTCATTAAAACGCCATCTGTGTTCAGCAGAGCTTGTGCAGGGGAAAGTTTGTCTTGGAATAAAAGTTTTCAATTCAGATGAATGTTGGAAGAGACTGCAGTCATGCTGTAGACCTTTCATTCTCCCTTTCACCCACTTCCCAAGCTCTCGAGCTCTGTGTCATTGGTGACCTGGCCGGGGAGGGTTGCAAACACTTTTGTTGGAGACCATCGTGGCAGTTCCATGCCAACTAGAGAGAAAAGGACTTGAAGTAACATGTTGCCTCACCCACCAAGGGTTCAGCGCCCTCAGAGATCCTGCCTCAAACATTTTAGTATTGAGCCACTTACCTTCACACCCATAAACAAAACACAGGTGTCACCATTGTGTGTGTTTGTTTGGGGGGTTATCCAGCTGCTATTTTTCTCTCACTCTAAACTTTAAATCAAACATGCTGGTTAGTTTGTCAAGTAATAATGATTCTTTAACTTAGATCTTAGTTCAACTTCCCTCTCCACTTTCCAAAAGCAAAGCATACAACTGCAATACCCACCCAAATCGACCACCAATAACCCAAACCCCTGAGGTTCTTTAGTTAGAATTAGAGGCTCTGATACAATAGAGATTTGTGTGGACAACTTAACCTTCAGAGAGCAAATGGAAGCTGGGTTGCTCTAGCACAGCGGTTCTCAACCTGTGGGTGGCGACCTCTTTGGGGGTCGAACGACCCTTTCACAGGGGTTACCTAAGACCATCAGAAAACACATATAGCATATCAGATATTTACATTACGATATATAACAGTAGCAAAATTACAGTTATGAAGTAGCAACGAAAATAATTTTATGGTTAGGGGTCACCACAACATGAGGAACTGTATTAAAGGGTCGCGGCATTAGGAAGGTTGAGAACCACTGTTCTAGCAGAAGGTGTCTTCCACCGCAGCTCAGTGCAGAAGACAAAGGCCAGATGGAGTCGGATGTTTCAGTTCTGTTCTGCCACCTCCTGTGTGGGAGACTTGACAGGTTTCTTAACTTGCTTGGACCTCAGTTTTCTCGCCTATGAAACGATGGGATTGGACCAAACCAGTGATTCCTAAGGTGGTGTGTGTGTGTGTGTGTGTGTGTGTGTGTGTGTGTGTGTGTGTGACTGAACCAGAGCTCACCTTCGGGCTTGTTTACACCCTTCTCTCCTGCCCCCTGCACTAGAAGATTTATGAGATTCTGACGCTGACATCCTGCGATTCTCTCAAACGGATGGTCAGTGTCTTGCTGTCTTCTTCAGGGTTGCACTGACGATAAATAAAAGCATATGTTTTAAGACCCATGTTTTTAAGTGGAATTACTATTCTGTTTTGGATGTTCTCTCTAGAAATTAGTTTTAAATATATCAATAGTTATTCTAGAAATCGTATAAAGTAAGGAATGTGCTAGTCAGTCAAGCAATCTGATGAGACTGATCAATACTCTTTAGCCAGACATATATAAATTGTAAAAAAGCAAGTACTGAGATCTATCGATATTGTGGTTCTGTATGCATGGCTTTTTTTGATTTATGCATTTCTGTATTATTTATATCTTATAGTGAGCATGCCTTCTTTCGGTGATCAGGGATAACACAGATACTACATTTTCCTATTCATTATTTAAAAAATATTGGTAGAGTTTCTTTTGGTTTTACTTTGTCTCTGCTTTGGAAAGGCAAATTGATTATAGTGTTTACAAAAACAACACTCAGAAGTCATGTTGAATCTGTTTTAATTATAAGAAAAATCTGTAGCTTATAGAAAAAAAAGTTGTTTTGATTTTCCTGATTTTATTTCTGCCTAAATCACTTGATATTTTTCCTCCTATGTTTATACGGCCAATAAAGTAAACCGCCAACAGACACAGGTCTCCATCTGACAGGAACAGAGAGGCAACACATATTTTGATGTACACTTTCAGAAACAGCTAGCCAAATGCCAGCGACATCTAGACGAAAGAACGACCTCTAGAGAAAAGAATAAGAACACATCTTCATCCAAAGTTATGTGTCATCTGTAAGCTCACGAGAAAACAAGTATCATGAAGACAAGGACTTCATGTGTTCTCCTGTATGCCCAGAGCCTAGAACAACACATGGCATATAGATATAGTAGATGCACAACAAATATTTGTTGAATAGATGACTTAATAAGTAAGTGGGCTGTAGAGTACAATATACTGCTTTATATACTGACAAATGCAGCAGTTAATAAGTGAAAAAGTTAGTCAGATGTTTTCTGGGGTCTGGACAATGCCACGCCAGCCTGCCATATTGACCCCTCCTCTACAATGACTGGAACTCTGGCTGGTTCCACCATTCTGTGCATGGGCTGCTCCATGCAGATCTGTGCCAGCTTGGGGAGGGTGCCACCCACTTGCTCCTGGAGATAAACATTTATCAGATACACATGAAACGCTGTTGGTTGCATTTTATTTTTCATGTGTTTTCTGGGCAGATGAGGGGCGAGCAGATTGTTTTTGGCACGGGAGACAGAATGGTCATTTTTTTTCCCGTGGCTAATAGAGCCGTGAGCCAGGATTCAGCCTCGTAGGAAATGCTCAGCGCTCCGTGTTTTTTTCGGCAGGGCTGTAAACCCAAGTAAAGGGATGCCACTTGGGCTGAGTTTATACAAACACGAGGGGGTGAGTTCAGGGAGGGAAGTGTGACATCCTTGTGGAGCACAATGTGCTTTCCTTTATGTAATTAGGCCATGGAGACAGCCAAATGACCAGGTCCTGGGTGGAGGCACTTATTTGGCAAATTTAAAGTGATAAATATAAATACAATAATAACTTTGCGGGGGGGGGGGTCTAAGGTTTCTGTTATTTGTGGTAGAAACAAAAGAAGCTCTCTTTCTGTTCACATCGATAAAGCCTGTCTCTTTAGTGCCAGGTACCAGGGCGCACACAGGCAATTCTGACCCATTCTCCTATTTTCCTTTGCTACGTTAAGGCCTCACTTAAACCTCCTTCTCTGATGGTGGCTGGTCGTAAGTGGGAGAATGAGATAACCAGACGAGCACCACCACCCTCAATGGCAGCATTTATGGAGGAGTCACTATCACGTTTGGGGCCTGCCGAGAGCTCTACAGACATCCTTCCACTTAATCCTCCCGTTCTAAGAAGTAGGTGCTTTCTTACCCCCATTGTAGAGATGCAGAAAGGCAACCGCCTTGCTTAACAGAGAAACTACAAGCGAGTGATGTGTTCGAGGTCACCAGATTGATTTGCTTGCTTGCCGGTTGCTCGTTAAGGAGAAGGTGTCATCTGTAATTAATATATATTTTAAAATTAAGTGTCCCTTAAGGCAGTGCTCCTCAAAAGTAGTCCAAGGACCAACAGCATGACGTTACCTGGGAGTTCGTTAGACTCTCAGGCTCCGTCCCAGACCTACCGCATCAGAATCAGCATGTTAGGGCGATCTCCATGTGATTCAGGTCTGAGCAGCACTGCTTTAGGGCTGTGCCCTGACGTGTACACAGATTGATTTTGGAGTGTAGGTCCCTGTTCCAAAGAGTTACCAGGTTAACTTTGACCTTGTCTGAGACAACATCGCTCCCTCCCGGATAGCGGTGTTACTGGACAAGTCTTGGGTCTCTTCAGCTCTGGGCAGCATTAGGCATGATTTCTGTGATCTCACTCAGCAAGTTAACCCCATCCCGAGGGACCCTGATAATCTCAGAGAGGAAAGGTCTGGGATACTGCTTTTCAAGTGGGTTCTGAGCACCGAACTTCAGAATCACCTGCGGCGGATTCCTAGGCCTTTCCCCAGGTCTAATGAGTCTGGGGAGGGGCCCAGGTCTCTGTCTAGTCCACAAAAATATTGGCCCAGGGTAAGAAAGTCTCAGCAGGGGCAGTGGCAAGTATTTTAGGGACATCACCCCAAAAAGATGTTCAGCTTTTTCAGCAGTTTGAAAAAATATTTAGAAGCAACGGTGCAAGGGAGAGTAGCTCAGAGTCATTCCAGGAAAGAGAGAGACTCTGCCAGCTTTCTCCTTTGCTGGAGAATGAGGACAAGAAGCCCTGCTACTGCCTTGTGTCCTCGGGGAGAAGTGGGGGGGCCGGGTCCCCAGCATCAACACCAAGGAGCAGATGCCAGAGCATACACCTCACTCTCCCCAGTTAGCAAACCCTGTGGAAAGAATCCTTCGAGTTTCCTCTGCACTGGGGACTCACCGTTCTCTCTTGGAACAGAAATCAAGAGGGGGCTATTGTTGGAGGGGTGGGGAGAGGAAGCAGGGCCGGAAGACAGTGAGGGAGAGGACCGGAATCGCCTCTGGTTTGCTTCAGCCTGGACACAACGGGGCCTCTGCCTGGATGGAGATGGTGGCATCTCCCCCTTCGCGGAGCCCCTCTGGTCTTTGTCCACGGGAAGTGAAAGGAGAGGAAAAGCTGCAGGCCTCCAGCGCTGTTTGGTGGAACACCCTCCACGACACGACGCCACTTTGTCTCTTGCTGTTTCTCTAGTTCACACAGTTTTCTTTCCCACAGCCTAGTGGAACTTCCTCTCCTCACCCCACCCCTACAGACTTTTCAAGTTTAAAAAAATGGACAAAGAGAGGTCTTCCAGCATTATCCTAAAACCTGTGTATACTGGACACTTTTAAGGTGCTAAGGAGCACTATACTTAATCCGTAAAGACAGGGTTTCTGAGCTGCCAGAACTTGGACTCTCAGAGTGAGGACTATGGCAATTCCAAGGTATATCAAGAATCCTGTCCCCCACCAGATATTTTAAGAGATAAGGGCAAGGAGGGACTATTCTGGGCATCATCTTGACCGTCAGGGGCCATCAAAGATTGCAGCCAGTAAGTTGGCGTCTCCTCCAACATTATCCACAGCTCTCCTGAACCCGAGTCACATCCTGGCACAGTCACGCACCTCTGGCTCTATGAAGTTCCCCAGGGATGGAGAGTTCTTACCTCCTGGCTGCAAAAAAGGCTAAACCTTGATCCAGGGAATAGAGGTTTGAATGTTCTGGTTGACACATAAAAATATGGCATAACAGTGAACGCAAATGTATATGGAAAATTTAATATATGATAAAATATATCATTGCACTTCAGAGAGGAAAGTAATTATATATTTATTGATGTTAGGACCCCTATGTAGCTATTTGGGGGAAAATAAACTTATATCCTTATTTCTTAAATTAAAATAAATTCCAGATCAAAAATTTAAAATGTTAGAAACAAAAATACTAGAAAGAAATGGAAGATGTATTTTTTTTTTTAATCTCGGGGTAGGGGAATTCTTTCTAGTTTAACCCAGGCTTAGCATTTATTATACATTTTATTACATTAAAATAAAATCTCTTATGGGGTCTAAACTCAATAAATAAGGTCAAAAGACAGACAAAAAACTAGGGGAAGCATTTGTAATATGTATCATTAAGAACTTACTATGAACAGAATATGGGAGAGTGACATGAAGCACACATTTCACATAAAATGAAATATACTTGACTCTTAAATGTGTAAACAATAAAGACACTCATCCTACTTCATAAGAAAATGCAAATTAAAATGATGAGATGCCATTCTTTACCTATTCAATGAAACAAAAGATGTAACATTTGTTAGCATACAGTTGGTGGGTGGATAAACAAAGGGTGGTATGTCTATACAACAGAATACTCCTCAGCAATGAAAATAAACTCCTGTTACATGCAAGCTGTGGATAAATCTCAAAAACATCATGCTAAGCAGACACAGTACTACTTAAGGAGCCAGATATATAATACATATTGAATTATTTCATCCATATGTAATTTTAAAAAGCACAAAATTATGGAGAAAGATTAGTGGTTGCCTGGGGATTGGGTGGAAATGGGATTGACTGAAAATGAGCAAAATGGAACTCTTTGGAGGTGTTAAAATTATTTCAAAATTGTATTTTGTTAATGACTTCACAAGTGTATAAATTTTTAAAAACTCATCACACTGACACTTAACAATGCGTGAATTTTATATTATATAAATTGACCTCAATAGAGCTGTTAAAAAAGTTAAAAATAAAAAGAATGAGGCAGCTCTATATGTTCTGATAATGGAGCAATCTCTAACCTGCATAGTTAAGTTAAAAAAAAAGCAAGATTCTGCCAGTGAAAGGAACACTATAATTTTTGTGTAAAAATGAAGCCTATTTTTGACATGCATAGAATATTTGTCTTTGGGCAGGGCATAAGATGGCTGAGATGGGGGAAAGTGTGTAAGGGGAAAATTTTCACTGTCTATCCTTTTGTACTTGATCAAAAATAATTAGAGAGAGAGAGAGAGAGAGAGAGAGAGAGAGTTAGAGAGTTAGTTTTGAGTCCCACATCTGCTCTGTGATCATGGGCAACTGCCTGAGACTCTATTTCCTCTCTGTAAAATGAAGGAGTTAGCCAGGGATGGGCAAACTTTTTGACTCGAGGGCCACAATGGGTTCTTAAACTGGACCGGAGGGCCGGAACAAAAGCATGGATGGAGTGTTTGTGTGAACTAATATAAATTCAAAGTAAACATCATTGCATAAAAGGGTACGATCTTTTTTTTTTTTTTTTTTAGTTTTATTCATTTCAAACGGGCCGGATCCAGCCTGCAGGCCGTAGTTTGCCCACGGCTGAGTTAGACAGTTGATCCCTAAGGAAACTTCTGACTGCGTTTTATACTCTGAGAGTTTAGTTAAGGGCGATCATCTCACACCTGTCTGCATTCCTCTGGTCCTTTCCTCACCAGCATGCCATCGCTGCCACATATAAAGCCACAACCAACGGCTTTGTCTTTTCTCACTCAGATACCTCTCACTTTATTGGGTCCCCGTCCTCTTAACAACATGTAAAATATGGGTGTCAACCAGGGTGAGAAGGTAGCCCAGAAAGTCAGGTATGTGCAAGACAGCCTGGAGGAGAGGTTACAACCCACATCTTAGGGGCAACTGCTTGACATCAAATCCCCGCGCCCTTCTTTGCCATGGTGTGACCACAGGTAGTTGTAATTTCTCCATCTGCATGGCAGGCATAAAATCGCACCACCCTCTTAGGGTTTGTTGTGAGGATTAAGAATGAGAATTCATGTCACTGCTTAGCACAGTGCCTGGCAATATCCAATAAATGTTACCCCTTTTAAGTATTAATCTGAGCTCCTCTCTTATGGGCCCTGGAGCTTTCCTGATGGCATCGAAGTTGCCAAGCTGTGTACTCATTAACACCATGACCTGGGAGTGATGAAATGGGTTGTTTTTCTTTTCAATCCACAACCAAAAGGACAGACTAGAGTAATTTCTGCTGCCCCCCAACCCAATGTCATTGAGGGAAACTTCTTCCAAGATTTCATCCCTTGGAGGCAATTATATCCTGAAAATGTGACGAATGCAGGCTGTAAAATTGCAAGCTTGTGGCATTATGCAGGGGGTTGAACCAGTTAAGCAGCAAGTTTTTATTTGCATAATAAATGTGCCTTAAATTACATTTGAATCAAAACAGCATTAAATATTAATATTAGTGCCATTGTATAACTCCCTCTCCATGGTAGCCACTTAATAAATATGAGTGGCAGCTTAAAACTGAACCAGAAATTTCTCTCACCATGAGGTGCGCATGCCTGTTTTCTCAACTCTAGCCTCAGTGCAGCCAAGCATGGGACTATCTACACCAGCAACCTGTGGTTCCTGTCACTTCAAGCTTCTCCGCCAGAGGCAGAAGCTCCCCTCCCCCCAGAATATCTATCTATATCTATATCTATATCTATATCTATATCTATATCTATATCTATATCTATATCTACATCTACATCTACATCTACATCTATATATCTATATCTATCTAGATCGCTATATATCTCTACATATAGTGTTATGTATATAGTGTTATATATAATGTTTATGTATATAGTGTCCCCCCCAAAAATGTATAAACACACTTGGAATAATTATAAAGGCAGTATTTATTAAAATACATTTCATTTTCAAAATTGAGCTATCAGCTATTAAAGTGTATATATATATTTTCTCTTAGTGATAGCTCTTAAGTGAATTGAATTCCTCATATGTAAGGTACCCTTTTGCATGCACTCCTGTTTTACAGATGATCAGATCACGTTCTAGAACTAGATCCCAAAGGCATGGTTTAGTTTAGTGGGTGGCCTTGCACACATAATTCTTTCATGTGTGTCTGTTCTCCCTAACTATACTGGAGCAATATTTGTCAGGGGCTGGGTTATTAACCATTTTTCTACTTTCCAGAATAAGAGCTGTCTAAATTCTTTCTGGTCCCACGCTAATTCTGAGATCCTCTGAAAAGCCTCTTGCTGTTCTCACTTTAGAAATGAGGAAACTGAGGCTCAGAGAAGATAAAGGATTTGGATCTCTGGGGAGTTGGGGGGGTGTCTGTGGAGTTATTGCAAGGAGTCGACAAGTAGGTGTGTAGATGTCAAGTGTCTAATGTTTTCAAACTGACTAAAACAGTATTTTGAAAGTGTGTGAACCTCTGTTTTCCTATCGGGTTATAGTGTAATAATTAATAAAATAGAAATTAATTTAAAGATGATACTGAATTCAAGATAGCTTTTGGTTATTTTGTACTTTTTCTAACTTACTGGGGATTTGCAAAATAACTGTATTTTTAAAATTTACAAAGGAAGTCCTCACGCTGAGAGGCCTGGGAACCACTGCAGTCGGCCAAAGCTGGGCTTCACTAATACGTTGTAGGGAGGTACTTTAAATAACCGTGGTCTTCTGGTGGCAGCAAGCTTCTCCGTTCTTAAACTGCTCCCTAGAGTAAGTTGGAATGTTTGGTAGAAGTCTAGAAAGCTTCTGAAAGTATCCATCATTATTGTTTAATTTCTTCCCTCTAACAACTATCTATAAAAAAAAACCTGACTCCTTCCTGTATTATCTGTGTGACTTTGGGCAATTTGCTTAACCTACATGTGTCCAGTTTCCTCAATGGCAAAATGAGGAAAAAGACTACTCCCTAACTCATAGGATTCTGTGACAGTCACATGAGTCGACGTTTTTTAACACATTCTTGTTGCAGTGGAAACACGCAGCACATATTGCTGGTGGTGTTGTTGCGTTAGGCACCACTTTCCACTGTTTTCGACGCATAATCGGGACTTGCTAGACATTCTTGGAGTTGGTTAGTGAATAAACATAAACTAGGGATAAAGGGCAATTCTAGATATGTGATTCCTCATCTACATTCCCTTAGTCACAGGCAGGCAGTTGGGGCACCTGCATTTAGGCAAATGCTACACTTGGGAATATTGGCTTCAGTGAGTTCAAGCTAGAGAGATGCTGTTTCTTCTGGTCCAGCAAACTTTCCACATGTATCGACTTTATGTGTTAGAGTCATCAGGACGTGCACTTGAGGGATCAGCAGAAAGTGTCTGGGCTTGGAACTGGTGCCAAGTACAGGCTTTATTCCTCAGGAGGAAACGAGGCCAGTAGACCATTAGGTGGAGAGAAGCGATGCTTTCTTGCTACAAACCAAAATGCTGAGGACCACAGTTATAAGAGGGTCAAAGGAAGTTAGGATGACCTTTCATAGCAGGCTCAATATTTACATAGCTTAAAATTTCACTTCCAGATCATCCCACTGACAGTTCTTGAGCTTTATTACATAACACTGGAGCCGGAAAGAAACTCTTTTTTTCTTCAGTGTTTGCAAAATGTGCTATTGGAGATAGCAGATAAGTGCATGTTGCTAGATTTTAAAAGATGGCCTGCCCTGAGTTTCACTGCTGGCTGACGTGGTTATTTTAACAAGGTCTCAGACAGATGGGTCAATAAAAAGATATCAGCTTCTCAGAATCAGCTTTTTTTTCCCAAAACCCGCCAGTAAAACTCCTGGAAGCTACTGCTTCTCGGCTGTCCCATGTGATGAGGCTCTGTGCTGGTGCTATAGACATGAAAGGGAATAAGATCCAGTTTAAGTCTTCCAGAAGTTTCCAGTAAATTAACGGTTATGGAGATGAATGCTTCCCTTGTCACCACCATCCATTGGCCCTGTTTCTGTCTACCGGGATCACAAGAAACAAATCCAGTCCATTTAAGCCTCAGTTCTTTGAAGTATTTAAGCATACGCTATCAAGGCCCCAGGCCTCCAACCCACCTCCTTCATGACATGCCAGGTTCCATCAGCATCTCAGTAAGATATGGGTTCATGTCTCCTCACCTCTATAAACTCTTTAGTTTGGCCCTCTCCAAATGTTTGACCCAGAATGGCCCCTCTCCCCATCCCAATGGTTCGGCCAGTGCACAGTAGAGCCAGGCCCTCTGAGGCCCATTTACAGGGTTATAGAAGCTGCTGGGATTCTCCCTCAAAAGATCCAGATGAAGAGGCTTGGAGTAAAAAGTTAGGAACTTGGACTGAGAATTATTGATTTGCCTTGTTATTTTTCTATCTGCCCATCCCTAACCTTGTCTTAGGTCTTCCTCCTTCCTTTTTACAACCATGAAAATATCTTCTTACCAGGGTTGTTAGGAAGCCCAATATTAGTATTCTTACTATTTATTGAATGCCTTTTTTTATACCAGAGGCTTCTAATTTTTATTTTATAATAAAATAAATCTTGTAATAACCCTGTGAGATGGGTTATTATTTTTTATCGCTATGTTCCATGTGAGGAAATTGGGGCTTAGAGATTAAAGCAACTTGTCACAGTTGAAGCAACTTCAAAGGTTGTACAGCTCTGTCTCATCTGTATTCCATTCCTTTTACCTTCTCTTCTTCTCAAACTTTCAACAATTTGGAGACCCACAGCTGTAATGAATGCCTTCTGAATGGATTAATTGGGATTTACCCTTTGAGCAAAGCTCAAAGACATGGCTTTCCAGAGTAATTTTAGGTAGGAACATTTTCCCTCCCGAGTAAACTTAAACACCCGAAAAAGGTATTAGGCTGGTGGCCTAATTGAGTAAGTTGCTAAGTGATTAACTCTAAGTATTTACTCAAAGCAGCAGCAGTGGCCGGGTGGGCTTCTCCTCTCCTAAAGCCACAGCCTGCATCAGGTGGAGGAAGGAACAGGCCTCTTAAGGAGCCAGTGAGGAAACAGCTAAAAGCTGAGGTCTGACCATCTTCACCATTCTCACTGAAACAAAGGCTGGTACTAAGTAGAACAAAGACCCCACATCCCTCCAGGACAGATAATCTGCTAAAGGAGAGTCAGAACTGGGTCCCCATGAGATCCCCGCGCCCTGATCCCAGCTCCACGATAGCAGCACAGTGCTGGGGGGTGGAGTGTTCTCTGTGGTTGGAAATTTTCAGAGTCCATTGGTTTTACTTTCTGGCTCATTTCTTTCATAAGGCCGTTAGCTCCTTTTTTGTAAATTCCAGAGAACCAGATTCTCTTCCTATCCTGGGAATTCCCAACTGGGCTCCACGCAGGGGCTCTCAGCTTTTCACCAGGGTATTAGGAACTACTTTAAGAACTCTTGAATTAAAGTTTATTTTCATTTTTCTTTCATTGAAAAAAAACTCTGAAGAGTAGCATAGCTCATGGCTGACAAGAAAGGGCTGGGAAGGATTACAACGCAGAGACATTGGTGAGGGAGGGAAGAACTAACATTTATTTAGCATGTGCTGTGTGCCATGCATATCACCTACTAGGTATCCCATTTTAATCTTTCTCCAGATCCATGAAATAGTGTATTTGTCAGAATAGACTGTTTTATGCTTTAATAACAAACAGACTCCAAAAAAAGAAAGAAAGAAATCAAGGATGTATTTCCCATTTCATCACGTGTCCATTACATGACTCAGCGGTAGCTTTGACTTGGGTCATCCTAACTTTTGGCTGATAGAAAAGCTATTGTTGGAAATGCTTGAGGGAAATGTTGCTATGGCAGAGGGAATGAAAATTATGTGGAATCGTAGATTGCTTTTCAAAGATTCCACAAGGAAATGACACATGTCACTTGTGCTCACATTTTATTGGCCAAAGAAAGTCTCCTGGTCATGTCTGCATGTAAAGGGAATAGAAAAATGCAATCCAACCATGTGCCCACAACAGCTAGAAATATTTAATGAATAAGGTGTTATTATGGCTAAGAAAATGGATGCCTAAGAAAGTTAGTGGGTGGTGGAGCTGGGATTCAAAGCCAGGTTTTCTGACTTTGTCTCCTGAGCTCTCTGCTCTCCAATATGCATGTTACATACACGATGCTGTACCTTCTCTCCAAATGCCATGTTAGGCTAAAGTGTCCTTGGGGCTTAAGGAGATACATACGCACGTGTACCTGGGTGTGAACAGGTAAAGCCAAATCAGACTTATTGTGGCTCAGCCTTTGTTTTATTTTACCCATTCCATTTTCTTTAAAGATCAACACATTCAGTGTGAAATCATTATGTAATAGAAGTTTCAACTTGGAACACATGCCAGATTTTTCTTTTATTATAAATTTTATTGATTTTTTACAGAGAGGAAGGGAGAGGGATAGAGAGTTAGAAACATCCATGAGAGAGAAACATCGATCAGCTGCCTCCTGCACACCTCGTACTGGCAATGTGCCTGCAACCAAGGTACATGCCCTTGACCAGAATCAAACCTGGGACCTTTCAGTCCGCAGGTTGATGCTCTATCCACCGAGCCAAACCGGTTAGGGCCAGATTTTTCTTTTTAATCATAATCTCAAGTGTAATAGGTTTCCTTGCTTACTGCTTTTATTTGCGGAGTAATGAGATAAAGACCACTGGGCTCTTAGTTTGGTCAGATTGCTGCCTGGTGGATGTTCAAGGACCAGGGGAAGGGATGGCCCAGATTCCCTCCACTGCTAAGAGTCTCCAGGAAAAAAAATTCTTGTTGCTGTAACTGGTTTGGCTCAGTGGATAGAGCATCGGCCTGCGGACTGAAAGGTCCCAGGTTCGATTCCGGCCAAGGGCATGTACCTTGGTTGCGGGCACATCTCCAGTGGGAGGTATGCAGGAGGCAGCTGATTGATGTTTCTCTCTCATCGATGTTTCTAGCTCTCTATCTCTCTCTCTTCCTCTCTGTAAAAAATCAATAAAATATATATTTAAAAAAAATCTTGCTCACAGGAACAATAAAAAAATGAGACTGATTCCATAAGCCCTAGAAAAATCCGTCTCAATATCTCATCTCCCTGGAGCCCAGAGGAAAGACTGTTGTGTCAGTTCTTCTCAGACTTTTTAAATTTACTAGTAAGTACCCCTAATGGGAGAGAAAAATCTGGAAAAGAAATCCTGAGTGGTCTGCCATAGGTGGAATTTCAGACTTTAACCTGTCCTGATATCTTGCATTCTGCTGCAGAACATATCTAGATTTGTTTGCATTTGGAATGTTTTCTGTTACTCACCACCACATAAAATTGATAGGCCAGGAAAGCACACCAACTTATTCCTGGTTTTCACCATCCTTAGGAACTTGACCCCATCCATTAACAATAAGCTTAGCACCTGAAAGTGGGTCCTAGCGGGACAGGGATAAGGGCTCCTGTCACCTTGGGGGTATGGTGGGTTCCCCTCAGCAGGTAGAGTATCCCAGAAACTTGGAGAGGGTAAAGGCAAGGACGAGGGGGAGGAGAAAGGGGAGGGGAGACGGGAGATGAGCAATGGGAAATGGTATCCGGAGACAGTGGGGAGCCAGTACAGCCAAGGGAGTAAATCACAATATGACTTAAAAAGGCTTGGAGGAAGAACTCAGAACTAATTTACTGAAAAAAAAAAACAGTTGTTAAAGAAGTACTTTAAAAAAAATCAGTTATATTTTCCTATCCATTAAAATACACAAAGTACTTTGTCTGAAGCACAGCTAGCTATAGCCTTAGGCAAATCGTTTAACCTTGCTTTTTTCCCAGCCATCAGACATGAACTCAAGTCCTGCTCCGCCTAATGGAGTGTAAAATCTGCAAAACTCCTTGAAGGTAGAGAGTGCGATTTAAGTATTATGTATCATTAAATAAAATGCCTGTTTAGGATGGGAACTCCCCATTAGCATTATATGTACCTGAACTAGCAGTCAACACCTGGTAGAGTCGGTTGTCAAAATGTTTTTGACAGAAAAGTGTGGGGCGCGGTTACGGTGTTTTGGCCAGGTTCAAGCCTCGGACTAATGAAAGGACAGGGTCCTCTCATTGCCACGTGCAAGTCCCAGCTGGAGGGCAGGGCCCACCCAGCACAATTATAGCCAACGGTTGTGGTTGTAAGCTTGAACCTATGGTCCAAACACATAACCCCACGTGCCTTGTGCTAGAGTTCAGGTGCATGTAGTTGAGTAGGGTTGAAACTCACGAGAATGCTATAAACAACGTGATCACGCCCCTACTTTACCTCGTGGCATCTGCTATAAAATAAAGACACGGCTTGTGGGCACTGGCGCTGTCTCCTCATCAGGGAGCAGCGTCCCACCGAGACCCAGCTTTCATGCTCTTATCTGTCTTTCCTTAATCCTTTCACCCCTCCAGCCCCCCCACTCAGTTTACCTTTGGCCGCAACAGAAGAGACCCAGGTGTTGATCACTTAAAATAGAAAATAAAAGAACAAAGAAACAAGCCTAGGCCGTAAAAAATGGCATGCACCATTAAGGCACTGGCTTGGTTCCGAGAGAGATTCCTGAGCTAAGGAAGACCTCTTTTACTGGAATGGAAAAATATAGGGCCAGGAAATTGCTCAGAGGTCTTCAGTCTTTTCCTGTGCCCATTCAGAAGCACTGTGTGTCAGCTACTGTTTTGGATCCGAATCTCAGTTTTAGAAACAGCCTGAGTTGTGTCCTTGGAAAGGGAGAGGGTTGTGTAGTATATTGTGTGTGGTGGGGATGGAAGAGGGAGTAGAGGGAGGATGTTGGAAGGAGCATTTAGATGCTCTCTGGAACCAAACTGCTTCCTGGGGCCTCACAGGCAGTGGCAGAAATGAGCTGAGAGGTTAAGCAGTTGGTCAGGGCTTAGGGAGCCTCTAAGTCTCCTGAACTGGCTCCAAGGTGGTGCCAAGTCTGTCCCCCTATGGACACAGGCCAACTCTGCATGTTCACGCTTGATGGCTGGGTTCAAGCACACCTATTTTTCAGGTGCATAAGCTGAGCCTCAATACTTCTATAGTTATCGAGCAACCACTTCCTGGCAGGCACTGTGTTAGGCACTGGGAATATATCAGGGAACAAAAGACAATGTAGGAAGGCGAGAGAGATTAGGGAGTGCTGGGTGGGGCGTGGGGGGGGGGGGGGGGGGGGGGGGGGAGCAGGGTTAGGATAGCCCCGCTGAAAGGGTGATATTGAGCAAAAACTTGAAGGAAGCAAAGCAGAGAGCCATGTAGGTATCTTGGGGAAGAGCTATGCAAGCAGAAAGGACCTGAGGAGCCCAATGCCTGGTGTGTGAATGAAACCACGAAAGGCCAGAGGGGTTGGAGTAGAGTAAGCAAGGGAGATTGTGGTCGGATATGAGGTCAGAGAGGTAACTATCTCACGGAAAGCCTTGTAGGCTAGTGGGTGGACTTTGGTTTTACCTAAAAATAGAAAATTGTTGGAGGGTTTTAGGCAGGGGAGTGACAAGATGCGACTTACATTTTAATGAAATCGATTTGACTATTCTGTTGAGTAGGCTAAGAGGAACCAAGGGTGGAAGTAAGGAGAAGAATTAGGAGGGTATTAGGAAGTGATTTTCTACCTATTTCAGAGAAAAAGCCAAAATTCCTAGAAGAAGGTTGTGGCTTGGACCAAGGTAGGGGCAATGAAGTGGTAAGAAATGGTTGGATTCTAGATAGACAATGGAAACAGAACCCATTGCTAGTGGATATACTGGAGTACTCAGGTGCTCTGTTGAGTATGTAAGTGAGCTGTGAAAGAATGGTGATGAGGGGTGTTCCCTCTCCATTCAAGAATAGTAAAGGAAGAAGAGCCAGGATTCTTGATACTTCATCCCTTGTCCTTTCTGTTCATTGAGGGCCTATTATGTGCCAGGCACTGTGCTGGGAGACAATAGTGAATGTGAACTAACAGGCTTGCTGCCCTCATGGAGCAAACAGTGTACAAAGGGAGCCAGGCATTCAGTAAATAATCACACAAATAAATGTAAAGTGAGCACTCTGATACACACTGAGTGTCAAAATTGATGTATCTGCCCTGGTCAGGCGGTGCTGAGGAAGGGACACGAGCTCAGGGATCTGAATAAATAGGTGTCAACCAGGCAAAGAAGGCAGAGGGAAAGGAGTAGTGTTCTAGGGGATGGGAATGGCATGTCTGGAGGTTCTTAAGGGAGGGGGAGCATACTCTGGATGAGGAACTGAAAGAAGGCCATATGAGTAAAATGCAGAAAGCCTGGGGAACATGGGCAAGATGCAGCTGGAGAAATGGATGAGACTCAGGCTGTGCCGGGCTTGTGGGCCATGCTTAAATTTTGAACTTCACCCTGACACCACTGAGAAAATATTGGAGGCCTTCATGCAGGGGAATGACATGGTCACATGTGCTGTTGAGAAGCTCACTACGCTGCTTTGAAGAGAAAAGATTGCAGCAGTGCAGTAAGAGTGTGATGAGGAAGACCACTGATGAGACAAATGCAGCAGCACAGGTGAGATCATGGTTGCTTGGACCGTAGAGTTGGTGAGGATGAATGTAGAGATTCTGAGACGGACTTTATAAGTTGGTTTGGGATTGGCCATGAGGGTTAATGAGTTCAAGAATAATTGCTTGTGTTTTGTTTATACTATTTATATGCAATCAAGCCACAGAAGTTAGACTATTTTTCAACAAATCTTTAAAATAAGATTTACTCTTGGATTATTTCGTTGGAGTCTGGCCTTACTGAAAATAGGAGGTAGGATAGATGACCTCCCCCAGTCCTCTCCAGCCTCATGGCCTGGTTGTATAATAAATTGATGGAATCCTTCATCAAAAACAATCTCTACACCAGCGTTGTTCAATAGAAACATAATATAATGCAAGCCATAAATGTAATTTTATGTTTTCCAGTAGTTATGTTACAAAAGTAAAAAGTAAAAAGAAACTGGTGAACTTAATTTGAATAATCCATTTTATGTAACCCAATAAATAAAAAGTTTGTTTAAACGTGTAATCAATACAATAATTGTTAATGAGGTATTTTACTTTTTAAGTAACTTTTTAAAATCCAGTGTGCCTTTTACATGCACAGCATGTCTCAATTCAGATCAGCCATATCTGATGTGCTCAAAGCTACCTGTGGCTAGTGAGTACTGAATTGGACAGCACACCTCTAAACCATCAAAGTAGCCATGTACAAAGCACTGGAAATATAGGTCCTTCTATATTTAAAAGATAAGTATACTTTAAATAGAGCCTCTTAAATCAGAATGTTTGACCTCTCACCAAGAATTAGAGAGTAGGTACTCATTCTCACTCCCAAAGGAAGATCATTGTTAATATCCAGATAAAATAGTGTCTACAAAGAGAGAGAACAGGGCTCAGTCTGAGAATGTTTTCCTTTTGCATTTTCATCAGCCTAAGGAGTACTGGGTTTGCGGTACCAACATATGGCACAAATTTAATTTTAAGGAAAATTTGGCACACTCAACACGTTAAACCATGCTTCTTTCCATGCATGTTACTTGGCTATAGTAGTGGCAATACAGTGCCAGGTTTTCTTTAATGTCAGGCATTTTAAGAAATGATTTCTCTGAATTTAAAATTATACCCACAAAAAAATAAATGGAAATGCTACTGAGGTGTTTCTGAATAAAATAAATTTGACCCCTGGGGGGAAATGAGGCAATAGCTTACCAGAGGCCATGGTAGTCTGTTGGTTGATGTTCAAAAATCAACAGAATGCTATTTTAATTTCTGGGCAACATATTGTAATTCCATAGTGCATTAACCAGATTATCTGCAAATAATATTCAATTTTCCTTGAGGACTCTTCCTGCCTGTTGGTAGAACTCACCTATGCTACCTAAGTCACATGAACAGGTGAGAATTATCTAGTAAAAACAATCCCCGCCTGTGTCTCAGCATACGACAGCCTTCCACCATCCTCATGATCAAAATATACCGGTAGTAAAATATGTTGAGGTATTTTACTTTTTAAATAACTTTTTAAAATCCAGTGTGACTTTTACATGCACAGCGCGTCTCAGTTATGATCAGCCATATCTGGTGTGCTCAAAGCTACATGTGCTCTGGACTTGTGCCTTGGAGTCTGGACTTGTTCTTACTAAGTTTCCTTTGACCACTTCAGTTTATCAAGTTCACCCCAAGTTTGAACTTGACTTTCACCTTCATTGGCTCATTGTTGTCCACATGCTCTTGGGTTTCTTTTCTGGGTCATCAAACACATCATAGATAAAGTGCTTGTTTCAAGATTGCTCTGTCTCTGCTTATGAGTCTGAGTTCATATTTCTAGTTACTGCAAATTCTCATGACAGGGAGAGATTGAATGGTGTACTTTCCAATGGGTTGATAAAACAGTGCAGGGGGAGGAGGAAATTGGGAATGACAGATACAGGGACCAGTATAGAGTCAAGGTCACCGGTGGGAAGGTAATATATGAAGTGAGATTCCAGACACTTAGGCTCTAGAACTTTAAAACTCTCATATTCTCTGATTGAAACATTAATAAAATCTGAACAAGGTGATGTCTGAAATCCTCTCCCATGCTCCAAACAGTCTGCAATTAAGTCTCTTCATCTCATGAGGTTTGTGTGGGGACTAAATGCAATAATGGGTATGAACGTTTTCGAAAACGTTGAAAACTATCTCAGTGTAAGTTACCACAAATAGCATAAAATAATCTCTCAATAAATCTGGGATTGTTTTTTATCCCTATTACAAAAATGTTGGCTCAACTCTAGGAACTTTTTCTAATTTCAGGTGGAAAAAGTAGGTCAAAACACACTTAAAGAAACGAGTAGTTTACGTCTAAATTAAGGTGACCTTTCTGGAAATAAATTTAGCAATATGTATTAAGACCTGAAATTTTATATCCTTTGATTTAGTAATTCTATTTCTAGAGAATCTAACCTAAGGAAATAGAGACTCAACCAAGTTTTATGTATAAAGTTGTTTACTGCAGTATTATTTGTGTATTGCATAGAGATGTGCGGTAAATAGTATTATGAAAGAAGACATATTCATGAATGTAAAAGAATTGAAAGAAACAAACCAAAATATTAACAGTTGCTCTTGGGGGTTTTATTGAGTATTTTCATTTTCTCTTAAAAACATTTTAGTATTAAATTTTTCAAGGGTAATGTGTTTATATTATCTAAAGGTCATTAAAAATAAATTGTGTAGAGTAGGTCCCCTTAATCTCATCCTGGTGCCAACTAATTTTGTCTTTTTAATTACTTCTTGATCAATAACAGTCAGCTTTTCTCAACTGCTTTCATGATTTTCTTCTTGTTCTTCTGCTAACCATGACACCGTGTGAGCTTTATATTGCATCTGTCATTTGCCTGCAGCCTAGATAGCACCCAAAGAGCTGATTCACCTGTCAGTTTTAGGGTGTCTACGTATGGTGCTCATTCTTTCCTTAGTTATCCCACACATTCTTTCTTCACATGAAGTTCACATGAATTGGTCCAGGAATTGATACTTCTAGAACAAGATATATCAAGCAACATTCTTAAAGTGTGACTTGCTTGATTCTCCCTAAGAAGTTCTTGGGCAGGAACATTCTCTACCCACATTGAATTTTCCATTAATCCATAGAGAATAACTTTTTACTCTGAAAACCTAAAACTTTTAGAAATTATAAGCAATTCCCTAAACTCTAGATTGAATTATCTCATTTTTTTTTTTTTTTTTTTACTATCAAATGGATCTGAGTTACCTCTTACCAGGGTGATACCCTCAGTAGAAAGGTGTTTTGTTATTTATTCACTCCATTTTTTCACTCATTTGAATTAGAGCCATTTTAAATTAGCCTCACCATTTCTTCACTCAGCACAAATTAACATGAAAAATGGAAGAGGCCATTTCCCAAATACCCCATTAAATAATATTATTAAATGTATCCTTTTATAAGAAACTCAGAGAAAGTTAATAATGTAACACTATCAGCCTGTTGCTGGTTAGAGGAGGAGGAGGAGGAGGAGAAGGGGGGGAGGGGGAGAAGGAAAAGGGAGAAAGGAATAGAAAATAGGCTATTGAAAGCATTTTTTCTAACCCTTCCAAGGAAATATTCTTTACTCAGAATCCTCTAGATATAGTATTGTAGCATTCAGACTCTCAGAACCGGCCCATGGATATCTTAATTGGCTTTTCCTCATCACCTCATCAATTTGTCACACAACACTAATTCAATTTAGATCCTGCTATTTCTGCACACTTTTACATTGATTTGGAAAATGTCCCTCACACTTTGGTTTTGGTCTCTATTCCTGAATGTCATTTGCTTAGGATGATTTAGTTTCACGAATGGATTTATCCCCAGTGTGATTTGCCTTCGATGAGCCTCAGATCTTGCATATGTCACTCCAGACATTGTTGCAAAAGAAGAGTTTGTGAGGCTGCTTCCATCTTTTCCCCTAAATATATATACAGCTGACTTTTGAACGATGTGGGGGTTAAGGGCGCTAGCACCCGGGCCCTGTGCAATTGAAAACCCTCATATAACTTTTGACTCCTCCAAAAACTTGACTACTAAGAGCCTACTGTGGACTGGAAGCCTTATCGATGACATAAACAATCAACACATATTTTGTATGTTATATGTATTATATACTGTATTCTTACAATAAAAGAAAATTAAAGGAGAGAAAATGTTATGGAAAAAATCGTAAGGAACAGAAATACCTTTACTATATTTATTGAAAAAAAATCCACCTATAAGTGGACCACTACAGTCCAAGTCTGCTGTTAGAGGGTTAACTGAAAATATTTCTTTCTCCCTTTGTCCAAATTCTCAGAGTTGAAATCCTGGTTCTATTTGTATATGCTGTTTTCATACACTTTAAATCTGAAAGGCAGTCCAATCCTTTTCTCCATTATCATTCTCTCCAGTCATCTGAAATGTCTTAGGCAGGTGCAGGTTTATAGAGAGAGATTACACACACCCCCACACATATGCACATCTTAACTATGCCAGATATAATTCTGCATGTTTTGTCAAAACATTTCCATTACTGATAATGACATGAGAATTGGGTGTCAGGTGTTACTTCAAAGTATCCAAAAGGATTTTTAAAAATTTGTCTTTAGAATTGTTCTTGTGCCTTGCCTTCTGATGGCTTTTGCGCTGTTTTTCCACTTTAAGTAGTTACTTTTGTGATTGATTTGTAGAAGCTCATAGATATCAAATAATACTATCTCTTTGCTGTATGTTGCAAACATTTCTCCAGTTTGCCATTACATTTTTAATTTTATGTAGTTTTTAAACACAGGGATTTTTTTCCTTATATAATCAAGCTCTTCAACTTTGATACGTTCTCATTTTTAGCCAAGCGTTTTGAAAGGTCGCATATTTAAGGCAAGGACACATGAAAGCTCTCACAGCCAGTGAGCTGGAGCTGTGGGCTTTGAGTGAAGCTGATGCCATGTTCCCCACCACACCGTTAAAACTACTGGGCTGGGGGTAGGTCAGGGAGGAAGGACTTACACTCATGCCAACAAGAAAAAGCCCAGCTGAAACCAGAAGAATAGAAGCGGGAGGAGAGTCTCTCGGGAGGAAGGTGGTGTGCAGAGGGATGGCGATGACACGATTTGTAGAAGCTCATAGATATCAAATAATACTATCTCTTTGCTGTATGTTGCAAACATTTCTCCAGTTTGCCATTACATTTTTAATTTTATGTAGTTTTTAAACACAGGGATTTTTTTCCTTATATAATCAAGCTCTTCAACTTTGATACGTTCTCATTTTTAGCCAAGCGTTTTGAAAGGTCGCATATTTAAGGCAAGGACACATGAAAGCTCTCACAGCCAGTGAGCTGGAGCTGTGGGCTTTGAGTGAAGCTGATGCCATGTTCCCCACCACACCGTTAAAACTACTGGGCTGGGGGTAGGTCAGGGAGGAAGGACTTACACTCATGCCAACAAGAAAAAGCCCAGCTGAAACCAGAAGAATAGAAGCGGGAGGAGAGTCTCTCGGGAGGAAGGTGGTGTGCAGAGGGATGGCGATGACACGTATGTGTGTGTTTATAAGAGTCATTTATGTGACTAGAAATTGGATGACTATTCTGTAACCTTTTCCAAGTTCCTGAGCTTTGGGCTGATTTCAGGGGATTTCTGGGGGTCAATTCCTTCCCAGTCTTGGTCAGTCTGAATGATTCAGTGACTGGGGTCCCCTGGTGCAGGGGAACCCTTTTAGGTGCCAGCAGTGTGGCAAGGAGATGCCACAGCTATGACCAGTTCCCTGACAGATGCCACCATCATGCATGTCTGGAAGTACAAGGATCTTTCACATGCTCCATCTTGCTTTTTTTTTTATAGCAACTATGTGAAGCAAGTAGGATATGCCAAGGTTTCTTATTCTCCTTTTTACAGGGTAGAATTAAATAGAATTTCAAATTTAACTGACTTTCCAAGCTCACTTTGTAGTGAGTTATGAAGCGAAGTGAGGTGTGCAGTCCACTAGAAGGGGGCAGTGTGGCTAATGGAAAGGTGTACAGGCTGAGAAATTGGGCACATCTGGGGTGAAATGCCACCTCAGCCACTCATTTGCTCTTTGACCTCAAGCAAGTAACTTCCCCTCTGAGCTTCTCTTTCTCGTCTCTAAAATGGAATAATGGCACCTTTCTTGCAAGATTGATGTAAGGATTAAAGATAATGCTCCATTTTCTTAGCTTCTTTGAGTTTGTTGGTGTGTTTTTGAGCGCCTCCTTGAAACGTGCATGGAAGGAGTGGCAAAGAAGAAATAGGAGAGCATGGCGAGCCCTGCACAGAGCAGATACTGCAAAAAATGTAACTCCTCCTCCACCCCGCCAACCTACAAACTCCTGAGGGCTGAGCTGCACCTGTAAGCTTTCCTCGGAAGGATCCTTGGGTGGTTTATAATCCCACTCATTCAAAAGCCCTTTCCCATCACAACATTCAGAGTGTTGCTAGCACTGAGGGATATGGTTATTTTAAAACCTCAATTATTTACTCAGTAGGCTATTGTATTCACAGGCTCAATGAGTGTTTGCAATAACTCATATGTAAATATAAAAGATCTTGAAAGAAGGTTATTGAAATATAAGAGTCCAGCAACAGGCCTCAAAAGAGAGCTTAGTGTCATGGCTAAGAGTTAGCAAACTATAGGCACAAGGCCAAATCCAGTCCATAGCCTGTTTTTGTAAGTAAAGTTTTATTGAAACACAGACACTCCCATTGTTTACATGGCTACTACGACTGCTTTCATTTCAATAGCAGGGTTGAGTAGTTGCAGCAGGGACTGTAGGCCTCACAAAGCCAAAAAATACTTACTCTCTGACTCTTTATAGTTAAAGATTGCAAAACCCTGGCTAAGAGCTGGCACTTCCAGGCTATGTGACTTTAGACAAATCATTTATACCCATTGTTCCTCAAATTTCTTATCTTTAAAATAGGGCTGATAGCAGTGGAAAGAGAGAATCCATGTAAAAGCTGTGCATATGGTGAATCCTCAGTTAATGACAGCTGTCGCAATTACTACTAATACCATTGATTTTTAGCAAAGCCCTTTGGGCAAAACACTCACCCTGAACCAGGAACAAAAACCTGATTGTTCAACCCCAGTTTCAAAGGTTCCTCCCTGTGGATAGCAATAGTAGCTAGATCCTTTTCTGCCATAATCATGTTGTTTTCTTAGGGTCAGCCACTTCAATGCCATTGGCTCAGAGTCCAGGATTTTATAAGTATACTCTGCCTTTCTCCCACACTTAATGCAGACATCTGGATTAGTGTCATCAACTATTTTCCAATAGTTTCTGTACCCTATCTGGGAGAGTGGAAAATTGAATGCGGCTTTGTGTTGGAATTAAATGTGAAACGAACCAGCTGCTTCTTTCTAAAAGTATGAGCTAGATATTCCAAAAGATGTGAACCTTCAATCAAAGTATAAGGGAAGATTTTACATTTAGTTGTTTATTTTGGGGAAAAAAACTTTTTAAAGAAAACCAACCTTGATAGATGGCATTGAAAGCTATTAAGGAAGCTGAAATTACAGCAGCCCCACGTTGCCTCCTAAATATAGTGGGGAATGCTTTCTCAACGTAAAGAAGAAGTCTTGTACGACAGTGCAATCAGCATATGGAGGTGATTTCCAAGAGAGAAGTGAAAAGAAAAAAAAATCCCACAGCTCAACCTTTCAGAAGTATCATAGTCATGCAGGAAGAAAACCATCTTGACCCTCTTCCTCATTGCTAAGCATTGTAGGCAGGGCCTTGGGGGCGGGGGGTGGAGGCTTGGGAGGAGGAAAAGCAGGGGAAGGGTCTCCTGTCTAAGACTCATATGCACACAAATGATGCACCACTTGGTACCCCCACCACTCCCAGAGTACAGCGTGACCTGTCCAGGAACCTTCCCCTTGTGGTTTGCCTGGACCCCAAAATAGCCATTTCCATGGACTGTGCTTCATCAACTCAGCCTTGGCATGGAGGAGAACCTTCTCACCCCCACACCCCTCACTAGTAGCCTGGTGGGTAAGGCATGGGTGAGTGCAACTCACAGGGTTTTTTTCCATCAGAATCCCTTCTCTTCCATCTTGTGCCCATTCATGCTCCCCTTAGTGTATAGGTCCTGTCATTTACATTCAACAGAGCTTTACTGAGCACCTTTCTAAAGTAGTTCTTAACCTTGGGTGGCCATGATAATCACCTACAGAGCTTTTAAAATGCATCAATTCCTAGGCCTCCATCCCCAGAGATCCTGATGAAATTTACATCTGGGGAGGCACCTAGGCATCACAGCGTGTGTGTGTGTGTGTGTGTGTGTGTACGTGTGTGTGTGTGTGTGTGTGTGTGTGTGGCAAGGGTGGGGCAGTGTGGTATGTTGAAAACTTCTCCAGTGATTCTAATGTACTGACCTACTATATTTGGGTCATTCTTCTAGGTGGGTACAACAGTGAATAGCATAGGCAAGGTACTTGGTCACATAGAGTTCATGGTCTAGCAGAGCAAGACAGAGAATAAATAAATGAATGGCCAAGATATGTTGTGATAGTGCTACCAGGAAAATAAAACTTGGGGCTGTAAAAGGAAGAGCTGGAAGATGGGGAGATTAGTAACTTTAGATTGCATAACTTCAGACAGAGTGGCCAGGCCATTGTTGTTGTGGGGTCATACTTTCCTTCTTTGCTCATGAGCTCTGTTAGTACTCAGATCTAGCAACAGGCTGTGATCAGAGGCCTGCTCTTTGTTCACTGTTCCCTAAACCAAGTTTCTACAGGCTGATGAAACATGGCAGACCCTCCCTGATTGGATAGCCCAGATTACCACTGTAACCAGAAGCCACCTCACATGGCGTGCCTTACCCTCAGTGCTCTTATTCAAGAATG
>NW_006299705.1:346544-380567 GCF_000327345.1 Myotis davidii | reverse complement strand
TGGCCACTTCACTCTAAAGTGATATCCTATTGTCAGCATCGTTTATTGAACACAATTTGCTGACTTGTCATAATGATAATAGTAAAAGCAGATTGAACTATACTTAATATGTACAGGCACTCTTCAAGATACACTGTCTCATTTAATCCACTGAAAAGGGGGAATTATCAGCCTCATCAACTGGAAACCAAGCCTCTGAAGGTTAAGGGAGTTATGACATGGCTTACCTTTTTAGACCTTCTAGGTTCTCTCCAACTCAGAGAATCTGTTATTTTGTGGTCTCTAGCTCATTTCCTCAACTAGGTGGCAAGCTCCCTGAGGAAAGGTATTGTATCTTATACATCTTTGCAGGAGTCTCTTCTCTCCTCACCCCCATAAGCCTTGTTTGTGTTGGGTAATAAGCCAATCAGAGAGCCACCTGTGGAGGCAGCTGGCTGTCACTCCTGAGGCTTCAAGGAAGCCTTCAAGGCCCGCAGGCCTCAGTGTTGTTGCTCATAGGCTTGGACCCTCTTTCCTTCACGTTCAAGACTGCCCAGTGGGGTCCTCACCACTGAGGGGCCCCAAAGTAACTCACAGACATTTATAAATGGTTCCTGCGGGCATTTGCCCCAAGTCCTGTCCCACTGAAAATCCAAAAGGAACAATTATTTTACACGTTCCTTCTTTTTGTTAGTTTGTTTTGCTAATTAAGTTTTTTAAAAAAACTGAGATTAAAACAGCAAATAAAGAAATCATTGCAATTCCTAGATTAAGGATCATTATTCCATAAGGCAGAGTTGTTCTACTTATGATATTAAGAGGGGCTATATCTTTGAAGATAATTCCCTTTTCTTCAGGGTTATTGAGGTATAATTGACAAATAAAATTGTAAGATATTTAAAGTGTACAACATGATGTTTTGATACACATATGCATTATGAAAATATGACCCTATCTAGTTAACACATCCATCACCTCACATATTCCCCCTCCATGTTTTTGGTGAGAACATTTAAGTTTTTGTCTCTTAGCAAATTTCAATCATACAATGTAGTGTTATCAACTATAGTCACCATGTTATACATAAGGTCCTCAGACCTTATTCATATTAAACTGAATTTGTACCCTTTTATCGACCTCTTCCTATCTCCACCCCCACTTCCCCCCACCCTCCCCATAACCACTTCTCTCTGTTTCTATGAGTTTGACTTTTGAAAAAATTCCACATATAAGTGATATATGCAGTATTTGTCTTTCTCTGTTTGGCTTGTTTCACTTAGTAAAATGCCCTCAAGGTCCATCCATCTTGTTGCAAGTAACAGGATTTCCTTCTTTTTTAAGGCTGAATAATATTCCATTATATTATTCCCCTATATTATACACACACACACACACACACACACACACACCATCACATTTTCTTTATCTAGTCATCCATTGATGGACACTTAGGCTGTTTCTATACCTTGGCTATGGTGGAATAACGCTGCAATGAGCATGAGAACACAGATATCTCTTTGAGATAATGATTTCATTTCCTTTGGATGTATACCCAGAAGTGGGATTACCAGATCATATGGTAGTCCTACTTTAAATTTCTTGAGAAACCTCTATACTATTTTCCAGCGTGTCTGTAATTCTATTTTGTTACTATAACACACACACAAAGAATATAGCAACACTTGTGAGTGTGTGTGTGCGTGTATGTGTGTTTATGTTTGAGACAGAGAGGAAGAAAGCAAGGATATGAATGTAGTTAAACCTCCCTGAAGGAAGTTAATGTAGAAATTGAGACGTTACATAACCTTCATTTATGAATTTGGATATCCCTTCCCTGCCTGATGTCCTTGTTGATTTTCAGTTAAGTGCCTATGGAAGAACATAAAACTGTCTAAACAAAAGTCCTGTGATTACTTCCATTTTAGTTAAAACCTCAGGGGTTTAATCCTCACTGGCATTTTCTCCTCTTCCTTCTCCTTTCTTCCCTCCAAAGAGGCTTTTGGGCTGATCTGCCTCTGCAGCTGTCTTGCCCGGCTCAGTGCAGGAGCTGACAGCAGATGTGTGGCCCTTTGCCAAAGCCAAGCCTTTTCATTGGCCTTTGCTCCCTTCCGAGACAGGGAGCAATGGGCACCAAGGGTCCTAATCTCATAACCTCTTAATGCTGAAAACCCAGATCTCATGGGTTGGAGGTTGATCTCCAATCCCAGGAAATGCTCTATTAACATGTGAATCCAACATAATGCTCATAGCGATAAAGAAACCACAGTGATGGTGTTTGCCACTGCAAGTTTCTCCCCGGGGAAAATTAATTCATACTAATTCTGAACTGCCAACCAATGATTATATTAACTTACCAGATGGAAATGCAGCCTAAATTCACATGTGCTCTTAAAGCCACAGACAAATCTGTTTTTAAAAGCAAATATAGCAGAGCATACCAACCGAATCCCAACCAGGCAACAGCTCTGTACTGAGTATCTTGATGGTGATCAGTATCTTGCAAGATGCAATGGGAGATAGAAGAGTGTGGATCTCACGATGGAGGGAGCTTCTGTGCTGGTTGGAAAAACAACCTAACCATGAAATAACCAGAGTGGCATACAGGGGAAAACACTGTGTTTAACCAGGATTCTGTGAGATGCTGCAATAGGATTCGAGAGAAAGGAGAGATAATTGGGCATAAGACTAGGGAGGGAAGGCTTCCAGGAAGAAGCTGAATTTGAGTTCATCTTGAAAGAATGGGATGGATCAATGGAAAGAATATTCCTAAAAGTAGGCCAATCTAGACAGAGGCAAAGAGGCATGAACTGAATAATGAAAGCTTGGGGTTAAGAAGACTTTAGAGAGAAGGGGACTTTGAAGGTCAGGGCGAGGAGTTTACACTTGATTTGCTTTGTGTTTCAGGTGGATTTTGTGTTTAGCTACAAGCCCCAGAACTCTGAATACATTTTCTTAACCAAATTCTTAAGTAAAGGATTCATTTTCTTAAATAAGAAAACCAGTACCAAGGGGGTACAGTAGCTCCATGTTGACACGTTCCTTCTTCCCTTCTACCATACCTTGTGGGAGGCATTGTCAGTAACTGTGCTGCTTCCCAGCCCCAATATGATGGTGCCACCCCCGGCCTCATATCCACATTCCAAGCAGAAAGAAGAAAGACAGGAAAGGATAAGCAGGTGGTTTCTGCATTAGGAATGCAAAAGCTTTCTCAGAAAGCCCTAACAGTATTCTGCTTGCATCTCACTGGCCAGAACTGTGGCAAAGTGCAACCCCTAGCTGAAAGGATGTCTGGGAAAGCTAGTGTTTTTGCTGGGACATTCTCACCACAAATAAATCAGGGTTCTGTTTCTTAAGGGAGAAGGGGGAACAGATATTGAAACAGCAATTAGCAATATTAACACTATGTACAGCAGCAGTCTCTACACACTATTATTGCAGGTTCCTGAATAGAGTTATCTTAGAAAGAGTGGGGAATTTTTAGAAAATGGATTTGGCATTGGTATTTGAGGTATTTGTAAGGAAGGAGAAGAAAGATCTGGAAGAGTGGATGGAAACTGGTGAAAATAATCTAGGGGTGAAGTAGTAGCCACTTGAATGAGCGATCTGGATATGGGAATGGGAAGAAGGAGAGAAGCTAATAGTCACTTCCAAGAAACAATGAACAACATTGTGTAAAAACCATCCAAGAATGAATGGTTAGGGTGGAAGGTGTTGGCAAAGTGACTCTTTGGTCCTTTTTTGTTTTTCTATGCATAACGTTAACATTTGGAGTGAATGGAAGAGAACATACTAGAAAAAGAAATTGATAAAGGACAATCTAAGAATCAGAGACATATTGAAGCAATAATGAATCCTAGAGTATAATTATATTTTAACATAATATGCATCTGAGGTACAAAAAAGGGATGAGTTAGGTGCAAAGTTAGGGGTACTAATATGAATATGCTCCTTCTTGGGAATGTGAACATTGCTTTCCAGGGCCATTCTCTAAACACAACACATAGGATAGCCTGTAGACTACATCTATGTTTAAAAGCAAGATGAACCAGACCTGAAAACAAATTATGTTCCTTTTGATGACTAATCCTAAACAAACAAAAATGCATTCTCCCTATTTGTTAGAAGGAAAGCAGAAAGGGAGGAGTTTTATCTGCTACTTATTGTTATAGAACAGAAAATCATTTTAACACTAAAAAATTACTATAATTTGAAAACTCTTCTTAAAAATGGAAGTGTCAGTCATTGTACATAGCATTAAAGACACAGAAAAGTTTAGGTTTTGTGCTTTGACATTTTATGACTCTGCAGTGTCACAAATAGGTTTGGACTTTTATTTTAGAAAGAAACCTTTAAACAACCCAACTACCTTAGGACTCTAGGGGAAGACCTGACATGGTCTCAAATCCAACAGTCTCATTCTTAGCATCCCAGAGTTTCTCATCAGCACTGGAGAAGTAGTCAAGGAAAAGTTCAGGGATGGGTAGAGCAGAGAAACTGGATTAGTTGTATTTGCCATGTGTGTCCTGTAATTTGTAATTATTGTGAATCTTCAGATCAGATTCATGATTGTCTGAATTTTCAAGGTTGAAAGTCATTTATTTTAGACTTACACACACCTGGCTTTCCTAATTCAGTTTACTCAGTTGTCAAGTCACCGAAGTCTCCTTCTGTTCTACAGAACACACTGGTAGCAGGAAGGGGACGTTTCCCTTGCTTGTCTCGCTTTCACAGCTATTGCTTCATCTGCTTTATGTTGTTCTAATCTAGGTTTTAATGACAAAATGGGGGAAAATAGTATCTTGAAAGAAAATATTTTATGTGAAAGAAATGTCATTCTTCTTGTTCTCTCATATTCAGCAAATCAACATACCTATTCAAGATTCCTCTAGTACAGCTCTTAGGACTTTTTCTGCACACCTGCTTGTCACTTCTTCTTCCAGTTGGTGAGTTCCTTGAGGCCAATGTATGGCTTATTAGACACTGTCTTCCTGATGCCCAGCACAGTGCAGGCACAGAGGAGGCAGTTGAAGTGGAGGCAGGTGAATGCCTTTGTGGAGGCTCCTGCTAGTCAGAGTCTTTTCAGGTACTTATACTTTTTTCCCTGATGATATAAGCATGGGTCATAAGGCTGCATGCCCAATGTACACACTAGAGTGAACTCTGCCAGGGGCACCAAAGACCTTTGGCAAAGAAATGCTTCAAGAGAATTCTTTAAAAAAAGAGAACCTAAAACTAATTTTGTCTAAATGTTTGCTGTTTGAAAGCCAATATAGATTTTTTTAAAAAAATACAAGTATTTGAATAGTTAAGTCAGCCAGTGTACAAAGGTCTAAGTTGAAAGGGTATAAAATTACAAGTCTCCATCCAGGCAACTGGACACCCTCCTATAGAGTATGCAGATGGTAACTTGGCTACTGGGCTCCCAGACTTCCTCTCTCAGCCATACAGTGTTCCAGCCCAGAGACAACCAATATTACCAGATTTGTGTGTGTGTTTCTTTTTCCAGAGATAGGCTATGTGCCCATGTACATGAGGAGCTCAGTACATATATTTTATAAGTATATATATTTTCCAAGAATGATTTTAGTGAACAGAATCAATAGAAAAAAAATCAACATAAAGTAGGTTAATCAAGCTCTTAAGCTATAAAGTGCAAGGGAGAAAAAGTATCCAAGATGAAGAGTGATTACTCATCAGAAGGCAGAAATAGAGCAGGAATTCTATCTACAATAAAAAAAAAAGGTGAGATCATAGATCCATCTGATCATTATGGTGGGCATTTCCATGAAGCCAATGGACATTGCCTGGAGGGTCATTGGAGAACTTGCAGTTGTTGAGTGAGAGAAATGTAGTTTTCAGTCTTAGACCATGAGACAAGGGAGGACCTTAGCATGAATCATAGCATGAATCCCAAGAAAAAAAATCAACATAAAGTAGGTTAATCAAGCTCTTAAGCTATAAAGTGCAAGGGAGAAAAAGTATCCAAGATGAAGAGTGATTACTCATCAGAAGGCAGAAATAGAGCAGGAATTCTATCTACAATAAAAAAAAAAGGTGAGATCATAGATCCATCTGATCATTATGGTGGGCATTTCCATGAAGCCAATGGACATTGCCTGGAGGGTCATTGGAGAACTTGCAGTTGTTGAGTGAGAGAAATAGTGGTGTTTGCTATAATGTGGGCATGTTCTACCCTATGGTGACACACTTTCTCAGCGAATTAGTGGCATCTGATCCCCAGAACTCTCCCATATATATTCATATTATTTCAGTGTAATAAGACATTCTACCTCTCAGGTCAAAGGAATATGGCGTACACTAGGCAAGGATCCTGAGACAGGATGAAGCAAAGGGGTGGGAGTGGGGGCATGTTTTCTAAAGAGCACTACCCTACTCATTGCTATGCCTTAATTTAGCTAAACTGTCTTCCTCACTGGAGATGTTCTTGGCAGTTTATTGATGTAAAGTTCTCTTGAAGTAGATTGGAAAAGTCCAAGTCAACCAGTTATTGTTTTTCCACCTGTAATACAAAAATTCTGCTTGGGACCAGGGAGCAAGAGGAAGCCAGAAAATGATTATTTGTCAAATAAATTCCCAAGTAATGATTGGATTCCAAGAACATAGAAGGTACCAGGCAAGTTTCTGATGTTCTAACCAGATCCTGTTAGAAATATATGATACGAACTCACAAGGAAAGATGATGAACAGCATGGGATCCTATCAACGAGTGGAACATCAAACAAATGTGATAGACTTCAGAGAAGTAAGGAATTTTCTTCCAGCTCTGGTGGAAAGGAAAGTTTCACCTCTAGGTCTCCGTAAAGCCTCCAGTAGGTGAGGTCCTCTCCACTCCCTGCCCTGTAGACTCCTGGGACAGTCTGGTTGATATACCTAATGAAAAGTATCAAAGAAGAAGGCAGTTGGCTGCTCAGGTAGACTTCATGGGAAGGCAGTGCCTGGTATGGTTGCCATAACTCAGAATTTGGCTTGTGGGTTTGGAGATTCATGAGTTCCATTTTTATAAGAGCACTCAATTAATTGGGCTTAGGGAAAATGATTCCAAGAGTGATCTGTGAACCTGAATGTCAATGCCAATCTATTGATTTACAGTGGGTAGGAGTATACATTCTAATGACCAGAATGATCTTGTTTGCTACTTTACACATTAAATAATGTTGGACCAATTATAGAAGACTGTTTACTGAATGCAATCAGGACCAAAGATTAGAAGACCTTGAAAGATAACTTAATGCACCATCCCTTTCTCACGATATTCTTGCTGAATAGAATATATACAAGAAAAACAAAACAAATCAAAACAGTTATTTTCTGCCATTTAAAGTTTCTTCTTTTGTTATCAATTCATATAACCCAGGTCCTCTCTTTGTAGGCCATATGCCTATTATTGGATGTATTCCATAGATATGAACTGATTAGAGCGTGGAGTCTGGTCGCCTTAACTGTTGTTGTATCTTTCCCAAATATCCTCTATTACTCTTTTTATAAGAATGTGCAAAGTAGCATTTTTGTATGTTTCCTTTATATTTTCAACTTATTTTTAATACACATATAATAAAATTCACCCTTTGAATTTTAGGAGCTTTGACAAATAGAGAGTTGTGTAACTACCACCATAATCAAGATATAAAACAGTTCTTCACTCCCCCCGCTCCCCACAAAAAAATACTGCCTTGAGTTACATTTTCAAAATAGATTCCTTCCACAGATGGCTAACCTCTATTATGTGTTCTAACATTTTTGTTTGCAGAGGATCAATTTTCTGGCATTATCTACCAGTTATGAAGCCCATAAGACAAATATGCTATCATTCCCAGAGATGGATAAAATGAAGTTTTCTAATATGTGTATGAATATCTGCTTAGCTAGCAGTGGGTATATCAAGTTTACTTGATCTGTGAACTTACAAAAAACACACAAAAAAATTGACATATATTCTAAGGACATTTCCCCCAAAGAAAGTAGAAGAAAAACTCTAACATTCCAGTTGGAACTCTATCCACAAGAACTATATTAGCTCTGAGGGTTGGGAAAGAGAACTGCTAAGTCATATCAACAATTCATTTCCTTCCTTTAAATGAGTCACGAGGACAGAGATAACCCCAATACACTAGCAGTTGCTCCAGTGCTCAAGTAATTATATCTACTCCTGCTTTCCAGAAACTAGGTCTAGGCATTAAGAACTTTCCTAAGTAAAACATGCATCCATTTAACTTATGCAAGTTAGTAACTGAATTTATTGCTGTTGTTTTAATAAAGGCTCTTTAAAAGTATGCATATACTAGAGGCCCAGTGCACGAAATTTGTGCACTGGTAGTGTCCCTAGTGGCTGCCGGCTGGGTACTCCCTCCCTTCCCCTGGCTGGCCCACCCCCTGGTCGAACTCCCAGAAGAACTCTGGTTGAGGGGACAATTTGCATACTATGCTTTTATTATATAGGATAAATGGTATATATGCATACTCATTATGGACAGTTTAAAGAATGGAAAACTAAACTTGATTTCAACTATATTATATCTTGATGGTATTTAGGAACTTAAAAAAATAAATTATGTGAGTTCTATTAATTATTTCACATATGAACAGGTCTTGTTAATATTTCTGACCACCTAGGGGACTCAGTCCATGCCATAGACTGACTAATTACTTTTATAATAAAATAGGAGGAATTTTGGTTTATAAATTAAATGGTAGCCACAGGGGTATCCTGAGATCTGATCACCTCTCCTCAGCTCTGCCACTAACCCAGGGAGTGACAAGGCAGACCTTTCTTTTCTTTGAGAATTTATTGCTCTATCGTTCAGATACTCAGAGATCCTGTATTCCTGCCAGTGCAGGAATACAAGACCAAATGATTATTTGCCAAATACCTGCAGCTAAAGAACTCAGCAGCACAGTTAGATATATATTAAGACAATTATGTTGAATCATTAGAAAATTTAATTCTAAGACTCAAAGTATCCTGTTATCACAAATTCAGAAATAACCTGGTGGTCTAATAAAATCCCATAACAGAGGAGTCTTATAACAGGATCCCTTTGTCTGAGCAGAGAGGTTGGCAGTCATCCATGTATTTCCCATCTGTCTTCCTCTTATCCTCCCACAACTCCCCACCCTTTGCTTCTCTTAGCACTGCTTCTCATTCTTAAACTTTTCCTCCACTTTTGCCTCCTCCTGCTTCCATTTTTCTTGAGAGTAGACCACATGATTAAAGTGCCATTCTCTCTCATTGTAAAGTTTTCCAATGAAACACTGGAAATGGCCAAGGAATAAGGAATGTGAGAGAATATTGTTGCATGAATTTCAGGATGAACGGAAAGGAGAGAAATAGGTCTGCCCCTGTCATGCTGACTCACGTGACTCTTCTAGCATTTACTGGAATGACCTTCAATTCAAATGAGAACCACAAAATACCAGTAATTTTATCTGGGGAATATTTATATTTTGGTGCAGTAGGTGAATTCCCAATTAAAGGGCATTATTAGAAGCATTTTTCCCCCAAATGTAGTTTCATATTGTTAGGCCTTGCATTTTTAATTGGTTGTTTTGGTTCAAAGAGAAGATTTTGTTTTTGTTTTTGAAATCCATTCATTCCCCATTTCCTCATAACTAACTCTCATGGAGAATACCTGTTAAAGAAGACATCCTGAGCCCTAGATGTCTCTAACACAGACCAACCCAATGTTTTCCTCCTCCAACAATTTGTTCCTGATGTAGAGCCTATTGGGTTTGGTGACTGAGTATACATGGAAGAAAGTCAGGAATTTAGAACATTCTCTGACAATGGCAATAAAAATGTCTGATTATTCTAAGGCCTCTCCCTCCCCACCCCCACATTAGTGCAAAGGGTAAACTGCTACTAATGTCACAAAGGGTGGAAGGGTGCAGGGTGACTACCCACTCTTGGTTTATGTTTCATATTCTCAGTCCAGGGGTCTTTTTACCTCTTACTGCCCATTGGACTTTCTAGGCATCTGTTTTATGACTGGGTTGCAGAACCTTGTGGCACTTTAAGAATGGCTCCCTAGCATTAGTGAAACCAGAAACTGGGGCTTACCCCAAATCTGAAGGTCCGTTCAAAGAATGATGCCCTTAGAAACTGAGGAAGGTAAGCAGCAGCACACACAAAGTGTGTATATTGAGGTCTTCCCATAATAACTACCTGAGAATTTGAGTGTGCTCATGATCTAATTAGGGATATCCCCCAAAGTCATCTGCAGTCTAAAAACTGTAAGATAAAATTATACATTTTAAAGCTCCATATGGAATTTGCTCTTCCCACAAGCCTCCTCCTGCTTCCATTTTTCTTGAGAGTAGACCACATGATTAAAGTGCCATTCTCTCTCATTGTAAAGTTTTCCAATGAAACACTGGAAATGGCCAAGGAATAAGGAATGTGAGAGAATATTGTTGCATGAATTTCAGGATGAACGGAGCATCTATCCTATGTGCCAGGTCCCATGCTGAGGACTGGAACACTGCAGTGAATAAAACAGACCCTGTCCCCATGGTCTAGCAGGAACTGCAAAAGCTAGTGTTGACCCAGCAGTGTCCCAGTGTCTGAGATTTGGGGTTTGACAAATAGGGCCTCCTGTCCCTAGAAGGTGACCTTTAATATTACAGTAGGGGCAATTCTTCCATTTCCCATAAAATAGCAAACAAGACCCCCCCATCCCTTTTGCCCCCACTCACCAAAGCCATCTGTTATTAACGAAGGCCAGAAATATCTCCACAATAAGAAAGAAAGCCATAGAGAAGGAATGAGAGGTATTCTTTAACTGACACACTGGCCTCTTTGAGTGTGGTCACATTCACTGCTGTGATAGTACCAACGTGGGGTAAATGGGCAAAGCCTTGGTTTTGAACTTGCAAAGCAGAGGCCCAGATGTCAGTCGATGGTGAAAAGAGCTACAGCCTGGGAAACAGATGTCAGCCAGCATCAATCCAGTGATCATCAGCGCAACCCTCTCCAGTCCACTCTTTCTTACCCCTCAAGGACACCATATCGTCTAGTGTTAAGTACACTTTCACACACACACACTCTATTTTAAAGTCTCCAACAACCCACTGGGGGATATTTCAACCTCATTTCATAGATGAGAAAATCAAACCTCCCAGAAAACATGTTCCGTTCCCCACAGCTGTAATGCAAAGCCAGTGCTCAGACCCAGATCCTCAGGCTCCAAACCAACGTGCTTTCCACTTTCCTGTAGCTGTCTACTCTAGTCATTTTAGGTCTTCTTTCTTTTTGCACATGTTTCAGCTCGTCCTGATGGGCAACTATCCTACAACCTGCCAGTTTTCTGGGAGCAGCCAGATCACTCCCCTGCTCCCTGTCCTGTCTTGTCCAAGTAGATTAGTGCTGCTCCCAAACCTCTTTTGCTTCCCATAGGAATCCCATATCTATCATGGATGTATGTGGACCTGCTTTTAGAAATAGTGGGGAGCACATGGGTGGCACACAATGAGGTTTTCTAGGAATCTATTAATAGTTTTGCAGACGCTGTTCAGAATTTTAAATTGACTGATTTCAAGATAAATTACCTCCTAAGAAAGACATTTTTCCCCTGCTCTTCCCTTCAACACTTCTCATCCTTAATATGGATTTGATTTTGGGGTGCTTTTCTTTTACCCCCTATGGCTTGGCCTTACACCCTGGGCTCAGAAGATAGGGATATTAAGAGGTAGAAGCATTACCTACCAAGAAGGCTGAGGGACTGGCGTGGCTCAGTTGACCTATAAACCAGGAGGTCATGGTTCGGTTCTGGTTGGGGCACATGCCCGGGTTGCAGGCTCGATCCATGAGCGGGGAGCAGCCAATCAATGATTCTTTCAGATCATTGATGTGTCTGTCTCTCTTTCTCCCTTCCTCTCTGAAATTAATAAAAAATATTTTTTAAAAAGAAGGCTTAGGGAAACAGATCTAGCCCTCGCCTCTGTAGATATTGGCAGTGCTCCTTAAGACCTTTATGCAGAAAGGAGCTGCTGTTTTCAAAGTCCTGGAAAAATGTCCATGGATGGATCCCAGTGCCTTTTTAAACCTCCTGAGTTAATAACTACTATTTTGGGGGTGAGGTGTATATATGCATAAGTCAGAAACTGGGGAAAATTTTTTTTTTTATTTTATTATTTTTTTAAGTTTCTTAATTTTTTTTATTGTTTTATTGCTTAAAGTATTACAAAGGGTATTACATATGTGACTGGCTTATTTAGCTTAGCATAATGCTCTCCAGTTCCGTCCATGCTGTTGCAAATGGTAAGAATTCCTTCTTTTTTTTTACAGCAGCATAGTATTCCATTGTGTCGATGTACCACAGTTTTCTAATCCATTCATCTACTGATGGGCACTTAGGCTGTTTCCAGATCTTAGCTATGGTGACTTGTGCTGCTATGAACATAGGGGTGCATATTTCCTTTCTGACTGGTGTTTCTGGTCTCTTGGGATATATTCCTAGAAGTGGGATCACAGGGTCAAATGGGAGTTCCATTTTTAGTTTTTTGAGGAAACTCCATACTGTCTTCCATAGTGGCTGCACCAGTCTGCAGAAAATTTTTTTATTATACTGAAATTAAAATGTACCTATGTAAAGTCTCAGGGTTTGGGGAACGTAATTCTGCCTTTTATGTTAAGAAACACATACTTCTGTTCAACAATGTTTATTTGCTTTAACTAGGTCAGTGGTGATAAAATAAAAATGCAGATACTGAAAATCAGTATGCTTTTGAAAAGAACATTATATTATAAATGTCACTCCTAATATATTAAGATGAGTCAATTAGTAGACTATGTCATAATTAGAAACAAAAATATTAAACAAAGGTAACAATAATGTGTATGAACTAAAATATCTTCAGTTTCAAAATTAGCAATAATATTACTTTCCAATTAAGAAGCTTTCCAGTATAAGATATAAAATATAAAGATACTAGACATCATTAGCTATGCATTTTCAAATACCTTTGTAACAATAAAATACACCAAAAAAAATTCAATAAGTTCTGGCCCGTGTTCTGACATTTACATCGGAGAGCTTAGTTTTCCAGTCAAGCTCTGGATTATAAAGTAAGAATCAACTGACTCTTTTAACCAGGTCAGAATAAAACAGAGCCATTGTGCGTGTGGATGGGCTCTGCTATGGTTTGCCATAGTCACTTGTAACGTGGAAGAGTTCTCTCCGGTCTGAGCAGCCCATTTGCAAATAAGACCTCATTTCCAAAGAAGGTATAACAGCAGCCAAAATGAAATTCCAGCGAAAGGAGCTGCCATATTCCCTCCATTCCAATAGGACACATAAGCCTAGTTTAAAAGCCAATTATTTCTATTGATGCAACAAATTCTTGGGTCAGGCCACCACCTCTATAATTCTATGTGAGTTTAGGGCTCAGGACTTACTGAATTACAAGCCAAGAAGCAACCTCGTCAACATGAAAAACCACCGGAGAGCCGCTGCCCTCTGCATCCTGTGCTGGTGCTTTTGACAGTGACAGCACCACTCCCCTCATCTTGCCGCCCTTCCCACACCCCTCCCAGCCCCAAAAAGCTCTCCATCCCATCCCCTGATAGGCTGACCACTTTCCTACAAGTGCCTGGTGCTTGTAGAAGACCTAGCATTTAGCTAATAATTTTAGAAAAAAGCAGGAGGGTGGGACACAGGAGTGGGCCTCTTTTCGCTGGACATGCCAGTTCTCCCTCTTAATTACTAAGCTCGGAGCCCATGGAAAGAAGACAATACAGGGCTATCTTCCCACTCACACAAACACAGAGACTAATGGATATTATTTTAGTTCACTGACACTTTCACAACACAAACTTAAATAACGCCCAGATGTTCATTTAATAGGGCACATAATTTTTCCTTCAGTTGGACTGTCTGTACATGGAATGGGAATACAATATAAAAAGGTCTATTTTTAAAAAACCGTGCTACCGTTCTCAAACCTCTCATAAGCTCACATGCGACATGGGGATACCTAGGTATTGTAAAAACTGCATCTGTCTTACCAAGGGCTACAGAAAACCACTCGAAGTTGTTGGCCTTCTCACCCCTGGGACCCTCAACCCGTACTGCTCAGCAGGCAGCCATTCCCAAGGGCCAGGGCCCTGCGTTAGTCCAGGACCCTATCCCAGCCCTGTCTCCAGTGACCCGAGGCCACTTAGATCATCCCACCAGTGTCCATGAGGAGGATGGTAAAATGGCAAGGAGACATGTGAAACAGAGCACGGCCCCTGGTTAGCATGGCCTGTTCTCGACATGCATGATGCAGTCAACCAGGCCGCAGTAACTGGCTTAGCAGAGGAATGTCAGGTCCTGCAGGAGTCACCAAAGGGCATTTTCACTGACACCTGTGTGAAGGGGGAGAAGCCAGTGCAGTTCTAGAGACTCTCAATCCTAGAATTGCCCACCTGACGTTGTCTCAGGTGTTGGATTAGAATGCACACGTGCTAAGATGACTTTGTAACCTTGGGTTATACGCTTTTCTTAATCACACTGACCTCATTCACTCCATACACCCCAGCAGCTCACCTGGCTCAGGGTGGGTACTCAGAAAATCTGAGATCTGAGTTCATCATTCAAGTCCCCTCTCCCACGTGGCCTTGAATATCCCCATCCCTAACAGCAAAGGTCCCCAGACAGAGAGAGGCAGTGGTTCCCTTAGAGAAAAAACAACCCTAAACTTAAACACATTTAAGTCACCATTAGCGAACGTAATTCCATCTCAGGCTGAAAAGTCCCAGCTGACTGCTCCATGAGGAGCTGTGGGACTTGAGCGTGCCACTGCATCTCTGTGGGCCTTGTACCCTCAGCTTAAGTGGGGCCAATAGCCCAGTGAGTTGTCAGGTCTCTTCTTTCCCATGAAGTCCACTCCCACAGCCCCACCCCACCTGCAGCCCCCTCCCAGCTATGGCTCTGTGGCTGAGGGGGTCCTGGAGCCCTAGGGCTCCCCTCCAGCAGGCCCGTGCTCTCCGCATTTGTGACCAGGTTTGTGAGTGGGGGTAGGGGGGGTGGGGCCCAGGGGCAGGGGGCAGTGATCTTTTGAACAGTCCTAGCATAAATGAGGGTCAGTATTAAGCAAGCATTACTCTTCATAAACTAGTACTGACATCTAGCCAAAAGCCTTAATGGAAAAAGGTTCTTCTTTAAACAATAACTTTCTTTATCTTTAAGAAACATTGCCAAGGATGCAGAAGGAAATGAAGATGATCAAAGATGAGGATGCGCATTTCAACCTGGGTGTGAAGAGGCCCCCCTCTTTCCCCCACTGCCTGCAGCCAGTGGTTTCCCGGGGCAAAGCTCCCCAAAGACACCCCTTCCCAGAAGCTCTCAGGGGGCCTTTCTCCCAGTTCCGGTACGAACCTCCTCCCGGAGACCTGGATGGCTTCCCGGGGGTCTTTGAAGGAGGAGGGTCCCGGAAACGCAAGAGCGTGCCCACCAAGATGCCCTACACCCACCCCTCTGAGGAAGCCGCCCTGGGCCTCCACTCCGAGGAGAGCAAACTCCATGGCCACCCGAACTTCCCTCTGCTGTTCCCGCAGCCCCCGCGCCCCAAATACGACTCGCAGATGATCGACCTGTGCAACGTGGGCTTCCAGTTCTACCGCAGCCTGGAGCCCCTGGGCGGCAAGCGCGTCAAGCAGGAGCCGGTGAATCCTACTACCCCAAGGTGCCCCCGGGCCTCCTGTTCCCCTTCTTCGTGCCCACAGCCTCCCCGTTCCCCTTCAGCCGGCACGCCTTCCTGCCCAAGCAGCCCCCCGACCCGCTGCTGCCCCGCAAGGCGGAGCCCCCGGAGGGCGAGGAGGCCAAGCAGAAGGTGGAGCGGATGGACGTGAACGTGCAGATCGACGACAGCTACTACGTGGACGTGGGCGGGGCGCAGAAGCGCTGGCAGTGCCCCACCTGCGAGAAGTCCTACACGTCCAAGTACAACCTGGTCACGCACATCCTGGGCCACAGCGGGATCAAGCCGCACGCGTGCACCCGCTGCGGGAAGCTCTTCAAGCAGCTCAGCCACCTGCACACGCACATGCTCACGCACCAGGGCACGCGGCCCCACAAGTGCCAGGTGTGCCACAAGGCCTTCACCCAGACCAGCCACCTGAAGCGCCACATGATGCAGCACAGCGAGGTGAAGCCGCACAACTGCCGCGTGTGCGGCCGGGGCTTCGCCTACCCCAGCGAGCTCAAGGCCCACGAGGCCAAGCACGCCAACGGGCGCGAGAACATCTGCGTGGAGTGCGGCCTCGACTTCCCCACCCTGGCGCAGCTGAAGCGGCACCTCACCACGCACCGCGGGCCCATCCAGTACAACTGCTCCGAGTGCGACAAGACCTTCCAGTACCCGAGCCAGCTGCAGAACCACATGATGAAGCACAAGGACATCCGGCCCTACATCTGCTCCGAGTGCGGCATGGAGTTCGTGCAGCCCCACCACCTGAAGCAGCACTCGCTCACCCACAAGGTACGGGGGACCCCAGCCTGGGGCGGGCCACCTGGCTGAGCCTGGGGTCAGGGGCCAGGAGACCGCGCTGCTCCCCACCTCCGCCAGGAGGAGCTGTGCAGCCCTGGGCAGCGGCGCCCCTCCCCTGAGCCCTGATGTCCTCCCCTCACCTGCCAATGGGGAGAATGAGGAGACTAGCAATCAAGTCCTTTCCCCTGAGATGGGCCTAGAAATAAATAATGTGGACTGTTCGGAGAAGTGTGTGGGAAGGAGGAAGGAAGCAGCAGGTCTGTGTGCTCTGGCTTCTTCGTTTCCTAGAATTTCTAAAATTCTGTTTCTGGAAACGTCATTCAGGGTGCCAGCATGAGTGTGTCATCAGGCTTCATCTACCGGGGACCGGTGCTGTGCCTGAGTACATTCATCAGCGCCTTTTTCTAGAGAACTCTCTTGGTTCCTTGCTGCTGAAGCAGTGGTTTCCTTCCCCCCACATCTTCTCCCTCAACTGTGAGACCTGCTTCACGTGCAGGAGGCTCTGGGGGAACAGAGGCTGCGCCCAGCGGGGTCTGTGCTTCCCTGGTGGAGCCCCTGCGCAGTTGACTGTGGTGCCCCGTGGTTTGTATGGAGGAGGCAGGAGAGAGCATCCTTCTCTGGTTAGATTTTATCTTCCCTGAGCAGGGTCTTCAAGGAGAAATACAGGCCGACAGGTCTCAGTTCAGCCGAGTTTGTAACCAGAGCCCTGGAGTCATCCAGGGTGAACTAAAACAAGGCCCCAGTGGTGTCCCAAAATCTCACCCAGCTGAGCTGACTTGGGGCTGCTTTGAGCTTCTGAGAGGGAAGGTCTGCTCCACTGACCTTTACCTCACACCTTTGACCTCAAGTGGTTTTCTTGGCAAGAGAGACTTCCAGAAAGGCAGAGTTCCTAAAACATTCTTCAGTTCTGAAAGGTCCATGGAGGACTCTTCCCAGTCAAGATGCCCTTTAAATTCTGCCATGAAGGGTTTTATCTGATAGGTTAGGACATAGCACAGGGCATTTCTAGCTCCGCTGCAGCGATCAGATGTGTGGCTGCCTTATGAACACTGCAGACAGCTCCTGCCCCACACAAGGCACCAGCAGATAGCATCCAGAGAAGAGGGGCCTGCCGAGGGCAGGGACCATCAACAAAGAAACTACACTTCAGCCACCAAAGAGATAATTTTATGGGGCTCCTACGTGTGTGGGTAAGGAATCAAAGGTGCATTTTGAAACATAAAAATTCTGTAAGTCAAATGGGAAAACAGCCTGGTATCTGAAATAAGTCTCATTTAAATTAAGAAACAGAATGCATTTTAATAAAGGGTGTCAGCAAACAGTGAGGGGTAGTATTAATTGAATGCTTCTGTGTGGCAGCTGCTTTACTTTGCATGTAATCCCCTTCAGCAATGCTAAGAGCTACTTGTCGGTATCATTACTCCAAAATTGCAATTGAGACGCTGAGGCATGGGGCGGCCACCCAGAATCTCTGACTCCAGTACCTGAGCTCTTGAACCCTATTGCCAAGACTTCCCCTTCTTCACCCACTTCCCTCCCTTCCCCTAACAACTCCACAAACTCCCTCTCTGTGATTCTACTGATCCTTTTAGAGACACAGTAGCTTCCTATGTCCCCCAAAGTTGTGTCCAGGCTCCCATTCACTTGGGTTCGAGGCCACCCCACATGTGAATTTTACTTTTAACACAGATTTCTCTTTAGAAAATTCCAAAACAGTGATAAGTAGATACTTCTTGGTCCCAGCATGACTGGATCATAGCCAGTATAGAGACAATCTTGAGGAGGAAGATCCTAAGTAAATTTAATAAGCCATCAAGAAAATAGCTTTCATTAATTTCATAATTTTAAACTCACTGTTTGAATATGCAACACATATTTTAAATTGAGATATCTTCATTAGCATCAGTCTGTACTCCTCTGCAATAATTAGACTAGAGAGCATTCCAGGTTCTCATGGCTTACCTCTTCATCTTGAGATAAGGAAACCTTAACCAGGAAAGGCCACAAGACTTGCCTTAGGCCTGTGGTCTGCAAACTGCGGCTCACGAGCCACATGCGGCTATTTGGACGCTTGAGTGTGGCTCTTCCTAAACCTTAAGATGACCCTAATTGAGTTAATAACAATGTACCTACCTATATAGTTTAAGTTTAAAAAATTTGGCTCTCAAAATAAATTTCATCGTTGTACCGTTGATATTTGGCTCTGTTGACTAATGACTTTGCCAACCACGGCCTTAGGCTATGCAGCCAGTAAGTGGCTGGGCAGAGATCTGAACTCACTCTTGAGTGTCACAGGCTTATCAAAATGGAGGAATGGTACTTTCTTACCATGTCCCAAATTAAAGAACTGAAAATACAGGCAGGGAGAGGCAGAGCTAAGCATGGAACCCCTCCCTCCATAAGTCACTATAAATACCAGCCAAGATGGGATTTATAAAGTACAGTTGTTAGCTAGGCAACTTGATCTAAGCCTGTATTAACCTTAATTTTAATGCTAGAGTTCTTTAAATTTTCCTTCCAAAAAGTCCTTCTGGACCAAGATTCCTTGCAAAGGCTTTTACAGGGAAGCACTGGTTAGTCAGGATCAGTTAATATTCTATTCCTGCTATGAGTCCCTAGAAATGCTTTCAACTAAGGGCATTGATGCTTAAGTTTTTCAAACACTTCTCCACAAACAGCAAGGAAACCAGAAAATCTCCTTTTCTAATTCAGAAAGCTATCATCTGTCACATTTCTCTATAGGACAGAAGCTGGCTTACAGGAGGTTCTATACCCAAATCAAACAGAGATCATCTCAAGAGGTGATTATCAAGTTGTACTTTATAGAAGTGTGGATATAAGTTGTTCTTCTTGGATTTTCAAGTCCATTAATAAGAACTCAAGATATGGGAAATGATATTATCAGTTTGGGAGGTATTTTTCTCATTATCATGAAAGCAGGATTATAGATTCATTTCGAATATCATTCCACAGTGCTCTTACCAAAATCCCGTTAATCCCCAAGAACTGTTACTATAGAATTAACCCCAGCAGCAGCAGGGACAACAAAAGTATTAGCTTTCCTTTTCTCTAACTTTATGTAGTTTATGGTTTTTGGAGAAAAAAAAGATTATGTAATCAACATTTTTCAGGAAAATAGCAATTTAACAAGGCTAAAGCCACACCATTTGGAACTAAATATCTACCAACAAGTTCATCATGGATTATGCAGCAGAAAGAAAAACAAAGACTACAACCCAGATGAAAGCAGGTTACCTGCTAACCACAGTTGTTTTGAATCTTGCCTCCCTGCAGGGTGTGAAGGAGCACAAGTGTGGGATTTGCGGGCGGGAGTTCACTCTGTTGGCCAACATGAAGAGACACGTGCTGATCCACACCAACATCCGCGCCTACCAGTGTCACCTCTGTTACAAGAGTTTTGTGCAGAAACAGACCCTCAAGGCACACATGATCGTCCACTCTGACGTGAAGCCTTTCAAATGCAAGGTGGGCAGGGGGCCCTGGGAGAGTGCGGAAAGGGGGGCTCTGAGGGTTGTGCAAACGCCCATTGGGGAAGAGTCTCCAGGGAACCCTCTATTCCATTTCATCAGGACCACAGAAACTCAGAGTAAGTCCATGGCCAACCCCAGGCTCATCTGCTGCTCTTTCTCTCTTTCCACCACACCTTTGCTCACACCAACCCTCAGCTGGGCCCTGCTTGTCTCACTGCGGAATCAGTTCCTGGGGGTAGAGGCACCAGTAGAGGAAGGTCTGAGGGTGGAAGGACCACTTGGGGAATGAGATGGTTCAAGGATGAAGGGATGTGGAGAGCTCCTGTTCTAGAAAGGAGCAATCCAGTGTGGCCCTCTTCCCTGTACAAGCCAATGAGTAGAATACAGAAAGGAGTCAGAGAAGCTTCTAGCACTGCCCCCACTCCCATCTCACCCCTCCCCTCCTGCCCTCCTGATACGTGGGCTAAGTGGCATAACTTGAAGGCAGGTCTTCCAGAGAGGATGACAGGTATTCTGAGGCTAGCCCTCAGATGACCTCAGAAATGCTTGCTTGGGCCAAGGAATGAGTGTGAGCACAGTCATCTGAAGCATTTCTCACTTATTCCTATGGACCTGGAGCACCTTTGCTAAAGTCTCCATGTCACATTAACTTGCTTGGATTTTTATTTCATCAGCTGAGATAATGTGTGAGCTGAAGATTTGTAAAACCCAAGGCACTGATTGGTGTCACTCAGAAATGCTTGGGCTTCCCAGGCTGTCCCCTCCCAACATTATTGCTCTTCACTTCTAAGAGGAAAAGGAGTCTTGCTCAGGATTGGGTAGTTTCATCCAAGGAATGTACCAGCATGGGTCATTGAATGCACGTCTTGAGGAGGGAGCTGAGGGGAAGAAGAGGGAAATCACCATGTTCAGCTAACGGCTAAGCTTTTCTGTTGGAAATAGAAGTTTCTCTTCTCTCTGTTACTGCATGTCTGATGCGGTCCAAATGATATTCTCAGTTGATTCCTATTTCTGAAGTAGGGTGTTCTGCTTCCAGGGGCTGTTCGTGCGTTCATGCCCCTGCAGCATGTCTCCCCACTTGAAGGAACCCCCTGTGAAGCCAAGTTCTTTCCTGTGTTGGCCACTCCTGGACAGGGTGAGAGGGGTCAGGAACCAGAGCTTCCCTAGACCTGTGTGGGCATTCTCCGGAGGTGGGGGAGGGAGATTTCTCCCTCCAGCCCTTTTCCTGCCACCCACTTGTGTTTCCCCTCCTTTCCTTCAAGTTCTAGTAGTTTGAAAGTCAATTTATGTCCATCTTGAGTCATCTGAGCTGAACAGGGAGGAAGCTGCATGTAGGACCTGGTACAAAAGGAACATGTGAGGCCCTTTGTTCAAATATTAGGAAGAATTTAAGATAGTAAAAACAGAGCATTATGCAGAACTCAGGACCCTTCTGAGTTTGGGGTCCTGTGTGACAGCCTAGGCTGCACACCTTCCTGCGTGAGCCAGTGGACACCATAGACCAACTCCTCTCTCTCTAGGCACTTCTTTGATTTCCTACCCACTTCACTCAGCCCTTTGACCCCTGCACTTTTAATAGAGCTGTTTCTGCCTGCCAGGGCTTCCTGTCCTCTACAATGGAGGTGCAAACAGGAGCTCTTTTCCACGCTTCATTCCTGTGCTGAATTTACTCTTGGACTTCAAGCACATTCTCTATTTTTTATCTTATCAACTGGTGGTAGAGAGCACATAAAGTTGTTAAAATATGAAGGGAGCCATTGCATAATTAGCCATTGCATAGTTCCCTAAAATTTCACACCTGTCCAGTCCAACCAACTCCCATCTCCCCCTCATCAATTCAGGTCCAGAAGTAGTGGTTAAACCAGGAAGAAAACATCTCTGAAACAGAGGGATATGTCAGGGGGCAGAGCCAATACAGGAGGAGGGCTTGCAGGCTATGTGTGATTTGGGGCCACAGAGACAGTCTTATTTCTTTATATCAGGGGCCTCAGAGGGGCCTGGAGGATTTCATGGCCCTGGTGGTATCTGAGGATTTAGAGGGTTCTCTCTGGTACCGGTTCATAGAAGACTGTACAATGCAAGTACAAGAAGGGCCCAGTGATGCAGTGAGCCAGCCTGGCTTGATGTTTCAGGCCTCCCTTCATAAACAACTGCTCCCTCTTCCCCAGTGATAGGGCACCACACATGGGTGTCTGATGGCTAACTTTATGGCTCAGAAACTCAACTCGACTTCTCCTTGAGTGTGCATTAGGCTCTGGATATCTGGTCACACCATGAGAGGGGGACTTGTAGCCTAAAATGCCAGCTCTGAAACACAGTTTATACTCTCCAAGGGGAGATGGGTCTGGAGCAGGAACTGGGATGGTATCTTCAGGGTCACTTCTTCCTGGGACCTAGGTCTCTCAGCAGCTGTAGGTCAGGAGGCCTAGAAGAGTGCATATACTAGTATCATTAGAACAAAAAGAATTGGATATTAAAGGTGAATTTTTAAAAAAATCAAACGCAGGTGGCCCTTCTCCATTCTTAGACTTTTCTAAAACAAGAACAGGTGTCAGTCACCTTGAATAAGAGCTCTCTGTCTCCTGGAAAGTGCCAGAAACATACCACAGGTTCTTCCTCTATTTGTTCCCATCTCCCTGCAAAGTGCCACCCTGCTCAGTGTCCCCTTTCTACTATCACCCTCCTCACTTCAAAGGCATTTCAGAGCCTGTCTGAGTTCACAGGCTATGTAATGGGCCTCTGTGTGTTGGAAAACTAGCTCCAGATGCCACAGTGAAATGGATCACCTTGAGAGGATGTCCTGCGGACTTTGATTCCCATCCATGTTGTGCTAGATTCTTGGAAGTCTGGCCTTGGGTGGAGCTTGTTGGGGATTTGAGAGTTGGGAAAGGAATGGAGGGCTTATTGCTGTGTAATCCAGAGCCTTCAGAGAGGAGTGGCTGGCAGGCTACATCGTGATGGTGGAGAACAGGGCCAGACAACTAACCAAGGCTTGATCATGGTAACAGGGTAGGCATTTCCTTCACAGGATTGGCATGGCTGGGGTGGGGGTAGGGGAGAAGAAGGGCAGGCCTTGCTCCTGCCATACTCTGAGAGGTAGCTCTGTCTCCTTTACCCCAACCGTGAAAAAAAAGAAAAAAGGAGATTCTTTAAGTAACAGATTCTAATTTCTTGGGACTCTCCCCACTAAAAATCCTTCCTAAAATAAACCCCTCCCCCTGTTGCAATATGAACTGGTTCTCTTCAGTCCGTGCTCAGTGGAAACAGCTGTCCTCAGCAAGCAGCAAAGTTCGCTCACGGTGGGATTAAGCAGTAACAATAGAATGGAAAATTAGAGGAGAAGAAAGGTTTCCATTCTGTTTCTTTTTCTTTCCTTATAAAAAGAAATTACTGCCCTTCTGGGCTCTTTTGCTATTGGCTCGGCTCCTGGACTCCTAGCTCTTGGAGCCAGCTGGAGCTGGTCCAGAGACCTGCGCCTGTGCACTTAAGCTTGTTTCAGAAAGATGCTTCCCAGATTCTGCGTAAGCACGCGGGGGTCGACTTGGATGCTATCCTTGTAGCAGCCACACTCCATAAAAGCAAAGAACCAGCTGCCGTCTTTGGGAAACCTGTCCAGGAAAAGCAGCCATCCAGAATTTCCGGGACACATTCTCCTTTGAGATGGGTGAAGCCGGGAGCTGCCTAAGTTATGAATCACCAGGTCATCTGCAGCCTGGTCTGATGCAGAGGCCTGAAGGCCAAGGGCAGAGCTGCTGGAAGAGGATGAGGTCTCCTTGAAAAGGTCCCCACCGCCTCTGCCAAACAGGCCCCATCTTCCCTTCCGGCTCTTGGATGCCTCGTGGGGGAGAAACCATGTGGGGACTTTTAGGGGCTCAGTACTTGGAACCAAGGCTCTCAGGCTGGCATTGAGGGGGTTAAGGCAGTGACCAGATAGCAGCCTTTTGGCAGCAAAGCCCTCCTCGGGCAGAAGGAAGGATATAGCTGTATGAACTGCCTGCTTAACAATGCCTCACATGTCCCCAGGGGCCAGCCTGCAAATAGATTTCATCTTGCTTTCTCTTGTACTTTTCAAAGCTTCCTGTTTTCTCACGGCCCTTTTGGACAGTTTACAGTCTCTCTCTCCCTCCCTCCCTCTCTCTCCCTTTGAGGAAAGGAACACCCTTCTTATTAAAAGAGAGAGAGAGAAAAGAATGTAAGGGAAGGGCAGCTTAGCGGAGGCCATTCTCCTGGGCTGCAGGCTGCAGCTCTTTGACCTTTACTCCCAGAATAGGAAAACACAGGCTTCCTGGCGCATCCCAGTCCTCAGGCTCACACAGGCTGGTTGGCACAAAGCAGTGTGGCTCTTCTTGGCTTCGTGGGCCTCTGGCCCCCGCCCAGCCTCTGCCCCGCTGCACACAGCCGCCCGGGCTTCTCCGTGGCTCTGTGGCTCTGGCTGTCAGCATCATGGCTGGGACTCATGGGAAGTTGCCTGAGGCATCTCCAGGCCCTGGGTCAGGGAGGGAAGAGGCACTGGGGAGCTGGAATTTGGAACTCCTATGAAGATGAGGAACAGGGCTCCTGTCAGCTGTTTAGCGGGCTGAGGATCAGGAAGCCAGATACTGGGTTCCCCCAAAATCTGCAGTCTAAGAGGAATCTTCTCTTTCCATCCACATTTCCCAGTGCTGGATCAGGCACAACTGCCTCCATCTCTGTTATGCTTCAGGTAACCTGGCAGGTATTTACACAAAGGATCCCTCACTTCCTTCAGTATTCCCTGCAAATAATTTGCTTTGAAAAGACAGTACCCCCATCTTCAAAGATCTTCCTATTTCTGGAAGGTAAGAGCATAGTACAGAATAATGATAGTAATAAAAACTCATATTTATTGAGCTCTATTTGCCAAACCCTTTACATGAATTGTCTCATTTGATCTTTATAAAAAACTATTACTATCATCGACATTTTAGGGAAGAGAAAATGGAGAGCTCATTCTCTATCCCTCTGAGGTCTCACCATCACCTCTCTGCTCTGCCCTCTCAAAGCCTAATGGCCCATGCAACCCACTATGAAAGGACAGTTCAAAACATTTGTTCCAATTTTCTATTAAATGTTGAGGTCCACCTACTTCTTGACAAGTAGGTATAAATGTGGGCATTGATGGGAAAGCTGAGACTTCATATCAGGCTCACTAATATCCCTCATTAGAGAACTGGGAGTTTAAGAGGGGTGGGCGGTTGAGATGACCACCTCAAGAGGAACGCTGTCCTCTCCACTCCAGCAGCGTCCCCCTCCAATACCTGCCCGTATCTGAATCTTCGCAGACCTGGGCGGGAGATGATGCAGCAAGTATTGCCTTGAGCAAACTCGTAGCCTCACCTGTTGCGATGAAAGGGGCCTTGACATTGATGGCTGCGTTTCTCAGAAGAAGAAACTAGGGTTATGATGCTCCCTCTCACCCTGACTTCTTCCTTCTAGTCTAACTTCCTTCCTCTGCTACAGGGACTATGCTTGGAGCTCGTATCTCAAACCACAGCACCATCTTTAATGGACCCAGTCTTCTTTCTCTGGTCCCCCTTTGCTGGATACTGAGGTTAGCCACAAAGACAAGGAAGGTAGCCCTAGCACTTCTGAAGGTGCTTTCGGCATCTTTCGGAGTTCACATACCTCCACTCAGCCTGGGAGAGCTCTCCATTGGCGGCCCAGGAAGCTACGTAAACCATGAAGGATAACTCTGGTAAATAAAAATTAATTTTTACCAATAGCACGGCAAGCAGTCTCCTTTACCAATCGCACATCAGAAAATATAGCTTCCCGGTCATGTCCCACAGTGGACCTTCCCTGAGGCCATGGGCCTTGACTTCAGGGGACAATATCAATGTCCCAATGTCCCCACGTAGCATTGACATGTCCCAGGAAGTTTAGTCGTGAATGAATTGAGTCAGAAAAGAAATATTAGAATAGAAAAACACACACTGGGCTTTGATAAAGGATCATAAAATGTTGCTTGTCTAAGGCCGAGGAAGATTCTAGGAAATGCCCCGTGATAGCCATTGTGATGTATGCACACCTCTGTGTGTGTGGGGAGAGAGGTGAGGGGAAGGGAGGTGGGACCTTGGGGCAGGTGAAGTGCAGGGTCTTCTCTGACCCCAAAGTTATAGCAGTTGTGGCAGCAACAGTGATTGATCATTATCACAACAGTGACAGTGACCTTGCCTGTGCCTAAGATTGAGGGCGATATCTAAAAATGTTTAATGAAAAGGCTATTCTTGTGGCAAAACAAACCCCCCAAAAGGGCACTCTATACATTCTTCAAGGTTAGGCTAAAATCCCATCTCTTCTATAAGACCCTTTCAGAAGTCCAGCTTCTAATATCTCGGCAACCATAGATAATAACTAACAGTGGAATTTCGCCCTTCATGGGATTCAAGTGCAGAAGGCACCCATCTTGTCCTTTCAGTTTTCTCAGTTGGCCTGTAGGACCGTGAGACCCATTTAGGCTTGGGTTAGCACAGTAGCCCAACTGATCCTCCAGCCTCCAGCTCCTCTCTCCCTGCATGTCTTCTTGTTGGGCAGCGGGGAGGGGGAAGGAGGTAGAGCTAATTTTGCTGTTTATGAGTCGTCTGCTGCAGCATCATGCCAAATAATTAGGAACCAAATGAAATATGCTTTTTCTAAAATGACCGTGACTTGAATATCTAATGCAGAATCTTTAGATTCAAAGCTTTTGTTTTTCTGTAGCCAGAACGGAGAACTGCATAAACTAAGCTAATAAATAGATCACAAAAGGTTTCCAGAACTTGCACACATGTGCAAAACTTAGGTTGATAATATCTTAATACATTGTCTCTATTGAAAATAAAAGTAAGCAAATATCCATCCCACATGTAGGACTCCTGAAGAGGTTGAAATTAGACCAACTCTCTCAGTCTTTCCCTTCTTGGGTCACCATTTCCAAATGAATGTGGTGTGCACATACTCTGAGTACTGAGTGTGGGAATTCATCTTTGCTAGTAAGGAAGTAAAAAGGGAAAAAGTACTTAAAACTCCCAAATATGAATCACTTAAAAATACAGAACCAACCATTCATTATCCATGTGTGGATTATCTGTGACGAATTTATAACCCCAGGCTGGCTTCCTCCTACCATCAGCATTCTTTTGAGCTAATCTCTCAAGGTCTGCCCATTTGTTAGGTCTGCCCATTCTGCCAAGGCTAGCTCAACTCTCACCTCCATAGCCACATGAGGAAAACATTGCCTTCCTTAACAAGAAGTCAATCCAGAATCCCCAACAATGGCCCTGAAAATCCCTCTCAGGAAGAGAGGAAAACTGATGTCAGCTTTAGAGGACGCTGTACTCCAGTCCTCTCTCCGTGGTATCTCTCACTCCGTACTGGCTTCTGAGGTTGGGGTGGGACGGGGAATGTTCCTCCCTTGACACTGTGTCCAAGCACAGCCAAGGAAGGGCTGGAGTCTCCAAACCCTGCCTTGCTCAGGCTTGGGGACAACGAGAGCAAGCAAAGCACACTCTCCCCACCTGCAAACAGTGCCTTGGAAGAGACAGTGTCTCTTCTGAAAGAAGTTGGAGAACCACTGTTGTGGTCCATCATGCATTTGCACTTTAATGGAAATAAAGAGAAATGACAAAGAAAAAAATGAATAAAACTTGTTTACTTCTTGTATACCTGAGATAATATTTCCAGTACTTCAAACCTCTCCCCAGAGAAAAGACACTCCTTCCTTTACATGTCTCCATCTTCCTTTTGACTTTGAAATTCATTCCAATAATTAGCACATTTAAAAATTAGAAAAGTATGGTGTGGTGGCTGACCACGTGGCCTCTGGTGTCCAATGACCTGAGGTCATTATCCCAACTCCAGCACCCACTAGCTGTGTGCCTTGGCCAATCTTAATCCCTCAGTTTGTCCATCTGTAAAATGGGGGTGACAACAGTACGCACCTCATAGGATTGATGTGAAAAATAAGTGTGACATTCCATGGCAGACTGGCGATAGTACCTTCCATATTGCAAATGCTCCATAAATATTAAGCAAGTAACTGTATCGTTATTATTCAAGTGAAGCACACTTTGAGCAATTGCTTTTCAGATCAGCTTTTCTCCTTTCCAAAAGATGCAAAAGAAGCTTTAATAGCTTTGTGATTTTTACCTTGAGTTTTAAATCCTTTACCACAGGAACAAAATCTCAAGAGACCACCCCTATCTGCTGCGCCTCTGCGCCTGGGCACAACCACCCCCTCCTTGACTTCCACGGGGACATTTTCTTTGCAAGCCACTTGAAATGCCCCGATTCAAGCAAAGGGCCTCACACGGGCCTGGCTGTGGGTTCACGGGGGCGGGGTCCCTTGCCTGCAAGTAACCTGTGTTCTCCTTGTCACTGTCTCGAACAGCTATGCGGGAAGGAGTTCAACCGGATGCACAACCTGATGGGCCACATGCACCTGCACTCTGACAGCAAACCCTTCAAGTGCCTCTACTGCCCCAGCAAATTCACCCTGAAGGGGAACCTGACTCGCCACATGAAAGTCAAACACGGTGTCATGGAGCGGGGCCTCCATTCTCAAGGTATTAATCTTCCATGAAGCCCCCATGCCTGTGAGGCCAGTGGGTAACAAATGGGCAGTGACCTTGTTTACAGGGGGCTTCGCTTTATTCTTATGGTTGAAAAAGGGAGTATAACTTTCAAGACTACAGCAGGGTAGCAGGAGCAAGCTGACAATGTTATGATAACAAATAAAATGCTAAGATCTGAAGGCAGCAAGTACAAATGAAGTCTAGAAAGACAACTGGAACATTGTAATGATGCCAGCTTCAGGCTGGAGGGACTTCCGTTGTCCCCGTTCTACAGATGGGGGAACTGAGGCTTCCCAACATTAATTTGCCAGAAGTTGGTCAACTGAAAACTGGCAGAGCCAGGATTTGAACACCGACCTTTCTGACTCTAAAGCCTGTCTTGTGTACACTTTGCCACACAGCTGTTAAAGGGCATGCGGTTTTTCCCCCCTTTTGGGAAAACAGGTCTGCAAGCTCTGTTGTCAGCAGAGATCTGTCTGTAGCAGGCAGGAGCCTCCTCTTACCTGTTCAGGACCAGACAGTGGGAGCCATGTCTCCCTCCCTGAGTCCGGACTGAATGGATGGAAAGCTCTCGCCTTGTTTGTCAGTCCCAGGGCCCCCAGAGTTCATGTTCCAGATCTGCTGAACTTGGCAGGTTGCTCCTTGGTCACCTAACCAGGCAGTCTTTCAATAGGCAGTAAGTGCAGTCCATCCTAGGCGTGTGCTCTGAGCCGTGGCAGCAGTGAGGGACGGAGACCAGCTTTGTCCTCTGGGAGGTCTGCGTGGAGGGAGAGAAGACATATACAGAGGTAACTTACATGGTATTAGCTGGCCGCTCTTTTCTGGTCAGTAGTATGATCAAAGCACAGAGCTCATTCCCACAATTCCCCAAAGCAGACTGTGTTGTTCTCATGTTATACAAGAGGAGGCCAAAGCCGGGGGGTGTGATATGAACTGCTCAAGGTCAATCAGCAAGTCTGAAGGCAGAACTGGGGTTCCAATTCAAGAATTTCTGAGTCAAGCCAGTGCTCACCACACCAGGTGAAAACACAGGTGACTCATTTGTGTTTGCTCTTCCTCCCACCCTTTTCCAAAAGAGATGGTCAGATAGGCACACCTATTCATAAACAAGGAGCACACAACAGAATGATTGTGATTTTCAGATTTTTACAATGTCACCTTGCCTCCTGGGTGACAGGGAACTGTGGTCATAAAGCAAGGCCTAGAGTTGGTGCAAAAGCCCTGAAAAATTCTGGTTAAAAATCAAAAGCAATTTCTCCACCCTAACCATGTTTTTCACCTGAATTATTCTTCACGTCTCTGAGCGGCTTCCCAAGTTAGGCCTGGATTTTTCCAGAACAGGTGAAGTGTGTTCAGTCGCCAGGGCTGGAGACATAGAAGGCCATGATGAGACAGGCCTGCACCTGAACGCCTAACCTGCTCACCACAGCTTGTCCCTATGGACACTCAAAAGCCTAGCAGGCACCTGACAACTCTATCATTCTGGAAAAATAAAGAACATCACTATATATCACAGAGCTGCTTTGAAAACTTTTAACAGACTTGCAACTATTTTAATGTTTTCATCTACAAAAGGGGTCAGTAATTTTTCATTCCAGTTTTTGAAATGGCTCAAAATCCAAGGCCCAGATCAAAAAGACCCTCCCTGTGCCCCCAACAAGATTAAAGCTATAGACAGCTTCCTTGCCTGACGGCATCTTGAGGCTGGCAGCGCTGGACATCAGCTTCCTTTGTGTTTCCCCACCCAGAAGCCTGGTCCTCCTGTGGTGCCGCAGGCTCTGGCTGCAGCCCAGGCCTATCCCTCCCAGTTCGCCTCTCCAGCCACCCCCACCTGTTCCTCGGGGCCTTACTACGGCCAAGATCAAATCAGGTGGAGCCCTGCCACGGCCTGTTGGCTCCTGGAAAGTGTGTGGACAGTCCTCAAACTAAACTAACAGTGAGGCCCTCTCACATCACTGTACCTGATAGCAGGGACACTTGTAGTTGGACACAGGGCCTCTGGGGTCCCCAGAGGACCTCTTTATGAGATATCTTTTTTTTTTCCAGGGTGGAAATATCTTTAATATTGTTTTATCTTTTTTCTTTTTCTTTTTTATTGCTTAAAGTATTACAAAGGGTATTACATATATGTCCTTTTTTTCCCTGGCCTCCCCTATCCCCCAGTGTCTTATGTCCATTGGTTATGCTTATATGCATGCATACAAGTCCTTCAGTTGATAAAAGAAATGCTTGCTGAAAAAAAAAAAGAAATAAAAAGAAAAAATGTCAAAAATCACCTCATTTTTTAGATTGTTGACAACCTTTTTTTAAGAGACAGAGACAGGAAGAGGGAATGAGTGAACTGGGTCTACACTATAAATATATATAATAAGTATATATGTTTTATACTTAAAATATATAGAGAATACCTCTTTATGTTATTAGGTCTCTACATCTCCCACACACAGTTCATTGTGTGGATGCACTATTATTTATTTAAACAAACCTCCACCATTAAATAGATACATTGTCGTCACAGTTTCATTATTAAAAATGTGGTGATGAGCACACTCACACACAGACTTGTTCACCTGCAAATTTGCATAGTTTAAATTCTCAGTAATTGCTAAGTGTGAGCAAGGCTTGTTTTTAGATTTTGGCGCATGTTGCCAAATTCACCTTAGAGGGGTCACCCCCATGTAGATTTTTTCTGGGAGTTTATCTATTCTTAAACTGTAAAATCAAGCTACACTGAACGGCCCTGGGTACCACCAGCCACCCCTTTTCAAAGGCTTTTCCAGGGCCTGAAGGCTGCCTCTGCTCTCACAGGTTTTGGAAGGGGGAGACTCGCCCTGGCGCAGGCGGGGGTCCTGAGGAGTCTGGAGCAGGAGGAGCCCTTCGACCTGTCCCAGAAGCGCCGGGCCTTCCAGTCTGACGGGGAGAGCGCCAGGGGCAGCTCCTGCCACGAAGAGGAGGATGAGGACCACTGCTGCGAGGTGGAGCGGGACAGCCCAGGTCCGGCCTCGCGGAGCAGGCAGCGCTGCGTGCCCCAGGATCTCTCCACCAAGCCGGAGACGGCCCCCCGGGCGCCCCAGGAAGCCTGCGAGGAAGAGGAGGAGGAGGAGGAGGAGGAGGAGGCGGCCGTGCAGAAGGAAGGACGCCAGGAGAAGAGCAAGGACAGCCATGGGGCAGAGGGCGGCCAGGAGAGAGATGGCGCCCGCAGAGAGGAGTGTCCCAGCCTCAGGGCGCTGCAGAGCGCACGGCGGGGGGCCTCCTTTTCTGATTACTTGTATTTCAAGCACAGAGATGAGACTTTAAAAGAATTACTGGAGAGGAAAATGGAAAAACAAGCAGTGCTTTTAGGTATCTAAGTGGAGAGTTTTAGAATTACACTTGGAAATGAGACGCAGGCAGTTCAAATATAGCTTTCTGCACGAGCTGTCATTCGCTGGCGACTGGCGACTGGCTCGCATCTTCACAGATGGCTCAGACTCCGTGAGCAGGGGCGTCCTCAGCCAGGGAAATGCTTCCCGGGTCATTCCGGGCCCTTGATTTTTAACGTCTCTCCGGTGTTATTTCTGCCTCTCCAATGCGAGACGCTGTGCACATTCTTCTAGGCATCTGATTGTAGGCCGATGCTGAGGTGCTTATAGAAATCCTACTTTTCTTTGACTACTATACAAGGTAAATTTCTTTCAAGTGGCAAAACTATGGTGCTTGACATGATTCCTAATTAATGACTGTTTAGTTGAATGTGTGAAAGTTACAATATTTTTTCAGATAGATGAAAATATGAGTAGTTGTATATATAAAAGTTGCCTTTATTAAAAAACAAACAAACGAACAAAAAAACACAAAAATACCAGGAATGACACAGGAGTTATTGAAAAGGAGTGTTCTCATATAGTCATTGCAGAAATAAGACAAAGTTTCAAGAGAAAATGAATAATTTTGACTAAGGAAAGCCCAGCCATGCTTAGGTTCCTGCCTGGGTCCGCCTTGCTGGGCTCCAGCCCCCTTCATTGGTGCGGCCTTAGGAGCGGATTTGCAGATGACGCCCAGTGCTCGCGCCTGCGTCCGATTGGAGCTCCCTCCTGGAGCCCTTGCTAATGCAGCTGCAAGAGGAGTTGTCACCCTGTGAGCAGCTGGCTGCTCCTTGGGGCTAGAGCGGGGGCAGTAGGGGAAGGCTTCTCCGTGAAACCCAAGGTCTGACTTGTTTGGAGAATTAGAATAACCCGCAGCGAATCACCAGTAGGGGAGAGTCGGGGCTGTGTTCTCAATGTGCCTGCGCGTTAGAATCAGCTTGGGGAGCCCTTTTAACAATACCTCATGTGGGTCCTCAGCCTCTGAGACTCTGATTAAATTGGCCTGAGTGGAGCCCCTGCTTCGGTTATTTTCTAAATTGCCCCATGATTCTTCCATGCAGCCAGGGTTGAGAAACACTGACTGGGCTAAAATAGTGACTCCCAGGACCCCCTCCCAGGGACTCCATAAATATCTCTGTGTCTGGCTTCAGACTCATTAGGAGAGAGAGAGCAGGAGACCTCAACATCATACTGCTGACTTAGGCTTTTCACCTGTTCAGTAGGGACACACACAGTATGAACACATACTTCCTATATTTCAAGATGATGCCTGAGATGTTTATGGTCACTTAATATGTTTTAAAGTACATAGCCAGCTTGTAGTGACTAATCACGTCTTCCTAGATGCTTGAATCGTGATTCCAGTGACTGCCCATGATTAGAACGGGTGGGCTGAGCCCGTAGGTAGGCTTCCCTTAGGCACGGCACCGAGTATCGCAGTGCGGACAGGATGTCACTTATGTGTGACTGACCATACGCAGGAACCCGCTGGTACTGTGTCTGTGTTTATGTAAAAACTGCCTCTAGGTTGGTAGTTTCAACTCTTATTTGTAGAGCTAGGTACTGTTTATTATTTTGCTTCCTCTCCTCTCAAAGTTCCCGATACATTTCCTTAGAAGACCTGGCCCATCTCTGACTGCTGGGTGCTAGCTTTTCCTCTTGGCCACGGTGCTTCCCCATCAGTCTCATCTCGTCCTCATCACTTACCCGGGCGCTTTGTCAATTCCTGATGCATTTCTCCTGCCACTGTGCCTAAAGCTCCTCCCTTCAGCCCCCCCACCACCCAGTGTCAAAGCTGCTTAGGTTTCCTGCTGCCACCCATGTCCTTAGGTCAGAGCACCTGCAAAGGGATGCTGATGGATGGTGTGGTTTCTGCAGTGACAAACACAACTCTGGGCCAAGAACCTGTCCCAAGTCCTCAGAGGGGCAACTTGCTTTCCACTCATTATTAATATGGCTCATTGATGCCCTGATGAACTCACCCAGGAGGCGGGCCATGAGGTCTGTGAGGTCCCGGTCCATACTTACTCTTTCAGCAGTTGTGTGTGGAGGAGCTACTATGAGGGCTGCAGACTTCCAGTTTGTTCTGGGTCTGGCTAGCTGGAAAAGGAACCAGGGAATCTAGAATAGCAAGCTCTAGTCCTCTCTGACCAC
>NW_006299705.1:335427-345419 GCF_000327345.1 Myotis davidii | reverse complement strand
CACCTCTTTCCTATTCAAAAAAACTAGTTCTGGAAGGGTGTCATGGGGAAGTGGGAGGTTAGAGACCATGTTGCCCATTCTGCATCAGGCTCTTTGTAGAATAAATTTCAACCAAGAGGAAATGTACTTTAGTGGAAAAGCACAGCAGGCTCTTTGTAGAATAAATTTCAACCAAGAGGAAATGTACTTTAGTGGGCAAAAGCACAGCTTCTGGTGCCAGGTACCTGGGTTCAAAGCCCAGCTCTCCCACTTTCAATCTTTGGGAACTGACACCAATTTGTGAACTGCTCTGTGCCTCAGTTTCTTCATCTGTAAAATGGGACTAAAAAAAGAGCACCTTCCTCATCAGGCTGTTGTGTGGGTTGAGTTAATATATGTGAGACACTTATGTGCCTGGCTCACAGTTCATTCTACATAATATTAGGTATTATTATGATCAACAAAGTGGCCAGAAAACAGAACACTCAGCTCTCCCTCCTCATCAGAGGACTCACCAAGCAGTGTGGGCAGGGGAAACTGTCAGTTTCTATGGGAGCTCCCTTTTTACCTATCCACTGAGCCAAACCAGTTAGGGTGGGAGCTCCCTTTTTAAACACTACAAACAGTTACATGCCGGCCACTGTGCCAAGCATTTACACACTCGATCTCAAGCCTCACACAACTCTGAGAAGAGTTATCTCCATTTCACGGATGCAGAAACAACTTGCTTGAAATTACCTAGCTGGTAAGTTCCTCCTTTGCCTTCAAAGCATTTAGGCTGTAGCCAGTTGAAGTTTCTGAAGTAGATGCTGAGACAAATGTGAGTGCAAAGTGCTAATTAGGAATTGGCATTAGTTAAAAGGAAGGGGAAGAAAGAAGACTGAGCAAAGAGAGAAGCCAAACTGTGAGGTAGGCCCAACCAAGCCCCAGCAGGCAGCTCTGGGGAAGGACTGCCCATCAGAGCTATGCCACCTTGGGCAGAAGTCCAGGCCTTTGCATCCCCACTAGAAGGGCATGGCCTCAGGCAGGTGTGACTCCAGCCAGGGCCAGCTCTCCAGGATTGCAGTCCTCACAGGTCATTGCAAGTCCTTCCTTGAAGAGAGACTAGTGACTCATCTCTGTGTCTAGCACAGTCCACCCCTTGCACCATGCCTATCCATGTCATGTACACACATGACAGTGTCTCCTCCAGGGTTCCAGGAGGCCTCTCTTCCTGAGAGAAAACTTAGAAGACCAGAGTTAGTGGGACAAACTTCAGCCCCCACTGCGGCAATCAGTGTAAGAGATAGACGGATACTCATTGACTCCTTCTTCCTTGCCTGTGTAGACACCTCTCACCTTTCCAGGTGTCATGACCAGATCCTCATCACCAAGGGGTCTGAGCCTCAATCATCACACTGCTATGGACTCAATGTTTGTGTCCCTCCCCCCCCGCAAAAAAAAAAACAATTAAGGGTTGAAGCCCTGACCCCTAGTATGACAGTATTTAGAGGTGGGGTCTTTGGGAAGTAATTAGGTTTAGATGAAATCATGAGGGTAAGGCTCTCATATGGGATCAATGTCCTTATAAGAAAAGAGAGACCGAGCCCTCCCCCTCTCTCTCCACCACGTGAGGACACAACAAGAAGGCAGCCACCTGAAAACAGGAAGCAGGTCCTTGAAGGACACAGAACCTGCTGGTACCTTGATCTTGGACTTCCCAGCCCCCAGAACTAAATGTTTGTTGTTTGAGACATAACTGGGTGCTGTGTTAGCTATCCAGTCTCTGGTATTTGGTTATAGCAGCCCAAACAGACACATGGCCTTGTCAGAATGGGGTTGTTGTTCCTGATCACCTGCAGTCACACGGGAGGAAAGAAGGACCAAAAGAAACCCAACTGAATGACCTGAGTTCTCACACATTCTTCCCTGACCCACTGTAACAACAGCCCTACCCCTTCCTCATGATCAGCTGAACAGCAGGAGGGAGAGAGTGATGTAGGTGAGGCTGGCATGGAGAGTCACTGAGCAAGAGGGTGAAATAGATTGACATTTCCTAAGGCTCGTTCTGTCTGTAGTGTGGAGGGTGGATTGGAAGGATGATGCTGGGGGACCATTATCTCGGAGTCTATGAGAGATAATATTGGCCTGGAGGAAGGAGGTAGCATAGAAGTTAGAAGTGGACAGTTTAAAATCTGTTTGGGAGGTCCAATTGACTTGTTCTGCCAAAGGCAAATTTTAATAAGAAGATAAATGGATATTTTTCTACAAAAAGAAAATGATAATATAAGGTTCATCTCCTCATATGACAGAAAGGACGAACTAGATTTTTATAGCTGCCATAAAACTCACAGTCTTCACTCGGTTGTCAGGAGAGCATATTTACCAAGGACGGAATATAAGCATAATTCAGTCCATCTGGTGTCCCTCAGTTTTGTCCTGGGGTACAACTGGTAAAGAAGTAAGCAGTAGAGACTGAAGAGGACACAAGTCCTGGGAATAAATGGCAGAAGTGAAGACAAAGGGGCACAGATTTAGAGACCAGAAAACCGATGGAAAGAGGCTAGAACTCCAAGACCTTAAGGTGAGGCTGCAGAGCCCTTGTCATCCCTAAGGGCCAAGGGCGTCTCTGGTCCAGCCAGTGAACTAATACATGTTCATGATAATGAACTTGCATGGTCAAAGGACGGTTCATCTCTACCATATTTATTAACTAAATACATTTTCACTTGAAACTGTTCAGTGCTCAGAGGGTGGCATTCCAGTGATCTGGAAAATTTTATCCAGTGCACACATTATTTTGTAACGAGGCAGAATAAATGAGATGTTGTCATGTTTTAAGTCCTAAAGTGAATTGGCCCATGGCACTACAGACAGCATCTAAAAAAGAAATAAAAAAAACCAAAATGGGTGGAAAGAGTTTGTTCCTTCCCTTAAGGAACACACAGTTCTTAGCAGGCCTAGGGAGGCTGGCAGGAACATGGCTAATGATTTTTCAAATCTCCTTTCTCCAAAGCTCCAAAGCCTTGAAGCTAAAAACTGTCCTCTCTGTGAAAACCCAGGTGTGAACACAGCCGGTTCCCTGAAGCATTGTGGCATTTCATTTATTTGCACAGCAGAGCTGAGCCAAGAGTAACTTCCAGTCCCATTACAAACTTGCTCTACAAGTGGAGGAAGACATGCTCATTTGATAGCTGGGGAGTGACCCTCATAGGGTCCCTGGGGACCCAGTATCAGTGGCGCTCACCGTTTCCTCTTCCCTGGATGCAACAATATATTAAGAGACAGAAAAAAAGGAGGTTGGCTCTTTTCATGATTTTCCTTTTTAATTTTTGTTGAAAATGGAACTGTGTTCTCTTGAGCCTTCAAACAAATGGAGGGGAAGTGGAAGCCCAGAAGTTTCTCTTAGGTTCCCCAGAGAGGGGGGTCTGTGTTTGTAGTGTGATGTGGGAAAAGTCCTGTGTATCTGCTGCATTGTCACGTCTTACCAGAGTGATTTGCAGCAGGAAGTGTGGGATGAATACAATTTCTACGTAAGAGAAAGTGATGGAGCCCCAGCCTTTGAATCAAAGATCTCCACTTGCCCTTCATCTGCAAGATGTGCTTCCCCTGACCTCCACCCCCCATCTTTATTAGAGGATGAAAAAAACACAAGAACTCTCTCTGAACTTGACCCAAACAAAAAGTCCAGCCAGAAATCCTTGCTATTCAGAATGCACTTGGGCAGGGACGGTGAGAGGGGGCGGTGTTTGGAAGGACATGCCTGAGATCACAGAAGCAATAGGAGGGGGGCCGCGGAAGCTCCTGCCATCACACCTGAAGAATCATTTCAAACCAATGTTCGAAATACGCATTGTGAGTCTTTTCACAGGGCAGATCTTAAACAAATGGGCTTGGAAGGAGAACGGAGAGATAAATTAAGAGACATCTAAAAGGATTACAAGGATACCTCTGTCATTTTAGCAATTCATCATATTAAGACGCTGGCAAATAACTTTGTTTCTTCCAGAAAGTAGTAATAATGAAACTGGTCTCCAAGCTGTGTAGGATGAGGGGGTGGGTGGGGTAAAATCTATTAATCATTCTGGACTTGCAGAGACTGTGCAATTTGACATTGTTGAAGGACACCTTCCCTTCCAACCTGCAGCAAGTCTAGCAAAGAGAATAGTTTCACTTGGAGTGGCAGGTTATCCAAGTCAGAAAAGTGTTTAAAACCCTGAGCGGTGGCTTCGCAAGACTGTATAGATAGAGCATTGGGTCAACTGCCTCTTCTCACTCCTGGAAAACCAATGGAAAATAAAAGAAATATGAAATCCCCAGCAAGAACAAAGCCTTTACAGGGAGAAAAAGCAAAAAATCAAAGCAAAGTGATGTAGAGCCTTAGAAACAGATAATTACAATGCCAGCATCCCGGCGGACATTCAATAAACAGCCATTGAGTATAATGAATGCATCTCTGTGAAGCGAGCACTGCCAACTGGGTCTAATCCCCTCAGAAGTCACCCTAAGCCGCTATCAGCAGGCACAGGTGATTTTGTGGATTTCAAAGGGCTGGTCTTTGCACAAGCTCTGTGTGCCTCCACACTGCTAATCCCCTTACCTTCCTGCAGGGACACTTTACTTTTGATCTCAGGTTTATGTAATTAAATGCTTCCCTTATTCAGATTGGTAGCTCCCTGGGCCAAGGGCTTGCCCACCACTACGCCATCTCCAGCGAGTTTTTAGACAGACTTGAGATCAGATGTGGCCTTGGAAGACTAGAAAAGGGGGATAAAATTGATACATGAATTTACCACGTAGAGGACCTGTACAAAATGCTGCTGTTCAAAAATATGCATCTTTCCATTACGGTCAATTAGAAGTATGGAGAAGGAGGGGGCTTCCCGGATGGTGGAGAGAGAATCCTAGGGAAACCTCACCCTCAGAAAGACAGCTACTAAACTGGCAAAAATTAGCAAAGACAAACATCCAAAATCTCTGGAGATTGGCCAAGGGGTTTACAACAATTTAAGAAATATTTACTCAACAAAATCTACAGGAACCCAGTAGGATGGTGGAAGGCATGGCTGCCCCCATCCTGCCTACCAGGTCCATGTTGTGGGAGGTCATTGCAGTGGTCCTGACAGCCAAGGGGCCACTCCCAGTGTCCCAGCTTCATGCAGAAGACCTATCCTGGGTGGGTGGCCAGGCAGTGGTGGCAGTCCCCACCCCCAGCCCTCTGTTCAGTAAGGAGGAGCTGAGTAGGGCAGCTGGTAAGGAAAGTCCCTGCTTCCTCCACAGGCCTGTGTCATGGCAAGCAATTCCAGTGGATCTCCAAGTGGCTATTCCAAGTGGCAGCTCCCATCCTCCCCAGTTCCTGGTGTAGGAAAGCTATTCTAGGCCTCGGCCAGTGGAGCAGCCAGTGAACATGGGCAGGTCCCATTCCCTCTGGCTCTGTGCTGTGGAAGACCTATTCAGGGGAGGTGGCAGCAGCTGGTGGTGATGTTTGTACAACATTGTGAAAGTAATTGATATGTTCTCAGGTTTTATAATATATATATTTTTACTGTGATAAAATATATATAACATAAGGTGACCATTTAAACCATTTTTAAGTGTGCAGTTTGGTGGCATTAAGTACACTCATAATGTTGTACAACCACTGTCACTATCCATCTCCAGAAACTTTTCATCATCCCAAACAGAAACTCTGTACCCACAAAACAACAGCTCCCCCCTCTCCCCTCCCCTAGTCCTGGTAACCTACGTTCTACTTTCTGGTTCTATGAATTTACTACTCTAGATAACTATCTAAATGGAATCGCACAACAGTTGTTCTCTGTATCTGGCTTATTTTTCTTAGCTTTATGTTTTCAAGGTTCAAAATTTCATGTTTCAAAATTTCATTCCTTTTAAAAATGAAATAACATTTCATTGTATACCTAGCTATATCTGTCTCCATATATTCCACACTTTGTTTATCCTTTCATCTGTTTTGTAATGAACAGTTGGGTTGTTTCTTAGCTGCTGTGAGCGATACTGCTGTAAACAGTAGTGTAGAAATACCTGTTCGAGTCCCTAGTCTAATTATTTGGGTAATATGCCTAAAAGTGAAATTGCTGGGTCATATGGTGAGTCTCTGTTTAACTTTCTGAGGAACTGCCAAGCTGTTTCCCACAGCAGCAACACCATTTTACATTCCCACCAGCAGTGCGCGATGGTCCCAATTTCTCCACATGCTCTCCCACTGTCGTAATTTTCCATTTTTTTGGATAATAGCCATGTTAATGGATGTAAAGTGGTATCTCCTGATTGTAATTTTTAAAAAATCTGCCCAGCTGTTCATGCAGAGATCCCTATCTAGTTTTATAATCTTGGGTTGTTGTTGTTTTTTTTTTTATCATGAATAGAAAAACAGAAAATAAAAGGTGGACTGGGACTTCTTCCTTACAAATAGCAGCTGAATGCCCAGTGACTTATCTGGTTTTATTCCTGTTGCCTTGCACCTCCCATTCTTCAAAGCACAAGAACCCTGCTTGCGATTTGAAAAGAAGTATTTATTAAAGTTGTTTTATTCTGTTTTAGCACTTCATTTGTGGAGGGAGGTGATCCTGTTTTCCCTTGACCCCAAGTTGCCGGGTGACCTAATAGCTATAGCAAGCTGGCTATACCCTTGGTTGGCCCTTGTAACGTTTGTACCAAAAAATTGGGGTTAGTCTTCCCTGGGACTTGCCTTGCCTGGGAGGGGAGACTGCATCTTCCACTTGGTGGTGGTGAGGGGTGTGCAGTGCAGAAGAACTTGTATCCAACCGGGACTCTGGTTGCTGGGGAGTGTCCATCTCCTCTTCAAGCCTGCATATTTTAAACTGTAAAAAGCATAAAAAATATAACACCCCCCCCACGCCCCCAAAAAACACCTCTGTGAGACATTTGTTCATTTGCTTAGGAGAAAGAACCAATGTGGCTAGTTTAGTACTAATAAGAGTCACTTAATGATCAAAGCCTATACTTAGCCTCTAAAACTATAGAAGTGTTTATTCATCAAAACTTTGACACTTACTCTTAAAGCTAAAAATGTTCCTGTAGTAATAGCTGACTATTATTTCCCCTTTTGAAATTTAAAAGAGAAGAGGATCAAAAACCTTATTTACTGTGGCCTTGGATTTGACTATGAATGTGACTACTCCAGATGACTTTATCTAAATGGAATCACACAACAGTTGTTCTCTGTATCTGGCTTATTTTTCTTAGCTTACTTTTCAAAGAATACTCACTGAGCACCTGCTATGTGACAGGCACTGGGCTGGGAGGCCGTGGAGACAGCAGCACGAGCACTACAGAGGCAGTCACTATCCTAAATGGCCTTATAGGGACATTATATTAAAAGGCTATTGATATAAGTGCCCTAATAAGTATCCATCCATCAGTATATAGGAAGTTCCCCAAGTATAAGCAAAATAATTCTGCTCATCCTATATAATGAAAGGCTAATATGCAAATAGACCCAAAGGTGGAACAACCGGTCACTATGACATGCACTGACCACCAGGGGGCAGATGCTTAATGCAGGAGCTGCCCCTGGTGGTCAGTGTGCTCCCACGACTGGCGAGCTCAGCGGAGGTGATGGGAACCTCTCCCACCTCAGGGGCAGTGCTAAGGATGTCCGACTGCCAGCTTGGGAAGCAGGTCGGGCTGAGGGTTGCCTTCCTGCCCCCAGTGCATGAATCTCGTGCACCGGGCCTCTAGTGTAAAATAACTATGTTTAATATTAACATGTATTAAGACTATTCCTTAATGGCTACAGTGGTATTTTAAGTGTCTTCCCTGATACTAGAAATTTCTTCTGTGGAGCTTTACAAGGTAACAGTGGAGAAGGACTTGCGTGCTAAGTACCCTAAGCACCATGCAGTAGGGTCCCCACCCTCCTCAGCTTGTTTCTATTATCTAAGCCATGAAGTTGACACTTTCCTTGGCCTCTCACAAGATGCATGGGCGAAAAGGAAATTTGAGTCGAGTTTTTATACTGAACTGAAAGTTGTTTAAAGTCCTCACACCTTTAGGGTTGAGCTTTAGAGAACTTAGAAATGTTCCCTGCTTGCATTGTTATTTTTCTAAAGATACAGGATGATTGATCTGAATCCTGCCCCCTCACCCGCCATCCCTGGCAAGCTTGTGCAGAATCAACACTAGAGTTTCTCAGTAGCAGCTCTGGGGCATTTCACCCAACCGTAGGAGCTGGCATTCTTGGAAGAACACATCACCCCTTAAATTATTCCAGGCCACGGTGGGCTTGGGAGGCAGGAGTGCTGAGTGGCTCGAGTGCAAGGACACAGTGAAAAGACAGACTCCACGTGAATCCCAGCTCTGCTACGTTAGCTGTGTGACCTTGGACAGACCACTTACATTTTCTGAGCCAGTTTTCTATCTGCCAAACAGAGATGGTGCAGGGGGTTGGTAACAAGCACAGGCTCTGGGCTTGGGGAGAGTGGGCTCTGGTCCTGGCTCTGTCTTACACTGGAGAAGAAATTATTCTTCTCTATGCTGCAGCTTCTCGCCTGCAACATTGGGAATCACTAGCATCTGCTTCACAGAATTGTGAGACTTAAGTGGGATCATGTTTATAATGCTTAAAGCAAAATAAGCACTCAATACACATTAGCTCTTATTACACTTGCTACGGTGACCACATGGGAATGTGCCTAGAGCAGGCCTGACACACAGACGACTTATAGTACAAGGCATGTCAATTTCTCTCCCCTATCCTCCTGAACGAACCTGAATACAAATGTAGGAGCACCAGCATCACTCTGAGATAGCAGAAGGACAAAGACTGGGGAGAATTCTCTCACACCCGCACCCCTTTCCTTGCCTTCTCATTGTACTCCATTCCCCCGGTGTCCCCATACAACAGACCCCTCTTCTGAGCGACAGAGACACACGCTCTCTCTGCCATGTAACCCAGTCAGCTTCGGGAGGCAGATTCTTGACCAGGCCTGACTAGTGTTTGCATTTCCCTCATGGAGCTGCATCAGAGGGCATCTGGAAGGAAAGCACCTCCCACCTGTGACAGACAATCAAGGGGAATGACAGAACCAGGTGCACTGACGGATATTCCCATCACCAGCACCAAATTACAGCACGGTAATGCCAACTTCTGAGACAGCCTCCGATTTATGTTGCTTCCAGTACATTTAGCAAGGATAACTTTAACGTGTAAAAGAACAATTTAGCAAGCAGACAGCTGAGGCTTTTAAGATTTTTTATTACGCGAGACAAAAACCTGAATTTTACCCAGGCTTGTGGTGTGGTATAGAGAGCAGTGTTTTTCAAACTATAGATTATGACCTGTTAAGGGGTCATAAAATCAAGTGGGTTGAGACCAGAATTTCTATAAAATAGAATAAACTAGAATAGAAGCTATCTATAATAATAAAAGGGTAATATGCAAATCGACCAAACAGCCAAACAGGAACGACCATCTGGACGACCTTTGGGACGACCTTCTAGATGAAGCCAGGGCTGGGAAGGCCTACTCTTGCACGAATTTCACGCCGTCAGGTCTCTAGTCTGAGAATATTATGCATACTAAGGCTTTGCACTTTTGGTGACTTTTTTAGATATGTAGATGGATGGATGCTGGATGGATTGATGGATTGCAATGTAAATGTTTTTCTTATTGTTGGTCATGGTCAAAATAGTTTGAAAGCCACTGAAATACTAGATGTACAAAAATAGCATGTGCATTTTATCAAAACAAATGAAAACACTCAGGTTTGAGGGAAACTAAGTCATGGGCAAATTAGAAATTCCAAAATTATTATGTCTCTGAAATTAAAAGGGAATCTTGTTTGTATTTTTTAAGATTTTTTGTTCAATTTATTTTATATAGCATACTAGGGGCCCGGTGCACGAAATTCGTGCACTTGGTGTGTGTGGTGGGGCAGTGTCCCTCAGCCCAGCCTGCCCCCTCTCACATACTGGGAGCCCTCAGGCGTTGACCCCCATCACCCTCCAATCGCAGGATCGGCCCCTTGCCCAGGCCTGACGCCTCTGGC
>NW_006299705.1:321096-334956 GCF_000327345.1 Myotis davidii | reverse complement strand
ATCACTGTCAGTGGCAGGGGGCTTCTTCCTGCTTTCCCTGTTGCCACCCTGCATTGTGCCTACATATGCAAATTAACCGCCATCTTGTTGGCAGTTAACAAGCCAATCTTAGTTGGCAGTTAACTGTCAATCTTAGTTGGCAGTTAATTTGCATATAGCCCTGATTAGCCAATGAAAAGGGTATTGGTCGTACGCCAATTACCATTTTTGTCTTTTATTAGATAGGATTACCCTGTTCGTCCATCCTTGTTGTCACAAATGGCATTATTTCATTCTTCTTATGGGTGATTAATATTCCATTGCATATATGTACCAACTTAGGTTGGTTGCTTCCATATTTTGGCGATTGCAAATGCTGCGATGAACATAAGGGTACATATATCTTTTTGAATTAGTGTTTAGCTTTATCTGGATAAATCCCTAGAAGTGGAATTGTTGGGTCATATGGTAGTTCTATTTTTAATATTTTGGGGGAAACTTTGTACTGTTTTCTATAGTGGCTTTAAACAGAAAAAAGTCATAGATACAGAGAATAGGCTGATGGTTGCCAGAGGGGAGGCTGTGAGGGAGGTGTTTAGAAAAAGGTAAAGGGCATTAAGAAATATAAACTGCCAGATACAAATAAGTCACAAGGACGTAATGTACAACACAGGGAATATGGTCAATAATATTTTAATAACTATGTAAAGTGACAGATGGTTACCAAATTTATTGTGGTGATCACTTTGTAAGATATATAAATGCTTAATCACTATATTTTACATATGAAACTAATATAATAATATATGTAAACTGTAATTGAAAAATACATTTTTTAGCCCTGGCTGGTTTGGCTCAGTAGTTAGAGAGTCGGCCTGTGGATTGAAAGTCCTGGGTTTGTTTCCAGTCAAGGACATATGCCTGGGTTGCGGACTTGATCCCCAGTGTGGGGCACGCAGGAGGCAGCTGATCAATGATTCTCTCTCATCATTGATGTTTCTATTTCTCTCTCCCTCTTGCTTCCTCTCTGAAATCAATAAAAATATATTTTTAAAAAAGAAAAGAAAAATATGGTTTTTAAAAGAGGGCATGTCAATAACAGGTTTCAGCGTAAAATCTTATGAGTCTCTCAACACATCTTGGCAGCTGTGGTTTCTCAACTTCTCTAATGAAGTCTAGTTCTTTCTGGAACGATGACACCTGTGTGTGACATTTAGGACTGTTTGTTTGTCCTGTCTGTCTTACGTACAGTCTCTGGAAGTCAGAAGCTTTCAAAAATTGTCTCCCGGATCTACCATCAGTCTGATTTGTTAGTCAGGGCAGGTCTTCAGGATGATGTGAGAAAACTCATTTACAGAACAAGAAATCAAGGAATTGTGTTCTTTATGTTAACGTGTTACTCCCTTAATCTCATCCTCCCAACAACTATCCCCACCTCCTAAGACCTTGCATTGAATCAGTGATTCTAAGAATGGCTCTTACTCCTCCAATATCTATATGCCCAGTGACTGTTAGGTGGAGGTGGGTTTTGTGAAGCTTACCCATAGGGAGGGGTAAGGAGATGACGGCAACTAACTTATCCCGGTCAGTTTAGAACTGGGTCATCTGCCTGGAGGATGTTTGAAAAGGAAAACCTGACTTACGTTAACTGCCATACTGGAACAAATGGTAAAGTTAAAAGAAACCTACATATCTTTGATTTTAGATAGGACAGTAAAGAACTAGGCATCACAACAATGTTTTTAATTCCTCCTTGTTGAAGATTCTGTCTTGAAAGAAAGATAGTCATGAGAAATGAGTAGTTAGCTACACAGTTGGCATAAGTTCCTGCAAAAGTTATGAAGCCTTGAAGGAATGCATTTAACAAGATAAGGATAAATGACATTCCTGAAACTATGGGGTGGGAGAAAAATTCTGAGAAAAACTGTAACATCAAATATTATGAAGGGTACCAGGTATGAAAGAAAGATTAAACAGTATCAGGAGGCCCAGTGTGCACCTATATAGAAGGGGTTGTTAATGTTACTGGAGGGATAATTAATACTTTTCAGGAGGAAATAATGAGAAAAGATTCAGGAATAACATTTATAATTTCCAAAGTTTATATAATAAGCCCAAAATATGATTGTTAAAGTAATTCAATATAAGGTAAATGCATTTGTCTGTTGATACTTCTTCCTAAAAGACTTGGGACCACAACATAAATAGAATCTCAGAGGTATTGTTAAAATAAGCACAGAGATTACTGGTATTTCTGGGACTTCCACTATTTAGATACCTGCAGTAAATCCCATCTTCCTAAAAACAGAGAATCTCATAAATCCCTAATGCCCTTTGCTTACAAAATCTTTTTTTCAGAAGCAAAAATATAAATAAAGGTAAAACTGGCCAATGCTTAATTCTGCTATTTAAAAAAAGGTAGAACTTATTGGTAAAGTGGAAGTGAGGTGAACCTGAGGAGACAATAGCTAGTGGACATTTGTTCTTCAGCATTCTGGCATGCTACAGGTAACTGCACCCTAGTTCCCTCTAGCAATCGCCTCCCCACCATTGTATGCAGTCTTATTGGGCGTGTCCATCAGGATTTCTGCCTCCCCTTAGCCGAGGGACTTAGCCAGGCCAATCAGACTCACTGTCTTTCCTAGGACTTCTAATGTGAAATATTTAGATTTCAGATTTACAAAAAAAATAAGTCTGAAAATATGATTTTCAAAACAGATCTTGGTGTGAAGGAAAAGAGAGAGGAATGTAAGGATGCAAAAGAGTGGCTAATGGGTCAATTCAATGATATCTATAATAATAAAAGGGTAATATGCTAATTAGACCGGACATCATTCTAGACCTTATTCTGGATGTCCTTTGGACGAAGTCAGAGGAATATCACTATATTTTACATATGAAACTAATATAATAATATATGTAAACTGTAATTGAAAAATACATTTTTTAGCCCTGGCTGGTTTGGCTCAGTAGTTAGAGAGTCGGCCTGTGGATTGAAAGTCCTGGGTTTGTTTCCAGTCAAGGACATATGCCTGGGTTGCGGACTTGATCCCCAGTGTGGCACACACACACACACACACACACACAGAGGATCAGAGAACAGTGCATTACTAAGGGGAAAAAGAAAGATTGGTGCAAGAGTAAAAATCACAGCTGGAAGACTGAAGCCACACAAAAAAATGAATCAAAGTTTAAGAAAAATTTTTGAGGCATCAAAATGGCCAGGACAGTACACTGCACTGATGCTGATGCTCTAAGGCTAATGCATGACAGTAGGAAAATAGAACTTCTTCTCAACTCTTCGTTTGCTTCCATCTTCTTCATGAAAGTGAAAAACCTTCAAACCTGGGAGTGTGGGATAAACATGGTCAGGAGGTCATTGAAGTCCAGATAGGAGCCAAGACAGTGGGGGAACAGAAGCCTTTGTAAATGACTTCACCCTGCAGACCTGGATGAATTCTTTCCCGAGGTGCTGAGAACTAACCAAGGTAATTGTAGACTCACTGCCAGTAATTTTGGGAAAATAAAAAAGGATGGGAAAGGCACATGAAAATTGGAAATGGACATATGACTTCTTTTGAAAGGAGGTTGGATAGTATAATACTGGGTTTTGGAATCTACAAATAGTCAACTTTATGTGAAGCCTGGTTATTTGTAATGTTCTTTTAGTTTATCTATGTTTTATGCCATTTTTGGTGATGCACAAATATTCCTTTTATAATACGGAAAAATAATAAAGAGACTTATTACAAAACAAAAATCCATTGGCTGAAACAATATAAAACAAACCAGATGAAAGTTAACAAGAATAACTGTAAAGCCCTGTGATGAGGTAAAAAGAACTACATGAGCATAGAATGGAAGAAAGCTAGGTTTGAGAATAGTTTATTTAAAAAAATGTTTGGAAGTCTCAGGCCCAAAGTCAATATGTGCAAAAAAAAAAAAAGTAAACAAATGCATTTATGGGCAGCATGAAGAAAATAGAAAAGACCGGGAGCGGAGAAGTAACATTCCAGTGAATGGTGGTCAGATCCCATCTGGAGCCCTGTGCCTTGTTCTGAGCTCCATCTCAGCTGGGTATTGAGACTCAGAGAACGGTCACAGGAGGGTCATCTGGACAGTTCTAGGAGTGTAGACCCTGAGCACTTAGATTTGCAATGGGCCGCTGCCTCCTCCCCTTACGCGTGCCACTTCTGTTAGCATAAACCATTCCCCACTGTTTTCTTTCAGCTCACATCTACTTCAGCTTTGGAATCCAGATGTGACCTGATTTCGAATCTGGAATAAATTAATATGTAACAAGATGAGTTATTGTAATATTAATTATTGCCTTTCTGTTTGTTTTTCCCCTCTTTGACTTTTGGAAAGAAACAAAGGGGATTTTACCCTCTTTGCCCCACAAATAAAGGCTAAGCAGTGAGCCTTTGGTCTTACTTTCAAAGGGGAGTTAACAGTGGCTTTATATGCTTCAGTGATGCTACACACACACACACACACACACACACACACACACACACACACACACACACGGAAAGTGGCAGATCCCAGGAAGACAACCATAAAGAGGCCTTGTTGTCAAAGGCCTGAGGTGACCCCGCATGGAGGAAGTCTTTTGTGTTTTGAAGATAAGCGAGGAGAGTGTTTCTTATTGAGGTCCCTGGTTTCCAGGAAGCTAAGAGAGACAGGGGCTTGTGGGCTTCTCACGGGTCAGGGTCCAACCCACAGGACCTGTGCGATGCCTGCAGATGCCAGATGCCAAATGACTTTGCTGGGCTTGAGGGCAGAGCTGGGGCCTGATGTCCAGACCTCCAGTGGAGGCAGGGATCTGCTAGAACCTGTCTAGAGTGGCCTCACTGACAGTCGGGGCAGCCCTCAACAGCAGCAGTGTGCCGCAGAAGGCCAGTGACAGCAAGGGGGAACTGGGACCACACACCACAAATATGCACACACGTGCACATGTTCATACACACATGCACACAAAAATGTATATCTCAGACACGCACACAAATGTGCACATGCTCACACATGCATGCATACAGACAAATGTGCACATGCTCATACACACATGCACACAAATATGTATATCTCAGACACGCACACAAATGTGCACATGCTCACACATGCATGCATACAGACAAATGTGCACATGCTCATACACACATGCACACAAATATGTATATCTCAGACACGCACACAAATGTGCACATGCTCACACATGCATGCATACAGACAAATGTGCACATGCTCATACACACATGCACACAAATATGTATATCTCAGAGACGCACACAAATGTGCACATGCTCACACATACATGCGTACAAATGTGCACATGCACGCACATCTTTGGAGACACAACTAGGAGCCACTGTCCAGGTGCAAGGCAAAGGAAAAGGAGAATATGAAAAATGACAGATGTTAGACTGATATTGACCCTCCCAAGTGGAATGCTGGGGCCAGAATTTGTCCTTGAAGTTGAACTGGCCTGATACAACCGATGCATGTTATAAAGCTGTAAATCTTTCTGAGTACATAGGAAGTGGCATGACATCAAACATTATGTGGACTCTGAGTTTTATGGAAAATAAGTATCTGGAAATTATTTCAAAGTTGCAACATGCCTCATATCCCGTATGGCACCTATAGGGCGTTTCTGTCATCACTTCAATTACCTGAAGAAAGAAAGTACAAATCAGGTCTGGTGGTGGGCAAGCTGTCTCTGCCCCTGACCTGCCTGGGCCGCTGACATCGTGAGCTGAGGGCCAGGCGCTAGGGGCCAGCGCGGGCTCTGCTGTGATGTGAGCAAACTGCTTCCTTTTGCAGGTCCTCTAGGCTGTTACTCATGTGCGGCGATGCCGTCTGAATCCTGGGTGACTTTAAGCCGGTATAGACACAGGCCTGGGGAAGCCGCCTTGCCTGGGAAAGGTGAACTCTGGACAGTGGTATATGTCAGCCTGAGGCAAGCCTCCTCCGTTTCTGAGAACATTGCCAGGGGTGGTATTTCATGTTGTTCTGTGAGAAAACGGTTCCCTATCTTTTGTGTTTATGTAATGCTGACTGTGCTTTCGTGCTGATGTGGTGAATTTCAAAGAGAATACTCATGTACTCATTCTCTCGTGTTACACACACACACACACACACACACATACACACACTGTGAGCCCTGCACTGGGCTGCTCTTGGGGATATGAAGCTGAGGAGGGAGGTCTTCAGACCGCTGGCTGTCCAGCAAGCTGAACCACTGAGCCAGGACATCAGAGGGCAGCCTCTGTGGGGTAACCTCCTGGGTTTCGAGGTGCACCATGCTGTATCTTTGGGCAGTGAGGCCAATTCAAGAGGTCAGGAGAACAAATATCAGAGAGAAGCTTCGATGCTCAGAAAGAATGGTCACTCTCCCGAATGGCAACCCTCACTGTGTGCAACAGGACAATTCATACATAATCCCACTCAGTTTCTGAGCACTTGCTGGTGTGTACGAAGCACTTATGAACAGTGGTTGTCACTAAGTGGTAAAGTTAAAGGGGATTTTAATAGTTTTCTGTTTGCTTGTCCAGTTTCCAATTTTATTACAATGCCTTGGGAGGCACCTCTGAAAGCCACTGTTGGGAGTCCAGTTCCTGCCCAACAGGCCTGTTGTGGTTCTAGATTCCATAGGATGCCCACAGGGATGGGAGTGGCTTTGCCCCTACACTTGGGGTAACCTCTCCTCCCCTCCCCTGATGGCTCCTCAGCCACTTGAGAACCCATGTGATCAAATGTTTGCATAAAATCCCTATTGTTATAAAAACCTACAAGTATTTTTTGTTTTCCTGATTGGACTCTAATTGGTACTCCATCCGACCCATCACTCTCTTCTAGCAATCTATCACACAGAAATAAGCAGAGAAGGAGACAGCAAAGATTTACATAAAAGAACATTCGCTGCAGTACTATTAGCTGCAAAAAATTATGAACAACATAAATGTCTAATGGTATTTGTGTCCCCCAAGATCATATGTTGAAGTTCCAACCCCTGGCACCTGTGAATATGACCATATCTGAAAATAGGGTCTTTAAAGATGTAACCTAACTTGATCATATTCCATTAGGATGGGGGAAATAGGGACACAGACGGGGGAGAAGGCCATGTGACAGTGGAGGCAGACACTAGAGTGGGGCATCTGCAAGCCAAGGAAGGCCAGATTGCTGGCAACCCCCAGAAACTAGGAGAGGCAAGGGAGGGCTCTTCCTTAGAATCTTCAGGAGGAGGAGGGGCCTGGCAATACCTAGAATTTAGAATTCTAGACTCCAAAATGATGGGAGAATACTTTTGTCATCTTATGCCACCTAATTTGTGGTCCTTTGTTTCATTAGCCCTAGGAAACTACTATATAGTAAGCCAATAATTAGTAAATGTTTTGAAAGAACTGGAATGATCCAATATATATACAATAAAAAATAACATAAAACAAAAAAATAACATATGAGAGAGCATGGTTAAAATACACGTTCCGGCCCCAGAGAGTCTGTAGGTATTCTGATGCAGTAAGTCTGACTTAGCAGCCACTCATGTGTTCTAGAAATCTCAGCCATCATCGGGTGGCAGACTTCTCAGTCACCCCTGGCCGGAGTCAATCACAGTTGGACCTGAAGCATTCCCTGAGATGTAATTTAAGTGATTTGGGAGAGAAGAGCAGGGGAGAGAGAGATCACTTCTCTTCATTTTAACTCTCAAGTAGTCTCAGACTTCAATGGAGCCTTAATTTTCAGCTAATTAACCTGTCAATCTTACTTAGAAGAAATTGGTTTCCTTCTATCAGAATTGGGAAGATAGCACTGAAGCCAGAAGAGGTGTTCGCTAGCTTTCTGACAGTCTTAGATAAGGCTCTTCTGATCCCAAATTACAAAACTCTACCCTAGCCAACATAGATAGATGATAGATAGATAGATAGATAGATGATAGATAGATAGATAGATAGATAGATAGACAGATAGATCGGGAAGTCCCAGGAAAATCTGAACAAGCAGCCTGAGGGAGGGCTGCACTCAAGGCAGGTTCAGTCCTTGATTAGCAACCCTTCCAGGCTGCTGTCCTCACGCAGCAGCATTCCTTCCTGGTTACCTGCTCTTCTCAGTTCGAGCTTCCAAATGCCTCAGAGACAAATCAGATGGCTTCACTGAGGTCAGGAAGTCTCCTGGGCCAATCAGCTATAGCTAAGAATAGTGTCATGTAATTTAGACATGGCAGTTGAGGGTCCATCCGAGTGAAAAGGGGCCAGTTCTCAGAGCAGGCAAATGAGAGAGTGACAACTGTCCCAAGATGTAGCCACTCCCCTGACTCCTCCCCCAACTCCTACCCTTCTTCCTTCTCTGGGAACAGATCTTTAACCTTCTCCTAGTGTAGACCATTCCTGTCTTCCCTTCCCAGTCCACACTCCACTCCAGACCATTACCTTTCCCTTCAGGTCCCACCCACTCTGTGAAATGTGGACTCTTGTTCATCTGCACACTTACACTGTCCTGTGAAATCCCCTCTCTGGAGGGGATTCATTTAGAATCAATGAGATAACATTGCTCTTTGGAGAAACGAGACCAGGAAATCAGAGCCAGTAAGTCTTGCCTTGGGTTATTTTTCTAGCGGCAGTGATGGGCCACATTGAGTCATCTATACTGGTTTCCTTTGTGACTAATACCTCACACTGGAGAGCAGGCTGATTGGGGGACAGGACAGCCTTTGGCTGACTGGGAAACAGGGCTTTCCCCTGTGGGAAGGCTCAGTGGCTAGTGCAGGGAGTGAAAAGTTAATCCAGGCACAACAGCACCACACTTCAAATGAAATGAGTGGCCAGTTTTGAAAATGACTTATGCCATTCAAGTCAACTCTCCTCCCCCAAATCTCTCCTTCAAGGGTGAGCTGACCACACCGTTAGAAATCAAAGCAGTTTCCTTGGGTACCTTCATACTTTCTTGCTCCACAGAAACTACCCCAGTGAACACATCATCAGACATTAGCTACCACAGCGCTGTTAGCTCTTAAAGACATGGCAAGGTGCCACGAAACTCAGATATGCTGTCCTCTGAATGAAACTAAGAAAAACACATAATGGAAATGCTTAGATTATGCTCTCTGCTACTGGGGCCAGTTACATAACCTCTGTGACTTTTCTCACCAGCAAGATGACAGAATAATAGTCCCTCCCTCAGGGGACTGTTAAAATGATTAATTGTAAAAAAAAATTAAAGCAGTTCCTGGCATGTGGTAAGTGCTCAATAAATGGTAGTCATCCTACCCATTTCCTGACACCTTCCAGTAATGTCTGATATACCTCGTCTCTGTGAGAGTTTCCTACATTGAAATATTAGTCTATGGGTCTTTTCTCACCCCTAGACTAAGGCTGCAGGTGGGAGCCCCTTATTACTTGTATCTCTAGCATCCAAACAGCCAGTGACGCTGATGCATGAGAGAATGGGTGCTGGTGTACCAGGCATGTCACCAGGACTGAGATGTAATAAAGAGAACTGTGACCCCAAATTTCTTTAGCCTGTGTGAAGAGTGGATGTGTGAATTGGAGGATTTGTCCAAAGATCATAAAGAGAGAGTGGAGAGGACTAGCCAGGAGTTCCCAGTGACCTTCGGCAAGTTGTTTAACCATTCTTAGCCTCAGCTTCCTCATCTGTAACATGTGGATTGGACCTACCTCAGAGCACTGTGTGAGAACTGAATGCAATAATAGGAGTAAACTGCTTGGCACATGATAAGCCTAAGTAATAACTACCCAAGTCATAGTTTCCTCACCAAAAGTGATGAGTAGTAACTCAATGACAAAAGCCAATAATACCACCCACTAATGCCTCAGGCTCTGCCTCTGCTTTTACCAAATTACCTTCTAGACAGTGATCTGGTGTCCTAGGTGGACTTACCTGGAGGAACGCCAGGACTCACCAGTCAACGGGCTACCACTTGACCCTTTTGAGTGTTGTCTGAAATGAGCGTTTATTGATATTCTCTTAGAGTCTCAGTGAGCTGGCACGACTCCTGGTGACATGAAGGGATGACAGTGACATGTGGCAGACCCTCGTGTTCAGCCACCCAGGCACCAGCTTATCTGCTTTTCTCTCTAATAACAAGAGACCAATCTTGGATGGCAGATTTAGGTGTAATGAAGCTTATGGCTGCAGCACTATTCATAGAAGGGCAAGTTACATTACCCTGCTCTTCTACTCTGGGAATACTCTTTGGGAAGGCGCACTGATCATTCTGACTCATAGTTTTATATAAAATATATTTTTAATGGTTTAAAATGTATATTATTAGGTTTCAAAAAGTGATACGCCGAAGACTATAATATGCTGAAATTCATGTAAAATGTTTAAATGTGTAAATTGTTTCTAGAAAGATGTATGATAAACTGATGACCTTAGAGGCCTATGGCTAGAGAAGTTGAGTCATTGGAGGATGAAGGTAAAGGGAAACTTTTCATTGTGTCCTCTTGAATCTTTTATTATTTTGAACCATGTAAATATATTTTCTTGCTCAAAAGGCACATTTTAAAAATGTTAAGAAAATCAATGAGAGAATCCATTTCTGCCACAAGCAATAATTTCCTCAAGTTTCTTATGCTTATGGTTAATTCTCACTCATGGCCTTAGGTAGTTAGCTCAAAAATTGCATTTTAGTCATTCCATTCTTAAGGATATTTATTTTCTAATTGTCTTTTAGGCTACCTGTCACTTGGTTATTGATTTCTACTCACTCTTTTTAAATCACAACAAAATTTTTGAAGGGAAATTATTTTTAATTTGAAAGGGAGCAAATAGGTCGAATGATGTCCAGATAGTGTTTTCTGACTGGGGAATAGAGGAAAGTGAGTTAAAAACAAAAAAGGAAAGGGAAACATTTTAAAATGCTCATTTTCTGTTTCTATTCATTATGAGATCATTGTGATATTTGGTTGAACATTTTATTATTGAACTCTAGTTATATGTGTAGTAAAATGAATGGAGTGTTTAGTGACCCCACTGACAGATAAGTTTCCCCTTTTTCCATTCCTCCTTCTAATGCAGTTGCTCCTAAATGTGGTTCTGGAAAAATCTTAACCCAGGAGAAAACAAAACCATTACCATCAGCCAACACCTCACCAGTGGATTGCTTATACTATGGAAGGAAATAATTTATGTGTAAGCTACCTGCTTTCAGCTTCTGCCGAATCTAAAATATCCCAGAAACCAAAAGCTGGTGTTGAAATTAACAAAACAAAATACTCGGTGGACATCCACATGGCTTCCTATCATACTAGCAAAATTTGATGCAGTTTCCTATAGTTTCCTATAGTGAGGCTCACTCGTTAAGTAGTCATTTTAAATCAAGACTGACCTGATTCTCTTCTGACCTACCCATCCAGATCCTCATGTGCTTCTTGGAAACTCCTCCTCTGCTCCCATGTAAGGAATGCCCCTCAGGCCACCATGGAGATTGCCTTTGCACTTATTATTTTAACAAAAGGATGCTTGAGACACAAACATAACTAGGGACAAGGACACTGAATCTATCTAAGAGAGAAATTAGTCCAGAGTTGGTACAAAGTTTAACAACTGGAAATGGTTTTCTTATAAGGACATTCTAACCTCCATGGTTGTGGCTTCAAAATCGTGTAAGCCAAAAATTCCCCCGTGAGTTTTGGCAGGAAAATCCCACTTTCTTATCAAAGAAATGTAGTTTATCCCCTTCTGCGTCCAGTTAGAAAGAGAGCATGATTTTCCTTGATGCTGATACTCCAGGAATTCACGGTAAGCCCCACTGGGAATATGATACCTGTAACTCAGCAGTTAGATCCAGTGCTTATGGAAAAGAGCTAGGATAGGATTACTTACTCCAGACTGTGAACTCGGCTAGGGTTTAAACCTACCTTTCACTCTCCTTTGACAGGTGAGCATGAGCCTAGATGGAAATGGGTAGTAATGGATTCCCAAGGAACCAGTACCTGTGAAATAGACCACTTTTACATTGGAGACATGGCTAATTTGTGGGGCTCACAGGCCATGATGCAATCAAATCAGAAACATTAAAACCAATTTCTGCAGTCTAACTGAAGACCCAAAACAAGAGTTTATGAGCCTGATGAGAGGATGAATACAAAGGTGCCTCCTGGGAATATTCTTATGATCACAGAAATATAAATCCCAAGCCATTATTTTCTTGGCACATGGTGCATTTCTCCAAATGGGAATGGAAGTTTTCAAGGGGAATAGCAACCAGTGCAGTCCTTTGCTGTCCAAAGTAGACCTTGTCTCCCGGATAAAGCCACTCTTCTTGAGCTTTCTCCCTGTGGGTTGGGGGAGTGGGATGGGGAGGGGGGCTGCTTCTTTGCCCACCAGGTTGTATCAGCACTGGAATCCTGAGTCAGGGAATTAAAGACAATGACTGAGTCAGGGCCCTTCTCTATCAGTTTCAGTACAGTAACATGCACTATAGAATTCTGGACTTAAACTCCAGACCCAAGTAAAGCTGATGCATGCCATGATAAGGAAGACAAATTTGGAAAGCCTAGGTGCTGTGACAACACAAACAATTATGTGTAATTCAGGGTGTAAGTAATCGATTTCATTCATCCATTCCTTAAGACATGGGTGGGCAAAAGTAAGTTTACAGTTGTCAGTACATGAAACACAGAGTTAATAAAGCTACTGTACTAATCGTAACCTGCATGTATTTTTCCATACAAGCAACTGTAAACCTACCTTTGCCGACCCCCTGTATATTAAGCTCCTGGTCAAAGGAGCTATACACAATCCTAGGGCGTGCCATTCACAGCTGTTTCCATGTTCTGTGTAAGGCTTGTGGGTACAAGGTATAGTCCTGCCTTCAGCAGCTCATGTGCAGTGGGAGAAAAGCACAAGAGGTCGAGCAATTGCAATACAGAAAGCAGAGAGACCTAAGATGGAATGAACTGCACTGGTGAAGCTGGGGGCTCACAGGTGAACACTTATCCCAACCTTGGGGGATGGAGCCTTTCCCCTGGAAAGGGCTGCACCCTAGAAGGAGCAGATAGGACGTAGCCAGGTGGAGATCGGGGGAGAACAGTCCTGGGTAAAGAGCCATGCAAATGCAAAGAGAGGTGGGAGAGAAGGTGCTGTATCCAGAAGAAGCCATTTTGGACCAGCTGAGTAAACAGAGGAAAGAAGACAGTAGCCAAGAAAAGGAGAGGAGAGAGGGGGAGGAGAAAGACAGGAAGGGGGAGGGAAAGACCAGGGAGAGCAGGTCAGAAGAGGGGAGAATGTAGCCAGAGCCCAAAGCTGCTTTTGTTCTTCCCCTCCCTCTGTCCAGTGATCACATTGTCCTGGTGTCAACATGTGACCACACTGCTCCTGACAATCAAGAGTAGCAGGGGCTCCTGATTCTCCACAGACTGAAATGCAAGTCGGGTATTTTTTAAACATGCAGCTGATTAGCGTGTGACTTACAAAAAGTTGTTCAAGTAAATGGCCAGTTTAGATTAGAACCCATTGCCTGGATTGAAACAGCCACTGAGGACTGGAGAGGGAACATCTAGTTTTGCCCCTTTCTGTTCAACACTCCCCTGCTCCTGTGGGCTTCCCACCCACCTGAAGAAATGCTTACTCTGAACTCTCCTTTCTAGTCTTCAGGCTCAACCATTGGGCAGCCCTCCATGGAATAACTAGAGGAAATACTGGCTGCTGACTTTTCGAAGCTAATGATATGGCATACTCGAGCAGGAAAGAAGGCTGCAAAATAAGTTAAAAAACATAAATAGCAAAACAAGTTTTCCTACATATCAATTCTTTTATCTTCATAATTCCTATACTTAAAAAAAAAACACAGTTCAATGAATAACTGCTTAACAAGAATAAGAACAAAAAGAGTTTTAACCTTATTTCTCTTTG
>NW_006299705.1:318892-320826 GCF_000327345.1 Myotis davidii | reverse complement strand
CTTCCTTCTTTCTATAGTCTGCTTAATATTTTCTTATTACCAACCATTTTTAGTCCACCCGATCTTTCCTTAGCCTCTATGCAGAAGAGGTTGTGCCTGAGGGCTTAAAATTGAGCAAGCAGCAATCAAATGTCACCAACTGTCTTCTTTATTTCCCTGGCAGCCATGGGGGCCTGTCACCATTCTGCGGGTGCCCTCCACATTCCCTTGAGTGAGCCATTTCCCATGGTGTGTGAACCACACTCTATCTACTTCTCTCTGAAAGTTTCAATTCTTAAAATGTGCTAATACTGAATCTTTTCTTAATTTCCTCCCAAGAAATTGAATTCTTCTCTAGGAGATACACTTTTCTCTCAGAATTTTTTTCATCTTGTCTCGTTTTTTGTTTTTTATTTGCTACCTCCTTTATAAGATTCTTTCTACCCTTGAATCCATTCTATATCAGTGTTCCCTCTTTTTGCCCATCTAAGGGGCAAGATATAAGTGAATTCTCTTTCTCCGACTCTTTTTCTTCATATCTTAAAAACAACTGAAGAAATTTATTCTTAGTCAATCCTTTTTAAAATACGATTAAGTACTGGTTACCCTTGAGTGTGGAATTGTGGTGGTTTGGGCATAAGGATTGAGAGGAGAGTAGGGCACCTTTATATTTTATTTTACATAGTTTTACTTAAAGTTTTTATGATAATAATATACTGTTTTGTAATGAAAAATATTTCTTTTATTAAAAAATATTTTTACATTGTTCAGAAGGGAAAGGATTCCCACCTCATGTTTTCTAAACACTGAGATGATGATTATTAACATTTTCATAACTAGTTACTCATTGAAAAAATGAGGGGAACAGAGATAGTGAGAGACTGTGAGCCTCAGAGAGACAGTATTATTCCAAGTCAGCAATCCTTTACCTGTGATTCAGCCATGAGCATTAACTGAGTTCTGTGAGCACCATGCCAGGAAGGCTGCACATGAGAGAGTTGAGGTAAGTATGAAATAAACTAGGTAAGTTATGATGATGTCCCTTTAGGAACTTCTGATTCAAAAGAAAAAGGTGGCTCTCAATTTTTCCTCTATACAATTTGATATATCAGAAATCTTTCAAAATCAGCACCTGTTGCAATTGTAATCACACACACACACACACACACACCACACGTGCGTGCGCATGCACCCCCAAACAAAGCTCTCATTCTGCTGAGGTTGATCAGTTTAATCAGGTTTCCTTCTGAATGCCCAACACTAAGGTCTGGGATTTGCCAGATCCCAGCAGGGGTCTAGAGGGCAAAGGCCCAGCTGGAGGACAGCCTTCCTGGGCCAAGAGCAGAGGCGTCAAGGGTAGAGAAAACAATCAGAGGGAAGAACAGGAAACACTCGGCACAGGTGTGAAGACTAAGTTATTTTAGAGGCTATGTTTATAGGACATCATAATCAAGTGTCGAAACACATATTTTAAAACTGAGTCACAGCCATTGTATTTGCCATAAATAAATCTGCTTGGTGGCCCTAAGCTGCGAGGTGCTCACAGCCGGGTTCGCAGGCCTAGGCTAGAGAATTGGGGGGAAATTGCCAGTCTCTGGAATGCTCTTTTCTTTTTTTTCTTTCTTTTTTTTTAAATCTTTATTGTTCAGATTTTTACATTTGTTCCTCTTTTTTCCCCCCATAACTCCCCTCCTCCCAGTTCCTGCCCCACCCTCCGCCCTCACTCCCCACCCACTGTCCTCATCCATATGTGCACGATTTTTGTCCAGTCTCATTCCGCATCTCCCACACCCCTTTCCCCCCCCAAGAATAGTCAGTCCATTCCCTTTGTATGTCCTTGATTCTATTATGATCACCAGATTATTTATTCACTTGATTCTTAGATTCACTTGTTGATGGATGCATGTTTCTTGTTCATAATTTGTATCTTTACCTTTTTCTTCTTCTTCCTCTTC
>NW_006299705.1:311262-318224 GCF_000327345.1 Myotis davidii | reverse complement strand
CCTAGTGGTCTTTGTGTGCAGTCTTGTTGTAGTTAAGCCTTTATTGTTGTAGGTAACACTGGGGTGGATTTGGCCTCCAGGCCAACTGGCTGTGAGAATTAGCTGTGTCCAAAGTGAGAGAACTTCTGTCCTCTGGGGAGGTGCAGGGCTTGGGCGGGGCAGGGCGGGTCGCACAGGATCAACAGGGCAGGTGGAGGGAGCAGTTATGGCTGCTCTCAGTCCTGTCCCCAGAGGCTCTGCCTCTCAGAGTCCCAGCAACCGCAGCAAACCTCGGAGAGAAAACTGCCCTCAAGTTCCGACCAATGCCAGACAGTCCCGCTTCTCCCGCTTGAGTCTGGGTCCCTATAGACTCGCCCAGAACTGGAGCTCAGAGCCTGAGGCTCCCTCCCGATTGAAACAGACAACTGCCCCCTCAGCCGCCAGCCCGCTCCTTTGTATTTTCTGCACTGCACCTCCTCTTAGTCTCGGTATGCTGTTCTCTTTCCTTCTAGTTGAAGAATTTCCCCTCAACCAGCCTTCCTGTGGTTCTGGGTGATGTCCATTCCATCTTATAGTTGTATTTTTGAGGTGGTTGTGCGAGGCAGCAAAGTCCGGTGTTTACCTATACCGCCATCTTGGTTCTTGGAATGCTCTTTTCAATGACAACCTTTGTAACTGTGACACACGTGGGTCAAGGTATTTTTCCAAGCCCAGGTTCAGGCCATTTAACGGTCTGCCTCTCAGTTGCCTTCCTGATTCTCATAACCTTTTCGCAGATCTCCAGGCCTTTCCAAACCTAACTGCTATGTCTCACATTGTGATCTGAAAGTTGCTCATCTCCAGATCACAGTCCAAAATAGCGACTTCTCCTCGATTCCCCATGTAAAGGAGGCTCTATTTACAGAATTGAACTTGTCCTCAGGGTTTCCCACACATTCGTTTTTAAGAGCTGGCGTGTGTCTTAAGGTAGGAATTCTTTATTTCTGCTTTCTTACTACATTCAAAATACCATTGCTCTTAAGGAATTTTTTTGACAGCTTTATATTATCAACCACCTTAAAATCTCCTTGGAAAACTCTTCTGGCAAGTACAGTCTTATTTCTATGAAAAGCTTTTCCTCACAAAAAATAGTCTCAGAGGTTATCTATGCCGATCCCTTCATTTGACTGATGAGAAAAATTCTTCCTGCTTTTTTCTTTGTTAATGACAGTACTTAGATTTCAACTAATCTCTTCCTCTCCCATTTGTTCTCCCATATCATTTATCTTTCAACTGGAGTCTAAGATCTCCCACACCTCTAATAACTCAAGATAAATACAAAAAAAAATGTGGGGTTGCTTTCTCCCAGAGGGACTTTCCTTCATTCCACCCCCCCCAAATCCAATTACTGATGATATTGGGATTTTGTCTTGTAGAGTCTGGATAGATTTACTGCAGGAATGTAGAATTTTGCCAGGAATTGCACACTCTTGCCACACCTACACTTTTCCCAGAACTTTTCTGGGTCATAGTGGTAGAGTCTAGTGCAGGGGTGGGCAAACTTTTTGACTCGAGGGCCACAATGGGTTCTTAAACTGGACAGGAGGGCCGGAAAAAAGCATGGATGGAGTGTTTGTGTGAACTAATATAAATTCAAAGTAAACATCATTACAGAAAAGAGCACGGTCTTTTTTTTGGTTTTTTTGGTTTTGTTTTATTCATTTCAAACGGGCCGTAGTTTGTCCACGGCTGGTCTAGTGCATATGCAGCAGGCACATTCACTAGCACCCCCCCGCCCCCCCCCCCACACACACACATACACACACACACAACCCCTTGTGAAGTGGAATTATTGTTCCCATATTAAAGAGGAAGAAGCAAAGGCTGAGAACAAGTATCTGCAGGCAACTTAGCTAGTTGGGGACAGAGCTGAGATATAAGCTTGAGGTTTCTGACTCCAACTTCTGCACATTATTATTTTCCTTATACAGTACCAAGTGCTTGGTTTCTCTTCCTCCCTTTTACACTCTACTAACCTGCTCAATCCCATGTCACCAGAAGAGAGACAAGAGAATGATGGAGAAGAAAACACCACCAGTCCCTCCCCGGACTCATCTAGAGGCAAGGTCACCAGAAATGTCTCTGCTTTTGTTTTATTATCCCTGGAAAGCATCAATGCATTAGTTTTTAACCACTTCTTCCCTCCTGTTCTCTCCCCCCACCCCCCCCGCACCCTCTTCTTAATATTAATTTAACATTAGGCTTACTGTAACATGTCTCTAATAGTAAATTTCCTGCTGTGTTTTAGAATTTCCCCTTTAATGCAGCTCTTTTTTTCTCCATTCTTGAAACAATCTGTTAGAGACTGACTATGCCTGCCTGAAAACTTTTCCTAATCACTATTTTGCTTCAGTATAATACTTTGGGGCAGTTTTAGGAATATAGCAAATGGGACAAAGGAGAATATGTGTTCCCACGAACAACAACAAAAAAAGCCAGTCACACCAAAACACCATCCATAAAATAAAAGGACTTTATCAAAATTAAAACCATTTGTGCTTCAAAGGACCCCATTAAGACAATGAAAAGCAAATCGCAGACTAGGAAAAAAAATATTTGTAAATCACGTATCTAAAAAAGGACTTATATCCAGTTTTTTTATTAAAAAATTTTTCACAATTCAATAATAGGACAAATAATTCAATTTAAAAATGAGCAAATGATTTAAATAGATTTTTCATCAAAGGTATAGAAATATTTAATAAGAATATGAAAAGATGTTTCATGTCATTACCCATTGCAGGGGTCCTCAAACTACGGCCCGCGGGCCACATGCAAATACAAATATTGTATTTGTTCCCGTTTTGTTTTCTTACTTCAAAATAAGATATGTGCAGTGTGCATAGGGATTCGTTCATAGTTTTTTTTTAAACTATAGTCCAGCCCTCCCACAGTCTGAGGGACAGTGAATTGGCCCCCTGTTTAAAAAGTTTGAGGACCCCTGCATTAGAGAAATGCAAATAACAGTGAGTTATCTTTACACACTCACTAGAATAACTAGAATCAAGACAGACAATAACAAATGTTGGGGGGGATGGGGAGAAATAGGAACCTTTACACATTGCTGATGGAGATGTAAAGTGGGAGAGCCACTTTGGAAAATGGTTTGGTAGTTTCTTAAAAAGTTAAGCATAAACTCATCATACAGCCCAGCAATTCTGCCCTGAAGTATCTACCTAAGACAAATAAAGCCAACTGTTTACACAGAGACTTGCACAGAATTTTCATTGCAATATTATTCATAATAGCCAAACATTATGCCAATTGAAAGAAACCAGCTGTACAACAGAGTACAAATTATATTCCATTGATATGAAATCTATAGAGACAGAAATTAGATTGGTGCCTGATGCTGAGGGTAGTAGGGAGATTTACTGCAAAAGAGCATAAGGAAGCTTTGGAGACAATGGAAAAGTTCTAAAACTGAGTGTGGTGATGCTTGCACAACTGCCAATTGTTTAAAAATACTTGAATGCTTACAATGCGTAAATTTTATGGTATGTAAATTAAAAGGATTGTGGGGTTTTTTCTGTTTGTTTCAACTTTGTTAATTTTTATCCTAGCTTTATTGACATTTAAATTAATAAGCCCACCCTACTTTGTCATGCATTTTTCATTTCTTGGAAAACTCTAGCATCACATGGGAGAGATTACAAACACATTACCTTGTCCCCTTGGTGCCATTTACCCTTGCTGGGCAACTGAGCAACAGTAAGCTACAAATAGACTTTAAAGTGTATGCTGATTTCCTTTCATGGGTATATCAAATTTTGACAATATTAGTCCATATCTTCCAAGTCTAACATTGAATAAACATACACATTTGAAATGCTGGCTCTTAAACCTGAAAGAATGGTTTCATTTTGTTCAGTCAATTAAAAGATTTAAAGACAAGTGGCGAATAAAGGCCATATATTTTTCCTTTATCAAGGTCAATTTTTTAAAATCAAAATCTGGGTCCACTGTTACCTACCAGATTGGGCTTCTTCCTACAAAGGGAGCATTAACCTATTCTGGTTCCATGTTGGTAGAAGGTCAAGAATGTTGCCATATGTCCTCACCCACTCAAACATCACATGGCCTGCTTTAGAGCTACGCTATTTTAGTAATGAGAATTATCCGCTTGGGAAAAGAGCCGGAGTAGCTGAAGAAACCTGACCAGAAGTGGCTAATGGACAGAACCTCCCTGTTTTGATTTTCAGTAACTGGAATAAAACTACATTTCCTCGTTAGATTACTTATACAATTGTTGTTTTTACATAAGTTATAATTGGGTTCTGGCTACACACCTGTGACAGTTTACCCATCAGATACCAAATATGCTGTAACCTATTAAGGTAAGAAGTTTTATGACCTGCCGGGGTCCAACCCCAGCAGGTCCAGGGGTCCCCAAAGGTGTGGACAGAGTCGGCGAAGAAGGAATGACACGGAGACAGCGTTCAGTTGATCAGCAGCCTAGCCAGGATCTCTAGCCAGGATCTCCAGCCAAGTTCTGGTCTGGATCTCCAGCAAAGTTCTGGTCTGGTTCTCTCACTAGGTTCTCCAGCCAGTTCTCCAGCCAGGTTCAGTTGCCAGGTTCTGTAGTCAGGTTCTGTCTAGGTTCTCTAGCCAAGTTCTGTAGCCAGATTCTGTCCAGGATCTTTTGCCATGTTCTCTAGCTAGGTTCTGTCTCTAGGTTCTGTGTCCTGTTGTCTTGTTACATCTGTATTTATACCAGTTGATTCCAATCCTATCAATCTCTATTCCAAAGGTTAGGGCGTTTCTTATCTTCATTCCAGGGAGTAAAGATTATGTAGCTTAAGCGTGATTGTTGGTAGTTAAAGTGATTAACTACCCGCCTGGCACTTAGTTAAGAGGTTTTATTCCCTACCTAACTTCAGGGGAAAATCCCTACCTGGAGAAACAACCTTTTTTGGAGAGGTGACCTTGGTTAAAACACATAGCGCCAAGAAGGTGAGCAAACATATTAAGAACAGTATGCCATATACACCAGGTCCCTTGAAACATATGCTGTGCAGATGTTTCTTCCCTGCAATGACTGTGTCAAGCAGCAAGGATGGACCGGCTCCCAGCAATGACCCTTTGCAACAATAAAAAAATAACCATGAACAGTAGAGGAAATTAGGTTGCAGTTCATTAAATAACTCCAATTTAAATGCTATAATTTGGGTGGATTCTCTGAGTGCTCACAAACTTGAATCCTCCCTATGTCTATATGGAAATGCCAAGGCTCTGATAATGCATGTCTCCAGGACCATAGCCAGCCAGTTGCCAAGAGACTCACCATAAAGTATTTACCTTGATCATTTACTAGGACTAGGGTATCAGTCTTAAAACTAGAAATCTTATCAACCCATTGTTTGATAATTTCTTGATATTTAACAGACACTGAGAATGGACACCCCGCCTCAAGGACAAACTCACATTAACCAAGCTCACAGGGATTGATATACACAAACCAGAAGGCAAACCCATGAATTTTCTGTGAATCATCAAGCCATCGGGAAGACTAGAAGACTTGTATTAGCAAATGGGTGTGTCCCCCTCTCATTCCCAGCCAGGGGCAGCCAACTTACCTAAAGGTGAGGATATCATCATAACACTGGCAATTAATTAATCCTAAGAAGTATCTCTCCACTGAGAGAGGAGGATGCCCTTTCACCCACTAGAGGGACAGTTTGCCATGGAACCAGAAACATTTCAGCCTGCTCTCCCACTCTCCTTTTTTTTTTTAATTTTATTTTATTTTTTTATTGTTTTATTGCTTTAAGTATTACAAAGAGTATTACATATGTCTCCTTTTTTTCCCAGCCCTTGACAACCACTCTCCTTTTTTGTTTCCATGGTGAGCCATCCACCTCTGACTGGTACACTCAACCAGATTCAGTCATTTCAAAGGGGCCTGGAGTCACTCCACTTCTTAAGGATATGTGGGTTATGTCTACTATGTAACATGATGTATTGATTTTGGAGGATAATTTATAACTGATATGTTGAACAAGAACAATTCTTAGGATATACTCATCAAGCAGCTTCCTCTTCTGTGTCCACCGTTTCCTTAAATGCACTCTAGGCTAGTTCTTCTGCAGCCCCTGGAAGAAGTCTTGAACAAGCCTATGATTTTTCTGTTCACTATTTGGAAATAAAAAACAAGTTATGGTCTCAATTCAGTAAGCAAAATGTCCAGCTTTACATAGGCATTGAAACTCTAAGCGTGATTTAAAATTGAGAGTCGTCCCTCCCTCCAACTTGTGACAATCAGACAGAAGAGGGGCTTAATTGGTTTCTCACTGTGTGTGTCAAATACTCACAGCTCAGGCTGTCATAACAAAAATACCACTGACTGGGTAGTTTAAACAACAGAAATTTATTTCTCACAGTTCTGTAGGCTGGGAAGTCTAAAATCAAGGTGCTGGTCAGTTCAGTTCCTAGTAAAGATTCACTTCCTGACTTGCAGACAGCCACCTTCTCGCTGTGTCTACACAAGGTAGAAAGATATCTCTCTGGTGTCTCTTCTGAAAGGGACACTAATCCTATTGGATCAGGACTCAGCCTTAGAACCTCATGTGACCTTAATTATCTCCTTCAGCTACAGTGAAGGTTAGGGCTTCAATATACAAATTCAAGGGGACACAATTCAGTCCATAGCATTCACTGTCGGTAACTTGTATCTCCTCATCCTTCCCCTCTTGGTGTTTGACCCATGAATAGGGGGACAGGAGATTTAATGAAGCAGGACCATTTATATTTGTCTGAAGCTGGTCTGAGCCTTCAGCACACTCCCCAGGCGGGGCAGAATGTAAACTTGATTCCTCTCTTAGGAGGAATGTCTGTCAACTCTTGGGGGACATTCTTGATAAGGTTGCTATATTCTCCTCCTGCTCCCTGTTTATGGCTCTTCCCTCAACTCCAAGATTCTAGGGCTAACCTCCAAACTTCCTGCT
>NW_006299705.1:292177-311248 GCF_000327345.1 Myotis davidii | reverse complement strand
CTCCCCTTTAGCTACCTGCTTGTACAGACAGGAGTGAGTTCTACACAGCTTTCTCTAGAGTGTGGGCCCTTTTATCCATTAGCAACCCTCACACTTCCTTTTACTTTCTTCCTTTTGAATCCCAAACTCTGGGATAACAGGTCAGTCACAATGCAGCACCCAAATCATCTTTGTTCCTATAGTCAGAATATCTCTCATTTTTATATTCTCCAGGCAGGAGTCAGAATGCCTCCCTCCTCCTCTTTCCCAAACTACAGAGGACACATTTCTAGCTTTCTGAATAGTATCTCTGAAGCCCTTCTCTTTTGACCTGAGGGAAGAGAAAATCACCCCATTGCCCCTCTACAGTCCTCCCTTCTATAGCCCATATGAAGAATTGGTCCTTAGCACCTGTTCCAATCTGTTTTGTGTGTGTGTAATTTCCTGTACTACTATGAAGGAGGAAAAGACTCTCTTCTTCTTGGGCTGGTCTAATAATAAAATCTATGTGAGACATTAACAAGAGAAAATAACCAGATTTAATTACATTCATACATATGAGAACCCACATACATGAGATCTCACATACATGAGTGGTTCAAGGGTAAAGTTAAAATGAAGTATATATGACATTCTGAGCTAAGGAGGAGGGAAGGTGCCTTGGGGCTTCAGAGCAGAGGAAGGTCATTGCAGGATGATAAGAAGAGCAGATGTGCAGTAATTAGATGTTTTCCCTGCCATATAGATAGGTCATAAAGAGTTATTGCTGGTGGTAACTCTTATTATAGACAAGGCCCCTAATTTAAATTCTTCTAGGTAGTTAGAGGGAGGCAGGGTCTTTGTTACCTTTAACTCAAAATAATGCTCATACTACAGAGGCACATCTTGGGGGGATTTGTTCTGAACCCCTATACTATAAAACTGAAAATAATCACTTTTAGATTCTCTTGCAGTTAGGGATTTGGATGCAAATTATGTTCTGCCAGTTAATGACACTTGAACAAGATTTGAAAAGCAGAATGAGGGATGAGGAGAGGGCTAGTCTCCCTGAATTCAAGGCCATGAAGATGGAGAAGGACTTTTTCTGCATCCATGATCCAGTGTCCAACCATTATTTTCATGGGCACTAAGAAGTATTTGCATGAATGATGACAGAGGTCCCCTATCTCTGGCTCACAGCTCTGGTGGTATGACCTTATTTATTTCAGAGAGGAAGAGAGAGGGAAAGATAGAAACATCAATGATGAGAGAAAATCATTTATTGGCTACCTCCTGCACATCCCCTAGTGGGGATAGAGACTGCAACCTGGACATGTGCCCTTGACCAGAATCGAACCTGGCACCCTTCAGTCTGCAGGTTGATGCTCTGTCTACTGGGCCAAACCAGCTAAAACTGGTGGTATGGATCTTGACGTTAACAATGCTGGAGGTCTAGTGATGGTCTCTGGGCTCCTCACCTGTGCATGGTGGCCAGAGCAGCCACTCCCCTGGGAGCCCCTTCAGCAGTCCTGTTCTGAAAGTCATTTCTGTAGGCCAGGCCTGAAATCTATTCCTCCCACCTTTCTAAAATTTTCTAAACACCAAATTCCTTGAAGCAAACTTCATTCTGGTGAAAATATCTAGAATGGCTTACTGTTTCCTGCAAGTGATCCCTGACTGATACACCTCCCCGTAGGAAAGGGAGTGGGAAATGAAATTCACTGGCACATCAACAACTAGTCTGAAGCTTCCATTTTAACATCCTCTGTAAACTCCCTGAGGCCAGTCCCTATGTCCATCCCTTGCAGAGCCCTTCTCCAGAGAGCCTGCCCTGGTCCGATGGAAAGGACCCATGTGTTTAAGATAACTCACTTCCCTCACAATGAAGACAACATCTTCATTTTTATATATTTACACACCCAAGAATCTATCCAGTATTTCATTTACTTGACTAATGACAGTGTCATTTTTTCAACTTTAAATCATTGACCAAATCCCTTGACTCTGACATGGCTTAGCCTCAGGAGCAGGCAGAGAGGAGGACGAGCATCAGGAATCTAAGAAGAGCAACTTCTCCTTCAGATACCCACTCCACCAACTAACATCACACCCAAGGAGATAGTTCTTTCGCTTGGGTCTTGCTCCCTGACAAAATGCAGATAGCTCGACCATTATGACAGGCAAGCCTATGATCCAGATGTGCCTCCTCCGAGTTCACCCTAACCTGTCCTCAGAGCAGGGTTAGATGAGGAGGCAGCAGAGAGAACATGGGGACTGGCCAGCAGTACAGGGAATGAGTGTGTGGCCTGGGGAGGCCTCTCTTCCTCCATTTCCTCAAAACAAGCCATATAATAAATTAAGAGAAATATAGTTTGAGGTGAATAATTAACTTTCTTTTAATACTATTATGTAGAATGTAAATAAGAACATCTTTTGGAAACTTTACTATTTGACTTGCTTTATAAATAGTCCAAGCAAAAAAATGGGTTGCTTGCTCTACAGATGCAATTTCAAGATTAGACCTTTAGCCCCTCCTTCCACTCAAATTGCTGTCCCTAAACCCTCCACTATAGAAATTCTGGAGCTTCCACAGTGGTTTGGGGCATTTAAAAGTGGAGGCTGCCCTCCAAGGTAAGGGAAGGTTGAGAATGGGGACATGGAGTCCCAGACAAGGTTGGACTTCTTTTGTCATTTTGCCTGGAGGCAACACACACCATTTCTGGAAGCTTCATTGTTGGCTTGCTTAACCTCCAAAATAACTGCATGAGAAAGCACTCCCCTCCCAAAGCTTGCATCATGCCTTTTTATTCCAATCTGAGTCATGGCAATGTTCTCTGAGTCTTCTGCCAGGACTTAATCAAAGTTTTACAATGTCCTTCCTACGTGCATACTTTCTGGCTTCTCCCTTAAATTTTATTTTGGCGACAGAATAGCCTTTTGAAAAAATGGCTCCAGGATCTCTGGCATTTCAATGATCTCCTCGTCCCAGTTCCTTGGTCTCTCCTGTGGCCTCCCTCTTCGCTGTGGGGTGGGGGTGGGAGTCCGCAAGGTCACCACCTCCCTCTGTCCTTCCTTCTTCCCTTGCCCGTTGTGTCACTTCCCTGCCTCCTTCCTTGCATTATTTTCTCCACCCAAATCTTCTCCCCCACCCAGCGCCCTCCAATCCCCAAGGGACAATGGCGGTCCCTGGATCCCAGGCTGAGAAGCAGGCACTTGGCTCAGTGCCCTACTCCCTGGACAGGTTCCTTAATATCTCTTAATACCTCAGTTTTCTATAAATTAAAATAGTTATCAGTTCATACCCATAGTTGGTTTAAAAGCATTTGGATAAAAATCCTACCACAGCATAGGTGCATTCTACCCTTACATACAAAGAATCCTTCCATTACATAGAAAAGTTGTTTTATTTTATTTTTTAAAGTACTGTTGACATATAATATTATATTAGTTTCAGGTGTACAATATAGTGAGTCAACATTTATATACCTTATGAAGTGATTGCCACATTAGTCTGGCACCCTCAGTCATCATACGAAGTTATGTTACTACTGACGATATTCCCTGTGAGGTACATTGCTCCCCATGACTTATTTTATAGCTGGAATTTTGTACCTCTTAATCCCCTTCACCTTTTTGCCCATCACCATCCCCTATAAAAACTTTCTTATTTGAAAAAGATTTTTTTTTCTTATTTGAAAGTAGATTTTTAATGTTCACCAACAGGAAACTGGTAAAATAATGCTGCATTCATTAAGAAGCATGAGGTGGCTTTTTAAATACAGTGTCTGGAGGGTAAAGAAAACAACTTGCAGAATACCGTACTAGCACCATCCCTGGTTTTAATACTTTATCTGCCCGGTGCTTTGGTTAGTATTGTGTTAGCTATCACACATAAGGTGTGTGTGGCTAGGAAAAGATCTGGAGGAATAAAGACCACATAATAGTGGTTGCTTTGGATAGAAGAGGAGGTGTAGAAATGGGGAAGGGAAGGAGAAACCAAGATGGCAGCATAGGTAAACACCAGAGTGGGAATATTTACTTTTGATTTCTATGCTTCTGAACTGTTTCAATTTTTTTTTACCAGTATTTCTTCAATAATTAAATGGCACCAATTTTAAATAAATTTTGGAAAACATATTTTATAGCCTGGAATAGAACTTTATCGATAGGTATAACATCTTATAAAATAAATTATTATAAAATAAGTATTTTCCTTAGGTCCCCATTCACAAAATTCCCTTTGTGCTAAAAAAAATTAAAGTGATGATTTGACTGCTCTGCCCTATGGGAAAGTGAGAGCTGAGCTGAGCCCAGTTTTGGTTCTGCCCTCAGGTAGCAGCTCCCCTTCATCTTCTGGCTTCTCCCCACCCAAACATCTCAGCTATCCTAGGAAACCAGACCGAGGGCCTTCGAGAGACACAGGGTTAAAGGCCAAGGAGAAGCAGAGGTAGTCAGCTGTCCTTTCCTTAATTAGGTTCAAATCAAAGAATGCTGTTTTCTGCGACCAATTTATTACCCAGAAATTAGGCCCCAATTCTGCCTCCCAGACTGTAGACTGATTTTACCAAGTTCTTTATTTCAGACCTGTTGCATTGGCTGCCAAGCAACTTAGAGGTCACATGAAACGTACTATGGTGGGTTTTTACTGCTTATGTCATCAAATGAAGCTGTTTCATTCTGAGTCTGCTCACTCATGGGAATTCTATGAACTTGTTTACGCTAGTTAGGCTGGTGCCTGGACTAACAAAGCAGCCAGATACATTCAAATGCGTACTCAGTCTTCATTCACTGTGTCTTCCAATGATAACCTGACACGTCCTTCATACCATAGCCCCCTGAATCCAGTGCCCCAACGAGGAAGTTAGTAAGAACAACTTGGGAGTGATTTCCTCCTTCTTCCCTCCTTCTACCGTCCAGCCTATTTTAAGATGGCTGTACATAAACAGACGTGCTGCCTGCATGACTCAGCCTCTGCTAATCATGGAAAACGGGAGTTTGTTGGCAGGAGAATCAGCAACCATCACACGCTTCTGGTGTAGGTGTTCTTTTCTGCCTAGGCGTGAGGATTGAGTGAAAAGTACATGTCAGTCCTATGCAATTATGTGAGACTTGGCATTATTTGTTCCATAATGTTAGTGACTTTCTTGGGGACCACATCAACATTACAACCTCAATTTTCATTATTTCTAAGAGCATTTATTTAACTATGAGATATCTTAATTTACACATTTTCAGGTCTATACCACGTTTCTCCCTGAGAGCACCCCTGCCACCAGCCTTAGAGAAGCCCTCTTCTCATTGGACTGCTGCAATGCCCTCTCGCTGGTCTTCCTGCTTCTGCTCTGGCCCCACTACAACCTGGTCTCTCCATACAATAATCACTTAAAAATGCAAACCAGGTCCAATCCCAGCCGGGTTAATTAAACACCTTTCATTGGCTCACCACTCTACATGGAATAAAACCAAACTTCTTTGCACGCTCTGGACCTCGGCTCCCTCTTGACCTTGGTGTTGGGCGTCCTCCCTGCACTGCAGCCATGCCGGCTTTCCCACGCTTCTGAAACTACAGTGAGCTGGTCCTGCTTCAGCGCTTCTGCCCTGGACCCCACACCTTCCACTTCTTCCCTTGACTTCTCTTTCTGCAACTCAAAGTCTCCTCAAGGTACCTCCTATGATGCACTTTCCAAAGTTGCCCCTCCTTATTCTCCTTTCCGGCTTCCTATTTGTGTTCCTTTGATACTCATTATACTCTGTCATTACTTGTTTATTGTCTTCCTCCCGCTGTTGACTGTGGGATGGACCAGTCAGTAGAGTTTGCATTGTGAGCTCAGTTCAGGGACCCACCAAAGTCCCTAGAGGTTTGGGGACCTGAAAAAGATTCTTTGCTTGACCAGACTTTAGTCAGGTTCCTGAGCCTTTTCCTGGGCCCATCTGTGTACTTCCCTGTAAAATCCAGTTTTAGCAAGACCCTAGCTAAATCAATTTAACCAGAAACTCGAACCCTTGATATCTGATCAGGTTCCTCATTCTCCACCATCCCCTGGGGGATGTTTGATCTCCCTGACCTGTCTTTAGCAAAGATCCTGTTTAGGTCAGTTTAGCCAGAATCCTCCCTTACCCCTGCTATTTCCTCTTAGTAATTTTTCATCCACTGACGCCCACCATGTTATATTCTGTCAGAGCTGAGCTCAGTCTCTCTTCCACACTGCAAAATCCCATTGCAGTTGTCCCTATACCTAACGAAATGGTACTGAATAAAGTCTGCCTTACCATCCTTAACAAGTGTCATAGAATATATTTTTCTTCAATACAGCCCAGGTTATAAACTCCTACCATACCCCATTGGTATGAGTCATCACCAACAAAACTTACTTAAAGTTCTTGTTAACATCATCAAGTTCATTTTATTGAACAATTTGTCAATATTACTTTAAATCTGTTAACTCTTCTCTGGTTAAATCTGTAAGTAAAGTTTTTAAGTTAACGTCAAGGAAATAGGATATAGAAAACAGGCAGATTTGAGACAAGAGTATTTCTTAGGTTCACTTCCCATCAGTTTCAGGGGTACCCATAGCCAATTCTTATTATGGAGTAAAGATCAGAGAGCTGTTTGATAGGATAGGATATAGAAGAGTGACTCAACTCTCCCAAATCAAATCCTTTCACAATGACCTCATTATTTTATTTGAAACAATAAGAATTCCAGGATTATTGGCATTCAAAACAATAAGGAAATTGTTTTTGTGTACTCAAAAACAATAAGGAAAATATTTTAACCTCCTCTCAAAAGTATCTGTGTCAATACCTCCTTCCATTTGTGTGCATAATCACTATTATTTTCTTTTATGTTTTCACACAATGAACGTATTAAAAGAACCAGAGTTTAAATGTCTTTAGTTTTCAACAACAAAATTATTTTTATATTCTATTTTAATTATTATTGACTTTGAACATCTTTTCATCTCTTTCTTGCTGATAGGTATTTATTCTGTGAATTACCAGTTCACACCCTTTATATCTGATTACTTTTGGTCAGCCCCCTTTCTGGGCCAATACAAATATTACTGCAGAGTTTTGTGCCATCATTCACAACTAGAGCATTTATTGTGTTGGTGAAACAATGACAGTCAATGACTCTCAGTATCTTAGAGTAATTGGTGACTTTTAGTTTTTATTGAAATTGCAGGGCACTCATTATTTTTTATTACTAGTCATATTTGTTCGTGACCATTTTCTGTTGACCTGTACTTCCTTGAACTGTGGACCCCAAAACTCCTAATTTTCACCGATCAACTAAATCTTGTTAAGAGGAGACTTTAAAATGACCTTGAGGAATGATTTGGGCTCCACCCCTTCATTTTTTCCTTACGGATTTATGGTTTTCTAGGAAGACACCTTTTTTTGGATATAGTCTGTCTTCTTCTTTAGACTTCGCATTTCTCTATCAGCAACCAGTAGAACTTGTGCCACTGGGAACCCAATTGGTCCACATGCCTGTTGTAACTGGCACTGGATTGAGACACAACAGATTTTCCCCAGCATTCTTTATGATTAGTCAGTAGCTGGACAAACTGAAAGAAGCAAGTTCTCTGTAGGGGGGGCAAAGGGGAGAAGAAATATTAAATACAGGTGCAAGGAGGCATTGGAATAAACAATTGAGGATGTTTAGAGATCTTAGAATCATGAACTTTGGAATGAAAATGCCCTTTTGGTGAGAAACTCCTTTGTTTCATGGGTGAGACCCTGGTAGGTCACATGTGCTGCTCAACTTGGCCCAGCCATCAAGGGGCAGCACGGAAATGCTTGTGTCCTGATTCCTGGTCCAGAGTCTTTCTTTTCCTTCTAGGCTGCCTCCTTTCTCATCTAATGGGAAGAAGAAATTCACTAAAAAGATTAATATATTATCAATTCCAGAAGTGATCATCTATCACAAGAGAGGAAACTGAGTCTCAGAGAGATGAAGTGACTTGCTTGGGGTCCCAGGACTAGTGGCTGTGCATCTATCACAGGACACAGGTGGCATGTTTTTTCATTGCTAAAGAGGGCTCTCTCTGCCAGGTCACCATGGCATCCTTCACCAACACAGTCTGAATCCTCAAAGAAGGTAGACATATTTTTGAAAGGCCCAACTATGGTGGCTGCCCTCAGAAATGAAATAATAAGAGGCTCCTCCTGCCAATGCTCTGGGAAAATTAGTCTTAGTCTGTCCTTTAAGGTAGTCTAATTTTCACCTGTGTCTTACTTAAAAATAACCCTCTGGTCCTATTGGTTTTGTGACTTGTGGAACAGTGTGTGTATTCAAAGTGGGTGTATTTATATTTTCCTAGTAGTGATATATTTCACTGCTTTCCTACTATTTAAATCAGGTTCTTTGTTTATTAGGAATACTGATGTAAGTTAGCTGGAGACAAGGGGGTTTTATTGTAGGAACTGAGATAACTCCAAAGACTGAGGTGGCCTGAACTGGTCAACCCCAGGGACCCACTGCTCTCTCCATCTCCTTCTCAATGCTTCTTGCTTCTCCTTGTGCTTCTGCTCACTTCTGTTCTCCTCTCTCCACTAACTGGCTGATTCTGCTTATTAGAGGTTTCTGAACTTTCTTAACTCTGACTTGCTCATGGCTTTTGCTTGCAATGTCCCTGACTTTCCCTTAGGGAATCCTTACAGTCTCTGCTCTTGTTGCTATGGTCTCATTCCTTCTGTGTCCCCTAGTTCCAGTTCTTGAAAGACAGGGTATCCCGTCAGCTCAGCTCCTCTTTTCGCACTAGGATATGAGACATAGCTATTCTCCAGCCTATTTGATTAGCTGCCCTTTGGTCAGGAAAAAATCAGAGGTACACACAGAAGGGCTCCATGACATGGTTACCTGCCAAATTAAGGGGCTGTTGGTGAGCTAATGTCTTTCACAGGGGCTTAGGCATCATAAACACATTTAGGGCATCTTTTATTTTTAATTAAGACTCAAATATCATGGGTCTGAGTCTGTTCATTGACATCTTTTATAAATTTGAGGGGAATTATAAAAATATGTTACTGTGGAACTCTTTATTTATCAATGACTCACAGCAGTACTGTAATTTCCCATCTGTGAACAGGTTGGCTCTTTTCCAAGTACTCGTATTGGATCCCACTCCCTTGAAATTGAAATGTCAGTGTGTTACTGGCCGAGAATGAACCCAGTCACCTTAGCCTCTGAGCTTTGTTCTGAAAGGGTCTTAAGATCTTTACATTCCTGACCTATTTTATGGCAAATTTGATGAAAATTAATTGATTTAGAAGCTTTGGAAGGTGCACTGTGGTTGGGCAGATATGCAGAAAAAAGAAATTCATCATTACTGAGCATCTACCATGAACTTGATGTGAACATTCTCATTTTATAGATGAGGAAGCTGAGGTTCAGAGAAGATAAGAAGTTAGCCCAATGATAACCAAGCAGATAATAGTGCTAGACTTTAAACCAGATCCACCTAATTTCAAATTACCCTCCGTATCATACAGGATTGGAGTTGGTGGTTGAGAAGAAAAGTGGGAGGAGGAGAATATTGCGGATGAAGAGAATTGAGACATCCCAGGTGAAGGTCTAGAGATGGCGAAAAGAAAGCAGTACACAGATTGTTGACTGCAGTGACAGATTCCTGGTGGAGACAGAGGTCAATTACATGTCAGAGGCAGCCAGATTCTTGAACAATATAAAAGCCAGCCTAGGGTGTATCTGACATTTTTTGAGGCCTTGGGGAGTCGCTAGAAACAAGCATGGCCTGACCAACACAGCTGTTTAGATTAGAAGGATTAGTCTGGAGACAGGAGTCAGAAGGATTGGCAATAGGAAAAGATTCTGGGTGACTTGGGCACGCATAGCTATGGGGACCCCTATAATCGTAGGGAATGTTTCACAGCTGGCCTCACCATCTCAGACAGGGACCCCTTTCAAGTGCTCTCCTTCCTCATCTTCTCTGTGACAATCAGAAGCTTGGGATTGTCAGTCCTCTAGGAGCTGAACTCTGCTATAGAGCATCACCTTTGATGGGAAGAAATTCGCCTCTTATAATATACTAGAGGCCCGATACATGAAATTTGTGCAAGAGTAGGCCTTCCTCTGGCTGCCGGCAGGCACCCGGGACCCAGCTTCCCTCACAGCCCTGGCTTCATTTGGAAGGTCCTCCGGTCTAATTAGCATATTATGCTTTTATTATTATTATTATTATTATTATAGATCCTATTTGAAGCTTCCAAATGTTGCCTTTTTTAGTTTTTAAAAACAGAACTACTCCAAGAGGTAGTGAGCACGGGGAAGCTGAGACTGTGGTCTAAATTTCCCCTGAAAGTCTTAACCACTGGTGAGATTTTGTATATGTATCAATCATACCATTTCCATCCTCAGTCTCTGTTCCTGTCACTCCAAATGTGAGAAGAGATAGACGATTGAGATAAAGGAGAAGTTCCTAGGACTTTGCTTTCTATTTCTCCTTTTTCTTTTCCATAGTAAAATCACCATGAAATTACTTATAAGAAGTTGCAGGCAATTTGGCTAAGGTACCTGTGGATTTATCATGGGAAGAGTAAATTTTATTTTCTCCCCTGTATTTTTTAGCTATTGAGGTTATTTATATAACTCAGGCATGTCAATAACATAAGTAATGTTGGCACTGAAACATGTATTTTTGTCACTTGATATTGAATATCAAGTTTGGAGGTGAGTTAGTTAGATTTATTGGTGAGAAACTGAAGAGGGGAGAGTTTTACCCCTAAATCTTAAGGGATTCAATAAGAACATAAGTAAGAACCCAGTGGATAAAAATGGTGACAGGTTGACCTGCCATTTCTTTTGCCCTAGGCTAAACTTGGAGCCTCTCTTTTTTGATATAGCTAAAGTCATAAAACAAACTTACAACCTCGAGAAAACAGAGGAAGAAGTCCTTTGTACAAACATTAAACTTGTATTTCCACCCACCCAATGAAATAAAAAACCTTAATTGGATGCCTTTAATGTGTAACCTACCATGCCAGACGTGAACACTGAATTATTTTTCCTTAAGTTTAGGGACAGAGAATCTGCATACTGTCACAGTCACAGTCAGCAATGAAGGAGAGCTGTGCGGTTGTTAAAATATCAAATTTCGTTTAATATTCTTCAGGCACACTCTTTACTCATTAGTTTCTCTGCAGTGTGCAACAATCAACTCACTGCATTCCCCAGTGCTTAAAGCAGAGGCCATTAGGTGTTTCAGAGAATAGGACACCCATGAATTCCTAAAAGGGCCACTTGTTCAGGAGAATAAAACACCCATCAATTCCTAAAAGGGCAATTTGTTCAGGGAAGCAGGCCCTGGCTGTCAGGACATGGGGCTTTGCTGTTGGGCATGGATGAAGGCCAGATTCTGGGTGATTCTTAAACCAAAGCCTTAGAATGGTCTGGCAGCTAGGCTTATCATGTCCTCCTCTTGATCCCAACACAGCTGGAACGAGTGGGTTAATAAAGTTTTAGCTGGGAATTATGAGAACTAGTGTATATCCAGCAGAATTGGTCAGTGAAAGCTTTGTGCACAGACTTGTTGTCATCTAGTTCTAATTGAGGGGTGGGTCTTGGTGGTCTCATCTATATACATTTATATCTTGGAATTCTGAAACCCAGGGCAGACTGGCCACACTAGGACTAATGCCTATAGGTGGTTAAGCTCCTTGGAAAATAACAGGAACTTTGAGATTCTTGACCAAAGAGAGGAGATCGTGTCTGTATCAATCTCTCAGCAAGGAGAGGAAAGGCCTCCAATGGGCAGATAACTCTGTGAGTGGAAGTGTGGACAAAGCTCAGATTCCCCATCTTAAGGCACACATTTTTTCCTAGTCAATGAATGTTTCTGAGTACAATAAAGAGCTGTATCTTCCTGCCTAGGGCACTAGTAAAGTCCTATATAGAGGACACCTCAGGGGGCCTTAAAAGTCTGTGGTCACTTAAGGGTTAGACAATTCAAGGTTATTGGAAAGAATTGTATTTGCTTGGGATGGAGCCTGGGGGACACCTTCTAGTTTTGATAAAAAGCAAGCAAAGCAGGGACTGCAGGAGAATTGGGCATGGCAGTAAAGAGTGAAAGCATTTGCTGAGAAATGGAACACTCCAGAAGCAGTGGCAAACAGTCTAGGGAGGTGCCAGGCATCACTGAGGAAGGGAGGGGCCCTGGGGTTTAGAGTTACAATAACATAGCCATGTGGGAGCTCAAAGCCATATACCTCCATGTCCATCATCCAAGCTTCAACTATTGTCAAGATCTGTGTAGCTGGAAAAAACAAAGGTTTCTCTCAATACTTGGTCAGATGTTGTCAACTTTGAATATGTCACCATTTTCATCAACATTTTGTGGTGTGAAAGGGTTGGGATGGTGAACACAAGCAAGGGATTGGTCTGGGTGGTATGCTAGTGCTAGGTAGGGGTCAGAGACAGAGGGGAGTGAAAGATTAACTCTTGAGGTTAGAATTGTCCAGCTATTCGGAGCGATGACTTACATGTCTACCACAGTTAAGTGATATTAATCTTTAACATTCTCTGAGAGTTTGTCTGATGTGACAAATAGCACCAAGAGAACCTTCTCACTTTCCTTAAGTCAGCTGCTGAAAATGTCTACCTTAGTTACCTCCTCAGTTTTTGAGAAAGGGGAAGTCCAAATTTGGGCAAAACCAGCCTTCCTGCCTCATAGCTCCTGTGAACTGAGATCAGTCAAGAACAAGAATTGACGGAGTGGGAGGTACCTCTTTGTTGATATTTATATCATTACTTATAATAACAGCATATTATTGATTTATCACTCTGTAATTAATTACACCCAAATTTAGCAGCTTAAAACAAAAATAAGGATTTCTTTCACAGTTTCTGCAGATCAGGAATCTAAGAGTGATTTAACTGGCTGTTTCTAGCTTAAGATCTCTGATGAGGTTGCAGCCATCTGAGGGCTTAACCGAGGCTGGAAGATCAGTTTCCCAGATGGCATTCTCAAGTGGATGATGACCTGATGTTGGCTATTGGTAGGAAGCCTTGTTCCTTACCACATGGACACCTCCATAGAGCTAATTGTGTGTCCTCATGACATGGTGTCTAGCTCCCCTAGAGCAACTGATTCAAGAGAGAACAAGCCAAAAACTTCAATAATTTTTATGACCTAGTCTCAGAAGTCACTTTCTGTGATTTCTCTCATATCCTTTGGTCACATGGTCATCTCTATCCAGTGTGATAGGGGACTACACAAGGGTATAAATACCAAGAGGAGAGAGTCATTGGGGGCCATCTTGGAGGCTGGCTACCACAAAGAGCTACCATCTATTGAGAGCTTTCTATGAGAAAGGCACCTTCCAAGCTCTTTGCTTATGATAAGCCTTAAAGATTATGGTTCTTTTATCCTCATTTTAAAGATGAGGACACGGAGACTTTGAGAGAGTAAATGACTTTCCCAAGGTTTTCCTGTGCCAAGCTTGCCCTTGATTTGTACCTCTAAAGGAATAAAGTTCCTGCCACTCAGCACACAGGCATAGAGTACTTACTACACTATGAGACAGACACTGTGCTAGGATCTGGGAATCCAAGAACAGCAGGACCCAGGCCTTGAGATGGTGAAGGAATTACAGGCACAAAGATAGCACTGCTTTGAAGATATGGTGGAACTCAACCAGGGGAACAATCAGTTCCTTGTGGGTAGATGATTCAATGAAGCCTTCTAGTAGGTGTGATGCTTGAGCTAAGTGTTAAAAGAGATCAGGCACTTTCTCAGTTGTTAATATATCACCACCTTCAGGCCTGGGGATAGGAGTGGGAGTTCAGCTGATTGCTGCAGAGAGTGATTGCCCCTAGATTGGGTTTGTTTGATAAGCCATTTGGCACTTTACAAAATGGTCTCCTGAGTGGGGTCTGAAATCAGGAGACTCAGGTTTACGCCTTATTTTTTCACTTAAACCCCATCCCCCATGAGACCTTAGGCAATTTTTTAATGCACATGTTCCTTGGTTCTGGTTTCTGTTAAATGGGGAAAAGCAATCTTTCTATACATCATAAAGGAGAGAGAGTGTACACACCGAAAAGGTAGATGCTATTAAAAAGTTCAAAGCTCAAAAACAAACAAACAAATAAATAAATAAAAGGTTCAAAGCTCTACTTTCAAAATGATCCGAGCTCCTTCTTTTGCACCCATATGTTACCTCTGCTACCCTCCCTCCGGTTCCCACTCTACAGACACTGAGGGCTGAATTGTCACCTCATTTTCACAATTTACATGTAGCCTAGCAGTGATCAGCAAACTGCGGCTCTTTGGCCCCTTGAGCGTGGCTCTTCCACAAAATACCGACTTCTGCGCATGGGCCACAAAGTTTCAATCGCACTGTACGTGCGTGCCCACACGTGGTATTTTGTGGAAGAGCCACACTCAAGGGGACAAAGAGTTGCATGTGGCTTGTGAGCCACAGTTTGCCAACCACTGGCCTAGGGGAAGAAGAAAGAACAGTTCCTGAGGATGTTTGGTATACAAAGCTACCTCTGAATAAGTTCAGAGATGCTCCAATTGTCCACCTGAAGTTATGTTTCTGAGAAAGGTGGATGATGGGGACAAAGAGAAAGAAGTATAACCCTGAGCCTTGATTCAGTTGGTTGGGTGCATGAAGAGGTTTCCTGTTTGATTTCCCGGTTGGGACACATTTCTGGGTTCAATCTCCAGTAGGAGGCGTTAGAGAAGCAAAGGATTGATGTTTTGCTCGCACATCAATGTTTCTCTCTCTCTCCCTCTGTCTCCAAAAATCAATTAAAAAAAGACAAAGAAGTATCATATGTGTGATTAGGACACAGTTTGCGCTTTGTGCAGCTCTTTCAGGATGAATGTCAAGCACACGACACTATGATTTTCACTGTTGGCATGCATTTCATTCTTTGAGAAGCCAAGCTTCTTTCATGATGTGATCATCCTGTGGTTTATTATTAGTATTGCACAAGCAAGTGAGCAATATTTTCCTGTGAAGGGCTCTTTCATGTATATGTAAACCACAGCCTGCAGTTCCCCTAAAAAAGGGAGGCATGTGGAATACCCTGAATGGGATGCTTATTGGTAGGTTTCTAGATAGAAGTCACCACTACCTTCCCATACATACCTGGGCCCCATCACCATCATAGATAAGCAGATGAGGTATTTCAGGTGAATAAAAAAATCCCCCAGAAATACTAATAATTCCATATATACATGAATCTGGTAGTATTATTCATATGATATTGATCTCTTTTAGAATCAAGTCACTTTCATGCATTTTGCTCTCTGTTTCTTCTCTTGCCTGGAACCTTGAAAAGCTAGCCTAACACTCCCCTAGATGGACCTTTTTCACCTACACAAGAACATCATATTGATGCAAGGGAATGATGGTACACACCTCCAAGGATGTGGGCAAATCTGCTCCGATTTATATCAGTTCTGAAAACATTTTCTCTCTTCTTTCCAAGGAGGCCCAACCAATTCTGGGGTGAACTTCAGTAACCCTGGATTGGGAAATTAAGATCACCTTGTTCTGTGGAAAGTGAAAGAGGAATTGAAGCAAAGAAGCTAAAACCCTTCAGGTAGTTTCAGAATATCTACTTTCTCTTATCTCCATGAGTGGTCAAAGCCTCATTTCCTGGTGTCTTCTTTAAAATATGGTTTTAAATACTTCATTTTGGTTAGCAGAAGACATGTATCAAAATCACATCATACTCTTCAGGAGCAACTTTTAAAAAAATTAACATATAGTTTTTTAGTGTAGTTTTGTGAGTTTTAATGCATATATAGATTCATGAAACCACCACCACAATCTGGATACATAACAGTTTTATCATCCCCAAAAAACTCTCCCATTGTCCCTTTGTAGTCACACTCTTCCCCACTCCGAACCCTTGTAGCCACTACTCTCTTTTTCACTATAGTTTTTACTTTTCCACAAAGTCATGTAAATGGAATCATATAATATGTAACTTTTTAAAATTGTCTTCGTTCCCTCAGCATCCTCATACCTTTGATATTCATTCACATTGTTGCATTTATCAATAGCTTATTCTCTTTTATCGCTCAGTAGGATTCTATGGTCCTAGTACATATTTAACTTTGCATTCTTGAGTATAGCATAGACACCACGAGTCCCAGAAAAAAAAATGGCACTGGGTAACCAAGTGAAGAAGCAGTTAAGGTTTACTCTTTTCTGGATAATAAAGACCATTATAAACTTATGAACAAAAATAGATACAGAGGCAGAACTGCCTCGAACAGACTGTCAAACTACAGCAGGAAGGCCAGGGAGGGTGGGAGGGCAGGAGGGGGGTGGGTAAGAGATCAACCAAAGGACTTGTATGCATGCATATAAGCATAACCAATGGACATAAGACACTGGGGGGTAGGGGAGGCCAGGGGATTGTCAAGGGCGGGGGGGAAAAAAGGAGACAGATGTAATACCCTTTGTAATACTTTAAGCAATAAAAAAAATTCTATGGTTACTTGTCATAATCATGTTGGGTGATCAAGAGATGAAACGAAATTGGTGGTTTTTATTCCCAGTGGCCCAGGTACATAGGCTTCCAAGAGGCACCTGTAACCCATCATTTGCTGGTTGCTAACATATTTTATCTTCAAGTTGCTCAGTGTGTTTTACTGGCACTAACACAGTGGTTTACAAGGGGATGACAGTGCCCCTCCCGAGACATCTGGTAATGTCTGGAGACATTTTTGGTGCCACACTGGGGGAATGATACTGGCATCTAGTGGGTGGAGGCCAGGGATGCTATTGAACACCCTAAAGTGCACTGGACAGTTCCACTACAAAGAATTATCTGGACCTAAATGTCAAGAGTGTGAGGTCAAACCTTGATTTGTCCCTTGAGCTGTAGTTTGCCCATCCTTGATGTAACATATTCCAGAATCGAGCCAAAGACATCAGTAGAAAAGGGACAACGTTTTTGTGAAAAATCATTAGTTTCCTCCAAATTTTAAATGCCAACCAAGGGAGTAAGAATCATAAAGATGAGGAAAGTGATTATTCAAACCCATGAAGAAATTATTCAAACCCCCTTGGTCATCTACCTCTGACCAAGGACTGGTCCACTCTCTGCCTGTAGGGCCCTTCACTCAACTCTTTCCTTGGAGAATTCATCCTTAGAGGCCACCGATTCCTTGCCCAGGTATTCTTCCTTATGGCTCCCACACCACCTGGCACTTACCTGTAATGAGACATTCTTCATAGTCCTTTGATTATTGCTCTCTCATCATTAGAGTGTCATCAGCAGAGTCCAATGCCTGGCACAAGTTGGTGCTCAATTATAGTTGAATTTTATTAAAAATCCTTTTCTATATACATGTAGGTATTCATTCATCTATGTGTTCAATCATTTAGTAAATATTTACCAAGTCCCTACATGCTCAGCAAATTTCTGAGGGCTAAAGATAAGGAATGAGCAAACAGACACAGCACCTGTGCTCACAGGACTTACATTCTAGAACTGGGTCAGCAAGCTCTTTCTGTAAACAGCCAGATAAGAAATATTTTTGGCTTTGTTGACCAGTCTCTATTGCAGCTACTCAGCTCTTCAGTTGTCATGTGGAAACAGCCAAAGACAATATGTACCCCAATAAAATTTTATTTACAAAACAGGCAGCAAGCGTGATTTGTCCCTTGAGCTGTAGTTTGCCAATCCTTGTTCTAGAGAAGACAAGTAATACATAAATATAAAACTCAAGTAGTAAGTACTCTTTTTGTTTAAAAAATAACAGGCTAGAGAGAAAGGGAGGTGCAATTTAGATCAGATGGTCAGGGAAGGCCTCTGTGAGGAGATGGCATTTGATGGATATCTGCATGAGTGAGGGAGCAAGCCAGAGGGCAGCCAGGGCCAAGGCTGAAGCAGGACTGTGCTGGGGGTCTTCAGGAAATGGTGACAAGGCTGGGATGGCAGGAATAGTGCAAGTAGGGGAAGGGTGTAAGAGCTGAGGTTGGAGGTCACGGGGGTCAGATTACATTACTCTGTGGACTTGGGAGTCCATTCTTCATGCGACAGGAAGCCCTTGGAGGTTTTGAGGGAATGACATGTTCCAAGTTTCTACCATTGAGCAGAAGGGGTTGGGTGACTTCACAGCCCCCACTGGTCCACATAGCGGTTGGGTTTGGGTGAATTAGGAAAAAGGGCTTCCTTTTAAAGGAAGCGGCCTTGCTTTCAGCCTCTTCCAAATGTGCCTGGTTGGTGTACAGCCAGCCCACGGAGCTGTGCATCGTAGTCGCTAGTGCTGCCGAGGTTACTTATGAAACTCCCACTCAAATGGCATTCTTGAGACTTTCTAGGACTTTGGCATGTTGGTATGCAAATTATTATCACTAAGGCCATGGTTTGGGGGCTCCAGCTCAGTTGCTCAAATAGGGGGCGCCGAATCCTAAGGGTGATCTTTCTTTTCCCATGAAAGGAGTTGCAGCCAATTCCTGAGACCTATCACCACTGGGACAAGCACTTCCTCATTTTGGGGTGATGCAGGGCAGTATAGATGAAGAAACAGAGCAGGGAGTACGTAGCAAAGGTACCTCTCGAAGTCAGGAAACTGTGTAAAAGGAACCTTGTGGCGATAATGATGGTTTTCTTTTCCTAGTCTTTGTGAACTACAGGTGCTGGGAAAGCCTGTCACACATTTGCATGCAGGTCAAATTTCTCAAAAAGCTGAGCCACAACAGCCTGCGAGCAATATGGAACAAAGGCTGGAGCTTCCCTGTTGGGCTTTTGATCTGAATGGAACAAGTCCAGTCGTGGACTCAAAATTTGTTAGTTGGTCTTCCCTTTTTCTTATTACTTGGACAGGAAATCTAATAGACAAGGCGAAGAAATGAAAGGCATTTTCATCGTCATCGTTAAATACCAATGATAGGTGACTCTTGGGCTTCCAAAATAATTCCAAACCAGGGATTTTCAACCAATGATCTGCAAGAATTTTTAAAACATGCAGTACCTGGCTACTTAGTCAGGGGCACTGACCTCTTTTCCCTTAGGTTGTCATAAAGAAAATGGCATCAGCCAACACAACAACAGCTGTCCAGTGTGAATGAATCAAAATTATACCTACTTTTTGTCAGATGAACAAAAAATATATACTT
>NW_006299705.1:256605-289348 GCF_000327345.1 Myotis davidii | reverse complement strand
CCTTGATTTGCTGCACTGTCTGGAGCAGGGCTCTCCCTCACCCTGCCACTCTCCCCAAAAGGTCACAAAATCTTAAGGCAGAGATTTTCTTCTGGTGCGCTGCAAGAAATTTTAAAACATGCAATACCTAACTGTTTAGTCAGGGGCACTTACCTCTTTTCCCTTAGGTTGTCATAAAGAAAATGGCATCAGCCAACACAACAACAGCTGTCCAGTGTGAATGAATCAAAATTATACCTACTTTTTGTCAGATGAACAAAAAATATATACTTCTTGGTGTGACACAGAATGTTAGTAATTATATTATGTCATGAGATGAAAAAAAGATTGAAAATCACTGCTCTAGACAAACTCATCATGGACCAATATCTTTTACTTTCCTATGAACTTTTGGAGGTTTTGACACCAGGAATGAAGCAGTGCTTTCCAAACAGAGTGGATTTTACCTAAAAGTGTTGTCAACTGAGTCATGATGAGAACTGTGGTTCATTCTTTTCCCATTGTTGTCTTAATTAGGCGTGCAATTTTCCCTAATCTCACATGCACACAATCTTTGACTTTTTACCCCAAGGTTTGGCTAAGGATCGTATAGCATCTACTATAGCATATTCTAAAGATGAAAAAATGAGATCAACTTAAACATAAATATGCCTATGCTGGTCGCTACGGACAAACACAATGTGCCTCAATTTAGAACAATAAAGATGAAAGTGATGGGATAATGTCATTATTTTGTGATAATTAGCATCTTCCAAGCTCTCATAGAGGATGAGAGATGTAACCCCATTGTTGGGCTTTACACCTAGATCTGACGTTCATAGTTGATAGGAGATATCTGAATATCAGGTCTGAAAATATCGAACTGCCAAACACATGTTATTTTTCATCTGTCCTCTCTGTTTTCTAGGCAAAATGGGTACTTGCTAAATATTCTCCGTTGAACAAACAGGGCAAGTAGAAATATAGCTTGGGTTGCAGTACAAGAGAGTTTTTGATGGTTAATCTCGCCATGCAGTACTCGAGAGACTTAACTCATGTCCTGATGCTGGGCCTGAAGATCTATTTGGGGAGTAAATGGGGAGCTCCAAGCTGCTTTCTCATAGGCTACAGAATATAGCCCCAGGGCAGGTGCTGAAGAAACCGGGCTTTTAGGCTTGTTGCTTGCTTTTCTCCACTTGCCTTATTCAGACCTCCTCCTTGGAAATAAGATGTTATGCTAGGGCAGTGGTCGGCAAACTGCGGCCCCTTGAGTGTGGCTCTTCCACAAAATACCACGTGCGGGCGGGCACGTACAGTACGATTGAAACTTCGTGGCCACACTCAAGGGGCCAAAGAGCCGCATGTGGCTCGCGACCACTGTGCTAGGGGAAACAGGACTGAAAGCAAACCTCGATTCTCCCAAGTTCCAGTAAAGCAGCCTCCACTCTTACTCAGTGAGTGAGAGAGTGAGAACACAGGAAGCCAAACTCCGTCACCAAAGAGCCCAAAAAGGGGACCTAAAAGATTTTTTTTTTCAAGGGAGAAGCATTAACAAAATGATGGGGAAGACACAAAATAGAAGAACAGAGAAAGAAGAAAGAGGAAGTAAAATTCACCGAGGGAAATAAAAATAAGACATTAATTTATTGAAATGTAAACAGAAGGCAATTACACCCAACCTACTCTAGTCCATCATACTTGCCAAAATTATAACTCAGACATGGGACTCATATCACCTATCTGTCTCAGAATTTTCAAAACAAAGGCAGGAGGTTTGCTGGTTAGCAGCAGCAATGGTGTGCTGGTTATCTGTTTCCTCCTCTGTATCTATCTAGGTGTCTTGCACATAAAAGGATTTCAACAGAGTGAAATAATCAGTAATTTATGTCAGCCTGGCTGGCATGGCTCAGTGGTTGAGCGTCAACCTATGAACCAGGAGTCATGGTTCCATTCCCGGTCAGGGCACATGCCCGGGTTGTGGGCTCGATGCCCAGGGGGGCATGCAGGAGGCAGCTGATCAATGATTCTCTCTCATCATTGATGTTTCTATCTCTCGCTCTCCCTTCCTCTCTGAAATCAATAATAAAATAATAATAATTTATGCCATGTCTACACTGGCAAAGTGAAATTGCCAGGAGAAAAAGGGATTAAAAAAAAAAGACCCAAATAGTCCACATGAATAAAAAGATTTATTACACTTTTGGGCCAGACCCATGGTCCACTGAGCTCCCTACTCTGACTCTAGTGGAGTAACAAAGGCTGTGGAAGGCCAGGGGTGTAGGAATCCAGAGCCACCATTCAGTCCAACTGGTGCCTTGATGAACTGCTCATTTCCCTGCTTCATCAAGACAGGTCTGGTGTGAGTGAGCTACCTGCTACTGACTCTTACTTGCAACGTAGGCATCATGTTATAGTGAGATCATCTCCTTCATGCAGTGTAGTACAACATGACCTTCATATGACCCCCTCCACCTCTTAACAGCGTAATGGGATGAAAGCCTGCTAACCTGTTGGGGGAAACAGATTGACTTAGTTCTGGCCACTCAGCTCCAGACTCCTAGAAGAATTTGACCATATGGCCACCAGCCAGGTATTTGGGGAAGTCCATGTTTTTTGTGGTTTATTTTTTTCATTTAAGTGAGATAAATCAAAGAAAATATGAGGGGAATAGCATCTACTATAGGATTTTCCCCCAGGCCTTTTTTTTTTTTTTCTTTTTAGTAGCTTTATCTCTGAGCTGCTGTGCCCAAGCATACCAACTCACTGGGCCACATTTAGAGTAATTAACAGTCTGTTTCCTTTACCCTCATTTGTTGTAGGATGTCCAGCCAACAGAATCTCCGGCAGGCATTTTGGGTGATTGTGAAGAGGTATCTCTTGAATTCTGTGAGCAAGTTGTCTTGAATAAGGGCATCTGCCATCCTCCTCCTCCAGGGCTTGGGTCTCACCAGAGATGTCTTTCACCAGAATCCCAACCCGAACCCTTTACAATAATCAATAGCTTGTGAAGCATCAAAGGACATTAAGCATTTGTGATCATGGGAACGTGACCGTTGACCTATTCCTAGAAATGGGCCGTGATGCACACCAGGATACTGGACTCCCTCGCTTAAGTGGAGAAAGTTCCAAAACTGATGACCTTCCTGATGATGGCAGGACCGGTCAGGCTGCGGTCATTGGATGGATTTGAGCAGGATGGGAAAACAACAGAACTAATGAGAAACCCAATTCCTTTTCACTTCTCACATGCCAACGTGATTTTAGAAAATAAAGACAAACCGTTCATTGTGGGATTTCTTCTTACTTTAGAAGGCAACTTCCTCAGGTGAGAGCAGGGACCTCCTTTTCCTTCCGTAAGGACCTGCACTGGATGTTTTCTCGTGAAACAGGTAGCTGTGCCCACACACTCGCCCTGGTGTACTGTCTGCAGAGGACCATCCTCGCCGCTTTCTCTCTTCCAGAAACATCCTTTCAAAACTGGATAATCCTTCATCCAAATGAAGGAAATATTCCATATCCTCCCTAACGTCCATTTACAGCTGCCTTTCCTGTGGACCTCTGTTCTCTCTGAAATCCAGAAATGGAAGATGCTTTTGAAAACTTGCACCTTTTCAAAATAGTGACTCTGAGTGCCCTCTGCTGGTACTCTAAGTTCTTCAGCTGTATACTAGTGACAGCAAAGCAGGAAGCCAGGCAAGAATTATTGAAAACAAACAAACATATACACACATTTATGCATTTATATATATGTATGCATATGTGTACATGTATATTTTAACCTTTTTTGCTCAGAGGTCCCTTTGAGGAAAGGAATCGGGGAAGATGAGGAAGGTAAGCATCACTGATCCTGCAATGCATTTCCCAGGCAGCCTGCAGATGAGAGACCAAGCTGCCCTGCAGGCCTCTGGCCGACTCAGGGACTCCCGGGCATGTTCCTCTGGAGCCTGATTAAATGGGGCCTCCTCTCCCGGAGCAGCCAGCCTGGCAGTGTTCCAGCTGTACCACCGTGATTAGCAGCCAAGCTTGGGGTTCTTTATTTCCCTCTGGGCCTCCCTTCCCCAACCCCACCTTTAATCCCTGTGGCAATGCTGCCTCTGGGGCCCTTAGAGGTCAGAGCTCTCAGAAGAAGGGTCGTGGAGCAAAGCTGGCAAGTAGGTGGGGTGCGCACTGCAGCACCATTTTCGTCTTTCATGAACAGCGTGGACATTTCACCTGGATCCCTTGTGCTCTGCCCCTACACTGCTTCCTCCCCCAGTCACTTCCGACTCAGATTAACTGAGTGCTTGGAAATTAGTGGGGGGCAATGCCAGAGTCAGACCTGGAAGAGAGGGAGTGGGGCCGGTGTGTTAATGCACTAGCGGCCCATGCCCCCTTCTCAGGCATTCCATTTATCTGGACTTGACTCTGTCGTATGTAAGACTAATATAAAAAAAGAATGACCAGTTTATGAAAAACGTGTGAAGTACTTAAAAGCATGTCATGGCAGACTATACCTTTTAACTAAAGTCTGCCGTTAATTCATTCACTCTTACAACAAATACTAAGGCCCCATGATATGTATGATATGCTACACAGGCACTTTGAGATCATTTAAAACAAATGTAGACTACTGTGGCCTTCAGGAGACACCATAGATACTTAGAGAGAAAACTTCTGTGACACCACCAGGCAATGGACTTTACGTGTCAAAATCAGTGACATACACAATTGGTGCTGTGAAAGGCGAGGAAAGGTCCTCTGCTATCTTTGCCACAAGGTGACATGAGTACTGCCCGGGACTTATTATTTATCCCAATTGTGATCATGTGGTCATTGGCTCACTTATCTGTTCAATCTCTGCTCCTCTTGCAGAATGCAAGCTCCATAAGAACAGAGCACTTTTTAATCCCGTTGTTTTGATTCCATGTTAGCAAATACAAAATATTTCAATCAGAATTACAATATCGATTTTTGTTCATTTATATTTTTAAAGTAATGCCATTAAAGCCAACTTCATTCCTTGATCCATTTTAAATGCAATATATTCAAGCCATTTCCTTTAAATTTTTTTTGTTTCATTTTTTTCTGAAATATTTCCATTGAAATCAATTCACAATGATTTGGTTCACCACCTATTTTTTTTTATGCATAATGCATATCAAATGTGACTGATCACAGCTTCTGCCATTGTGATTTTTTAAATGGATATTTTATGTATTGAGTTTAATTTTCTCAAATCTGTAGATTTTGAAATGCTATAAATTTGAATCTTGGGTTATTTTTTCAAGCCCTGTGCAGTTTGCCTTTGTTTACGTGTGTGTGTGTGTGTGTGTGTGTGTGTGTGTGTAGATGATGGGGCCCTGGCTGAGGTCCTACCATCAATGGCCAGAAATATTAAGTGAGGAAGTCTACAGTCCAGTCCTCATCTGACTACAATCACGAGATCCTTTGTAAGGACTGCCTGGTGGAGCCCAGCCAATTCCAAGGAGAATGAGAAATGATAAAATGACTGTTGTTTTAAGCCACTAAATCCTGGAGTGCTTTTGACACAGCAGCAGATAACCAACACTGTCCTGACATGACCTAATTAAAGAGATATCCTTTCGTCTCTTTCTCATACTGTGTGTACTCACCAGGATGAGTTTTGGATTCAGGAGCAATAGACATTTACAATAAGTGAAAACACTCTACAAAGGCACATACAGAATTAGGGAATAAGATGTCCTGTCCAGTGAAATAGTCTCATTTAAAGAATAAGAACATGCTTCAGGCAAATTGCTGAAGAATAAGTAGGTGCGTTAGGCAAGTTATTGAATGCAAAGAAACACCACTTTACAAAGAAATCAAAGAATAAAATGCTCACTATAAACTGAACATGCTTTTTCTTTGACTTTTTTTTATCCTTCAGAATCATCTATTATTTTGGGGTGAATGTTATGCATATTGGTTACCTCTGTGCTAAGCTGCCCCCTCAGTAAGGCTTCTGGTGACAGGTCACATAGCCCAGTTCTCACAGTGGGCAGAGCACTAGCTGCCTGCTGCGCAGAGCAGCCGGGCTGGGCAGGTCACTGCTGCTATTCATCACTCACAAAATTCTTTTTTGTTGTTTTTCGCTAATGAATGGTTGTTAACTCTACCAACCAGGGCCACACCACCCACGGTCATTTGAATGCTCTTTGTGCATGCTGGAGAAGGTAAATGATAAGGTGGGGGACAGGAAGCATACCCTGTTATTCCCTAGGACTTTGAAGGTAGAGAAGTCCAAATGTGTGTGTGTGTGTGTGTGTGTGTGTGTGTGTGTTTGCCAAACACAAGACACATAAGATGCAATTAACAGTTTGTCGACGCCCTGGATGGTTTGGCTCAGTGAATTACAAAACTCAATGGGAACTTATCCTCAGGTGAGGATTAAAAAAAAAAAAGATTCTGTGAAGGCAGAGACTTTTCTTTAAAGGGGGCTACCAATGTTTCACAGAGCATAAGCAAAGAAATTCTTTTGGTATTTTTGAGCAGGAGGAAGAATTAATTTGTTTATATAATCCTTCAACTAGGTGCAAATATTGGCAATGCTACCGACAGTAACATAGTTACTGTTCACAAAGCATTTACTTTGTACCAGGCACTGTTCTGCAACGTTATCTCATTCCATCTTCACAGCAAGCCTGGGAGGTGGGCACTATGCTATCTCTGGTCTAACAAGGAAGGAAGCTGAGGTGAGCCCATGCCACACAGTGAGCTGTGGAGCCCTTAATATTCTGTCTCTGAAGATTCTCCCTTTTCTTCTCTGAAGAGACATAATGTGGTACAAGGGGGAGGGTACGAGACTAGGAATCTGGATTTGAACTTCAGCTCCAACGCAAACTATCCCAATTTGGCAAGTCATTTCCTCAACCTGGAAGATGAGGGGATTATATTAGGAGACTCAGAAGATTCCTCCTTCTCTAAAATGTCTGATTCTGTGAACAATTCTTGCCTCAGAATATTGATAAAGTTCTGGTCAGCACCAAAGAGTCTGCAGCCCTCGAGGAAGGCGGCTGAGGCTCGAACATCACCTGGGCCTTTGGAACACCAGGTCCAACCCACCAGGTGCTGCATTTCAGACAGTAAGTAATGGGTCAGTGTGAGGAAGTGCTGACCTGCTGTTGTGATGCATTTATTTTTTACCAGAAATAAAAATCCATAAAGAGAAAAGAGAAACCCATTAACAAACTAGATGAACTATAGAAACAAATACAGTACTTATGACCCACATAGAAAACTAAGCAATCCAGAGAGCATTATGTGGTTTTCACTGGTACTTATTTTGAAAAGCACATGGCTTGCCCATGACCAAAGCAGTAATCATTTGAATTTTGGCTTACTGACTAGTTCCGAGAGCTAAATTCTGGCTTTGTACTGCTGAGAAAACAAAACATAATCCTAAGAAGTTCTTGGAACCGTTTTTATTTTTTTTAATTTTTGAGAAAATTTGACCCTACTGAAACTTGAATGAAAAATTCAAATCAATACATGATGCCTACAGGCACTCTTATTTTACAGATGGCAAATGAGGGCCCACGTACCTTGTTTGGGGTCACAGGTAAATGATGACAGAAGCAGTGAGAAAATCCTGAGCTACTTCCCAGCATGGTGGCCCTGGGGTTCAGAATGTCTGAATTCAGCAAGTAAGCATCCCTTCAGTTAGTCAGAACTGACCGTGTACAATGAAATTCCCTCCACTTTTGCTTATCAGGTGCATGGGTGCTGGAAGCTGGACTGCAGGCTCTGACCATATTCCTTCAAGGATCCTCAGCAGTTGACCAGAAGAAGCCTCTTTCTGAGGGAGCTCAGCTTTCTGACCCTTGTATCTAGACCTCAAATGGATTAACTTCCCAGGTCAGCAAGCCAGCACTCAATGAACCCAGACATTAAGGAGACCAGATGCTAGTACAGAGTCCACTGGAGTTCGGTGCCTGATTTCTTAGGATGCCAATAACTCACTACAAGCAAGTCCCCTCCACCTCAGACCCATCCCACGGGGGGATGGACTAAAGGTTACTCAGCCCACAAGGACTGGCTGAGCGGCTGGAAGGTCCGGCGGCTAACTGTCCTCTTGTTTATGAGTACCATGTGGGACGTCAGTTGTTTGGGGGTGTGGCAGAGCAGAGCATCCAAACTGTGAGTGGTGACCTGGCCGTTTATGTGCAGTTTCCCATAGAGCTCGTCAAAGGTGGCCAGAAGCGCAGGCACATCCTTCACTTTTCTCCTCACTTTAGCCAGCTGGAAAAACACAAAAAAGCAAAATCATTACATCTACGCAAGCTTCTTCCCTTGTTCTTTCTATCCTCCGAGAAGCAGGGGCAGAAATGTAAGCGTGTACCTAGAGGTAAAAACCAGGGTACTGGGACACACAAAGGCATGACTAGCTTCAGGGACTCCACAAGCTACACACAAAATGCAGAATTGGTGCTTGAAAATCATGCCCAATGTCTTTTAAAAGTGGGGGGAAAGGGTTACATGGCACAAATGGAACACGTTTACCCAATTTAATGACCAGAACAGGAAGCAGGGCCAAATTACATAGGGCTTTATAGTGCATGGTAAGTTTGTTTTTTGTGCCTGCGTTTTTTTCAGAGATTGAAAATCTTTAAAAAAACAACAACAACACATTTTGTGTTAGGTTAGGAACACCTTCCATTCTGGTGTTTTTCAGAGTGTGTTTGAGGTGAGAATGAAGACACCTTCAGTCTTGGGAGACAGACTGAATGTGCGGATTCTCACAAGGAGAGGTGAGGCCATGCCCCTGTTACTCAGTGTCCTGCTGGCCAAGGTTAATGGCAGAAAACAAGTATGAGGGACTTCTGTACCCCAGAGTACATGCAGCTCTACAGGCCGCTTGCTCTTCCTTTGCACCCTCTTCCCTCTGGCCTGGTTTTCCTCCTCCCACTTCCTCCCATCATCACTTGAATGTTGGCTTTGGTGTTGCCCATGGTAAGTTCTTTGGAATTTATTCTAAAAGCCATCAGAGGGTCCAAACTGGGACATGATCTGATTTCGGTTTATAATAAAGCTGTGTGGAGAACTGGTGGGTACGAGAATGTGGAGACTGATCTGGAGGCCCCCATATTAGCCCAGATGAGAGGATGATGTACTGGGAAACGTATAGCAGAGATGGAGTAGATGTATGTGAGATACATTTTAGATTTAAACTTTTAAAAATTTATTGTTGAGGGGGTGAAGGAAAGGGAGGAATCAAAGACATCTTCCCAACTTGGGCTCTATAACTTGGTGATGGGTGATGTCATTAGCTGAGATGAGAAGATGGGAGGACAGATCTGCAGAGGGAAAATCAAGAGTTCTGTTTTGGGCATGACTTGGATGCCTCGAAACATGTAGGTGGAAATGTCAAGAGGTTGTTGGATATGTCAGAATGAAGCATGGAGGATAGGTCTAGACCACAGGTATAAATATTGGAGTCATAAGTATATGAATGATATTTAATTCTACGAAAATGGGTGAGCTCTAAATTAGAATGTGAAGCTACTTTCTGAACAAATTAACATTTTGTTTAGTTCAATACTTATTAACAATATAACCTAACAATATTTCTTGATGAAAATTTAATTGTAATCAAGGTTCCTACCATACTAGTGTCCTTTGATCATCTTCTAAATATATCATAACCCTGCACACCTTCCTTTCAACAAGGTCTCCCCACTGAACTGTCAGGTAAGAAGTTTAAGCACTTCTTAATGTTCTTAAAAAGAACTGGTGCCCTGGAGTGGGTCAGAGGGGATGAGCTCCAGGGCACAACTGGGAGCGGCCGCCATGGCTTTGGGAGGGAAGGCTGAGCAGAGAGAGAGAGAGCACAAGAAGGCTGTCGATGGGCAACACTTCTCCTCTGATTGCTCCTGTTTCCTCCATGAGGCAGGAAGCAAGCTCATCAAGTGAGAGTGAAGCGTCGGGAGAAGGTATTGGAGGGTTGAGGAGAGAGGAATAAGAGGGCTGGGACCCTTGAAAACAGTGTGGGGGAAGAATAATGTAAAGGGGAAAAGTTTTCCTAGCATTTTAGAGGATATATTATGCTTGAAGGAAAAAATCTTTGTACCCACAGAGAGAAGCCTGACAACAGGAACAACAGACAGGTTGCCCTATGTGACCATCTCTCTAAGGAGGTGGCCTTCTCTGGGTTTTGTTTTTTAAAGATTTTTTTATTGATTTTTCTAGAGAGAGAGGAAGGGAGAAGGAGAGAGAGAGAGAGAGAGAGAGAGAAACATCGATGTGAGATCAAAACACAGATTGGCTGCCTTTTGCACACCCACTACTGGGGATCAAGCCCGCAACCCAAGTATATGCCCTGACTGGGAATCCAACTGGCAACGCTTCGGTGCACAGGACAACACCCAACCAACCGAGCCACACCAGCCAGGACAAGGAGGGGGCCTTTTAAAAGTGTGCCCTTCACCTTTTAATGATTTCTGCAGCAACCACATACTCACCACTTCTTCTGAGAACTTAAGTTTTTTCACAAATTGTGATACATTTTCCTCTGTGGCATCCTTTAGTATCTCTATCAGGGTTTTCAACATATTTGACTGAATATGGATCATAAGCTGAATAAAAAAAAAGACAAGTAAAATAAAACTGAGCCAGTTACAGAAGCCTATATTTATAGGCATCTACCCCGTTTTTCATGCTATTTCCTAACCATTTGCTTGCACAAGTTCAAAAAAAATCCTTCAAATGCATGTCTGCCAGCAAAAACTTATTTTCCAGGGACAAATCAAAATGCCACAAATGCAACACTTGCCTAAGGATAGAAATGGAGAGAACACAGATTTGGGGCTGGATTCCCAGCATTGGCAATTATTAGCTGTGTGACACAGGCCGGTACTTAATCTCCCTTTCAATTTCTTTATTTGTAAAATGAGGGGGGAAACTTTACATCTCACATTTTTAGTTATTGTGAACATTAAATAAAATGCTAGCACACAGGTTTACCCAAGTGACATTACTATCACTTTCTTCCTATAGCCTCTAGATTCGGAGGCTCTGACAATCAGACAATCTCGGCTCTCGGGTAAATGATACCTTTACCTTTTTTCATTTATTAATTTTTGGTTGAGAAATTCCAGAAGAATAGGCTGTTGCAGGTAACAGTGGGAACTGGTTAAAATCCTAAATAGAGGCACCTTTATTTAGGAACTTTCAAAACTGGGTACTGCACCTGGCTTTCAAAATGATATTACTAACTGCCTTCCATTAGACCAAAACAACATAAGAGAAAAGCAACACGTTTCCCCCCTTATCACCAATATTTATTAGAACAATTGGAAAAATATAGAAAAGTTTAAATAAAGTGAGAATAACTCAGAATTTACCAACTAACGTTAACCATTGTTTGTAATTTCATGCATTATCTTCCAAATATATTAATTTTCCCCAGATTTTGATTCTTCTTTTTATCAATTATCACACAAAGAACATTATCTTACAACATTAAAAAGACATTTTAGAACAAAAGAACACCTCTTTTATAATGATGAATGTGCATGTATAGCAATTCATCATATAAATAAAATAATGCACCAAACAAATTAACACCATGCTTTATCATATTGATAAATGTGCATGCATTTTTAAAAAATAAACTTAATTTCTCAGACCTAATTCCCAGAAGTGAAATTACAAAGTTAAAAGCTATAAACATTTTTAAGGCTCTTGATCCTTAGGAAAAGTAATTTTTTTGGAAGAGATATTCCTTTTATATGCCAAACCAGCTAAGTTCTCTCAATAGTCCATTTCTAACATTTTATGTTTGTTGAGCAATTGAAAAGGATAAGGGGTTACTTTGGTCCTGCAGAACTGCATGGAATGATCGTAAGTAGGCTAAATCCCAAGGCCCTGATCTAAGTTCAGTGTCCCAAAGCACAGGCAAAATCATGAGCATACCCTCTGTTGGGAGACAACCCTCCAGGGTCTCTCACATTTGAGCAGAAGCACTGATAGCCTTTTTTCCAAACTATCTTCTCAAGGATGTTTGCATAACCAACAGTCTGGGAAGACAGACACAGTGTCTCACCCAGAGCAAAGGGCAGGGATGCTTACTGCCCATTATAACAGATTTGGGTTCCCCAAATTCAGGGTTGCTCTCTTAAAATGTAAGACCCAGTACGGACAAGAGGCATATACTGTAGACCTCTTCATATCACCCCATGTAACTGAGGCTCAGGGAACTGATGCAAAAATGTTAATATTCTTGCTACTCCCATTGCTGTGCGTAAACAACATCCTCACTTCCTAACGTCTCATATACTCTACCAGCACCCTAAACTGTAGCAAGATAACTCATAATTTGGAAGGAGGGTAAAATCGCCACTCTTAATAGTTCTTAACACCCTTGTTAATAAAAACTGAATTTGGTTGGCAGTGGACTGTTCTATTGAAATCAAAGATAAATCTACTTTTATTAAATGCAACATCTCCAGTGCCTGGCACCTGGTAGACCCTCAAACTAATGAAGGAGAAGGGGAGCACAGCCATTTTCAATGATAAACCTCCTGGAGCTCCATACTACAAACTTTTAATGATGTGCTCCTGTAAGATTTCAACTTTTCTTCCTATTTTTTCCTAATTTCTCTCCTTGTCTCCAACAACTATCTCTGATTCAGTAGGGATTTCAAGAGTAAGGTTCAATACCTTATGAATATACTGATGAAGGGCAATATGGATGAGGCAGTTACTGATGAAAGACAAAGAGAAAATTTAAAGCTAGGAGCTTGTTTCAAACTGAGGTCTCAGGGCACAGCACATTGCTTTAATCTTACAGATGTCAAACAAAAGGCTAGGAAAATTGAATTAGCAAGGAGTAAGGGAAACTTGGGTAAGAAAAACTATTAAAAGAACACATACTTCTGATTTTCTGAGGCTTTGGGAAATGCTGACAAATCATTAGATACCTTTGACCAAAAAGAAGCCGTAAACATGCCAGAAATTTGCATTTCTTTATTCTCTCTCTCTCTTTTTTTTTAAGTTTGCTATATTTGAAGTAGAATATCATAGCATGGTAGAGACTGCTATAAACAATATCTATTCGCCCTTCTTTTTTTGATGACAGAACCCCCTAATTTTAACTGATGCTATGACGTATGGAACTCAAAGGCTCTATTTCTCAGGTTTCTTTGCAACTAGGTGAGGTCATGGAATTAAGTTCTGCACAATAACTTATAAATACCAATTTTTGGTTGAGACAAATAGGAAAGCATTCTTAAAAGGTGGTAACTTCTTTGTCCTCTCCAGTCTTCCTACTTCTTGCTGGAATAGCAGCACAATGGATGGAAGCCCCGTGCTTAGGATGGTGGTGTGGAAATAGAGAGAGGCTGGGTCCCTGAGGATATCATGGAATATCACACCAGACCTAGTCTGATCACCTCTGGCTTTCTACCTGAGAGAAAGCGAAAACCTCTAATTTGTACAGACTCTTGTGTTTTTAGAGTCTACATTGCTCCCACCCAAAAGCAATTCTTTATGCATACAGCTGAGGTGCTGCCACAACAGGATTTATGAGCAGTGAGTCCTGTCTCCTTTCCTACCTGTGTAACCTAAAGGACTTCCCAGCATGAGCCAGAACTTTAGGGTGACCTTGGTCAGTAGTAGAAAAGGGCATTAAAGAATTCACCTGTGTCAATAAATAAATTATAAAAGCAGCAAAACTAACCACTTGTCAATTCCCTTGCAAGGTAATTCAATTCCAAAATTAGTCTCCATCTGGAGACTACCAGATTTCTAGAGAAATGATCAGAAATAAAATAGAATCAGTGGAAAGTTACCCTGTGTTGGTATCTGATACTTTTCAGACATATTTGAAAGTATAAATTAATCCTTTGATACTGAACAGTGCTGCTAAAGAGGGGGTCATAGTTCTTTTGAGATGCATGGGTTTAAATTTAGACTAAAAGGGCAAAGTCAACATAGATGTGCTTTGATTTTATCTGCTAAATTAGTTCAATATATAACACATATAGCTGGGAAAATGGGAAACCAGATCCTCTGGGTCATATTGGCAGCAGGAGGAATTTCAATAAAAAGAAATTGAGGGGGAATAATTGGGAAAATGCAAATTCCAATTGGCAATAGAGAAAGATTTTAGTATAAGGCATAATTTTTAAAGTAGATCAGGAAAAAACTTCATTTATTCCTGCTATTACTGATTGAACAGACTCTCTACTCAGCCAACTTGTCAGGTTTCCATTTCTTAAAAATTAACAAATTTCCCTTAAGGATTCCAAGTAGATGACTCAGTCTTGGAGAGGCTAGGCCCATTAAATCTTTTTTTTTTTTCAAAAAAACCTGTTCTAATAACAGATACCCAGAATTTGAAAGATTATTAAATCTGAAAATGTCAACCAGCTCTTTTTTCATCAGTCCTGAGGAAGATGAAATAGGCTTATATTGAAATATGAGAAATTTAGAGTGGACATTTGGAAAAATTTCCCAAGTGAAAATTTTTAAACAATAAAACTATCTTTAAATTTCCTGACAACAGATAAATCTGTGACCCAATCAAGATGATTCATAGTCAAGATCGGCTCAAGGTTCCTCATATCGTCCTTGCCTGAATCATGCCCATTCCACCACATTTACCAGCTGCCTTTCCTTCCAGCTCTCAGAGAAAAGGGGCTGGTCCAGCGCCTGGCTCTTGAGTGCGCTTCCCACCTCTCTCAGATTTCTCCTCCTGTTGTGAGTGGACAGCTACACTCTCAACAGGCTCATGTTTTACTTCCACCAAAGCACTTTCTCATTTGGAAAAAAAAAATTACTACATTTTCATAACAACTGAGAGAGATAGTCAAGGACTGAACTAGACGAGGACTCTAAAGGCATGGGCACGGAATATGTGCACGAAAGCAGATTCCATTTTTGACTTCCAGTCCTATGTTCTTTTCATTATTCAGGAGGAGCTGAGAGAGCAGTCCCGGAGAAGAGACACGCCCTTATCCCTGCAGGTCTGGAGCGGGGGGACCCTGGGATTTGTAGTCAAACAGATTTGTTGGTGTTAAAACTCTGACTCTGCTATGTAATTAACTGTGAGAACTTGGGTAATTTACTTACCCTTTGAATCGTTGTTTTCACATGTATAATATGGATACATATTGTCCTGACAATGTTGTATACTGTGAACCAACAAATATAAAGTATATAGGATGGCACCTTAGCTAAATTATATTAGAATCCTGCCAATCTCACTCCCTTCAACGTCTCACCACCAATCACTGATCCCCACAAACTCACATCAACTCTAATAGTCCACATAAAACTCCACTCACCTGTATTTCCTTCCTATGATGCTATGAACCGCTTGGAATCCTAGCAATTCTACTCCTGTCCAATCATGACACTCTCTCTCTCAGAAGCAGTTACACACTTGGGATCCCCAGAGCTGTCCATATCCAGTAGTAAGCAGAGAAGGTAAAATACATGTGGCACCTGCTGGCAGAGGAGGCTCCCAAGTCTGTTTGGCTTACTGGCTGCTCAGATAGCCTGACTTCTGGACTCGGGACCTTTGCCACCTTGGCCTCCCAGACCTGCTTGAGCCTATGAGCTTTTCAGGCTTACCCACCCACTCTGACCTGTCTGCTTAGACACCCAGTCTTGGGAAAGGAAGGGATAGGTGACTCTATTCACCAGGGCAGATGGGCCATGGCTAGCTAGCAGCATGAGAATGAACACAGACAACCTTTATCGAGTGAGCACTATTTTATGCAGTACAGATATACTCCATGAGTTACGTAAATGGATAGGATACAATTTGCACACAGGTTTCTCTCAAGTCTTAGTAAAGAGGGTCTATCTCCCTTCTCTCTACATCTACCACTTTCTGTAGTCATGTGTTAATACCTGTAGCATTTAGCCATGTCTAATATCTAAGCATATCTACATTTCCCACCTATTAACAAACTCCCAGAAGCAAAGGCTGTGTTGACTCCCCTCACAGGGGCCATACTGTAACTTTCACAGAGCTCAATAAATGAATAAATTGAATGAAGCCCTTGGGAGATCAAGTCATTATACACAGAGAAAAACTCTAAACATCATTTTAGGACATTTCTAGCCTTTCTTTAAACCATAAAGAAGTCACTTACATTTAAATTAGCGCAGATTATGCTTTCTGGCTTCATGATTTGAGAAAAAATGGATGTAGCTTTTTCCACTTGGTTCTAGAAAGAAGAAAAACAAATCATACCCTAAGTCACATGAACGTTACACTGCTATCATAAAGATCATTTAAAGACGTCAGGATATTCCTATTCGTGGTGCACCAGGGCTTTGAGGTCCACAAAGAAAAAGAGATTTTTGGTAATCAAGAATGCACATTCTATAAAATGTGTCCAACAGTATCATGTTACTAAATGTTTTAACACCTACCAAAGTTCCAATTTTTAAGAGGGAGGCATAAAGTTTACATTTCCCCTTCTCCCACTGGAATGAGCTTTAAAAACAACAACACACCCATCTTTGACAATCTCTGACATAATTAGAACATAGCAGAAACCTCAGACCACAGAAGAGGTGGGAATCCTGGAGATGGAGCTCAGGTTGTCTAAAGAAGTGAGAGGAGACCACTGCTGCCTTTCTCAGAGAGAGCCCAGAGAGTAATTCTCAGAGGTGAGGGGCACAACCTGAAGTACAAAACCTAAATTCCCATTTACAATGATGTAACAGAGTTTAGGACTAGTAATGACAAGTTCTCTGGATCCTTTTGGTGGCAAAGATGAAGCTAATCAAGGACTTAACGTGATAAGCCATATTTGCAGGAAGCAGTATGTCACTATGGCAGCAACAAAGAGACTTTTCATTGAAAACCAATTCCATGCCCATTCCCAATGGCCAGGGAGAATAAAGCCTGTGCATATTTGTAGCGTAAAGTAGTTCACATTTTCTTAGGCTTTGGAGTAGGACATCTTGGGAGGGGCTCTTCAAGGGAGGTGTTCCAGGGTTCCAGCTTTAACTGTCCTTCACTGAGGTATGAAGATAGGGAGGTCCTATCTTCTCTCTGGGCCTCAGCTGTTTCCATTTGTCCGGTGAGAGGGGGAGGCTAAAAGATCACTAAAGTCTCTTCCAAATAAGAGTATTTGGGTCTAACTATGAACTACTAGTATATGATGGACTCCAATTCTACAATAGGCTCATTGTGGGAGTCCTCAATCATCTGAGGTGTTTCCGCTTTGGAGAACATTAAATTACACTTTCTCTAAGAACATCATATAGTAAATAGATTACTTAAAATTTTCATTTTCATTACTTGAGAAATTTCTCTCAGAGGCCAGCTTCCCCCATTGATTCTCCACAGGATCTTGGCCAGTCCCTTCAAAATAGAATGCATGTCATGCCCTTAACTGTAAATGGAAACACTCTTCAGAGACATAGGTATAGATGCAGGTTGCCATGGCACCAAAGGCATTGGTCTCTTTATTTTCTTTGATACGGCCAGAAGGGAAAAATAAATAAAAGAAATGACAGCGGTAACATCCTTCCCATTCCCAGTTCAGGTATGGGCACCCCGAAGCCTTACCTGATTCAGAGCTAGTGCCACAGCAAAATAGCATGCTCTCTTGGCAAGGACATCTCCTTTGATTAGGGCTTCTTCCCTTAATGTGGTGCAGACTTTAAAAGACTCAGGGCTATTCTAGAAGGAGATGGGATTGCTCAATCAATAAATGCCATGAAGTTTTAAGTTGAATAAAATGATTAACAGTGCTCAGTATTTCAGATTTCCTTTTGCAAAAATAATCCCAGAGCCTATCTCAAACCTATTAAATGATTAAGATCCATATAGAGACTATTTGTAAATAGACCAGGTTATCTATATGTTAGTAGCTCAAATCTAAACTAACTTTATTTTTAAAGCTCTTTGTCAATTTTCTGACTTGGGGCAGTTTCACCAGCAAACATACAGGTCTCTTTGTATCTGGGTGGATGGGTTTTTAGACATCAGTCCCATAACATAAAAGTATAAAGATTTGGCCTGCTACCATATCACATAATAGAGGAAAGCTCAGCAACACAGGACAACTTTTCCTGAGGGGATTTCCAATCTGAAAATATCCACATAAGTCAAATATCTGAAAACACGAACACCAATTTGAACATTAATCATGAAAGAATCCCAGACAATCAGAAAACTTAAAAACAAACAAACAAAAACCCCTCCAAGAATGTGAGTGAAGCACAAGCCAGCAGACGGCACTGGGAAAGCTGAGTCCTCTCCTTGGTTCATGCTATAGGTGGACTAGGCTATGAGAGCGGCATCAGCTTTGCATCTATGTACAACTGACATGACATAACTCACAACTCAAATCCTACAGTAAATCCTGAACTTGACGAGAGAGGACAGTTCCCAGAACTGGCTTGGAACTTGGAATGGCTGAGCAGTTGGATTTTCACCTCCAGATTCCTCTGAGTGAAACAAAAGTCCTCTGGCCCTCCGTCAGTGGTAGAAGTAAATTCTCCCCACTTCAGTATATACTCAGGGAGGCCTCACTAAGTAGGTCAGAAGACTGGGTGTCACCGTGCTGAATAGCTGACGCTCAAGTGCTGTGAGTTCTGCTGGCTTCTGTTTCACAGGATCTCAGAAAGGTGTGCTTGGAAAGGAGCATCTAAAAACCCAGGGGCCAGCAAACTAAGACCCTCAGGCCAAACCCAGCCTATGGCTAACATGTTTTTTACTCTTTTAAGTTTATAAAAACACAAAAAATATGTGTCAGAGACTGCATGTGGCCTAAAATATTATCCTGCCTTTCGCAGAGTAAGTGGGCTGACCCCTGAATCCAAGCCCCTCATTTCACAAATGAGGAAAGTGCCCAGGTTAGAGCCGGTTAATGTAAAATTGAGACTAGACTCCCAGTTTCTCAATTTCCACGTTAGTTTTCTTTCCACTGCAACCCAACTACCTCTCTTGTTTGGGAAAAGTGATACTGCTGCACCTTTCAGGGAAGTCCAATGGCCCATGCTCTTCTACCTTGCCTGGTGTTCCTTTGTTTTCACATAAGAAGGTTTTGCTAAGTTTCCAGAGTTTAAATGGCATGAATGACTATAGTTAAGCACGGAATCTTAAGTCAATGTACCATTTCAGTTATCCATTCATTCATTAAATAATGAAGAGAGTTTCTCTGTGTAAGAAACAATCCTGATACAGTAATGACATATGGACTTATAAGTCATGCTTTCCTCAGAGAGTTCATTTTAATGTCACATACATTTATTAAAGACCGGTTGTGTACCAGGCACGGTTTAGGTGCTGGCATGCCAAGAGGCCTCAAGGAGCTTACACTCTAGTGATATAACAGTGGGCAGTGTTACAAGTGTCACATACATGACAAATAGAGTAGCATTAGGGATGTTGGAGGAGATTCCAACTTAGGTGATTACAGATAAATTCACAGATGAGGACAAAGCAGCCCTTGAGTTTGCCAATGAAGGATGTAAGGTTTCCATGGAGAGGGCCACAGAGAAGACTGGCCTAGCCGAGTCCAGCAAGAGCCTTGTAACAAGGCCACTCGAAAGCAGAGCTTGAGCGCAGCATACTGTTTCTTGTTTCACTATCTATACAATTGCCAGGGAAGGGTGACAGTAATGAAATTGCTTTTCCCATAATAAAACTGTCTGACATGGCTAACTTAAGTTTTCTAAAAATGAACACATTTAAAATGGAAATATCTGCACCAGATGGAAAACTGATTTCCGAGGAACTGAATTTTACTGCAGAGAAAAAAAAAACCAAATCCTTTTTCAAACACTATCCACAATGTTCTAAAGGTTAACAGGAGATAGTCTTACCAGTTTGTAGCAAATCGCAAAAGCAAGGACATAGGTATCTTTGCTGAACTTCACATCTTGGTTTTTCATCTCGATCAATACTTCCAAAGCACCTGCCGAAAGTCAGGAGAGGGCCGGTTCTTAGATACAGTCAAGTGAATTCAGAGTCCTCTACTGCTGATCCGCGGAGTTCTAATCAGCACCATCTACTAAAGCTGTATTTAGCACAATAAAAGCTATTTATCAAAGTCATTTAGCAATGAACTACATTTCAAAATTAACGACACAGGAAGACCTACTATTTAAAAACCTATTATAATGTCAGCATAAGTAAAATCCGGGGTGTTTAGTTTAAGGCATGAATTAAGATGCAACAATGTTTTCACACATAAAGAATGAGGTCTCCCTGATTCAGGTACTCTTCAGGAATGTTAAGGTCACATTTGTATGGTCCATTGCTTTTTCTAACAGGTACACAGGCAAAGAGAGCAGAATTTTTCAGCAAACATAAATTACAATACTTACTTTTATATTTTCCTTTGATAAATAACATGTCCATCAAAATATTGAATGACGTAGAATCTGAGAAGAAACCTCGTAATTGCTAATGAAGAAAAACAATACAGTTTGTTTAAAAGTTAAAACTATTAAGGAATTATTATCCTTATACTGCACCTTATCTGTCCAGGACTTATTTTTGTGCACACCTTATTACTGGGCCTCATGAATTCTCTAATAAGTTTCTGATACACCAAGGATTTCTTTTACAAAAAAATTTAAATGCTGTACGCTCTATTGGGTGTCATGCCTTTGGCAATGGGTATACTTAACAAGAGGCAAGAGATCTGGTAAGAAATCTCTTCAGAAATAAGGTGAAAAACATATTCATAAATGGTGGTTCTGTCATGTTTAGGAGAAAAGAAACAAGCCAATCAACCCTGGTGGGGTGGTCCTGGGACCTGGGTGGCAGCATAATAACATGAAATGGCAGCTAGAAGTACAGTTGAGGACTAAGGCAGGAACATCTACAGTAATTTCTTTTGGCAAACAAATAAAACAGAGCTGACTGTTCACTTTTTGAAATAATTCACTTTAGTCATCATAATTATTATTTAGTGAATAATTCACTAAAACATTTTTAAATGTTCTCAACATTTTTTCCTCAGCACCTTGAACGCCATGCTATTCAAATGTGCCGCTGGATGTCTTGCTCCATTTGTCCTTTCTGAGAGCCCACTATGCGGCTCCTGTCTAGGTGCTGAGAGCAAAAAGTGGCACACAACACACAGAACCTGCCCTGAACACCAGGGGCTTATCACCTGTGGAGCTTAACTTAAAGTCTCAATAGGAGCCATGAAGAAGAATGGAACAGGACAGAGGGGTGGAGAAAGTGATGGGAGGGGATCAGGGAAGGCTCTCTGAGAAGAGACCTTCATGCAGTAAAGGAGAAAGGCTCAGTGATGCAGGTGTAGAGCATTCTAGTCTCAGGCCAGGAGCTTGGCATGTCTGAGAAAGAACATGGTCCAGAATGAAGTGAGCCGGGGAGGTGGCAGGAGATGAGACACCATAAAGGGCCTACTAGATAATGATGAGGGGTCTGAGTTCTATTCTGAGTGGGATGGGAAGCCATCAGAGCACCCCTGTCCATAGAAAAATACTGCAAGCCACAAGGGCAAGCTATGTATGTTATTCTAAATTTTCAGGTAGCCTCATTTAAAAAAGTAAAAAATACGTAAAATCAGTTTTAATAATGTTACTTAATGCACTAAATCCAAAATATAATTTCAAACATGTACTCAATACTAAAAAAATCATTAATTAAAAAGTACTTTACATTCTCCTTTTTATATCAAATATCTGAAATATATCATGTACAGAGTGGGGCAAAAGTAGGTTTACAGTTGTAAATATGCAAAACACAGTTTATTCTTGTATCATTATTTATTATTATTTTCCAAACGAACAACTGTAAACCTACTTTTACACATATAGTCACAGTCCAAGGGCTCCAGAGATACACAGGGCTAGTGGATACCGCACTGGCCACACCACAGGATTCTGGGAGGGGACATAACAAGTTAGGAGGAAGCAGGATTAGGTTTTATGTCATTTGATTGGAATTCAGTTTATCCCACTCCAGGAAGCTCACCCATTCATGAATGTTTCACACACAGGTAACTAAAAACAGTAACAAAACTTTACATTCACTTTCTCTTTGTTTTTATCACTATACTCATGGCTATGATTTATTATAGTAAAACTTTTGTTTTCTTTAAATTACAACATTAAGACCTGCTTATTGTAAAATAGTCAAACAATACAGAACTGTTTAAAGTAAAAAATGAGAATTTCCTACACTTTTATCCCCTAAAGATAAGTAGCAGTTCAGTGTCTATCCTTCCATATTTTTAATACATATACACTGAAATGTAAATATGTATGAATATTTCCTCTTTTAGAAAAAATGGGCTCAAACTACTCCATACTGTTCTGAAACCACCTTTTCTCTGCTTACTAATATACTATGGTCATCTTTCTAATGCATGGGTATTCTTAAAGGAGGGGCAAGCCGAGAGTTAACAGCTCCACCACGGACAGAACCCTTTATAGGAAAAACAGTAAGAGGCAGAAGGACAGCTTAGTTATGGCGGTCCCTAAAAATACTAACATGTCCCAGGCGGCCAGCCCCAGCCCCAAAATTTAACCAATGCTTCTGACAGTAGATAAGTTTATACTGTCTCAGAGTCCCAGTTTCTTCTTCTGTAAAATATAAATAATAATAGTATCTCGCTCACCAGGGCTATTGTGGGAAACACATGAAACATATAAAGTGCTTAAGCCGAGGACATAGTAAATATTCAATAAATAATTTAAAAATAATTATTGCTATTACTGATTTTAGGAAAAGAAAATTGGAATATGTGAAAGCATTTGAAAAATGGAAAAGCCCTTTACAACGTGGCTTTCAACCAGAAGTAAAGTACAAGAAGAGGAGAGAAGCACAGGGGAAGGACAGGAAAGGCAAGCTTTAAATGGCAACCTGTGTGAAACTGTCCCCAGCAAAAGCTCCTCAAAAGGAGGATGTCAGTCCCAGGTGGACACACCTCCTACCTATCCAAGGTAGGTAGATACCTTGCAGTCTGTACTTACACCTCTTCCACATCTGTGTAAAGAGACCTTTATCTCTTCATAGGAACTGGCTCCAAAGAAACCTTAAAAATGTGGGGAACAGCTCATTCATTCAGCCCAGCAGCCTTTTTCTAATAAAAATGTGTATATGGGAGATAGATGCCTTTCCTAACATGAAAAACACCTTATCCTCAGCACAAGGAAATCGCTTTGGCAGGGAAGGCAATCAGAAGACAATAACCTGGTCTTTGATGAGCTCCACTGCAGACTCCTCAAGATCCAACTCGTAGCACAACCTCATGAAAAGTGGTCCAAACTTATACTCTCCCAGGGTGACATGTCTGTTCTCTACATAGTACCTGTTAATAAAAATGATTCAATGAGCCAAATGGTGGGACGCAGGGAAAGGAACTGACAGGCCGAGACATGCACCTGGCTAGGTGTTTGGGACACACAAAAAATGAGGTACTCTCACAGTCTGGAGGGGAGGCTTGCAGGCTGAAGATAATCAGAGGAATCCTGGAGTGCAGAAATACCTTAGGTACTTAGTTAAACAATTAAATAAACAAGGTGTGTTGGAGGCCCACTCACTCTGTGAAATAAAAGAGAGGAAAATGTACATTGTAATCATCTTCTCACTTTACCAACAACCCAATAGGACTGACTGAGTGGGAGCATATGTCAGAGAACAGCAGGGGTCTTGCATCTGTGAGCCCATCACAATGTGCTGTCTCTATACTGGCCCAACTACAGAGGAGCAAGGGAAAGGGGTGGGGTGCTGCTCTGTCCCTGTCAAGGCTGCTTCATCTACATCTAGGATGGCAGATAATCTTCACCTTGGGAAAGACATATGTGAGCTAAAAATTCAGGTTTAGGGAAGGGCAAATTTCAGAGAGAGTGGCTTGAGATTTCTTCCGGAGGCCAGAAGAAATCCAGGATCCAGTGAAGGTGAGTGCCTCCCCAGCCTGAAACAGTAATTAGAGAACAATGCAAGGTAGCCTGCCAGTTAGAACCTCAGCTCTGCAAACTGCTAGCACCACTTCACTTTCAATAGCCAACTCTTTGTGCTTTAGACACTAAGAAGACAATCTGGTAACAGAACAAGTACCTCATGATTACATGTAAATCAGATTTTAGAAAGATTCATTCATTATATGAATAAATCCCAAATACTACAAGGACAGCTCTGACTTTAAAAAACAGAATACTCATCAATCCAAGAACTTATATGCATATAAGCATAACCCATGGACACAGACAACAGGGTGGTGAAGGCTTGGGGCAGGGGCAGGCTGGAAGGGGTCAATGGGGAACAAAAGGGGGACATATGTAATACTTTCAACAACAAAGATTTAAAAAATAAATAAATAACAGAATATTCTTTAACCTGCTGAAATCACTGAGGAAAGTCATAGTCCATCCTAAGCTTATATACTGCCAAATAGAATGGCAATGTGTACTTTGAAAGGCACATTTCAAATTCCAATTACAGAAGCTACAAAAATATTCGTTGCTTCATTACAACAGTTAAGAATTAAGTTATATCAAAGTATCAAGTTGTTACATCTTAAATATATATCATTTTTGTCAATCATACTTCAATAAAACTGGAAAAATAAGTTATTAAAAGGCAATATAGTGTAATAAATAAGGATTTTTAAACTCTCATTCCAAAATAACAGTTCAAATCCCAGCTCTGTAACCATGAGCAGATTAATTAATCACTGTGGGCTCCAGTTTCCTTATCTGTAAAAATGGAGCTAAGAAGAGAACTCAGAGTTTTTGTGAGGATTAAATGAGGCAATATGCCTGGCACACAGCTAGTCTTCCATATAAAATATAAGACACGCTGAGGAAAACATCTTTAAAAATCAATATATCTCAGTAAATAGTCTCATGAGAAACTTATGCCTGATTCAAAACAAAACAAAAAGAAAAGTTTTCTCAATTTTAATGACATTTGTTCTAAATAAAAGTCCTAGGAAGTCACAGAGATAATGTATCACCTTCTGGTTCCAGTTAGAGGATCTAAAAATCCCTCTGTAAACCAATATGGTCAATATTAGGATGGGATTGGGTTGCTCATCACTTTTGGCCCAATAAAGGCCTTATATTTCAGCTCTCTATACTTCTTCCCAGCCGTGGGCCGCCTGTCTCAGAAGAGAGGAGATGGGTTGGTATGCCCTGGCCCACCCATTTTCCCACTTGCCCACCTGTCCACAAGTAGAATGAAGGGCAGCAACTGAGCAGAGAGTATTAGCATCAATAAAGGAAGGATGAGTCATACTTTTAGTGTTCAAATTTTTATCCTGCTTTATTTCTCTTTTAAACATCTGATAGCTTTGGGTAGTAAAGCTATCCAGAGGGTCTTAAATGATTCAACTACATAAGATTATTTTCTTTACTTTAGCCTACAACTGTTATTTTTAATGATTTTAACTTAATCATTACAAATAACAGAATTAGGTTTGCTGGTATAGTGTGATTATAAACCACAATAAATTCAGAAAATAACCTGGCAGCTTATCCTGACAACCTTTAAAAGGTTCACTCCCTCTGAACCCAAAAAGGAAATAAAGAACAAGTTTTATGCGTACAGTTTCACCAGTATAAATCATGGCACTATTCATACTGATGAAAAGTTAGAAATCATTTAGACATTCAACAACAGAGGCACAGTTAATTAAAATACCAAACATACGATGCAATATGGTATATGCATTAAAATGTGGTTCCTAAGCATATGATTAACAAGCAAAAACACTTATGCTATAATACTAATTAGAAAACAAAAAATATATATATTTTTTCACAGTAATAATTACAACTATGTAAAATAGATCCTATCAAAATCATAATATCTTTGTATGAAAATAATTGGTAGGGATGTATTTTCTATCTGCAGTCGTAAATCCACGATGTTAATTTACAACTTAAGTCTATGTGAATTTTCGGCGCCCCAAGTCCTGTGTTGTTCAAGGGTGAAGAGTATATCAAGATATTAACAGTGGTTTCTTAGAAGTGGTAGGTAGGCCCAAAGAGGGCCACCATTAATTCCTCCTCTCCCTGCATGAGCAAGCTGCTCCATCCATCCATCTAGAGGTGGAATCCTTTCCCCTTCCTGTGGATCTGAGCTGGCAGGACACTTGCTTTGACCACGAGAATGCATCAGAAATGAAGCTGTGCCACTACTGGGTAGCTCTACAAGGCCTGCAGCTCCCACTTGACCATGGGCTAGTGCAGCTCAAGCTAGACTCACGAATGGTGAGACACGACAAGGAGAGGGCCACGTGAGGAGCACTGAGACATCGGGAATGCAGGTGAAGCCTTCTTGGACCTTCCAGCTCAGCCCAGTGACCTGCAGATGAGCAAGTGACAGTAGTCTACTACACCAACAAAGAACCGTCCAGCTGAGACGGGCCTCAATTCCTGACCCACAGTGCTCTGGGAAATAATAAATAATGGCTGTTTAAACCACGGAGTGGTTTGTTATGCAGCTAGAGACACCTGGAACAGAATTTGGAATATATTGTTCTTCCTACTTTTTTGGTGTTTTTCTGTACTTAGTTTTTAATTGTCCTTTTTAAAAATAACATCAATTTTTTCACATTATAAAATTGCTAATGTTCACTATAGACAAGTTGGAGAAATCAGAAAGTACATGTTTAGACAAACAAAAAATGTAAAATGTGTAATTCCCAGAGAACCACAGTTAACTTTCGGTATATATTCTTCCAGTATTCTATATATGAATACCTTATCTTTATCCCTATAAATGTATAATATAAATGCAGGCTCAGGTATAGAAATATATGTTTAAAGAATGGTGAAAAGAAGCAATGAACTTAATATCTGAAATGAAGCCCATATTTTCTCCCAAGGGAGCAAAACCTTTGCTGGATTTCTTAACAGCAGACTATGATTTTGTGTGAGCTCCTTCTGACATGGGAAACTCTGACAAGGGATCAGACACCACAGAATAGGCATACGCCTGGAAAAGGGAGACTAGTTAGGAATCCACTGGTCATCCATGTGAGAGACACTGAGGCCTGAACTAAGACACTGGGAACAGGGACAGAGAGAGCAAGGCTAGAGATGAGACACACCAGGAATGTGGAAGCAGTCGGATTTCTTATCCTGTCAGGGAGGAAACAAATGAGATTAGGGGAAAGAGGCTCACAGATATCTGTCCTGAGTGACTGGTCAGTGCAATAGAAAACACAGCAAAAGGAAGAAATTTGCATAAGTTGCATGTGAAGACCTAAGGAACGCGTTGGTGGAGTTAGTGAGTATGCTGCTGATTTCTTGGGGCATGTATTACCTGTTTTTCTATCCCAGCACCTGGCATGTAGTAGGAACCCAGTAAGTGTTTGCTAGAAGAATGAATATAAATGTCTAGAGCCCAGGGCAGGCATCTGGACAAGAGATTTGGCAGTCATCGGTGATGCCTAAACCTTGGAAGTGGATGAAATTATGCAGGAAACAACACAGTAAGAAGAGACAAAGACTGGCAGAATTCTAAGGAAATGCCTCACCTGTAAATGACATGTTTAGCCAGTTCCACATCATCACGGGACTCACATAAATGAAGTAAGGTTCTCAGCTCCTCCTTTAAGATGAGCTTGTTCTGGGTCAATTTCTCCTCCAAGCTGCTCAAATAGGTTTCTGGAAGAAAGCACAGTAGGGTGACCATCACTGAGGTTGACTGGGAGAAGGGGAAGCCAGAACCTGGCACACTGCAAAGGGGCACTGAGAGGGGCTCACAGCCTCGCAGCTCCCATCATGGGCCGGTCCCCTTGAGTAGCGTCATGTGGGGCACGGCTATAGGGTTAAGCCTCGGACCTGTTGGCAAAGCCACACACAAGGCCCACCTTAGAGGGCACAGTCCTCTTAGCATAATTAGGCTTGACCTTATGATGCTCCCTAGATCTTATCTGGGAAGCTAATCGCTGAGGGAGGTCCAGCAAGTGCTGCCAAAACAAGTGAAACTCACAAGAACAGTGTAACTATGGTAACCACTACCTTGTTTACCTCTGACTATAAAATAAAGGCTCAGCTTGCCTCTGGATCTCTCTCTGTGGCCTCAGCTAGGCACAGGAGGATCCACCTAGAATAAAGAGAGAACCTAGCTATGCTGATCATCTGAACGCTGTCTCCGTGTCCTTCATTCTTCGCCGACTCTGTCCACACCTTTGGGAACCCCTGGACGGCTGGGGCTGGACCCCGGCAGTGTCAGAGATGGTGCGTGACACAAAGTATCTGGGTCACGGGGCAAAGCCCAGGCCCCACTCAAGACTGTCCAACACAGAATCTCTGGGAACAGGAGCACAAGAATATGTATTCTATATAATAAAAGAATAGTATGCAAATTGTCCCCTCAACTGGGAGTTTGTCCGGGAGTTCGACCAGGGGGTGGGGCTGGCCGGGGAAGGGAGGGAGGCCCTGGCCGGCAGCCGGCAGCTGCTAGGGACCCTACCAGTGCATGAATTTTGTGCACTGAGCCTCTAGTTTTTTAATATCTGATAATCCTTATGCACACTAGTTTGAAAGTACCCCAGAGGTTTAGCCCAAAGAACTGTATCTATAGGAGACTTATGAGAGAGAAAAAAGAAAGAAAATGTAACCAAGATATCTAAACCATTAATTGGCAGGGCACCTAGCAGGAAAACTGAAAGGAAAATGTCCACAGTGGTTGACTCACATGTTTCAGAAATAGTCTGTTTCTCTTTCATTTGGCCCATCTTTACCTCTCTTTCATTCCTCTTGGTCTCTCCCTACTCAGTTGTTAGCATACTGCGGGACTATAGAATGCATGGGGTAGATAAAAAAGTCACTCTTTTCAAGGTGATCATACTCTGTCTCTGTCCCTTGTCTTGTGTCTGATCAACTGTGGGGACCATCACACCCCAAAAGGAAAAATAGCTTCTTGGCATTAGGAAGGAACTGTATTCTCACCAGAATGTGGGGTGAGAGGCAAGGCAGGCACCAAAAGGCAGAGCCATTTTCAGTAACAGAAATTGCCAAGAAAAGTCCACAGGATTTGCTCCAAGGCTCAGAGCTTCCGGCTTGTTGTAATGCTGCTTAAAGAAGTGGCACAATATACATTGAAAATGCAATATCTGGAAGTTGAGGCAGACACTGCTCTGGATTTACAAGAAAAGAAGGCCCGCTGGGTTTGATACTGTAATGGACCCTCCCATCTTTACTCGCAGAACCACATAATGATTAAAGGTTTTAGCGACAGAAGGACCTGGACTGAAATCTAGGCTCTGTCACTTGCAGGCTATGAGGTGACCCTTGTCTGTGAGACCTGATTCCTTGTATGTAAAGTTAGGATCATGACACCTACCTCATGGGGTTATCCTGAGACAATATACATGAAGCATTTAGCCCAGAGCCAGCAGAGTAACTGCCAGTAAATCAGAGACATTATTGTTCTTATTTTCATTCCTTCTATTTCTTCTTAGAGTTAAGAGGATTTGTTCTATTAAATAGTTCTGAACAATTTCCAATATAAAAGATTTCAATGGAATGACTTTACATCTTGTACTTCTTTATCCTTTTTTTGTTTTGTTTTTTGTTAATCCTCACCAGAGGATATTTTTCCATTGACTTTTAGGGAGAGACAGAGAGAAAGAAACATCGATGGGAGAGAGACACATGGATTGGATGCCTCCTGCATGCTCTCCTGACCAGGGCCAGGGATCAAGCCTGCAAGTGAGGAACATGCCCTTGACTGGAATCAAACCCAAGACCCTTCAGTCCTAGGGCTGACGCTCTATCCACTGAGCCAAACTGGCTAGGAGCCTTGTGAGTCCTTCTTAATAAACCTTAAGAATCCAAAATTTCAACGGATGTAATTTGTATTTTAAAACTAACCAATCAAGATGTAAGTGCTTATCACATATTCATACACAAGAGGTATGGTTCCTACCCTGAAAGAGCAAAGTCTAGTCAAGAGGACAAGATATATTTATAGAAAGTTACCTGAAACAGTGATGGATTAGGTAACACATGACTGACTATCTATTCTACATAATAAAAGTCTAAGCAACCATTACAGCTGAATGGCCAGAACGACAGGTCACTGTGATGTGCACTGAACACCAAGGGGCAGATGCTCAATGCAGGAGCTGCCCCTGGTGGTCAGTGTGCTTCCACAGAGGGAGCACCGCTCAACCAGAAGCCAGGCTCACAGCTGGTGAGTGCAGTGGCAGTGCTAAGGAGCAGCGATCAGGCAGGTGGTAAGGAGCGAGGGGTCCTGGACTGTGAGAGGGATATCCACCTGCTGGCTTAGGGCCTCCCTTCCCCGGCTGCCGGCCAGGGCCTTCCTTCATTCCACGCTGTCCCCTGGTGGCCAGCGCACATCATAGCGAGCAATCGGTCTCCCTGTCAAACTCCCATGGGGACAATTTGCATATTAGGCTTTTATATATATAGATGATTAGCAGAGAAGGAAGACTGATTTCCAGAGGGCTGGACTGTGAGTGAAGAGAAGCAAGAAGTGTTAAATAGGTGCTCTTAAACAGTTGACAGTAAATGAAGAAGAGCTAAAAAAATGAATAAAGAAAATAAAAGAGTAACTAAAAGAGAGGAGAGAGGAGAGTCTTGCTGTATTTATAAAGGGATTTAAAGGACTGGGGAAAAACTCAGTGTGCAGGAGTGGGGGAAGGAATGCAATAATATTTCTCAGATGCTGAAAAGGAATAGGACTTACGTGGTGGTGTTGCATTTTTAACTTTTTATAATAAAAGTTTTCAAACTACCTAAAAGTAGTTTGACCTCCCATGTGCCCATCACCTAGCCTCAATAATTGTCAATATTTTGCTAAGGTTTAAAATAAATCTTTGTTTTAGCCTATTGACTTTTCCAGCACAGGGTAGAAAATATGAACATGCATCATCACATATAGCACACTGTTTTGTTTCATTTTATTGCACTTATATATAGTTATGTATGTGGGTACTGGAGATGTAACATAAAGTGTATTTTTTTACTAAGGGTTTCATCAAAAAGTTTGAACACCAGTCTTCTGGAGCAGTTCTTCTTGGACTTCATTGTGCATACAAGTCATCTAGGGCCTGAGGTTTGGCATTCCCATCAACCTCCCAGTTGCTGCTGATCCATGAACCTTCAAGTGGCATGGATCAGGAGGACTGGTTTTAGTATTTCTCTGGGATTCTGGGTGAAGGACTAAAAGGAGAGCTGTAGACTCTGCAGTAGTAGAGAATGAGATGAAAGGTGCATGTCAGGGTAGACTAGGAAACTAAGAACAAATCATCTCAATTTTTCTGAGACATTGAAGGAGAGACTGAACAGGGACAGAAATAGAGAAAACTTGAATGACAGAACAATGTAAGAATTAACAAAACAGATCCAATTACCTTTGGTACCAGGAAGACTGTATGCAATAGCCACCTTCTTTTGCTGAAATTCTTTCAATTTCACAACATTATCTGTAAGTAGATATCTTTTAGCTATAAAATAGAGAAAGAAAAAGACTAATATCATTTTGACTGTTTTATACTTGGCAAATAATATGACTGTCTCTAATAACTGATTCATTTAGTATAAATAATTCATCTAGATAGGTACAAATATAACAGTCACCCTGGTGGGGGAAAAAGCATCTCTAACTACCAGATGATGCAAATCCGAATCAAAGACAAGTTATGTTTATGTGTGCAAAAGGAGCTAATGATTAATTGTGTATGGGGACAGGAAGGCAGGGATCTGGGATCTGAAAGACAAATAGACTTTCACCATCTGGTTAAGGGACAACAAGGGGATTTTAAAACAAACAAACTTAAGGCTATTGTTTAAATGCAAAACAGGAATATCTCATTTTGGCTTATCTAGGTAGAAGCATACAGTGCAGTGGAAAAAGCTATAGCGTGACCACTGGAATCCCCAGGCCTGTCATTTGTGAAATGAGGAGTATAGCCTCTCACATGTGGACTCTCAGTAACCTCAGGATAGATCAGAAACCACTAGCCACAGCTCAGCAGAAACGATGAGTTTGGGAAACATCACTTCTTTAGGATGCCAGGCTGTGGCCAAAGAATCAACCACCAAAAGAAGCTCTGGGCACTGCACTGAAAAGGTAACAATAACGATCGCCGTATGGAGAGCCAGTCCACATGAAGGGTGGCAGCAGAACTCGGCTGTGGGGCTGCCTGTCTTCAAATCCCTCCCCTACCAGTTCCCTCTAACCTCGGGCACATGAGCTATTATTATACTTGCTGTTTCCTCCCCTGTCAATGGAGAAAAGAATGGTACCCGGTCACTGGGTGTTGTAAGGAGAAAAGGAATGTCTGTAAATACATTAGAATAATGCCTGATACAAAGGGTTCCATACTGTATCCCTCATCGGCATTCTCAAACTCATTTTCACGAAGAGATGAAGGGATAACTAATTGTACGGATGAAGGAACCTGCTCAAGGTCTTTCCGATCGTTAGCTGCAGAGCTGGGACTCAGCCCCGCAACTCTGCCGGGCCCCGCCCCCCAGGGGGGTGAGCAACATCGCCCCCCGCCCCAGGGGATGCCGCAGCGCCAAGGTCAAGACCCCAGCCCGGTTGTCCTTTGGTTCCCAGGCACGTGGGTGTCCACGACACCCAGGGATCATCGTGGCACACACGCGCGAAGACACGCTCGTCTGCTCCAGGCCAGTAAGTGGCCGTGGCGCTGTTATTTCTCCAACGTGATGCCCGCTGAGGTGTAAAGGTCCCTTCGGTCCCATCCCTCCCGCCTTCACGGCGCGAGCCCGCGGATACCTCCGAGGGGGCAGCGGCAGCCGGCGGAGCCAGAGCCTCCCACCCCAGCACACACCAAGGCCCGCAGCGCCCGCAGGACGGCTTGCT